>NC_046332.1:51931447-52558003 GCF_000738735.6 Corvus cornix cornix
GAAATCCAACTTTTCTTGTGACCAAAGGGAATTTCTGAAGTGTCAGGTATGAGAGATTTGGTTTCACAGCCACAGGTACTTACCTCAATTTAATATCTAAATCATCCTTTAATCATAGAACACTCAGCCACTAGTGATGGTTGTGCCTGTGCCAGATGTAGTAGCCAAGAGAGGGCGATGGGTTATGTGCAATGTGAGATGACACAGACATGTGTTGCATGGACCAAGTATTATGGTGGATGAGGAAGTTTTTAGGCAGACTCGTTTGCCCCATTTTTTTATTTTCTCTCTTGATATGGCTGTCTTCTGGCAGAGAACAACTTTCTGTAAAACAGGAGAACATGAGGCCATCCTGTGCTCAAACTGAGAATCACAGAAGACCCATAACCCTTCATGAGAAGCCGCCTTACTTGTGGAAGATGTTTCTTCTGCTGAGAAGGTGCTGCAGTAAAGCCCTAAAGGAGATGGCTTTGGTGGATCGATGCCGTGTTTGTTCCTACAGGGTCCCTCGTGGAGACGCTTAGGCAGCACTCTCCTGGCACCCACACGTGCACACAATCTCACCTTCACAGGTGGTTGTGAACAGCCACTCACACACACAGTCTAAGCACGAACTAGAGACGAAGAGGCGAGAGGGGCTTAATGGAACCAAAACACCTGAAAGGAAACAGAGGCAAGAAAAAGAACAAGCAAAAGCCCGCGCCTGTTTTATCCTGAAAACTCCCAAAAGTGGGCGGAGCATCCAAAACCAATAGCCTGAGGGCTGGGGGGCAGAGGCAAAGTTGAATGGCATAACAGGGGCCAATGGGAAAAGGCATGGGAGAGGGAGAGGGCCAGTGATCAGCAGAATCTAGACAAAGGGAGAACTTTCTAGCGCAGTGTTGTAAGGAGAGAGCACTTTTAAGGCAACTTGAGGGGTATAAAGTGGACTTAGCCACCACAACAAAGCCCAGCAACATCTGCACAAATGAGTACAAATGCAACCTGTATAAGGGGAGTTGTGCCCTCCAGACACTTCATGGCTCCCACATTAAACATCCCAGAGCCTCTCAAGATGCAGGCAGGCACCCCACTGTTCAACCTGTAGAGCTGGGCTCACATCTGCTCTTGCTATGATACCAGAAATCTCTTGCTCCCATTCCCACTGCCTCAGCTGGTGCAAAAGCAGGAGCAGCATTTGCATTACCCCTCAGCTTTTGCCAGTGGCTAATACCCTGCAGAGCATATATCCAGCACTGCTTGCAGAGTGGAACATCAGGTGCCTAACAGTTATGCCAAGGGAGGGATTAAACTGCAGGGGATTAAAGGGATTAAGGCACAGGAATGCTTATCTAGCGTGGTCCAAGTGGATTTTGGGTTGTAGGAGGAATGCAGACACCGAGGTGGAGAAAACTTACGGCAGCTACAAACTGCATTCTTGGTACCACTGTACTTTGGTACTGAGTAGCGTGCCTATATGGCTGCCATCATCCATGCAGGGAGTGATTCTGGAGAGCAGATCAGGTAATGTGGAGTGGCTCTGGCCCACAATGCAGCAACCTAGCCTCTCTAAAATGGGTCCTTTTTCACTATTCATGATCACTGTTCATTTGAGAAAACTGCAGAAGTATTAAAAAAAAAAAAAATACATGTAAATTCAGCCTCAATGATAGAAAAAAAACCCCAAATAATAGTGCATGGCAAGTTCACTCAGAGTTAAAATAGGATCTCTTTACAGCATTGCTGCTTTCAGTCAGCTTTCATAGCACAAATGCATGCACCTGTATGGAACTAAGCACACTAACCAGCCATAATATAATTTTTTATTATAATTTGAAAACAAAAATTCTCCTCATGCCTGTATGTTGGGAAGAAAATTCTGGTGATGACTTAGCAAAAGGAAATTCATAAGGTCCATCTTAATCTAGCTGAGGATGCTCAGGTACCCATAATGTCCAAGTGTCCTCAGCTGGCATACCTGTGGTCCCAAGTCAGGAGAATCTTTGTTCTGGAGAGGGACCCAGTGCTGTTTAAGTGTTTTTAACAAGAAGTTATAGACATAGTCCAGATGAAGTCATGGCACTTAGTTGACATTTGATCAAATTTAGACTGGAGTAACATGTGCTGAGATGAAAGAAGTACATTTCTGTATGTGGGACACTGTCTTCTGTGCCACCGGGCTGCTCACTGCTCTCACACGAGAGTGAGCCTGGTTGTGGGACTGTGATGAATACCTTGAATACTTTCTCTTTTCAATGGGACAGTTTCCAAAAGAGGATTATGTTGTTGTTTTGAAAAAGCATCAGTGGAAGAGCACTCTCAGCCTCACTTTCACACACATTCAAAGAGAAGGAAATGTTGCACTGGAGCTTGAATACGTGATGATAAATCTACCCCCAAGAGCTGGGACATGGCATTCAGCTGGGAGATGGTAATCACTGATCCCAGCCTCCCATGAGCTCTGTTGTGCTGCTGAGTCTTGTCAGACAATAAATGGTTTGTTTATTTGCTGGTTTCAATCAAGTTTCATAAACTTGAAGGAGCTGTATTTTGACTTTGCCTCCAAGCTGTGCAAGAGAAAAGAAGATGCTTTACCTCTACTGTAGCATCCCAAAGTGCCTTTTATCTAAACATTTCATATACAAGATTGAATAAACTGACCATATCAGTTCTATCTCTACAAGCATTACACTCTACTCCTTTTAAAATGAGTTTTCTTTTTAATCTACCTTTTATTTTTAGTCTATACTAGGCATAGATTACTCTCTTTAAAAGCAGCGCTGGGTCATTTTTCTACTTACTCACTGTCTGACATAATCATTGCTTTTAATCTTTTGTTTTTATCATTTATTCCCACTGGTTTTCCCTTGAGAAGTACTTGAGCATTTATTAGCCCTAAGGTAGCCTTGGAATTTCTGACAAAGCAATCTGAAAAAAATTCACCTCTCTGATTCTGTCAATGTCAAAACAGGAACTGAATTTTCCAGAAATAATTCAGTTTTATTTACTGAACATGCTTGCAACTTTGGAATTCTCGGCTTTACACATATCAGAACACTTTTGACTGCTAGCTGTTGCAAAGCAAATCATTGTCTTTAAAACAGACCTTTTTAGAAATGACTTTTAATTTTTTTTTTTTAAGTGAAGAAAATATAGTAAGAATCTTTTCATATTGCTTTATCTTGAGGGCAAGTTACATTTTATGTTTCTGCAAATAAACTGGGAAGCAAGAATGACCTTTAAATAGACAGTCTGTGATTATGCAAATAAATCACTGTATCTTATAGTAGACATGCTCCAGAATTGCAATTACGGTTTACCATATTAATTGCCATCAGTAGATTCTTATGTTACTACAGAGAGACAGATTCTCAAAAACAAATATACAAGAAAACTCCTTGCTGGTAAAACATAGACTGTAGAAGGAAAACAATGGCTGAAGATCTGCAGAAAAACTTGCACATATTTAAGTGTCTATGCCCTTCTAGCACAATTTTAATACTATATAAAAATGTATATTTAAAAAGCACAGAGTTGATGATTTTCTTCTCAGGAGTCACTAGATGATCAATGAATAAAGGCTATATAAGTCTTCAAAATTAGATAACTTTTCAAATACTTGCTTTCTTCCTCTGACATTTTTTTTGTCTGACCTGTGATTACAGATTTATTTTCATATTAGTTGTCAAACTAAATGAAAAGAGGGAGGAGAAGAAATGAAAACCTGATCCACTGACTTCCAAGAGGCCAAGTTTCTAACAATTTTGAAATCTAGAGTATCTAATAACCACAGGTTATCTTTCCAGGCACAGGTTATTTCTTCCTGGATAGAACAAGCCTACATCTGAGCCTCTTAGCAGCAGACTAACAGAGAATTTTGCCAGCAGTTATGATGTTGATTTTCTGCAAAAGCTTTTTTGTTTGTTTGCTTTACTGACATCTGGTGATACGTTGGCATAAGAATATTCTGATTCTAAATCAGAAAAAAGGATGGGTAAAGAAGGAAAATAATCTCAAAAGTTGCCAGAATTGTCCCTTCCTTGGTAATTTCCAAGGTGTCTGGCAAATATCTCTGGTTGTAGGAAGCATCAAAGACAAGCAAAATATCCAAAACACCAAATGGCAGGAATGGAGCTACCATTAAGATCTACTACACATTATCTGTCTTTATCTAGATTATTAATCCTGGACAAATTTACTTTGGACTCAATTACAATGTGGGAGGGAACATGTTAGATGCCAAAACTGCTCCCCACAAAATGCATTAAATCATGAGAGGAAAAGGCCAGGCTGGCACCTAACTTCCCACTGTCCTCCCATTTTCCTCGGTGAATCTGAAAAGGTAGGATGCTATACTGTATACAAACACAGAAAAAGTTCTAGAGTTATTTTCTGGAGACTCTGCATTGGTTTTGGTTTGCTTTTGCCTTTTTTGCTTTCACTTTTGTTGTCTTTTGCTGCTGTTTTAATAGTTCAATATGCTTTTAAAGGATTAGGCCAAAATACTTCATCATTCTTTACTGTTTTGCTACTCCAAAAGGGAGTTTCTTCACTCAACTTCTCTTCTTCAATCTTTAATCCTTGATCATTTCTCTGAATCCTTTAATATGTTGAATAAATCCTTCTTTGCCTCATCAATTTTTATAGCACCTTACGTATTTGCAAGTGTTCTGAAATGTCAGCAAACTGCTTTATTTCTTGTCCTGGAAATCTGATGGAAAATAAGTGCCTTACATTCTTCTTTCTAAAGCCAGCTAGCAGGCTGAATGCATACCAAGGCAGAAAGGACTGTTTCGGTTACCCAGCCTGACTTGTGGCAAAGGACAAATCAGAACATTTGACTTGACCATTCATGCATAGACATTTGCACCAATCCTCAGTGCATGGCTCAAGAGTTCTCTTGCTGCCAACAAAGCCCTCCAAAAAACTTTTGAAGTGGCAGCTGGCTGCTGCTATAAAGCAATAAGAGGGATGCTGCCCATAGCACGTTGCTTTCACAGTACAGTGCCTGTGGGCAAGCAAGGACCTCTTAGTCTAGACCACACATGGACACGATTTGAGGGGTTACATAAATCTCAGACTGTACCCTTGTGACTCAGCTGAAGAAGGCAGGAACCATAACACTTTTGTTTTGAACTATTTGAACTGAACAAGTGGACTTAAGGAAAAGAATGCCTAGCTTAAATAAGACAAAATCTAAATCAGGCAGATTCCTGATCTTAGCTGCCTTAGGCTCTCCTTAGATGTCTGATATTTGCTGTCTCCCCATATCCCCCTACCCACTGTGTTCTTAGTGCCACTTCTCAAAAGGAAAGGTGGTCTTCAAAGGTTTCTCAATGGACTGGATAATTTTTTTTTTTGCTTCTAGTTTATTCCTCTGGATAATATAAAGAAAAGATAATTTCCTTCAGCCCCAGACCTGTTATTCCAGGAGCCAGCTGTGGCTTTCTTAAACATTTTTCTTTTAGACTTCCCAGTATGTTTCCAGCCATTGGATATCAAAGACTTTATATGAGATTGCACAAAGATTGCCTGACTGTATAGAACGTCTCGACCACAATCAAATTAATGTTTAATGAGTTGCCAAGAAGTTAAATAGATCATGAAAAGTGTGCTTACTTCACATTACTACTTAATTATTAGAAGCCCTGAGAGCCAAATTAAATTCTCTGATTTTCTATAAAATGCCTGGTGAGTTTTCCCCCTAGATTTATGATAAAAAAAAAATTTAATTTGAACAGAAATGCTTACAAGGTCTTAGAAAAATTCACTTCCCCCATTAAACATGCATATTCTTAGATCCATTTTTAAAAAATTTCTACCTATTTCTCAAAAATTAGTCCTATATAAGATCAGATCTTCCAAAGATATTTTAGTTGCTTCATCTGAGAATGTGGCAAGATTTTACATTGGTTTTTCTCTTCAGTGTTTGCAGCTGTCTGGTTTGCACTGCACTGAAACGCTTGATTTTCTATGTTCAAGTGAGACATTTCTGGAATCAGGAACCAAATATTTCCTGTTAAACTAGGACCCAAAGTCTGTCTAACCATATCTAATGGGTCTACTTTTTGTAACAACATTTGTGGCTGCAATATTTAATTAGGGACAAAAAGTTATTTTCTTTTTAATTTAATTTATTTGCTTGAATGAATCTCAGAGGTACTTCTTAAAATCCATCATTTCTCAGAGACAACTGAGGTGGAGGAACTGCTGAAGGTTCACTGCACATAGATTGTCCAGATTAATAAAGAGAAAATGTAACATAAAAGCTGAAGAGAAATAAAATTATAAACCTCATAACTTCAGAGAAATACCCTCAAAGAAATAAATGAAAGCTAAACACTCTGTGTAAAGCACCAGCAAACTGTTGTTTCTCCTGTCTGAGTAGGTGAACTGTTCTTTCTGGTGAGTAATGGTTTGGCCAAATTTAGAAATATATCCTCTGAGAGAAGGCACAACCACCCCTCGCCACCAGGTTCAGGAAAAAATAAATTTTCCTCGAAGGAAAGTGAAGAAGATAAAACTATTTATTTAACGAACACACGGGAAAGGAAAATAATGTTAAATGGTAAAATCTTTCTCTGTAGAGGAAAAAAACATGGGAAAGTGTTCGAGTCCTCCCTTTGGTCTCCTCGGAGCTGGGGCTTGGCCCAGGGCCAGGCCCTCTGTGCCCGGTGGAAAGTCCTCCCGATGTGCTCTGATGTTACAGCAATCAGGCAGTCCAGTAGAAAAGGGAGAAAATCCGAAATTCCAGAGAAGGAAAAGTTCAACTCTCAGTCTCTCTCTGGAGAACAAGAAACTGAAACAACTGGCCAAAAGCTGACTGGAAAGCAGCCAGCCGGGTGCTTCCTCGCTCCCCTGCCCCAGCTCGGGAAAAAAACCTGCTATCTTTATGTGACCTTGAACAAGCTGCAAACTGCTTTGAGAAAGTTTTACTCAGTTTTTTCCTTCCCCCTCTCAGGCTCGAAGAGGCATAGAAAGGCACAAAAATTAGTTTCTGGGCATAGGCAGTGATATGGGATACACATCATAAGGTCACCCCAAGACATGGTCAATATTTAAATGTTATGCTATATTTATAATATTAAAGCAAATGGGAAATTTAATGTAGAAAAAAAATTATTTCTTTTATTCTGTTAACTTCTACCTAGGAAATTATCTGAATATCTATATATGAAAACAGATCAATTAATTCTGACCCAACAAATAGATAATTGTTTTCAAAGATAAGGGAATCAAAATCAACAGAAACCTATTGAGAAATGTAGAATATGGCAACTCCTGACAAGGATCTAGCTATAGAATTTAGTTCCCAATAAAGAAATTAGCACCCTATGCAGTGAGGGAACTTAAGCACATGTGAAAATATAGATACATTGATTAGGCCCAACAGTTTTCCTGGAGTTAGTTTCTACTTCAATAGCTTAAAAAATGCACTTCAAACAAAGAAGAGATAACTGCACGGGAAGAAGGAGTCATTTCTTAAAATAGGTAATTGCTAGATTCTGAATAAAATAATTAATTATAGTAATGTTTTAAAACCTGACTGATTCAGGCAAGGAAAAGCAGCCTCAGAAGCTTTAAAAACTATGAGATCAGGTCCAATATAGTCTAAGGTATCAATTAAAGAAACTTTAACAAAATGACTTTTGTTCAACTCACATGAAAGGAAGAACTTTATTCCTGCAAAGGTTTTTTTTTGAGCACCTCTCACTCTAATTTGTTAAGGATAACAGACTAATTGTATTTATTTAATTGATAGGATAACATTAATATCCACTCTGGTTCTCATCAAAATGGGGCTGAAAAAAGGTTTGGATGCTACCTAAGCGGATCTTTATGGGATATCTCATGGGATGAATATCATGATAAGAACACACTGGTGAGTGTCCAGAGGAGGGTCATGATGAGAATCCAAGGGCTGCAGCACCATATAGAGACAGGCTGAGAGAGCTGGGGTTGTTCATCCTGAAGAAGTGAAGGTTCTGAGAAGACTTTAGAGCACCTTCCAGTACCTGAAGAGGGCTGCAAGACAGCTGGAGAGGGACTTTTGACAAAGGCATATAGTGATAGGACACAGAGTAATGGCTTTAAACTGACAGAGAATTGACTTAGACTAGATACTAGGAAGAAATTCTGGTGAGACACTGGCACAGGTTGCCCCAAGAAGTTCTGGAAGTGTTCAAGGTTTAATATTGTGGGATATGCCCAGCCACTGCCCTGGAGGGATGTCTGCTGAGATAAAAGATTTTGCACTTGCCCAGCAGGACTCCCTGGAAAGGAAACGACTTTTGGGTCATGGCGAGGAAAGGTAGACCCACAATCCTTTGGGATACCCTATGCAGATCATTCTGTAACCCACTGGTCGGTCCCAGACCCTCTGTAATCCATTGGTCCCCTTGCTGATCCCCTGTATCCCTATAAAGGCAAGCTCCCTCGAGTCCCTCGAGAGAGAGCTCGTCCCTGGCTTTCCCCTTCGCCGGAGGGGACCCACAATAAAGCTACCTCTGTGCGGAACCAGCCACACGAGTCTCTCGTCTCTCTCTCTGGTCTGGTTTGGCCTGGAGGCTGCCCTGCAGAGCTGAGCTGGAATCACGAGCTGATATCACTAAAGAGCTGACAGCTTCTGCAAGGGCTCCTCTGCCAGCAGCTGAGCGGAAGACACCAGACCCCGGGAAGGCGATTCCTTTCGGGACCATCTCCCCAGACCGGTCATCTCTTCCTGGGTCACAGCCTCGGACCCCACCACCAGCTGTAATAACACTGGCACAGGTTGCCCCAAGAAGTTCTGGAAGTGTTCAAGGTTTAATATAAATGAATGTTAAAAAAACACCAACAAAACAGCTGGAGACAAAGGTGGTTTTAACTGTACTGTTGTAGGAACAATAGCATTTCCCAATAATTCATTCTTGTCTTTTAAAGGCTGAAGAAATACTTGTAATTCATTTGCCATCAGGTTACCAAAATATGGAAAATTAATATTTCTTGGGTTTTCTTTCTTTTTTTTAAATCTGTCTGGTTAGAACGATAAAAAGATAACCACACAAGTATTTTGTGAGGATATTTGTGAAGAGGAAATAACTTCTAAAGCACCAAATTACATGTCTTAATTCACTTTCTAATAAATTATGAAAGAGAAAATTAGCAGTAAAGCACCAAATAGCATAGTTTATTTAATTTCTTAATTTTTGATTTCTAAGTTTCATTTTTATTCACTTGTTCTAGATTTTTCCTGACATCATAGAAAGAATATTTCAATTGTCTGTTGAAGGTCTTACAGAATCTTTACTGACAAACACCAAATAGAAGTTTTTGGAAAGTATTAAAAGATGCAGAGTTCATCACTTCCATATAGACTTTTTTATCCGTAAGTATAGTTATAGATTTATTGCTCTATTTATTATCCAAATTCATTTACATTCACTCAACTTCTATCTAGGCTTTAGCTATATAATTATCCACTCTTCACTACAGTAACACATTAATAGATAGCTAGTGTTTTTCCCTGTGAAATTACTTACACCTTCCTTTAGGTTAATTTTATTTGTTTTCTTTAATAACTTAAACAGATTAAACTCTGATAAGAGCTTATTTGCTTTTACTGATTCATTTTCTCAGCTAACTTCTGTTTTATGGATATCCTTGTAAACGTGTATAAGAGAACTAAATACAGTATATCAGTATTACACTTAAAAATGCAGCATATACTTCCTCCCACCTACTCATTGCTCTTTATTTTTTTTTTTTCACCCACATTAGTGTGCTAATTCAGATCAGGAGTATTCCTTGAAACTGAATCTCCTGCTTTTCCCCCATGGACTATAATTCAATTTCCATTGCAGGGTGGTCATGGAGTGCCAAACTGCAATTCCTTTTGGATGAAACCAGACTGGAAGAAGGAAGCACTTGGAAGCAACTGGAAGCAATTCTAGGTGTACATCTAATGCATTTCAGGCACAAATGGACACAGTCCTTGTCAGCAGAGGAAAAAAAGCCCAAAACAAAACAGAAAAATCTAAATATATACCGTGTGGATGTCAGATCCTCAGAATCATCTCTATTATTGTATAGATCCAGTTCTATTGTTCCACTCTACTTCCTAGACACATCTACGAGCCTGAGGCCTTTCTTAGAGCCCCTACAGTTTAATGCACAGCAACTCTTCCAACATTATGAGCTGTAGGCCACATTTTAATGTCCAAATCCATTTAGGTGCAACACATTTTGTGGAAAATATCCTAAAGTAGCAAGTTACTCCAGACAGATGCTTTCTGTTCTCTTCAATACTTCCCACACAGAGATGATGTCACCCTTATACATGTAGAAGTCCACCTTAGCTAACTTAAAGAGAGGAGCTGAGTACTTTCAAGACTACATCCATTTAGACCTCATGTAAAAAATAGTTCAAACAGAATCCATGGACTCTTATCAGCTATTTATCTCTGATGATTACTGACAGGAATAGCCATCATCAAAAAATGAAGGATAAGGTACAAAGCACTGATCAGCCAGTTCAGGAAAGATGGCCAATAAATAAGGGTAGAATTCAAAGGCATAACTGTGACCTTTGAAAGTACCATCAAGCTGACACTGCTGCAATGCAGAGGAGAAACAGGGCAATGAGGATGGGAAATTTATCATCACATTACTTACATCAACAAAAGAAAAAAAAATCTTATTTTCTACATTTATTCCACAGTTGCCATAGTAGATATCTAAAGAACAGTAATTACCAAGGATTAAACACAGCAGGTCAACCTGTCTATTATTAAATTATTTGCTGTGACAAATTCACCATTTGCAGCATTAAAGACTTAATTGCAAAGAGACTAACTTCAGGGTTGCTTACTGAGCTGTATAAAAATATTTTTAATTAAAATTCAAATCATCAGAAACATACTCAGGTTTTTTATCTACTTCTCACATTCACCTAATTAGACATACACAATATTCTCAGATACTGGTGGTGCCTGTTCACTCTTCTTGCAATGTATAATAACTTTTGGTTGCATGCTGCGATGTGTTTTTTTGGAGAGCACATAGCAGATAATCCCAGACTAACATCTATACAACAGCTTTTTTGCAGCTGTAGATTTGTAAAATTTGCCTTTTTCCATCTAGTCCTATTTTCTTATATAATATTCATGGGATTCTGACAAAGAATGAAACTTATGTGTCATTTTTAGAGTCTATAAGAATTTAAGAATACCTAAACTGAGTCACACATAGGTCCTCTTTTCTAAATAATCTTGATCCAAGGGTGACAAAAAAAGCAGAAAGGTAAGTATAAAACAAGAGAAAATTTATATAATGTCCAAGATAACTCATGAGTTTTGACACTGAACTTATGATATTAGTTTGAACATTATCAAAATGATGTATTATTATTGCTAGTTTTCTAGTCTTCTTCTCTGGTCCCCATAGATAGAAATGAATGTTCCCTATATGTCCCTCTAAAGTTCCTCTAGATAAAATGAATTAGAAGCATTTCCTCAGCCTTTAAAAGAAAAGAATGAATTATTGGAGAATTCCATTTTTCCTACAACAGCAGATCAAAACATGCAAGAAGTAATGAAAATATTCAACCCAAAGAAATAAAAAGACAAGCAAAGCCCAAAGTTGATGGGATGTTTAGGAAAACATTGTTAGCATAGCTACAGAAGTAGGAGCTGCTTTCTTGGGCAAGAGAGTGGTCTGTTAGAACAGGGGGAGAGAGATACATGTACAATCAACCAGTCAATATAACTCAGTAAAGAAAAGTATTTCTTCTTGCCATTAACAGCAACCCAAAACTACATCCAATGGCTCAAAACCTCATATTTCTAAATGTAAAAAAATTATATTTTTTTTTTTAGATCTGGCAGGTGTCTTTAAATTACTACACTATGTCTGAGTGATGACACAGTTTCATTTGGTGGTATGGCCAGAGAAGAATAGCATACACTTTCTGACCACCCAATCAACTGATCCATACACATCGCTCTCCAACAGACCAAGCAAGATAAAGGAAGATGTTACAGAAAAAGTGGAAAAGTAGTGGACTTACAGTGGAAGAGGTGCAGGGTTAGAGAGACAGTAGCAGATAAAACATTAGCAAAGCAGAGAGCTGCTGGCATGGACTGTGAGGCTGACTCCAAGGAGGTAACTGGGACTTCCCAATCACAGAGTCAATTAGGTTGGAAAAGACCTCTGAGAACATTGAGTCCAACCTGTCACCCAACAGCATGATGTCGACAAAACCATGGCACTGACACATGCAGGTTTTCTTTTAACACCTCCAGGTGCAGTGACTACCCCACCTCTCTGGTCAGCCCATTCTAGTATCTAATAATCCTTTCTTAAATTTCTGAAGAATTTCTTCCTAAATGTCCAACCTAAACTTCCCCTGGTGCAGCTTGAGACTGTGTCCTCTTGTCTCCTATTGCTGGTTGGTGGCCTGAGAGAAAAGACCAATTCCCACCGGCTCCATCCTCCTTTCAGGCAGTTGCAGAGAGCAATAAAGTCCCCCCTGAGCCTGCTCTTCTCCAGGCTAAACACTCCCAGCTCACTCAGCCACACCTCATAAGACTTGTGTTCCAGACCCTTCCCCAGCTCTGTTGCCCTTCTCTGGACATGCTCCAGAACCTCAGTGTCCTAAATAATCTTGATCCAAGGGTGACAAAAAATGCATAAAGGTAAGTATAAAACAAGGCCACTACAAAGTGAGGGTCCCAAAACTGGGCACAGCACTTGAGGTGTGTCCTCACCAGTGCCAAGTAAAAGGGAACAATCACTGCCATGGTCCTGCTGGCCACACTATTGCTGATACAGGCCAGGATGCCATTGGCCTTCTAGGCCACCTGGGCACACTGTTGGCTCATGTTCAGCTGCTGTCGACCAGCACCCTCAGGTCCCTTTCTGTCTGGGCTTTATCCAACCACTCTTTCTCCTGTAGTGATGCAGGGTTTTTTTGTGGCCAAAGTGCAGGAGCAGGAACTTGGTCTTGTGAAACCTCATATTGTTGGATTCTGCCCATCAATCCATCCCGTCCAGGTCCTTCTGCAGAACCCTCCTATCCTCCAGCAGATCAACACTCCCCTCCAACTTGGTGTCACCTACAAATTTGCTGATGGTGGACTCAATTCCCTCATCCAGATCATCAATGAAGATATTAAACAGGACAGGGCTCAACACTGATCCCTGGGGGACACCACTGGTGACTGGCCACCAGCTGCAGGCAGTATCATTCACCATGAAGAGAGGAGTGAAGAGAGCACCTGTCCAAGCCGTGGGCTGACAGCTTTTCCATGAGTATGCTGTGGAAGACAGTGTCAAAGACTTTGTTGAACTCCAGGTAGACTACCTCCACAGCCTTTTCTTAGTCTACCGGGTAGGTCACCCCTCATAAAAGGAGGGGGCAACACTCCCTGAGCTCTGCAGTGCATCACCAGGGACTCTGTATAGATGACACCGAAATTCCCCTTCTCATCATCACTGCTGAAGTTTGTAACGAGCACACAGTCACGAATCTTCCCTCACCCCTGTATGCAGAACTCCTAAATTCTTCAGGGTACAAGCATAGGGATTCTGTTAAAAGGCAAGACAGGGCTTCTGGAAATTATTTTTCATGACTGATTTTTTTTTTTAAAAAAACCAAACAGATTCTATACTAAGTATTAAGTAAAAGAAATTAGCTTCATTTCAGGCATATTCAAAGTTTTTGCTAATGAGGTGCTCAAAAGTATTTATGTATCCCTAACTTAACAGTTCCTTTTATTCTTATGCAACTCTTTTTCATTCTTGAAACACCTTTATCTGTGCAAATATATATCCTATTAATTATACTAGACTGCAAAATTCTCTTTATAATTCAAACTTCAAACTTGCACCTGGGTTTTGGGCATCAGGTGAATCAATCTTTCTAATTTATATTCCCATGTGTGTACATAATCAATGAATAGTGTCTCTGAGGACTTGTAGGAGAGGGACTCCTCTAGCTATATTTAACTGCCTAATTAATCCAACACCATGTTGCTCTGCTTCAAACAGTTTTCATCAAATTAAATCGTTATATGGCACTGTGGAAATACCAAAGGGAAGTGAGGGACACACAAATAGAAATGGAAAATAACTCAGGAAGAAAAATGGTAGAAATAAAGTACAGAGCAACGAACAGGGGAAAGACTTTGGTGCAACAGGATGAAAACTGCCACAGATCATGTTCCTAGGAGCATGTCCCCTTTTGGTAAAGTAAAAATGTAAGGAAACAATTGTTTGTCCCCATTCAGCTGCATATATTTCGGCAGGGAGAAAAATGGATATTTTCTGCTGCTTCACCATTTTTGCAGGTATACATTTCAAAGCACTACCAAGCCCTTAAAACACAGCACAAGAACAACGTTTCAATATTGATGCTGAAGAATATTTACAGCTGACCTGGAAAAAGAAAGCTTTAGGGAGAAAAAAGCACTACTTTCTGTAGCATCTTCCACCCTAAGAAGATGACAAATACAATTTGCTAAGCAATTGCTGAGCTTCATTTTTTGGTTTTGAAACTCTTGTGCAGGTATTGCAAGACAAGTTCAAGTTTCCTCTGGCAAATCTTAAAGGAACAGGTTTATATAACACCAAAGGTTCTTTCTGAAATTGAGAGGAGAAGGAATACCATGTGATGGGAAGTATCACTGAAAAGCATAGAATGAGGTAAATTTTAGGAGCAGAGGAACTATGATAATAACAGATTATTAACAGAAAGTTAAACGTCTGTAGAAGAATACAGATCCAGCCACAGAAAAGTCTGCCCATGGGTAACCTTACACTGAGAAACCTCATGTGAGGAAGAGGTTTTGATAAATTTCAACCAGTATTGGGAACTGGTGCTCTATTTAAGAAATTCCTTGAGAAAGAAAGATTTTAAGCTGCCTTCTTGGATGTAAAATTGCACTCTCCCTAAAAGCCCTTCTGAAGATTTTCATTTCGAGGTCTTCCTTTCAAATGAGCTCATCTGCCTCAGCTGTCTCTGGCATCAAGTTTCCCCTTTTGCAATTGAGGTATTCTGAGAGACAGGATTCAAGGGAGCCAGGATCCAGAGGACATTAAATCAAGGCACTTCAATATTCTGTCACAGAACTTCCAGCTATGCCACAGTATTAGATGAAACACGATCCCCAAACCAGACAATGTGGTTTTGGAAGAGTTTTTAAAAAATTAATTTTGTCATTACCAAATGTATCTAGCCTCCAGTTGGTTTCTCATGCAGAGGACAATATACTTCAAAAACAGAGAAAGAAAAATCTTTGTTCTTACTGATGTCACTAAGACAGCAATAAGACTGGAAATACTACTTCAATATTCTTGAACAAAAGAACAAAAAAAGGGGGAAACCAAATTATGGGAATAATATGCAATTACGTGATTGAAAACTTACATTTGAAAATTATTTTTTTCCAACATTTGCTAAATGCATTAGCCACAATCACTCTTCACAATTCAATATACACAGGGATTGCTCATTGATGTCAAATTATGAAGTAATTTTATGTTATTTTCTTTTCTTTTATGGATGAATGGAGTTATACGAACAATTACTCCTAAGCAAAAGTACTGATTTTGACTTCCCCATGCTCTTTCTTTCCCTATCAAAGTTATTAGAATTGTTAAAAAATACTTTATTTTTTCTTTCTGTTTTGATTCACCAAAGTGGTCAAGACTTAAAATTGAACTCAAAATGCATTAAGGGAAATGACCAAGACCAGCTGTTCTCCCAAAAAATCTTGAATTATCAGAGCACAGCAGAACCATAGACAAAAGTCTTTGAAAAAATTTAGAAAAGATATCTCTGCAATATGAAGTTCTGTGCAATTTGTAATGGTCATTTCAGACAAAGAAGCTGATCTCTTTATGAAAAAACAATGCTTCCTATTATTTCCTTTGGTAAGTGAGTGGCATTTATGTCTTTTAAAAATGCAGACTAGATTCTTCCTAATTTTTTTCTGTATTCCAGAACAAATTTAGTTTTCTCTGGATACCCCTGAATTTGTTCTTGGTTCTCTATACAGACAAAGATAATTGCTGATATGTCTTGTACTGGAGATACCTCCAGCGCACACTTTTACTATCGCACTTTTGACTAACATTGGAGCCAAGTGTGAATCAACTCCTACTCTAATCATTTAAATTAGAGTTAAGTGGGTTGATTATACATCAAAACTCTTCCTTATTTTTCTTTCTGTTATTACACCCTTGTCACCTAGAAGATAGTTCAAGTGTTGAGTCTTGCAGCTTGTGTTTCGTAGGAATATTTGGTGATAGGTTGGGTATGTCTTTGGCACTGTTCTGTTTGCTCATAAATATCACATGTAGCTGTGTTCTCCAGACTATTTTTGGTGAGAAAAAGAAAGACTAGTTCTTTCACTCACTGGTCTAAGATTCTTTCAGCAGGATTCCAAAATACTCAAAATACAGGGGAAGGTTTAGTTTTTTCATGTCACCCTACAAGTGTTACCCTAGTCATCCTCGTCATCATCGTTGTTGTCACCATCATCATCATTTTGGAATGAAAATTTTGCCTCCCTAATGCCAGGGAGCTGTTATTGCCAGGGCTTTTGTTCATTTTCTAAACTTGGTCTGGAATCCAGGTGGGCACTGTTGGACATGAGGCCTTTTGAAACTTTTGTTTAACCTATGAACTGCCACTGACATTCACCTATTGACAATTCAATATTACTGAAATCTAAATGATTTTAAATCTAAGCATAAGCATCTCTTTCAGAACACTGAAAGTTGCAGAAGTTCTTAATATACTTTCCATTAACCTTTTCTCCATTTGCTTCCTTTCTGAATTAATTCCTTCAGGGAAAACTGCTTGAGGAAATACTGCTTTAAAAAGTTGTTAATACATCTACTTTGAATTAAAAGGTGAATGTATTTACCAAACACTTCCCTAAGGCCTGGTATTCCATTTATGGTTCCGTTCTTTTCCCTTTATGCTTAGAAAGTTGTGTTCAGTTTGAAACCAGACCACCCAGACATTCTTTCTATTTATGTCTATTTATCTCTATTTATTACTATCTCTCTATTTATTTCCAAATCTTGCACAGGGAAATTCCAGGGAGAAAGGAATTGTTCCCCATGATGTTACTGGAAAAAGAGATAACTACCACTCAAAATATATTTCATGAACATGAGATCCCTCCTTTACACAATACACTACTGAAAAATTATATGTGTATTTTATAAAAGAAAACAAAATGCTTGGTGTCCATGAATTTGACTGTTTCTTGTAGAACTTGGAAGTTTAACTGTGTTATAAGTGAACGCTGTAAAGTATCACTTCTGAATGACCAATTCTGTTCCCAAGATGAAAAAATCCAGATCCCTAGAGTGCAGTCTAAAACAATCCAGACAAGATACCTTCAGAATCATTGCCAGTATGTGAGAACAATGAATGGCTACCAGCCTGGATTTTTATTGTAGTAAGAGTTGTAACAATATTTGGTTGTAATAGCTAAAGGCATTTTGTGATTCGAAGTAAACTAGGCGTGATTCATTTACGTCCTTTGAGAAGTGGCTCACAAAAAGTATCATACACTAAAGAGCTACAGTTTTATGCATCATCTACACAACTGGACTCGTTACTTCTGATGTGCACTTCCTCCAGTGAATTCTGGAATACAATGGGTATGTCTTAAAGTTTAATTATGATTTAAGTCACTTCAGCATGGTTTAATCTAATCTGTTCTGAAAAGACCTCAAAAAAGAAGAATTTTATAAAAAAATAATGCTCTAAAATAACAGCCCATGTCTTTATAATTTTTGATATTTTTAAGTCATACCTCTCTCTGAGACACAAGGATTGTATGTCAGAAATAAACTGTGGTGGACTGAAGAATCAAGGAGATAAAGGTCCTCACAGTATATAAATTTTAGGGGATCTCCCACAAGACTTAAACTTCTAGCTAGAGATAATCTGATAACTTCTAAAAGAGAAAGGTCCAGCAAAAATGGCTCCACAAAGATTTACATATGAAAAGAAATATTTGAATTCTGTGAATCCTTGTCCTTCCAGGCAGTCTCCACTTGAACTCAAAGTGACCTTGGGGCCTAATTCAGTTGTCCCAGTAGTGATGTGGATTAGCAGGGATGAGCTCTTAGTTTGTTTATTCATTGCAAGCTTTGATGAGCTCTTGATTTGAAATGCTGCTTTGAGATACTCTCATTAAATCAATGATTAACAAACAAATGGGTCAGTATAACTGGAAACACTTTGAGGAGAAAGATGCAGTAAAATAGAGAATTTGCTTTTTCCTAATGGTATGCACTTCTTAATAAGATATTATTTTGCTTTAAAGTCAGGCAAAACAAAATATGATCGAGAAAACAGCATCAAAGATGTTCAAAGGTATAGCACAATAAAGCATAAAAACCATTTTTCCTGGGGGAAATTAAACTCACAGTGGAATACGAGGAACAGGCCTACCATAACATGCCTTCATGAGCTGTCATGCTGTGCCTGTCATTACTTGAACATTGCCATGAGACATATCCAGCTGCCTCATCTGTCCATCCTCTTCCCAGTGCAAGGCCCACACATCACACATCTTTGGAACAGTGTAACTGCCTTTCTCCCATTTGGTTGACCTACTTTGCTCAGAATTTGTTTTCCAAGGTGACATGTCAAAGGACTGGAAGAGATTGTTTATTGTAAAGTTTTCTTCCCCATTACTGCAGCCTTCTATGTGCTAAAGAAATAACACTTTTTAGAAGAAGGCTGCCATAGATTCCCCAAATAAGAAATGATTGGTTGTGAGGATCCATTGTTAGTGTTGGACTAAAATTCCACTCTCATGCAGACCAGAGTAGACTATAGAATTGCAGAGGTGATGTCTTCAACTAAGAAAGGAAGTCCAACTAAACAAGAACTTTCCCTGAATTAAGGATAACTCCACCACATCTTCCACAGTTTTTGGTTTGGCAATTTAACCACCCAATTAAACAAATCCTTTCAAGTGGCATGGCCTAATCCCGCTGCCTCTGGGTTGCCTGTTATAACTTTCTTCTCGTTTTCCATCTTCCTGTTTCTTCTACCATGTGCCTTTTAAAATCTTTTAAGCACTTCAGGGTAGAAACTCACGCTGCTGTGAGACCCAGGGTTTACTTAGCTGACCTACTTTGTACAGTCACTGTTAGCAATTGAGTGTTGTTCCCCTGAAAAATTCGGTGTTGAAAATTATCAAAGCAGATTTACTTCTTTTCTGATAGCAAATCCACATTTTCCTATAACATGCCTGGTATCTCACAGATGGCACATGTGCCATTTTTGATGTATTTTAAAAGGCTCTTTTTCTGTACAAGCCTTAGGGTGCAATTAAAGAAAGCCAATAAAACCAAGGCTAGTGTATGAAGGCAATGCATTAAGCACTTTGTATCCCAGGGCTGTACTACGTACAGATACTTCTTTTCAAAATTCCCATATTTGTCATAAATACTAGTGGTTTTGACAGGAGGTGAATGCTTAAGCCTGTCCTTTTTTTGACCTGAGCATCTCTTGTTGTACAGAATATTCTTGCTGGATAGAAATAAAGATAACTAATAATGCACAGGAGAGAAGTTCTAGAAACTGTTCTGTATATAACTTAAAGGGGAAAAAATCTCTTGCAAAATTAAAGTTGAACTACCTTTCCCAAAGTTATGAGCACTTTTCCTTGAACACAATTATTTTTGATCTTTTCTTCTGCTTTTCTTCCACTTGGGTTGGGAAATTCTCATGTCATCAACTCAATAAGCATCTTGTAACGGTCAATAATTTTATCTCTCCCAAGATGTTTTAAACAGCAGTTAGGTCTGCAAGAGGAAAAAATTCCTTTCTGTGTTCTTTTCAGTGTCCCACTGATTTGGCTCATAAGGTATTAAACATGTATATTGCCTAAAAGTTGCAGAGTGACAGAATATATTTTAATATTGAGATAGTAGCGAGAAAGGCTGGTGAAACTAAGCAGGGTTTGGACATAGAAACATTTTGTTTGGAGCTCTTCTCAACTATTTTCTAGTCTAATATGATCACCTAAAAAGTGCCATCTTCCTTATATTCTTTGACTGCTGGGACTATGCCACCAGAGTAAAAAACCTAAGGATATTAGCACTTCAGTTAAAATCCAAGACTTGGATTGATGTGGAACTCCTCCAGCTCCAGTGTGACCTAGAAGTTACATTGTACCTGGCCATCATTCCTCTAGCCCTATTATCTGCCAGTTAACATTGGCCTGCTCTGCAGTGCCCGTGTAGATCCCTGGATATATCGCTGTGACCTTCCTGGCTCCCACCTTACCTGTAAACTCCAGGTAGAACAGGAGTAGGCAAAAACTGGGATAGCCAAGGTTTTCTTCTAGATAGCTATAGAAACAACAAGAAACATTATTTACCCCTTCAGAGGGCAGGGTGAGAAAGGCACTAAAAGACTATAGAGACTGAGTGTGTTTCCTAGTGTCCTCTCCCTGAAGGAGGCCTGATTTGAAGAGTGTTTGCCTTAGCAACTAGGATTAAGGGTTTCTGAAATCCTTGTCAGCTTTACTCCTGTGTGAAAGACAGAGGAAGAACAGTATTGGGAAAAGCCTAAGTAAAAATTAGAGTTGAATGCACAATGCCTATATAAGTACTAAATTGATTTCCTCCAGTGAGGAACAAAATGGTTCCAGCTCAACAGGCTGCTTCATATTAGAACTGAAAGTCCATGACTAGTACAATTAAGCCCCAAATAAATACTTTTCCAGCTGACTTGATCCACTTTAATGGAGGAGAGGAATACTGTCAGGTGTGAAAATAGTCCTGTCCTGCTTTGTGTGACTTTGGTGAAAAAAATAGTCTGGCCAGTCCTAGCTGAGCCAACTGCATAAGCCAACTTATGATATTTCATTAGAAAACAAAACAAGGGCTGACCTGCATTTTTCTGAAGTTTTCAAGTAAGTCAGTTTTTGTTTTGAAAATATGAAACTCTCTCTCTCTCTCTCTGTCTCTATATATATATATGTATCTATATCTGTAAAAATTCATCTTCACCCAAAATTTTATGGAAGAAAAGGAATCCTCTCTCTAATGCATTCAGCGAAAGAGCAAGTAGTTTCACCCTTGAAATATTTCCCCTTGAAGGTAAGGCAGAGACCTTGTCTAGTATAAATCTGAGCTACCAGAGCCTTGTAGCTACCAGAAGATCAGATGAGTTATTAAGGCCGCATGGTAAAAACAGAGTGATTATGAAAAAGATGACTACAGTATTACTAAGGAAATGTGTAACTTCACATTATCACCTTCAAAGCAGCAAAGCTGCTCCCAGCCCCCCTTCCTCCAAGTTCACCTGCTCTCCATTTGTTGTGTAGTAGTCCTGTGTTTTACACTGTGTTTATTGGCTTTGGATTTTCTGGTAGAGAAATAAATCTGATGTATCGATTCACCACATAAACCTATTTTCTTTGTGGGAAATTAGCCTATTTGCAGAGGAAAAATGAGGACGATTTTTTCTTTCTTTCTCGCTTCTTTTTCTGTTCAATAGTTCATTAATTTTCAGGAAAGATCAAAAGCTTCCTCAGACTTCTGAAAACAATTGATGGGCACTGTCAAAACATACATGAAATTACTTTTTTTTCACATGGGTAGAAAAAGAGCTCATCGTGTTAAATTATGAAGAAATCCAGATCTCCCACTTACTCTAAGGTAATGCATCTTGCAATTGCCTGCTTTTAAAAGATGAAGGACACAAGATGCTGCTCTATAGATGCAATACTATGAACAACAAAACTGGCAGTAGAGTGTACAAGGCTTCTGACACAAAATAAATCTGATCAGGTCAGATATGACTTCAGGAATTTTTGAATAACTGCATGACTAAACTTTTAAAGGAATGAAAAATGAAGGTTACCATATTCATCTTGTGTTTTTTTATAAATAGTTGAACTTCTTTAAGTCTCTTGTTGATTGCCATAATTCTAGAGAACACATCACATGAATTAGCCTTTGCTTTCGGGGACACTTTGTCCCTTTTTAGGTTGTTATGAAAGAAAGTCAAGAGGTGACATAACCACACTTTATCTGGGTGTTATTCAACTCATTCAGTTTTAAATATTGCTGATGTATCTGTTCAAAGAAAGCTGTTAAGGTGCTGTTCATTTGTGTTGCCCATCGATGCCCTTCATCTATGTGCTGTGCCAGTAGACAGTTCTCCCAGTCCAGAGGACAGGCCACCATGCAGACAGCCCCACCAAAAGCAATTAAAGTAAGGTATGGGTAGCTAGCAAACCTCCCAGACAGTCTTTGAGAGTAGTCAGGTAAATACTAATTTACATCACCTGTTTCACAGCCATGGGTAACCATGTGATCACTAAGATTCAGCTACCTGCCAACGCTTTAAATAAAACTCTGTGGAGATGCTCTTAAACAGTGCGTGTGTTGAAGGGAAAAATATTGTCTTTTATTACACTGAGTTATATCAGCAGATAGACTAGTTTTCAGATAAGCAAGGATTTTCTTCAGGCTTCCTGCATAAGAAGCAAAGTCCAAGCAAAACAGAAGAGAAGAACAATTGCTATATTTTGAACTTAATTATGTCAAATTTGTATTCCTATTTTAGCATTTGAGAGCTTCTGAGGTGGTAGGTGAGTGCCAAGGAGGCTGAGAAGCAGGTATTGCCTGTACACATGTTAACAGGAGAGCTGAGAAAATTCACAGTGAAAGCAGCCTCAAGGGTCCCAGAACATGGGTGTGTGATGTAAAGTAGCCTCTGGTTACCACCCTGTAGCTTGTTTTACATGTCAAACCCAGATAGACTCAGCTGCCAAGTCAGCTCACTGTGGGAATTACAAGTTTTAAACTCTGAGGGTGTATTTGACCCTGGGCTTGGGCTTTGAACTGTGTCAGTAGAGAGTGCATGAAGGCTCCAGGCCTCCAGGCTGGGCTTCTAATCAACATCGAGTCACCAAGCACTACACTTGCCTCCCAGCAAAGGCTGAGCGTACACACACAGACAGTAAAAAAATAGGAGTTGCACCTTTAAGAACAGCAGTGTATTTAAAGAAATTAGATCTGTCAGAATTGTGATCCATTTTACATTTGGCATTTCAATCAGATATGGATAATTTACTTCCCAAAGAGATAAGTACTTTCATGTATCTTACTCTAGAGTGTTTGAAGCATACAGTTCTATCAGTGAAATGTAGTTATTTATTCTGAACTGGCATAACATAAATAGATAATGACTAGTGACCTACTTAAATAATGGGTGAAAACTAATCAAGAAATAATATTCAGCTCCAAAAAGACAACACACATGTGAAACCATATTCCTGCTCTGATAAATCACTGCTAATTTAAAGAATAATGTTCTATGGCCCATAGAAGTGTTTGCATACATATTTGTGCTTCATACACTATGAAAGATTTTCTTTCCATGGCAATTTATATGGCAGGCAATTCAGTGTCCTCTTTTGACAACAATAGAAGCTCATTCTGGAAATGCATCTATCTGCATAGTGGTCATTTGTTTATTTAGGAAAAAATGGATTTTACAAAGTTCACATATTACAAATTTAACCTTTGAAAATTACAAGTGTCAAGATGAGAGCTACAATGGAGCACGGTGTCTGTGCTTCAATATATTACCATGTTTGTTTCACAGAGTCAAGGGAGTACAGATAATTCTTAGAATTTAATCACTCAGGTTTGTAATCATAAATACACAACTCTACAGCAGAAAGCATTAAAAAGACAAACCATCTTGTGGGTAAGTGTTATGAAAGAGTGGAAGAAAGCCACAAAGTTCCTAATTGATACTGGAATGGAAAAGCTTTTAAGAAATGTAATTACCCTTGTACTGATATAAATCTTTCTCATCATGACAGAATTTCTAAAACATGTTTTTCAAGGCTATTTGTCTTTATAGAAAGACAATTATCATCATTCGAAATGGCTTGCGCAGAAAACTAACAGCTTAGTTTTAATACACTAAATCAAAGAAAAATACTACAACATTTGGATTTTTAATGAATATTTGCCACAACTGAGGTTACTGGTAAGCTTAAAAATAAATATCTTACATATCTGGCATATGTAGAGTAATTATCACCAAGAAATAAACCATACCTGTGCTTTTATGATTGATTTATTTTCAAAGCTTTCAGCTGAAGAATAGGATTCTTACTTGTGCTGTCCAGGAAGGGGATTGTAACATCTTTTCAAAAGCTTATATTGTCATAGACAGCATCTCATTAATGGAGTAAGGACACTTTTATGGTTTGTCTGAATTTAGGAATTCCTGGAGGAAGCAATGTTAGGGAGTCAAGACTCAGAGCGTATATATAAGGAAAAGAAAAGATGTAGTAAATGAATGAGGTAAACACTCAAGAAAATAGAATATCAATGAAACTAAGGTAAAGATATCTGTCTCACTGTATGGCGTGGATTGCATACGAAGAATTCATCTCACCAGCCCAGAGACATCTGGAATGCAGGTCTTCCTTCAGAGTTGAACTACTTACCTATGGGGAGAGCTAACTTAGCTATGTGGAGCAGCTGAACTACATTTCTATGGGGAGAGACACCAGCATCTCTGAGGAATGTGTCTAATCCTAAGGCAAAAATGTAACCAGATCTCAGGAATCATGTCCTGAAAGTGCCTTTTTTTTCTCCTCTGGCAATAAGAATGCCTGGTTCAGATGCAGCATCTACATTTAGGCAAGATAAAACACACTGAAGTTGTTCAGCCTCAGAGCACTGGTATGCAGGAGAGCTCTCCCCAGGAGACAGTCTAGGTGGGCAAGCTGCAGCACTTCTGATGGAGAATCTGCTATCAGGCTTTTGCAGTGCAGTGTTGACATCTCACTTTGGCCCAGAAATAAATTATGAACTCTTCAAGTGTAACTGTCAGGTAAGTCAAAGGTCTACAATTCCCAAAGACTTCGTCCAATTCTCTTTCTCTAAACAGCTAAGGCATAGCTGTAGGCTAGTAACACAAGGATGAGACTATCCTGCATACTTCCACATCTGAGGTATCATCAACAATCCCTCTGATAGAAAAGGGAGAGAAATACACTTTTTAATGGCATACCTTATTTCTTTCTAGTATGACCTTCTGAAACAGGCCAGATTTGACTTAGGAAATTGTTATTCTCCTTTGACAACAGTTGGAGTTTGAGGTAGCAGCTCAGATGTTTGCCTCTAGTTTGCAGACTTGATTGGATGAGATGAATGCCAACCCAAGCTTGAGTGAGAAAAACCACTTAAGTCAAAGGAGGAGAAGGCTCAGCTTTTATAAGGAGGATTTCTACGGGCACAGGCACAGATATGCTGAAGAGACAATTTGAACCCTTTATTCTGAGAATCTCCTTTTTCTAATATACACATTTTCCACCAGATAAAATGTACAAAATTATGTGACTAGTTACTTCCACTGACCATCATGTGAACATATACAAGGCTAAGAAAAATAAAAGTGAGTATATCAACAAGAGGCAGAAATGTGCAACTACTGAAATGAAGAATTTCTATGTTGTTGATTTAGTAGTACTGGTTGGAAAAAAAGAAAGCTGTATCTCTAGTAATCCCCACAGCTAGTCCACCAAAATAAGGTTTGGCTCGATATATCAGTTTTACAGCCCCTGCCATTACAAACACACTGAACTTTATTAAAAACTCAATATATGTACTCAGTAAATGCATGTCTGGGAACTACTAGAAACTATTGAACCAATATCAGAGAAAAACCAGCTTCAGATCCTGATACCTGATTATTATTTTAATATCATTTCCTTGTCTGAGTGACCAAGGACATGAATTCTTAAAAACAAAAATGTGGCTTAACCCAATAAAATTTTTCTAAAATCCTATTTTAGTTTTAGACTTAGTTAAATTCCAGCAAATGTTTTCAGGGTGTCACAGTGAGAATCACAGAAGATATGGATAGACTTCACAGAGTGGCCTCCCTTCCAGCATCTTGGTATTACAGAGGCAAATAAAAATCAAATACAGATGTAGCAAATGCAGTAAAAGTCACAGAATTCCTCTTCCAGCACCTTGCCGAAGCCTAATGAAATGTGAAAGAAAAGTGAAGCTATTTTGAGATGGACCACAGTGGAAACAGACCAGCAATGTGAAGACAGAAATGTACAGCTTGTTTAAAACTATGCTGTATGTCAACAGAAGGCTATCTCATTAAGAAAAAACACTCTAACTTTGCCTTTTCCACACCAAGAAAGATAAATCTGATTTGGGAGGCATTTCTGCAGGTCTGGTCTTAGTGACATTTAAAATCAATTGCAAAGGTACAGATAGGACTAACACTACTGAAAAGGCCGAGAAAAACGAAATTGATTTTACTAAAACCTCACTTTTCTACTAATGTTTTGGTGGGCTAGCAGTAACATAGTTCTCTGACATCACTGACATTATCTATATGTACCATGTTTGAGGATATGACATTTCAGTCCGCTGATATGTCTCATTAAAGCAGAAAAAACAAGTCAGCGTGTTTAATGAATAAACTCAGGGGAGTATGTCAACAACATTTGTTTTGCTTTGGGGCCATGTTCAGAGCAATAATGAAGTGCAAAGTAGGCAGCTTGTTTACATTCTTATTATACATCCTCTGAGTAACAACTGCTATTGAGAATAAAAATTTTTTCTTTTTCCACAGAGACAGAAAATTCAAAAACACTTTTTGTCACTTGTTTGTCACCTAAATTTTATTCACCACACTTTATTTCTATTTAATTACAAATAATCAGTTAAACTGCAATGCTGGATTTCTTTTTCATAAAGTAAATGGATAATATTGTTTCAAATATTTTGACACTACCATAAGAATATTATAAGATTCTCAGGGAATTACATTAACTAGACTTCTATACTTTTGTATTTAGTAGCATAATTCTAGTTGATATTACTTTGGAATAATCATTAAGTGAATGAGAATTCTGCATATAAATTGTAAAGCAGTGTTGATAAAGTTACAAAACCTTTCATGCAGCAACTCAAGAACATCTTATGGTTGGCTTATTTACTTAATTACTGATAATTGCAATTTTTCAGAAAGCTAGCGAGCTGCTTTGCACACTAGCGAATCCTTTTGGGGCTCAATAATTTGGAATTGTTTTAGCAATAGTAAGAAGAAAGTGACTGTTCCTTTGGTTCAAGGAAGGTACAAAGTCATTGCAGTGAAAATATTCCAAGGAAGCACATGCAGCTGGCATACCGTTGAGAAAGAGCTTTAAAAAAGAGCCAGTCCATGCTCTGCTGTATCTCACACCTCTGCTGCCCCAGCTTCAGGCTGTTGTGCACAGGCAAAGTGAGGAAATAAGGGGTTAAGACCACAAACCCTGATAGTTCTTACTTCACTTTTTTTAAGTTGAAAACATCTTGAGACAGCTAGTGAATGAGCTGGTGCCTCAAAGTACAAATCAAGTGGAGTCTTCCACCAGTAGAAACAAATTCAGTAACTCTTCACCTCCAGAAGTGCAAGTGGGCTCATGGCAGTGGTTGAAGCAGCAGTTCTTTCAGAAGAAAAAAATTAAATGATGCTTGAATTCTGTATCACAGCTTAAGGGAGCAATTCTAGTGAAAAATGGCAAGCATCAGTCATCACAGGCATAAAATTATAAATCCTTCTGTCACCAGTGCTGCTAACTGCCCTTCAGCTGTCAATGTGATGTGCTTGGGTAGGGAGGAAAATGACTCCAGATCCCTAACGCCAGCAGATCAGCAGCTGCACTGGGCACAAGACTATCCACTGTCACTGTATGTAGAACTCTGTGCACGATGCCTGAGCTCATTACAGTTCTTAATTGCTTGTTTATCCCTCTACCATCTCCTGTTTTCCCTTCTGCGCTGCCTAGAAAGTTTATTTCTTAAAATGGGGGGGAATTTTGTTTCCTAAAATGTAGGAACTTTGAATGTTGCTATCTTCTGTACGGAAACACAGGGGAAATTCCAACAGCAAACTTGAAACGTCCTTTTCTTCAAGGCCTCAAGCACAGAGAGACACCTCTATGGCCTTCTGAGAATTTTAGTTGAAAAAGGATAAATTTCAGTAATAATCAGTTCTAGAGATGATCAACCTCAGATCAAGGATCAAGCTCAACAATTTGCTATCGACATTCTCCTGGGTTAAGAATACTAAGCATTTCAGACAAAATGCTACTTAGCTCTGTTACTTATGGTAATGACCCTGAATTTAGAACTTGGTCATCAAAGACATGTTGGGAACCATTTTTCCTTCCTGCTCATCCTTTGTATGTATTTCTCTAAGCCATATATGGCATAGACATGATATAGATGTTCCCTACCCATTTAAAATGATGTTGTTCTTTGACCACCTGTGGAAAAAATAATCTTTCTGAGTGATAAAATTAAAAAGGTGAGATTTTTCAGGGAACATTTCATAGCAGATGGCAATAGTATGTCTTTGGTATGGACTTGAGAACATTGCTATATACTGCTAGATTGTATTTCACATTTGTAGAAAGAAACAGAGATCCACTGCAGAGTAATTGCAAAATTAGATGCCTTGTGTACAGTGTTTGCAGTCTGGTAAAAATGCCATTTTCTTTCTTGGTAGGATTTGCCAGGGCCTACAGTTTACTATTGACTGTATAGATCAGTGCCTGGTTTTGGATGTCAAATTCTCTTTTGCTCAAAATCTGTTACAAGCACAGAGTTTCTCAGATTTATTGTCCACTCAGTATCTAAATGAGATGTGAAAAATACCATAGTAGCAACTTTTTGGTGGTAGATCAGAACATTTTATTTCTTTTACTGTAATACTAGGAAATTTAGAATATGTGGAGATCTCTGTCACCAGAAGAAATCACTCTTTAACTTTAATCTAACTCTGTTAGATATGCAATATCTTGACTAGTTTCTGCTTGGATGGCAAATTGGATCAGAACTATTTCTTGGTTTGATTAGGAAGTTCTTGAGCACAGAAGCTGCACTCTAACTCACAAATTAAATGACTGTATGAAGAGTATTTAATAATTAAATGCTCACTTTAAAAATTATTTATTTACATTAAGGAAACATATTGATACTGATGTTTGTCTTTCATAAAATGTAAGCATGAATAAATCATACTGAATCATGAATAAATAATTTCTCCTAAGGTAATTCCTGGAAAATTCCATGGGATCTCATTATATGAAACAGTTTTTAATCTCATTTCATGATACAAGTAACTGTGACATGCTTAGGTTAGATTTTATTTTGATAAGTTATTCTACAATAAGAGTCATCTCCATAATTCAACAAGCAATAGAGCAGCATTTGCTATGCTGTATTTAGCCATTTACAGTACACTCTGTACTAGGAATGTATTCCTTCTTCACTGAGTTTGCACATGCATTTGACATTTACCAAGTGTACATTAAATGAATTTTATTAATTAAAATACAGACTGATTCTTACATGCCACCTTGTGGAAAATCAATGAAATTTTCTTACCCACCAGCTGATACTAACAATTCCGAACTCACAAAGACCTGTTGGAAATTATAAAAATAGCTATTAAAAAGAAGGATAGAATATTGCTGCAACAAGATATAAGTTCTGATAATTCATTTGTATATCATCTCTCAGCTACAACATATAACTGAATAGAAAAAATAGGGCATATTTCTCTCTGAGGCTTCCTACCAGCATATTTTCACCATGGATTTCTCTAAATGTGGCCAAAACACACTTCAGAGCTGAAGCAGTTAAAAGGTATCATTCTTAACCAACAACCATAAAGCAAAATGTGTTAATTTAGTTAATAAGAGGTCAATTTCAAGCAAAAACAAAGCTTTGAATACAGTATTTTAAAACCATAATTGTGGTACCAGTGTTCTAATGTCTTTCAGGTATCTTTTACTATATTTTTACAGTGCCTTTGCAATGGCTCAAACATAATCTGATGATAAAACTTTGAACATCCATAGTTTGCATATTAAACAATGCAAGTTCTCAGTATTAAATTTAGAAAATCCAGTTTCCACGAGAAATTCGGAATTATTTCAGTAGAGCTAAAACCTCATCTATTACATGTAAAATTGAAAGTGTTTCCAATTTTACTTCCTCCACAAATTTGAAGCACCTTTTCCAAGTCAAATGTATGGCCTTCAAACAGGTACCTGGAAAGGAGTATTTTGTAAACAAAAAAAGTTTTCCTTGCTTAGATTAATGCACAAAAATGGGAATAGGGATACTTGATTTAATTTCTTAAAGAGTCTATGGGATAATGATGACATATGAAGAAGTCTAGCAAAAATGTAGGGAAGGATTATTATCCACTTTTCAGAGGTTTTGATTGTAGACTTTAGAACTCCATACTTCAAAAACTGTTTAAAAACTGCTGAGTACAAAATGGATGGTTATTGTTTGTCACACAGTTAATCACAACCACCTTTGGTGTCATCCCTGACAGTAGTTAAGAAGATGGTAGCTTAGGTAATTAAATGGGCATTTTGTAGGTGCTTTATAAAACATTAAGGTAAATGATGTAAAGCATCATAGCAGTGACTCAGACTGAACCTGGAGAACAATGTGCTGCCATGTAAACTATTAAGACCAGAAAGTTCTTGTTTTACACTGCAGATGCCTTCTGTGTAGTTCTGTGGTAATCAGAAGAATTTACCAGTGGAAACAGTGTTTAATCCTGCCTATTTTTTGAACTACCTTCCAAACTAAAAGTGCATTATGTCTCCCAGCCTATAAGTATTTTTTCCTAATTACACATATTTAAAAGACTGTGTGTGCCTTATGTACTAACTAAGTAGAAATATTATGGCAAATTATGGGGGATTTTTTTATTCTTCACAAAAGCCATGCAAATATGGAATGAAACATATCTGATGTTCATACAATTTCACACTCTTCTTGGTATGCTCAGAGAAAAGATTAAATGTCTCTATGACCGCTCCAATTTCTGGGAAGGGGGAAGTTATGTGGGTTTTTAACTTGTATTTTTCATAACAGTACATTGCCAAAAATATTCCAGCCTCCCAAGGGCTCTAATGAAAGGCTATGAGTAGGTTAATGGATTATAATGAAAATCCAGTGTGTTCAAATGTGAAAGAAGGGGGGGTGGTTTTTCTCTTTTATTTCTTCACATCTTTTATTTTCTCTGAACCAAATGGCTCACTAATGCATTTAGAGCTCTCTCCTGTTGAAAAAAAAGCTGTGGCTCTAGCTGTGAAACAGCCCAACCTACTCAACAGCACGTTTGCCCCTCTCCCACCTCCTACACCTACCACTCTTTCCTTCCCAGAGAGCCTGTATCACCCAGCTGGCTGAACACAGAAGAAAAAAAGAGTTTGGGTCCCTTTTTTATTGGCCTTCCTGGATAGAGAGATTTATCATAACCTACAGCCTCCCCTCTCCTGAAAACACAGAGGAACAAACCTTCCTTGCTTCAGTTTGCTCATGTATCTTAGCACAAATGAAGGAAAAAAGCAAACAAGTCAGAAGGATTTCTGAGGAAACCTAGAATGGAACAGACAGTATTTAAAAGCCAGGAAAAATACAGAGGAAGATACAGAAATCTGTCTCTGGAAGACTAACACGTCAGTCCAGAGCATACAGCCTCCACAGGTCAACTGCTGGACCCATTGCAAAAGGAAATAATTTCTTCCAAAGCAGCTACACATTATTGTGCAAGTTGTTCTAGGCAGGTTCAGCCTCAGTGCTACTGAAGGGTCTTCCTTGAGGAGGCAGCTGAAGATATAAACTACAGAGTACATAATTTTAAAATGCTGCCAAAGAAATTTGGAAATCCTTTTTCAAGATTTTATCCTTACTACACTTTGAGATGGCCAGTAGGATTTGTCTGGAGGAAAGAAAGATTAAGATTTGACAGACACTCACTGTTCAAACATACAAATGACAGAAGACGGAACACTAGGTAAAACTGTCTTTAGATATCTTCAGTCCATTAAATAAAATTATTATTTTCTAGGTGATGTGGAAACTTCAACCCCATAATTTGAAGTATAATGTACCTATTTATTTATCATTTTCTGTGGCTTTGTGTCTATGATTTACAGTGTTTACTTGTGAAAACAGAAACTCAATTCCCACAAATGCATTAAACTTCTCACTGGGAAGCTCTTCAAACAGATTGACAAACACTGTCTTTGTCTTCCAAAACCTAGCTGGAACTGATCATCACTAAAATGCTTCTCGGTGAGTCATTGCCTTCTTCGGTAATTTATCCTTCTCAGAGAACCCCCCAGTGATGAAACAGCCTGACCGTGTCCTGGACAAACTCCTTTATAAATGCAGGCTTTTTCAGAGGGCTGTTATGTACTGGGAGCTTGTGATCAGATCTGAAAAAGGGCAAAGCAGTTTCAACAGAAAAGCATCTAAAATATAATGCTAACCAGATACCGACCTCCTTCCCGAGTTCTGCCAGTTTATTTGCCCTGAAGTTTTTTCTCCTTGCAAAATCATAGAGTTGGAAGCACCACACTGTAGTGAAAAAAAGGCACATTTCATTATGAAAGGTTTGTGAACAACAGCACATCAGAATGCTTTCAATAAATTCCCTGACAATACTGAAACCTGGCAGGTGGGAATTTTCAAAAGACTGGCAGCAGTATCTTTATGACTTTCAGGAAAGAAAACCCTGGACAGATAGGAAATGGTCGATGATACCTTATTCAGCTGCCCTCTCCTCCCAAATCGTTTGCAAAGAAATCAAATGTGGTTGAAAAAGTTTGGACCTGGGCATCAGTATATAGGGTAGAGATTGAACTGACCACTAAGAATAGCTTACTAAATCACACTCTACTTGCACACGATTTAGATGCTGCTATTTGAAATGTCACTATTCTGTTTAACAGCAGCAGGAAATCTGGACACTAAATCACTTACGCAAAGACACTGTTGCTGATTCCATGCAGGACCATAAAAAATGGATAATAATTAAAAGGGGGGGGGGAGGGGGAACGAATTAGAAAAATTATTTCCAAGGCTTGACCACAGGAAGGATTCTGTATTCTCTGAAGAAATTCTACAACTTTGCTTAGCGTGCCACGATGACCTATATATATATGCATTTGTGTATGTGTGTACAGATAGATATATATAAATATGTAATCTTCCTGATTATGATCTGTTGTACTACAGGCAACCTAGCAGGATTTTTCAATATGCTGAGCTGTTACAGAGAAGCCTGCTTAACTTCCAGCTTTCATTTGAAATTAGGCCTACCTTCCCCTCACTGATTACAACTGATCATTCCCCTGCTCTTTTTCTTACACTTAATATACTTTTAAAGTAATGATCTTCAAGAAAACAAAACAAACCCATTTTCCTTATATAAAATGGTTACATTTATATGTAATCTTTATTGCATTACAAACAGAAATTTTATAACAATCCTTCTGGGTGTTGTTATTCATAAACTGAGCTACTTCACAATTTTCATTTGTAGTGGGATAAACAACTCTAATGTCTGTTACTTAAGCAGTATTCCCTATAAAATATATTCAGAGTGACTAAGTGCCTTCCCAGGTGTTAGCAACACACAGCAAGACTAACAGGCAGGTGAGGAAATTTGTTGTCCCTTCAAATATGACTTTGGACGTGTTCCCTCAGTTGTTAATACGCTTGCCCACCACTTTCATCAGCTTATTTAGGAAGACGGCATTTTAAAAACACACCCTTCTTTTAATTGATTCAGTCATTCACAAACTTTCCCACTATGGTCTGGCTTTTTAACATAAGTGATTTACCTCTTGTGTCATAAAAAACAGTGATTTAAGTACTCAAAACTCACTACACCTTTGATCCAGTTTAATGTTTTTTCCTTAAAAATCTTGGTTGCTAAGATATGCCTGTCTGAAACACACACTCAAGCTGTCTTCCTTAATCTGTATTCTTTACTGGAATTCCTGGTTTCCAGGAAGCCAGACAGAATCTGAAGAACTCATTTTGCTGCACAGGCAATTTTATTTTCTTCCTTATTAACTCTAATTCCCAAATCTTTTATTCCCTTCTGCCTCTCATCTGTACTTCCAGTCGACAAAATACGTACTATAATGTTTTGACTTAATATGTGACATTATGAATTTATCACAATGATTCTCAGAATTTGCTAAGATCTGCTAGATTTACTTGATTTTTGGAAAAGGTTGTCTACAGCTCAGTGACATAAATTGTGATATTCATAGAGAAAATCCTCCTATTCTATTGTGTTGTTATTATCAGTGGCAAAAACAGGCTCTGTGGGTCTCTATTGCTATTTCTTCATGTTGACTGGTTCAGTTGCAATGAAACAAAACCATTCTACTCCTGCTTGGAAATTTTGACCCCATGCAAACTTCTTCAAAGGGTTCAGTTCATTAGATCAAAGGCTTCTTCTGAAATAAAAGAAAGAGCTCTTGGTTCCTTTGAACAGGGAGATTTTAATTTCTTCAGTTGCACTTTAAGTGGGATAAATCTAGTGGATTAGGTCAGAGAGAACGGGAACACATAAATTCTTGACAGAGATGATGATATTAACAGGATAATACGTTGGAGATGTTTAACAATGGAGACAAGAAGCTTGAATTTAAGGCTGGAAAAAAGCCCAAGAGTTATGTGTAAATTTTAGGTATCTTGACTAAACTGTAAAAGCAAAAAGAACAAGACAAAAAGATAGGGCAGATAACCAGGTAAGTAAAAGCTTATAGGTTCAGCTTAGCCTTGGAACCACAAAATCACAGCGCAACTGAATTTGGACGGGATCCTGAAGGTCATCTGGTACAGAGCCTGCTCAGAGCAAGGTCAATTAGCTCAGCAAGCACAGGGCCTTGCCTCATTTTGTTCTGACACTGTGTTCCAACAATGAAGATTTCTTAGCCTCTCTGGATTATCTGTGTCAATGTCCAATCACCCCCACAGAATTCTTTTTATTTCTAATACCTGGTCAAAGTTTCCCCTGTTGCAACTTGTGGCTATTGTTTCCTGTCCTGTAGCCATGCTCTTCTGAGAGGTCTGGGGCACCTCCCCTACACACTACCACAGGAAGAAATAAGCTCTGCAGAGAATAATGTACCATTTAGCCAGAGTATTCCTTCAAACTATCTATGCTTAAAGAATCTAGGTTAAGATAAGGCAGCAGGACAAATGTCAGGAAAGTTTCTTCTTTGAATACATTAGTGTTTATTAGTATTAGTAGTTCTCCTTTTGTCTTCGTGTCACAGATTCCCAGCCAAGGGCAGGATAGCTGATATCTAGTCTCAGGCTTCCCTTGTCAAACTGGACTAACAAGTTGAATTCAAAGGCATTTCAACTTTGTCTCCATTACAAAAGAAATATTTCTAAAAGACCATACAAAACTGCTATGTTCAGGATTGCCAGTCTCAGAATCTTTAAACAAACCTGTCTCAGCTCAGAATATTTTTCTGATTCATAATGAGCATCTATTGTGTTAGTGTCAATTTTACTCCTTAGGTAAATTTGCTTAGAATGACTGCAGATATAAAAGAGCAAATTAATTTCAGTAAAACTAAGCCCTTCCTATGGATTTGTTACGCTCCACTGACACATCTCAGTTTCTGTCCTCCACCTTCACTCTGTATTAGTATTCTTCAGCTCAGGGAAATATCACAAAAAGGATTATTGAATTTTGTTGTTCTAAAATGTCATCTCTTGCTCTCTGTTTTGACATTTTCTTGATCAATAAGTTGTCAATGCAAAAAAGACACAGCTATTTAACCTTCTGTGTGCAAAGAAAGAATATGAGCTCTTACTGGATTTCTCAAAGGCCGATGTGTAGGACATGAAGGAAGCAGCCCATAATGGTGGGGAGACAGTGAGAGGAAATGGGACAGACAAAGCAGAGATATGACACATTTGTAAATGAAGCAAAAAAACCAAGGTTGAGGAAAATGTTCTTATCTTCTAAGGGCTTTTATGGATACACAAAATGTTTTTCTCTCTTACAATACAAAATGAAGTAAAAGAGAAGGCAGGTCTGGTCATAAAACCATAACAAATAAGATTTGATACTTTCTTTCTTTCTTCTTACCTGGGTCACCATACACAAATTTCCAAAAACTTGTGACACCGACAAAAAGAGCTGCTTATTATCTACAGTATGTACACTGTAGAGTTATCTGGCAATTCGAGGAAACACATAAGTGATGGTTGTTACTATCTGTGGTCCAAACATCTGCTTGGGTTTCTTTGCATCAAGCAAAAGTCACAGCCAGAGAACATGTTTTTCCCATCTGTGTTCAGTCTGCCCTTGCTGGTGCAACAAAATGGAATTTTCATCTCTGATGATTCCAGTTGTGCTACCATTACATCAACCAGTTTCTCTGTGAAGACCACTTTGTCACTCTTGACAGAATCAATTAAGGCTGCTGATTTTCAGAAAGATAACATCAAAGTGTTTTGCATGGAGGCCTTTCAATCTTCCATTGTAAACCAGAATTTTAGGTTTGATTTTTAGAGTCTTAGTTACTTTAGATATCAACAGTGAAATACACCACATGTGTGTGGCTCCAGCAAACTGATGTCCCATTCCTTTGCAGTTACAGAAATACCGCATCTCATTCTCACCAAGGTCAGCGAGTCCTTGGAAAGCAGCCTGTGAAACAGGGCCTTCAGAACAGGGAGAGACTTTTCCAACTCCATCTAAAGAATAAAAAGGTAACAGCAGAGCTCCTTTGTTACGTATTCACCACTGTATCTTACAGCAAAAAGCCTGATTACATTTTTAAAATACTTTTTGTGGGGTTTTGCTTATTTTTCTTAAAGAATAATTGCACTGCATTTTCCACTCCTATATGAAATTCTGCATGAGACTTTTCCATTTCCAAAGTAGATTTATGGTATTATGCCTGATAAACCTGGGGTTTTTTTTCTAATTTTATTTAGATAAGGTAGTGCTTTCCACTCAAAATTTAAATGAAAAAAGAACAAGCAGTTCTTAAGCATAATTATGCAAAAAACTTCCTATGCTAACTGATTTAAAAAGTCTGAGTATTTAAAATCACATGGGTTATCAATCCTTAGCACCAAGATACGTGGGGAAGGACTGGTTTTAGAAATGGGCTAAGGAAATGAAGTAGGCCCAAACACAAATCTGTGTTTTCTGTCTTCACTCTTACTTGTTTACCATTTCTAATGGAGTAGGATGTGTTTCTTCACACAGTGTTTTCTTCTTCGGCTTTCTACTGATGTTCTGATTCTTTGACTACTGGCAAAGCTGCTAAATCAAAATCTGTGAATAAACTTCACATCATAAGGTACATATTATTTTAATTACTTTTATACATGCTGAGAATATCTGCAAGTTGATTAATATAACTTGGTTTAATATAACCAAAATCAAGCTAATGAAAAATAATATCTTTCTTGGGCTTTCTACACAAAGAAGGTAAATCCTTACTAATGAAAGAAAAAGCTTTTACATCAGAGTAGGATTACTATACTGAACAAAAACTACAGCAGTTACCTATACATATATATCTCAGAAACCATTTTCACACAAAGAAACTTACAAATCCTAAATAAAACTAGAGCATGCAGTTACATCTAGATACTTCATAGATACGTATTTATATATACATATATATTATAAAGAGCAAGAAGAGTGGGGAAATCTACTCCTCGCACTCTTCTAGATTATTACATGGGTTTAATTTTTGAATGCAGGTATATTACATCCAGTTCTCCGGAGCTAGAAATTTAAAAAGTTCTTAATGTTTGATGTTTGAGCAATGACTTTTCAGTTTCTATCATTCTTTTCTTTACCAGTCCTCTTTAGCTAGAAGGAAGGGCTAATTTACCAAAACATCCGTATTTACTTGATCATTATGCTGCACAATATCAATATTACCCAGGGAAGAATAATACATGCTAAATATGAGAGACAGAAATTGGAAAAGCAATGTAAGTAGCTGTAATTAAGGTGTGAAAAGTAATAATAGCAAACCATCACAAAAAAAAAATGGAGTGCTTTTTAATCTACAAAACATGCAGGTAGGTTATGACAGACTCTCTTTTACTCATTATTTGGAAGACAATTAATTTGATGTATCATGCATCTTGTTGACAACAAGATTCAATAATTTCTCTGTCAAAACCAATCTGCATTGCTAAGCTGCACCACTGAGCCACCAAACACAAATGGGGTGGAATACACAAAAATCAGACACATATATGTGGCATCCCTCAATAACGACTAACAAGAAACAGGAAGTTTGAGGATGCAAAATATCTGAAGGGAAACATATAAAATAGTGCAGGGGGATCTCACTTTAGAAGAGTTCTCTTTAATGGGAGTCAAGGCAACAAGAGTGGGATTCATTTAAAGGTTATGACCACCAAAATCTAGGTAGTTAAAGCTGCTTTACTCTGCAAATCCTGTCCTACCCAAACACCACTACCCTGCAATGATCTAATTACATGAACAGATGACAGCGTAGCAAAATTAGATGTTTCAGTGGTTTCCACACCTTTTTTTTTACAGTAGGAAAGAAATGTGTATGCTAGACCATTCTGAGGAATTCTTTGAGACTCTGGAAAAGGTCTGGAAGCAATTCCATAGAACACATCATCACTAAGAAATTTGCCTTTCCAAGCAGGATCTTCAGCATGGGTTTCAGACTGATGGATTGGACATACTTAAGATCCACAAGAAAGAAGTCCATGTGATTGGCATGGCATGAACATGACACATGCCATACTAGTCCATGATAAAAGGCTCTTTGTCTCGCTCTCCTTGCTTAGTTCCTCCATGCCAGGTAACAAAACAAGACCTATTGCTTCCTAAGGAAAAGCTGATGAGAAAGTCACACCATCACTATTAGTTTTTATATTGAGGTACAGGGTGAAAAAAATTCTCTGAGTTAATCAGACAAGACTTAATATGAGGTAAAATTAGCATTATTTGAACAAGCAAACAAATGTTAAACATTGGTTCTAAATATGTTTCAGAACTGAAATTTCAAAAAAACCCAGATCCTAACTAAAATGTTGCCAACAGCAAAAATAACTCTCCCCAACCAAGCAATTTGCAAATATTAAAAGCAGAATGTGTTCTTTTTCAGTTTCTATTAAACAGACTAGATTAAGAGCATAGTTGCTCTAGCATAATCATTTCTATGCCTTTTCAGCTGAATTTACTATTTCACATGGATCAAAACTAATCCCTTCCTTTTTCTAAGGGTTTGTAGACACATGTCTTACAGTTTAGTAAATGTGATTAGTGAAGTATACATTTAGGAAACATTTTCTTTCTTTTTGTGTTCTTAGCTGTATCTAGCTTGAGTATTAACCAAAGTTGTATGAACCGAGTCACATGAATGGGGTAAAATTAACCCTTTATAAATATCTGCTGTCAATCAAAAAATTGAGATGAATTTTCATGAAGGTCACACCCCATTTTTGTAACAGAATTAGACAAGAGTTTATAGGGAAAAAACTGTGAATGCTCCCATTTTTCAGTTATTTTATTTTTTTTCTAGTTCCAATTATTTTTTCTCTATAAAACTTTAAAACAAGATTCAAGAAATTTCTACACTTGATTCAAAGGCAGCTTAAGTTCCAAATTTTACAGTCATAAATACGTATGAGTGAAATTTTTGATCCAGTGAAGTAAACTGCAAAATTCCCTTTGACTTCAAAAAGTTCAGGAATCTAAGCTGTGTTCTCTTCTAATATTTTCTTGAAGATCTGTGTTTTTCCATCTCTGGCTTGGAATTTCTCTACATTAACCTGTACATCTCTCTCTTGCTTGATGTGTATGTGTACAGGGAGGAAGAGAGAAGCAGAACTACATATGCTAAAGCACAGCATCTGAGATGAAGCAGGTTTTTCAGTAAACAAGACAGTGCTGAGGGAACTGACCAGCATCACTGCAAAGCTACACTACAGGACGTTAGAAAGGTTGTGGCAATCATGGGAGGTTCCTGGTGACTGATAAAATACAAACATCAGACCCAGGAAGAGTAAGAAGAACTGAACAACTACAGAACAGACGTTCTAATATCAGTGAGGAGTTTATGGAGCAAACCCTCCTGGATTCTTTATCTGGGCCATATGATGGACTCAAGATGATTGGGTACCAATTTAATCAGTACTGATTTAGAAAGGGCAAGCTCTGCTTGAGCAACTTAATAGCTTTCTATGATGAGATGATCAGCTATGCAGCTGGAAAGCACTGGATGTCATTTACCCTGTCTTTGCTACAGTTTTCAGGGTGGTCTCCTATTGTATCCTTTAAGCAAAGTGGTGATATGGTTTCAGGAGGTGGACTATAAGGCTGGTAGAAAATTATCTGGACTGCTGCACTCAAAGGATTGTGGTCAATGGCATGAAGTCCAGCTGGTAGCGGTGTTCCTTGGGGGTCACTGCTGTGAAGGATATTTTTATTGAAAACCTGAACAAAGAGACAGAACACACCATAAGGAAGCCAGTGGAAAATTGCAAAACCAGGATGCTCGACGGCAGGCCTGCTGTTCAGGGAGAGAACAAGAAAACATGGAGTCTCTCTCTCCATCAAGAGACAGGAAAAATGGGCTGACTGGAAACCCAGAAAGTTCAACAAGTTCTGTGTCTGGGATGGAATATCATCGGGTAACAAAACTGGTTGAGGAAGATCAGTTGTGCAGAAAAGTGAGCAATGAAGGTCAAATGCATTAGAAATTATTATTGGGCTGCATTAGAAAGTGAGATCAGCAAAATAAGGGAAGTGCTCCTTCTGTACACAGCACCTGAGACTGCATCCAGAGTATTCTGTGCAATTTTGGGATCCCTAATACAAGGAAGATTTTGATAAATTGGATGAGTCAACTTCAGGCACACAACATGCAAAGAAAGTTTGAGCAACATGAGCTTATTTGGGGGTAAATAGAGAAAAGTAAGGGAGTGGATTTACTGCTGTCTTCAGCCAACAAAATATTCTGAGTATTTTGTTCCTCTGTATGTCATACAATTAAATGATTAATCCACTTTTCTTCACATTGTTCCAGAGCATAAACACTGATACTGCTAATTCCTGCACCAGTACAGGCCTGGTCTGGCTGGCTTGAAAGCAGTTCTGCAGAAAATGACTCAGGGAGCTGGTGGACAACAAGCTGACCACAAGCCATCAATGTGCCCAGTGGCAAAGGAGACCAACTGCCTCCTGGGCTGCATTAAGGGCATATCAAAGGAGGTGATGCTTTTACTGTGAGGGAAGTCAAACACTGGCATAGGTTGCCCAGAGAGGCTGTGTAGTCTTCCTCCTTGGAGATATTCCAAACCTTACTGGAAAAGCACCTGTGTGACCAGCTTTAGGTGATACTGCCTTGAGGGGAAGAGGTGAAATAGATAATCTCCAGAGGTACCTTACAGCCTCAAATACTCCATAATTCTGAAAAGAATAATGTAGGTAACAACACAAAAACCTTCAACATGCCAGAAAATAGCAACATTACTTCTTTCCTGTAAAGTTCATGTTCTGAAAACCATACAAGCAGCTTTAACAGAATAATTGACTAAAGAAGTCAATAGGGTTTCTTAGAAAATCCACTTCCACCATACCGATAAAGCCTTTGATGAAACATGTCTTCACGGGCTTTGAAACAGAGCTAAGAAGAATCTCTTTGAAGTGAAAAAGACTAGTTTAGTCTGACAAAATAGCAATAGCAAGCAGGACCATTTTACATGTGGTGCCAAGTCACTGAACAAACATAGTCTTTCTACTTCAGAAGACCATTAGTTTCCGCAATCATCTTCCTGTCTAGGGAGTCAATAGGAGCTTCATCTGAAACAGACATGTTCTACCTCAAACATTATTTCAGCATAGACTGTGCCAGAGAACAACAGGCAAAACAGAGCAAATGCACTCTTATCTGATCTTGGGGTTTTGGGCTAATCTGAATCTACAGAATAGACCATGGGCTTCACTTACTACCTACAAACACTCCCCAAAAACCTAAACCCAAGCAATACTTCTCTGAGATTCTCCCTTTCAAAATAAACATTTCCAATTCAAAGTCAAACTAAACTAAACTAAAATAAAAACTTTCCAAATTCCCTAAACCATCTAAATAATTTCCTATAGAAAATGACAACTTAGAGGATCTTTTGAGTAGACAGGATTTCCTTGAACTAACAACAGTTTTTCCACAGTAACTTTATTGAAGGTGATCAGTTTATTTGTGATATAGGTAGGAAGAATGTGGATTAAAAACTATGGTACAGATCTATTAGAAGCAGTCAGTCTAACAAATGAGTTTAAATTATTTCTGAGGGTATTTGTCTTTAGCTCTTAATTTACTTATTATGATTTTGGAACCTACTAAATTCTGAATGCTCAGTTTTGTAAGAATATGATTCCTGCTACAACTTGTGTATTAAGACCCATTATTATGTCATAATGAATGTCACATTACCATTTTACTTTCTGAACTTCCTGCCAAAACAACGTTTCATTGTGAATCATAAAAAACCAAGGAAAATTGTTAATATGACACATTTTACATTTTATGATAGATGTTAATATGATACACTTTATTAAGTAACACATAGCTTTTCCATGTGGCATTTTTTAATTTTTAGAATAGGTCTTCTGTTTTTGGCAATCTGCTGTTTTTAGAGTAGGTATAATGTGATGCATTGCCGAGGAAAGACACAAATCCTCTTTTTAGGCAACTTTTACATTTGAATCTCCATACAGGAGATTCATTTGGAATACATTGTCTGAATCTACATCACTGATTACTCTGTATGGGAAAACAAACCAGATCCAGGAGTTTATTATCCACATTGGGCAGCACATTTTAATGTCACAGATAATACTATGAATTTAAGGCTAGATAACAGTCTTGCAGCAGCCATCTCTTGGCTGACATGTTAAGGAAAAACAGATGGAAGGTGAGAAATGGTGAAGAACTGGCAATTTGTGCAATACAAACTTGACTGAGTACAGCTTGGGGAAGGCAGAGATAAAAGGAAGAGCATACTTAGAGTGAAAATAAAGTAGGGATCAGCATAAGAAAGCAGAAAACAAAGAGAAAATATAAATAGTGCTGTAGTTATTCAGGATAAAAAATTAATTTTATATAGAAGAAGAAATATACACAATAGCATAGTGGCAGAAGTTTTTTGCCAGACTACAATAAAAAAAATTGTCCAAATAGAGACAGTACAAATGTAATCAATAATGAAACTATAGGGGGGGAAAAAGAAAAGTAAAATTCAGAGAATTTTTTTCCTCTATCAGTTTTGGGTAGATTTTTCAAGTTAACAATGTGTTTGATATTATCTCACACTTGCTTATTTCAATTTCCCATTTTAAGTAGTTTCAGTCATCTTACTACTTCATTAACAATTCTTCTGGTTTTACCGTTTTGGTTCCACTCTTCTGAGCAGTGGACAGGTGATACCCTCAAATTTTGTCCATTCTTTTCCAATTGAATTTGTATTTTTTTCTTCTGCCATCACTTTCCTGTACAGCTCATTTCCTTTGAATTGGTGCCCAGAGGCAATGGGCACAAATGAAACACAGGAGGTTCTTTCTGAACAGCAGCAAACACTTTTCCTCTGTGAAGGTGACCGAGCACTGGCACAGTTTGTCCAGGGAGATGTGGAATCTTCATCCTTGAAGACACTCAGAAGACAAGTACACATGGTCCTCCACCACCTGCTCGAGGTGGCCCTGCTTGAGCAGTGATTGGACCAAATGACCTCCAGATGTCCCTTCCCACCTCAACCATTCTGAGATTCTGTGATATCTTCTTTCCAATGAATTTATTCAACCTACCTTTTGCACTTTTTTCCATTTAACTTTTTATTTGGTTCCATGCCACCATTTACTACTCTGTATATTACTCTGCCTTTCTAACAACCATAATGCCGATTTACCTTTGTGACGATTCCCAAAGCAATGGCTGAAGGAAATAGGTGCAATGAAGCTTTCAGAAAAAGAGAATTATCTGCTGAAGTTAGAAATATAATAGCCCAAATGGACTGCATGTGCTGGGACAACTGATCCCAGTAAAAGGGAAGTCCTCGGGATAGCGGGCATGAAGGTAAGACTTTTGGGTGAACATTTACATCATCATTAAAACACTGGTTTTTCTCTTTTCATAGGAGGAAGACTTTAAGAGTTTAATTCTGCAGATGAAAGATGCCCTCTTCTGTGAAGGCATCACATCAGCCTCAAATGAAATTGCCCCTGAAATGTGAAATGTGGTTATTCTTTTGTTCCTGCATAAGAAGGGTAACCACTACTGTATTTATCCATTGAAATCCTATTTCCACTTTCTTCTTCTTCCAGATCTTAATGTGATTTTACTTTCATGCCCAGGAATGATTGTTAACTGGTATTTTGCTGGGGTTTTTTTAAGATGGGTATTATCTTTTATGCTTTGTCTCTCCATATTCTAATGAGAGAGCCATACAAAATCAAGTTGAACTCAATTGGGTGCCTGAAATTAAACAAGAGGAACAGTAGACCAGGGGTCTTAATAATGAAGCTCCAGAACAACCTAGGGGCATGAACAAGGTATGGGATTCATGTCCCCAAACCCTGTTGCTTGCACAAAGTAGATGTCAATATGAGAGCTAACCAGTCTAGCCTCTCCCTGCTATCAGTTTGGGAAGAAATTGGCTCTTTGAGGAAATAGCTCCTCTTTTCAGATGTCTACTTCAAAATGATACAAACTGTGCACTAGAAGTACCTTCTTTTCACTTTGAATATAAAGGGAACACAAGGGAACTAGCTTAGGTATAGATATTTACAAAGGTGGCACCAACATTTGTTCAGCTGAACCTTACAAATTCTGTTGTAGTGTTGGCTTTGCAGTTAAAATATATTGCAGTCAGAGGATTTAAAGGTGTTAATATATTTTCCTAAGCCTTGCTAAACAGTAGCATTTAGGAGATGGCATAAAGATATTTTAACAAGGTAATACACCATATTAAAAAACCCTGCAATGGAAAGCACAAAGTTATTGAAATGAATTATACATTCCTCAGAAAATCATTTGGCACAAGAAGTTGCAGCTCTGGTCTTCATTTGCTAGTTAAGGGTCATTTTCTGTTCTCTGCATGTTTCTTGATTATTTCTAAACAGTGTTACACTTCAAAGCTTAAAAATCCCTTATGCCAATACAATTTTGCACTTAACAGAATTTATTTTGTTTTATAGGTAATGGTCCAGAAAAAATAAGTTTCTTGCCACATCTAACACAAAAACATCTTAAATGTTCAGACAAATCTTCAGCATTGTGCTACAGCAGGCACCGCTCAAGGAGGCATATTTCCCAGGTCAGAACACTCCAGCTAAACCTCTGATCAATTAAGAAGCCCACAGGAAGGCGACATGCAGAGAAATACTTGGCTTTGTACCCAAAGAAATTAGAATGCAAATCCTGATAAACAGAGCCACGATTTGAAGGCTGGTGTCCTGAACCACAGCAGGTTAGAAAGGCCTGTTCTAGATGAAGAAAATTAAAGGTCGTGTTTATCTTTTCACCAAAAAAAGCTTTAGCAATTTAAAAGTCCAGACTTTGCAAACACAACGGAGGCTTTAACTTCTCTTTCATTTTCACAGAGATGCACCACCTTCTGTAAATCTCTCTTCTTATTCCTTCAAACACTAAACTAGTGATCTGTGTAACCTCAGCTGCATGACAGAGAAAACTGTCCTCTTGCAATAATACTTGCAGATTATATAAACTCTCTTCTGGGCTTGCCATCAAAGAGAACAAAATGGAGACAAAAAATACAAGAGGCATTTTCATAACAAATGACTGAATAAAGAGAATATATACAAGGTCACCTTGTTTAAAGAACTGTCAGTTATATCACAGTTGAAATCTTGTACTAAGCCTTTTGTAATCACAGCTTCCTGGACCTGAAATTAATTTCTTCTTTAGTGTCCTTTTCTTCACCAGGATTTACATTCAAAAAAGGAAACACAATTTGGCCTAATTTCTTGCTTCACTTTCAGCAAGGATCTGTGTAGTTCTTAGTTAAATGTTAACTGTGAAGTCACTAGAATAACCTATTTAAAGTTTATTTTAAAAAAGTATTCCTCATTTAAAAAAATCTAATAGCCTAGGCACTTTATGAATAATTAAATTGCAGCAGGAGCTGAATCAGGACTCTTGCTGGTGTTTTTTTTTTTTTTTTTATCATGGCTGCACATAAAGGATTAAATTTTGGTCTCTCACTGAATCTTTCACGATGCTAGTAACAATTTAATCTGCATATAAAGCCCAACCTGCTTAAGAAATTAAACAGCACAATAAGAAAACAACCCTGGTAGTATTGCAAAAGCACCTTGGTTGGATTTGTATTTATTCTCTACAGGAAAAAAAGGGATATTACAATAAAAACATTCTTAGCCTGCATTTATGCCTCAGCACTCTTATGTTTCACTATTGGAGTTTGGAATACATTTGTGTGTATTGTCCAATTCTCTGAATCATCTTGTAAATAGTGATTTTATCTCCAGTACCAAGCCAACCCACTGTAACACGTAATAGTAGTAAAACTAAATGACAGAACTGCACAGCCTGATGATGGACAGAAGAAAATCAGCACACAGAGCAGTTTACTGGAGAAAAGAATCTGCATAATTATGTGCAATAAATACTGGGCCGTTTCAGAGCAGCATGCTGAGATCACAGAATTTGCTGCTTGTAGCAGACAAGTAATAAAGGTACATGTATTTTCTGAGACTGGTGACTAGCTGACAAAATACAATCTCCTCACAAATCTCCAAAGCACAGCTAATAAAATATTCTATCAAGCCCAAAGATAACTGTCCTCATTGCATAATCAAGCAAAAAGAATTTTGATAAAGTTTACAATTGCAGTGAAAATGTTAAATAACTAGACCTGGCCATGCTTTCTTTATATCCATATCTTCCATAAAAATATTTTTCTTTCCTCACCAGAAGGATGGGTGACCTCCCCCCAGATTTGAATAACTACAGTTTATTAAAAAGTCTCAAATGAAAAGATGAAATTTTATTTCTTACTGCCCAATTAAAATGTGGATATGACTCTTAGAGAAAATATTTTAAAAACATTTCCTGCATATATAAACAAAGTATCACAAAAGCATTGCCATCACTAAAAAAAAAATCCTTAAGTGCCATCATGACAAAAGAGAGATGATACTCAAAATACTTTTAAGATCACTGGATACCCAAAAAATTATTCATCTGGAAAATTATTCAGCACTAAAGTGATTTCAAACAAATTCTAGAAAATAGGACACAGTACCTATATGTAATGATGTCATGCCCCTACCATATAAATGAAATTCCATGACAAAAAAAGTCAGATAAGACAAAGAACATGCAATTTTGGTTCTTCCTGGCACTTTTACCCTGATAAATGCTTATTATCATAGAATCATGGAATCATTTACTTTGGAAAAAACCTTTAAGATCATCAAGTCCAACCATTAACCTAACTCTAGCAAGTCCACCACAAAGCCATGTCCCTCAGTGCCAAATCTATATATCTTTTAAATACCTCTGGGGATGGCGACTCAACCACTTCCCTGAGCAGCCTGTTCCAGTGCTTGACAACAGTGAAGAAAATCCAGTGAAGCAACATTTCCTAATGTCCAATTTAAACCTCCCCTGGCGCAACTTGGGGCTATTTCCTATTGCTTGATTCTTAGATTATCATTTTGATTAAGATAAAGATTTCTCAATAATTACTTTTTCAAAGCAATTGAAAAAAGAAAACAAAACAGTGCTGGTACTTAGAAGATTAATCCTTGGTTTGATATGTGGTTATCTGTATATTTAACCACACACATGCATAAAATAAAATTTCTGGAGTCTAGAGACCTAGAATTATGATTTCTATATGACTAATATGACATTTAAATGTGATCATCTCGTTTTGATGAATTGTTTTAGCAAAATGTTTGTGACACAAGAGAGCTGTAATAGGTTTTAATTATTGTTTTGTTAAAGGAAGATCATGAAGATGCGTCAAATTGTCTCATGATTAACTTTGCATGGCATTTCTAAAGCGTTATAATCTTCCTCTATCTTTGGCTCAAGAACGCTTTTTAAAAACCCTATATTATCCCCATATTTTACAGAGAAATGCAGTGACACAACAAGGAACAAAAGTCTCATAGGCTGCAGGCTCATGAAAGTAGAAACTCCCTGTTTAAAGGAGGTTAAAGTTTTCTCACTAGGATCTAACAGCAACCTAGTTTAAACAGGCTAAATGTATGTGGTATGTTACACCACTAATGCTGTTTAAAAAAAAAAAAGGAGAAAACATAGAATCTGTAATCATCGGGGAGTAACGAACTGAAACAAAAACAACTTAAGAGATCATGCAGTGCTATTGCTTCCTTTCTGGAGAGCTGAAATTCCTACAGAAGGGTCCTACCAGACTCTGCTTGAGAAAGGCAGCTGACTCCTGCTGACATAGGAGGATTCTGCAGCCAAGCAGGTGCCTCCGTGCACTGGGATGAGTCACAGAGTTACCACTGATAAGCTTGGGAAAAATCAGCGGCGTGCCAAGAGACACCAACACGCTGAGCCCAAGGAGAGTTAAGGGGATGTACAAGCCAAAGGAGGACTCCAGCACCCTGACTATAGGAAATGGTAATCAAGAGGAAACCTTATCCTCAAGACCCTTAAGACCATCAAGTCCAAACATGGTAACACTTGACTCAGTGATCTTAAAGGTCTTTTCCAACCTAAAGAATTCTATGATTCGGTAATTCCTTACTGTCAGAAGGGGAAGATCTCCTTGCCTCCTCTGCTGTGTCAGCTCAGACCTTTTCCTGAGCTGATTTAATGCTCTGAGCCAGCAAGGAAACATCCATGTCTTCTGCTGATTTGAATTGACTCACTGCTGGGTTGCCCAAGTACAAAGACGGATCAAGAAGTAGCCAGGAGGCCAGGAACAGATTGTGAGGCAAAAGTGGGGGTAAAAAACAGGACCTTTCCTTTTTCAAGGGAGTTAGCACAACTCAATCCACCTGGTGAAATCATAGCCTCATCAAGAGCTGAAGGGATCAGACTGTTATCCATGTGCTCAGTATGGAAGGAGTTGTTTGGAGAAACGCTGTGTTTTTTCTGCCTCTCCCTCCTGTAACACATTGCTTGGCAATACTCATTATTTAATTCATTGTGAGCATAGAAGAAAAGTATGCTGCTGCCAAGACTTAACTTTCTGGGTACCTGCTAAAAGGCCTAATTCAATACTTTTTCACCAAAGATTCCTGGAAGTCAAACATTCATTATTCAGTCCAAAATTGACAAGCTAAAAGCACATTTTGCAGGTGGAAGACATTTTACTGCATTTCTTAAAATTTCAGATTTGATACTTCCATAGAGATCTTAGCATAGATACTGAGGTAATAAGCTCTTCCTTCACACAGGCACTTCTTTGGTAGCAAAATAATTGGCATTCTTCAAATGGCACATGCACTCATGAACATAGAAATGCAACGAAGGTTAGAAGATTTAAGTCACAGTGTGTGCTTCAGAAGCAAAGGAGAAATCTTTCAAAAATACAAACAATTAAGCTTAATTTTATGGCCAGACTCTAAACTGGTCGTGTTGACTTGCTGTTGAATGAGCAGGCAATGGTGAGTCCCAGTTCTGTATCATGGGGCAGCTCTGATTGAATGCTTAGCAATATATTGTAGCTAACAGAGACAAAGGAGAATAGGAAGCAAAGCAGGAAAGAATAAAAGCAGGCTAAATAAAATTACTTTAAACACAGTTCTCCAGCACTTTCTACTCTATGTTGAGGGTATTGTTCTGTTTATTTTCCTTCTCAACTCAATTACACTAGGACCAGCCAGGTGAAATACAGGCACGTGGGATGAACAGCTTCTATTTTACTGTAGTTATTTTCTCTCTTGCAATGCTATTAACAACTAGAAGGTCTTGACCAAAGCATTGTTAGAGGTATTCTAGTTCATCTCAGTAACATCCACAGCATCCAGGGGGCTATGTTGTTATTTTCTGGTTTGTCCTTTTTTTTTTCATTTTCTTGACCTAAAAGCTTTCCACTGAACAACTGCATTTGCGTATTGCCAGAGATCCCAACTGTTTTAATTAATTGCTGAAATTGTCATTCCCTTTGTCATTTACACAGCTAGAAAAGTCAGTTAGGTCTCATTGCTATCACACAACATATTTGAGACTGGGTAATTAAGAGCTGTAGCAAAAACAAATTTCATAAGGAATTCCATTTCTTTTCCCTGGCTTCACTCACAGGGAAAGGAGGGCAGACTTTTTTTGGAAATGAAACAGTTTTTCTGGAGTTGAAGAGAATGTTGTATATAAACCCATTAGTGAAATACAGTCCTCTAAACCATCCCTGACTTGTTTGCAGACAGGACAAGTCTCCCAACTAAGAGAGAAAAATCATGCATATTTCCCTTCCTCTATTCATTGTATATTCTCATAAAGAAAAGAAATCGACCCTGCCAGCTTTATAAACAGGTTGAAACAGCATAGGAAACCTCTGAATTTGCAGCACGGGAGAGGTCTTCCTTTTATGAAATCACTTGGATTGCTGCATCTACATCAGAAGATCCTGACCCTGCGTGTTGGGTTTGCATGGCAAGGTTTTGGTAGTGGCAGGGGCTACAGGGGTGTCTGTGAGATGCTGCCAGAAGCATCCCCATGTCCAACAGAGCCAACACCAGATGGCTGAAAGATGAACCTGCTGCTGGGAAAAGCTGAGCCCATCAGCAATGGTGGCAGCATCTCTAGGACAACAGACTTAAGAAGGAGAAAAAAACCCCAAAACCTACAGAACAGCAGAGAGAGGACTGAGAATATGCAAAAGAAACCACTCTGCAAACACCAAAGTCAGTGGAGGAGGGGGAGAAGGTGCTCCAGGTGCCACAGTAGGTTTGCTGGCAGGACTTGTGATCCCCTGGGAGGGACCACACTGGAGCAGTTTGTGAAAGGGACCTTACAGGGGAGAAGAGGTAGACAACTCTGAAGTGCAGTTCAGTCCAGAAGGGAGGGGTGGGGGGGATGTTTTTAAGATTTCGTTTTATTTCTCATTACCCTACTCGGGTTTGATAACTAATTTCCCCAAGTCGAGTCTGTTTTGCTCATGGCAGTAATTGGTGACTGCACTCTCCCTGCCCTTACCTCAACAATGAACCTTTCATTGTTTTCATTCCCTGCCCGGATGAGGAGGGGAGTAACAGAGCAGCTTCCCCGAGCAGCTGACATCCAGCCAGGGTCAGCCCACCACACCCTGGCATTACCATTAAATTCTTAATGCCTGCTCAGAATAAAGCTCCATAGCACCTTAAGCTGACCTAAGGTGCAGTACAGTATCACTGCCAACTAGCTGTGCTTCCTTGTGTCCTTCTTTGTTGGTGGTTTGTGAAGATAACCACATTAAACCATCTAAAAGGAAAATTTGGGGGTTTTTGCCAAATCAGTTTCCTGAACAGATCCTCTACCTGGTCACAAGTGTTTGTTCCTTTGTTTGACTGAGGACAAAACCACATGGCCAGAACACAGGACTAGCCAGGCCTGGATTTACACTCTTCTCAGCACTACAGCACACATGCTCAAACTGGATTTAACCAAGCAAATCTGGGTACTAAATGCAGTCCAGCTCCAACAACATGAAGATTTGGATCTGCTTATTTCCTCAGAGGGGAAGTACATATAGTGAGAGGCCAGCAATGAAGTGCTGAAAGAATCAGTCTTTTATTTCACAACCACATTCATGACCTTGAAACAGGAGACAGAAATGCATTAATGAAAGCTGCAGATGACAAAATTACATAAACCAAAGCCACATCATCATACATACATAGAAACCCAACTGATTTTGAAAAGAGCAAGAATAAATATGGGATGACATTTATCTAACCTAAATACAAGGGTTAATACTAAAAGATGACTATTAGTTCTAATTTCAGGTGTGATCTCTTAAAAGCAGAGAGATGAAAAAGCCTTGAGATCACTAAAGGATTACAAAATGTGCACGACCCACAAATTCAATACAGCTGAGAAAAGAGACACAGTAACATAAATGCAGGAGATACTGGGAAATATGAATGCCATTGGACAAGCTGATAGTGAACTTCTCATTTTTAAAATTTTTTTTCAGTTTGGTCTATGTTCATATAAGAACAGCACAAGGGTGAAACGCTGAATTTCATGCCTGCGCTGCAAGCCAGTCCTTAGAAAAAAAATTAACAACTCCAATGTATCAATTGCCTTTTGTACAGCATCTCTTCTACCTTTACCCTAACGAGACCCCAGCTAAGGTGAACACAGCAAATTGCTTTGCCCACAACCAGTCTGGCAAGCAGTGTGTGACAAGCACTACATCTGCAGTGAAAGCTGTCCTTCCTGCAGACAGCAGACTGGAGAAAATACATGGGGAATCTGGCAAAATATCTTGTATATGCATAATAGTGACATACCAGAGTTGGAAAGTCGGTCATCATCTGTATTAGCAGATAAATGAGCAATAAAGACAAAAATTACTTTCCAGTTCCATGTCACCTTATTAAAGAGAAATTATTTGTCACAAGTCAGACAAACAAAACCAAAACCCGCTAGTTTTCTGCTATAAAAGTATCCATCACTATCCAAACAAAACTCCACTTCTAGCTCACTCACTTCAAGGAAGATGTGAACAGTTTTAAATATTAAGGGAGCGGGAATAAATGTTTGCATCCACCTTTGCCCGTGTAACTTCAACAAGCATCTGCAGAACATTTTGGTTTGAGAGCAAAACAAACTGACAAAATGAACAGGGTTGGAAAGGACGGCTAGAGATCACCTACTCCAAACCCCTACCAAGGCAAGACCACCTAGGGCAGGTTACACAGGAACGTGTCCAGATGGGTTTGCAATGTCTCCATAGGAGACTCCACGACCTCCATGGGCAGCCTTGTTCCAGTGCTCTGCCACCCTCAACGTAAAGAAATTGTTCCTCATGTCGAGATGGAACTTCTTGTGTTTTAATTCCTGGCCATTGCTCCTCATCCTGTCGCTGGGCATCACTGTAAAGTCTGGCACCATTCTCTTGGCACTAGCCTTTGCGGTATTTATATGCATTACTGAGATCCCCTCTCAGTCATTTCCTTCTCCAGGCTGACTAAGCCCAGCTCTCCTCTCTCTCCCGTAAGATGCTCCAGACCCCTCATCATCTTTGTGGTCCTGCGCTAGACCCTCTACAGGATCTCCTTGCCTCTTGTAGAGGAGCCCAGAACTGCATAGAGCACTGCAGACGTGGCCTCCGGTTACCAAACCCCCCATTCCTACACGCTCCCTGTGCGACCGCAGCCGCCCCGTTCCCGGCCCCGCCCTCTCCCCGTCCCGCCCGCGCCTCCCTCCAGCGCCTACGGAAGCGCCGGCTCGCAGTTGCTCCGGGGTCCTACCTCAGCCGCGGACAGCCCTTACAACTGCCTCATTAGAAACCCTCCCCGCTATTCTCCGCTGCGTCTCGCCCACCTCTCCGCCTCTCCCTTTCCCAGCTCTAGTGAGGTGCTGCGGAAGAACACGGCCGCTCCCTGCCTCACAGCGGGTCGGCGGGGCATGTTATCTTCCCTTTGTGGTCAGGCGCGCCTCGGGCAGCTCAGGGCCGGCGGAGGCCCCTGTGCGGCGGGCGGCGCTGACGTGTCGGTGGGAGCGGCGGCGGCCCTGGCAGCACCATGTGAGTCAGGGAGGGAGGGAGGGACCGAGCGGGGGTCCCGCAGCCCCCCTCGCTCCTTCACCCAGTCCTAACCCCCTGCTCTCTCCACAGGTCGAAGGTCACCTTTAAAGTGACGCTCACCTCGGACCCCCGGTTGCCTTACAAAGTGTGAGTGCCGGGCCGGCGCTGCGTGGGGCGGCGGGGAAGTGAAACGGGCGCATCGGGAATGGCTTCTGATGGCCATCCCGGCGGGCATTCCGCCAGCGGGAGCGGCGGTTGTCTCCCTCCATGCGGAATGACAGGCGATGTCTGTAGTTAGCCCTGCTCTTGGGGCTTTTCCACTTTGCCCCACTGCCCTGCGCGTCTTCCACAGTCACAGAATCATTCATGTTGGAAAAGACTTCCCAGACCAATGAGTGCAACCTCTGACCGATCACGGGCTTGTCAACCAGACCATGGCACTAAGGGCCACGTTCAGGCTTTTCTTGAACACCTGCAGGCATGGTGACTCCACCGCTTCCCTGTGCAGCCTGTTCCAATGTGTGACAACCCTTTCAGTGAAAAATTCCTCCTGATGTTCAGCCTGAGCCGTCCCTGCCACAGCTTGAGGCCAGGTTCTCTCCTGGAGAGCACATTGCTACAGAGCTTAATCCCACAGCTCTTGAGATTTGCCACATCTGCTGAAACTTAGAGGTGTTCTCATTTTCTGCTAAAAATGCTTCTCTTGAAGCATCTGACACCCACCAGGGACCTATTCTCCCCTTGATTACTGGTTGCACAGCTTTGGCAAAAGTACTGCCATTGGTAAAAGTGAAGTTTCAATTGCTAGTTTAATAGCAGATAAAGTTACTTTTCGGTTTGTTTTGGCAGCCACGTATTACTTGTGTTGTGATTTCAGGTTAAGCGTGCCTGAGAACACACCTTTCACAGCCGTCCTCAAATTTGCTGCGGAAGAAGTAAGTAGAGAGTGATGATGCTGGTTTTTAACATTTTGCATGTTCTTGAAAGTGAAAGCCTTTTTAATGGTAAAAATGCAGTGGTTAATTCAACAGAAGGAACTGCTATTGGATACAGATGGTCAAAAGCTTTACTGGCCTCAGTCGGGGCCTGACAGAACTTGCAGAATCCTAAACTTAGTGATCCTTGCACAAATTATGCATCAGCAGCTGGCATTGAGGTGCTTTCTGTTCTTCTTTGTAATTAAACTATTTTATATCAGTGATGTCAAAATTTGTGACAGTGGAGAAGTGGAGAGAATTTAAAGATACTGCTATTGGATACTTAATATTAAAATTTCTTATGTGGAATACCAAGAAAATTCTTTAGCATTATTCAGGAAACTCTTAAACTCTTTTTACATTCAGTTCCAGTAATCTCTGACTTTGGAAGACACATGCTTTATGATTGTGGAAGGTATTGAGATCAGCCATATGGGATAAATTCAAAAAACTGACTGTGTTCTTTGGCTTCTGCGTGTTGGTCTTTCACATGGAATCCTATACCATTAGGTGTCTAAATTGCTCACATAATGTATTTGAAGAGATGTATCATGTTGTTTCAGGTTAAGCATGCAAAGATTAAGAGGCATTCACCAGGTGTAAACAGTAAGATCAAATGCATGATGGCTCTCTTCATCTAACTGACAAAAAATTGAGCTGAGAGTCTGTTCTTGCAGTTCCCCCCTCTGTCTTTTCAGGAGAACCTGGGAAATTCTGGGCTATTGAAAATTCTTTTGTTTGAGCATTGTAATAAAATAGTTAGGAAGGATAATGGACTCCTGGTCTTGAGTCTCCTTATGTTGTTACTGTTACACCACAGATGTGACAGAAGCTCTTAGAGGAAACAGAGCTTGTGGGGGGAGGTTGTGGATTGGTTTTGTTGTAAATTTACTTGAAGAGAACATTATGCAGAATATTGCATGCTGTTAAAGATATTTGATGATTTGGGGGGTTTTATTATGTTTTCTTTTCCCCAGTTATTTTTATTCTGAACTGATATGGTTGTGCCCACACAACCCATACATAGAGACCTAGACTGAAAAGTCTAAGAAACAAGTATGAGACATCAGAAATGAGTGTGTGACTGAGTAGTTGGAGTTGTTGAAAGGGAGGGGCCACTTCTGGTGGGGGTTGCCACTGAACCTGTTAACTTCACCTACTCATGGAACCACAATGTTAGTTAGTGATAGGGTCATCTGAGAAATGGATTTAGAGAATCATTAGTGACTTAAATATTCACATTTAGCAAACCATTATTTTAATTGGTGTATTTTGAGTATCTATGGGAGTTTTACTGTTTGACCTCAGACTATGGATCAGCACTGAAGCTTTTTGCATCTCTCTGAGACCAGGCAGAATGAAGTGCTTGTAAACAAAGAGCAAAAAAAATATTGTTAAACTCTTCCCCGGGAATGAAGCCCCTTTGTGAACTGGCATTGAAAAGAATGAGGGATAATTTTCGTGTTACATGATTTTTTTTTTGTTCCTTGAACTGCATAGCTTAAAATTACCTTATGCAGTGCGTTGTGATTCAAGAACCAGTTTCATGGAACCTGAATGAAACATATGTGGAAATGATCAAAATTTGGGCAAAGTTGTTACTTGTTCTCCAGGGGAAGTGGATTATCTTCTCAGTGATTAAAGCTCTTGGGGCAGAGAAGGATTTAAATTCTGGCTATCTAGCCTTAGCCAGTTTCTACTGAGATATCTCTCAGAGACTTAAAATTTGCCAAATCATAACCAGACTTGCCCTACTTAGAAAAAAATTGATTTTACAGTGTGTGGTATCTACTGGGTTTTTTTCCTTCATCTTTTCGAGCTACCTGGTACATGTCTCAGGTGTACACTTGCACAGTAGTTAGAAAAAAATCTCCATTACATTTGTGGAATTACTAGTAAAATACTCATCCATTTCCATTAAATATTGTTAACTATATCTATAAATCTGAAGGAGCTCTTTTCTCATTTCTTATGTACCTGAACAAGCTAAAATGATAATTTAATATTACCCATATATTTTCTGCTTTAACTATGTCTCTTATGCTATTTTGTCGTACTCTTACTTCCTTTAGTTCAAAGTTCCTGCAGCAACAAGTGCCATTATAACAAACGGTAAGAATATCGTTTATTTTGTAATAGTTTTTGTATTGAAGTTGCAGTGAAGGTTATTGATAAAATCAATACTGTCTCGTATTTCACAAACTCTATGTACTGTAAATTGAATTTAATAATATTGCAGCATTATTTAAATTTCTTATGTATGGGGTGAAGATACTAAACCATTAATTCAGTTTTGTCCAAATACATAGCTGAAGGTTTCTTGTCAGTTCCCATGCTAAGAGTGTTTTTAGCTATAGGAAATAGCTGCATGATGACCTGATGTAATAGTTGTATCTTGTTGGTATGTTTTTTGAGCTGCAAGTTTAATGTAATAAGTTGTAATATGTCTGTTTCATCTTCTTTTTTCTCTTTCTTTCCTTCTTTGTAGATGGTATAGGAATAAATCCTGCACAGACAGCAGGTAAGTTACTGTATATGAATCCCAGCATTTAAAACTTGTTATTTCTCTTTCAGTCTAATGTATAGCACTTGGGGTTGTATTACATTTTGGGTTTTGACTTCTTAAATGGGAGGGGCATTATCCAGTAGTTAAAATCTAGTCATTGTAGGGTGCAAAATGTTAAATCCAAAGAACAGTGTTTGAACTTTTTGTTCAGTGTTTGTTTATTTAGTTCTGTGAAAAAGTGAGGGACTTCTGATCTTCAGAGCTTTGCATTTAATGTGCAGTTTGAAAGCAATACTGTAATACATGCTACTGCAGTAACAAGTAACAGCTATATTCCCCCCTCTATATCTAATTCAGTAGTAATTGCTGTTCTAGCAGCACTTCTCATGAGGTATGTTAAAAAAAGTAAGAGTTTTAGAGCAGGAACTCCAGGAGCTGTGGAAGGTGTGTTTTTAGAAGAGTTGGGTCGGAACTAGGTGGTCATAGAGGTCTCTTCCAAATCAAATCATTCTTTGGTTCTTGCTGGTAGCTCTTGTTCTCACCAAGGGATTCCATGTCAGAAATCCCTGAATTCAAATGTGGAGGCTGGCTATGAGAGAAGCATTTATCTCTGTCACAGAAAAGTGTAAGGCTGTTCCCTGTCACCTCCTGAAATACATGGAAACATAGTACAGATATGTACCAATAATGGTCTGCTGTCTGGAAGCAGATTGTGTGGACTTGCTCTTGAAAAGCTATACTTTTAAACTAATTGGGAAATAATTACAGTAGTCTAATCTTAAACCATTAGAGAAGAGAGTGGAACAGAGTATCCTGATAGAAAGTTATGAACATTTCTCACCTACTACGTACTAATAAAAACAGCTTTGGTGCTTATGGAATCCAGTCATCCAGTGAAAACTGAATAATTTTACCCCTGCTTGCAAACATGAGGAATGTTTGGTAGAGACTTGCTGCTATTCTGGTTTTTGCATGAAATCCATGCATCCATCTCTCTCATTTATGCCCTCTGAATGCCAGTCATTATTGAAGGTACCACAGGAAAAAAGAAAACACAAAAACAAGGTATTATCAGCACACTTAGCTGTGTAAACTAGAGTATAAAGTAAATCCTTGCAGAGCACAGAACAGTATCTGATGTTTAGAGGAGCAGTTGCTTGACACTACTTTGGGGAATTTCTTGAAGTTGTAAAAGAAACCATTTAAGTGTAGAGACATGTTTCTGAGATCTGTGATTGCATTAACAACATTGGAAAATGAAGATCAAATAAGCGTTTGGCTTTCTGCTCCTCAGGCAGACTCCTCAGCTGATGCTGTCCTCATCGTGATCCCATGATCAAGTGTATTAAAAACAGATAATAGATCTAATAATTTAGTGTAGTTACTAGATCATCACCCACATATAAAGCCACGTTTTCACATGACCACTGAAGAATACTTAGGCAAAATGGTAAAGTTGCTTAAGGTATACTTAGGCTGTTTCTCTTCCTCAGCAGTATGCTTTCATTTTTTATTATGTAGCTCAAATTAGTTGTAGCTTAATCCTTTAAAGTAAATGTATTTAGAACTACTTGACTGCTGAGCAAAAGCATCCATAAAGTAGTTCATTATACTTGCAGCTGTGCATATTGAATTCACGTCTCCAGTTGATTTGCTTTACCTCTCCTAAGCTCTTATAAATATTGAGGGATTATTCAGTAGTATAAAACAGCATCTCATAATCAAGAAACAGGTAAATCAAAAGCATCTAGATGCAGAATGTTGTCATCACTGCCTTATTCTCCAGATGTAATATTAGGCACATGGATTATGTTTTTTTAACATAGGTGTTCTGGCAATGCTGTGTGATGTTGCTCTCAACTGGGAAAAAAACCAAAACAAACCAGTCCACAGCAAAACAAACCTCCAAAATAAATCCAAACAAAACAAGCAAAATACAACCCACGCCAAACCCAGTGCTCAGACCAAAATCCCTCCTCAGTTTACAAGTAAACATCTATAATTTAGGTATAAACTTCTGTTCAGCCTCATTATTTGGTATCTCAAAATAAAATTACTTTTTTCCCTTCTTTTTAAATTTTTTTTTCATATATCAGAGTTCCTGCAGATTGAACAGTTACTTAAGTCTTCAAAAACTTCCAAAATAAGATATACAGGAATAAAATCTTAGTAATCCTTGGGGATTTCAGAGGTTTTGTACTGTTCCACGATTTCCTCTCCTTTCTGAAAAAAAGCACTCAAGTATGACTTTCATTTTCCTTACATGATTTCATGGAGCAGGGGAAATGAAAGCTGAAAGAGCTAGGCATAACACTTAATCCCTGTATTGATTTCAATTTTAAATCCTTGATAGTTCTGGGAATAGTATGCCATAATTTTAATAAAACCAGTGTGATATTAGTGATGGAAACAGACTGAGGTGAGGTGAGTTACTGTCTCCATGAGATGCAGCTGTGGCCTGTTTCAAAACATTACGAATTTTATGATGGCCATTACAATAGGACGTTTCCATCTAGAATAGTAAGGTTAGTAAGCAGTTCTCCAGTTTGTTGCTGAGACAGGTTTCCATTCAGTGAGTTTTATAGATCTCTTCAGTACATGGTCTTGGCAGATCTGTAAAATCAGAATGTCTTCTGATAACATGTTCTTTTGAATTGATTCTCTAAGGGTCATTATGTTGACTGTGTACGATGGTTTTGATCCTGATCCACATGCTGGAGAAGTGGAGTTCAAAAAAAGGGTAGCTTTGTTCTAAGATGCAAACAACTTAAATGGATGTCAAGTATCTTAATTTTATTTGTGAGAGCACTCCACATCCCTGGAATGGGATGCTCAGGAGAGAAATACAATTGCTCTGTTTTAGAAGTTAATGCAAGGTTGAATAAGGAATCACATACAGTCTATTTTGTGCAGTAATAGTATGAAGTAAAAAAGTAAACGTTCCATGTATTACTTAAATAATACATCACTTAGAGATGTGGTTTCATTTTCAAATGTTACATGTAACAGAAGAAAATAGCAGCCTGAATGACAATCCTGAATACAGAAAAAAATATTCAAGGCGTCTAAGTATTAGAAACTTCTAATTTTTTATTATGTCTTCTTATTATGTAAAGATTATGATGATTAAGAAAATACAGTAATAAATAAGAAGTGGAAAGGGATTTTTATGCTAAAATGAGACTAACTTATGCTTGCCTGTTTGGAGAACCTTCCTAAAAGGAAGGTATAATTGAGGTTCTGAAGTTAGAAGTCGATAAGTACTGAACCAAGGAGAGAGCTAAAAATGAATGAATGCATGAATGACCTCAAGATAACAAAATAATTATGGAAAACTAAAACTTCATTTTCTTTTCTTCAAATTTTTATGGCTTATAAGTGAAATCAGGCATTCAAGTGTGAAACTGCAAAGTTTGAAAGGCTACACTTTGCAAGGTCTAGCATTTTTATTTAAAATAAAGAGCTCCTTGGAAAAAGAGGAGCATGATAAAATTCCATGGAAACATGAAAAATTTATTTCTGCTATGTCAAGAGGAATTACTATGAAGCTGTTAAACACTGACTTAACATTGTTATCCTTTAAACGTGTTTATTGAGGTAACATTGTATTTTCTTGGTTAGTAATACATCCTGTTTTCTTTCTTTGTTTAGGAAATGTGTTTTTAAAGCATGGTTCAGATCTACGGCTCATTCCCAGAGATCGAGTTGGGAGCTCCTAACATCTTCTGAAAGCTGGGGAATAAGTGACGTTGCTGTGCAGCAGAGGTCTATTTATTTTGGAACTCCAAAATGCAACTAATTAATTGGACTTTTTTAAAGCGAGGAAAAATTACTTCCCAGGATTTGATTTTTTTTTTTTTTTTTTCGAAACAGAGATAATCATTTTCCTGTTAAAATATATTAACTCATACACTGATTCTTCCCTGACTAGTAGAAGAACAGGCTAATTGCATGTCATGTTGCTGCAAGAAGGACAGGCTTCTCTATAGGTGTTACTGACACCACAAGGGTAAACACAGCCACCATCAAGCGGTATTTAAAATACTGGATATTGTTGAGCCTACTTCGTGGAAGGGGGAATTGGGTTATGATTTTGCTACAAAGAAATTATTCCTACTGTGTGCTAAAAGTTGGGGGTTTTCCCGGTGTTTTTTTTAATAAAGTTATTCCCATGTTTAGAGGAACAGCTTTCACCTGGCTCAAGTATTAGGCTCAAGTATTAAGCTCAAGTAGAACGGAAATTTCAGGAGTTCATTACTCAAATAAGTAAACAGTTGCCAAATGTTCCAAAGTAATTCTAAGATTTAATTGCTGCAAGTATTTGAGATACAGGAGAAAACAAGAGGTTTCTGTGTTTTAAGACTTCATTCGGACATACTGTGAAGTTAAATTAAACTCAATTTACAAGAATTTATGAGACCAAGTCTCTTCACATGAAGTGCCATCAGCTGAGAAGGATTGCAATGTAATTTGGGAATGTGTAGGTACAGGTCAAATACGTCATTCCTTTTTAAGTAAACTAACACTGGTTCTTTCCAGAAGTCTTGGTTTTGTTACTGCCTGTTACATAGAAAACATCATAGAATTCACTGAAATATTTGTCTTCAGATTATAAATTGCCAGGTGTACACTATCAGTTGTGTATTTTAAGTAGAGAAATTGCTGCTTTTCTTGAACTGGTTATCTACGTTGTAATTTAATGTATTTGGCAAAATCTTACCATATTGCATTTTTTTCTGTTCTACTGAGTTGAATGGAAAGAACAATGGGTATTGTAGTGCTTGGTTAAATGACTATTGTCACAAATACAACTGTCCTGTGCAATCATCGTGCTTTAGAAAGATGTTCAGATAATGTGTCAGGTAATGCAGAAGTATAAAATGCCCTTCTGAGTGGGTGTAAGCTGAGGAAATAGAGAAAAACACTTCAGAAATCAATATTTGACTATAAACAGCTTCCAAATTTAAGATAAATTGTAAAATTCTGTATTTCTATTTAATAAACAATTATATGAAAAAGTGCAAACATTGTTCCTCTCATATTCTTAAAGTTTGACGATAATTAAAAACTTCCCATTAAGCTTTTATTCAACATGCTTTGAGATTCATTTTAAGCCAAAAGATTGCTAGTATGCAGAATTCTACAGAACACTGCCCCAAAGGGCAAAGTACATAGTTTTTGTTAATCTAATGCCACAATATAATTAGGATGAGCAAAATTAATTGCTGGTAATTTTTAGCTGCAAATCTCTTGACTGAATGCTTGACAAAGCACCTGATACTGGAATATAACAAACAGGAATCTGTTTTTTTTCCTGTCTAAAGGTGCAATGTTTTTGAAGGGCCATCACAGTTAAATGCATTTTGAAACTAGGATGCTCCGATGTTTATATAATTGAGGGTTATATAAAAATGATTTCATGTGGTGGCTAACATTTCTAACACTGTTATTTAGGTTATAACACAGCATAAAGTATTTGTTTGACATACTGCATTGCAGGTAGTTTATGTAACATGCTAAGAATTTGTTCATTTGGAAAAATAACTGGTATTTTTAGTACTCTGTTCATTACACCTTTGTCCCAGTATGGCCTCTAAAATCTGAACATGGCTTTTCAAGACACTTGATTTCAGTGCTGAAATGTATTTAGCAATCTTCTGCAAGTTGACTTGACCTTTGCAAGTTGATTTTGTTAAGTCATGTTCGTATATGGTTGTGTAGGAAACTTTAAGTTTCTAGGGCTTGGGGTTTTTTAGAAGATTGTGGAAATGCTGTGCTCCCACATTTGCACTGGTCTGTCTGTCCATACTTTATGGTGTACTTTGGAAATCAACTCTGCCTGGCAGTTGTGTTGTCAGCTCTGGTTATAACCTGAATGGTGTTAAACAAAAGATTTGTGTTGTTTGTGATTCACTTTGTCAGACCTTTGCTGAAGTCAATTTGAAGGGTCTTTTTTCTGTATTTTACATTTATAAAAGGATGGCTGATTTATGTTACAAAGATACTCTGTGAAAAAATAAATTGGCAGAAGCATAAATTGTGAAAAGTCCCACCAAAACTTTCAGATATCTCTTATTGTTGTTTTGGTTTATACAAGATCATAGAAGTATTATTTTGATAGAATTTTTAAAGATATCATGGACATTTTTCAGGGAGGAAAGCACAATGCCCTGATGAAGTACAGTAGAATGGGAGAAGTTAGAAAATGGCCCTGATTATAAATTCTATCAGCAGTATGGTTTTCTTCCTGTGTTCTTGTCACAAAATCCAACTTTATTCTGTGTTTGAGATGAAAAGGCCATTGTCCTTTCTTGTTGTTACTAAGTAAGAATCATAAAAATTGTTGACAGTAGGTCTCAAAAGTTGAGAATTCTTATTCTTTGTGTTTAGCTTGATCATAAAAGCCCAGCTCCCACTGCTTGCTCCAGTGATACGAGGAGCAGTCGGAGTAAGAGAAGGAGCTGTTCCAGCAGGACTGCACAATGAGTGTATTCTGAAGGTGCTGGGGCACAGCAGTCCTTTGTATGGCAGCATGCAGGTGGCCTTCAAACAGCACTTTAATGGGGCACTGGGAAAACTCAATGCTGCAGTCGTCCTAGCAGCGCTGTGGATACTGTTCCAGTGATTGTAGCAGGAGTGCTAAGCTCCAGCTGGGTGAACTTCAGTCCGTGTGCAATGCAGTGTTCAGAGCTGAATACAGAATACCCAACGAACATTTCAGTAGTGAATTTCAGCCACTGATGGAAGGTAAATACTGGTGAGTGTTCACAAAGGTAAGTGTGATCTTTTTGAGGCTAATCTCTGCAGGCTGCTTCTGAAGTTTAACTTATTAAAAGTCCTCCAGAGAGATTCAGAGTAGCTAAAAGAATCTTCAGTTCTGAATGGCTCTCTGAGAAGCCTTTATCTCCTCACTGGCTAAAGAGAGCAGTTGATGCATTAACCTGCAGGGGCTAACATTAACCTTTATGAATGCCTTCCCCAACTGGTACTTCCCCCTCCCTTCAATACTGTATGTTACATACTTGTCCACTCAGTCTTGTTTGATCTTGATTAACACATGGTACAAGGTTCCCAGGGACTTGTTCAAAATAACAACAACTTTTGTGCATGAAATCAAAACTGCTTTTTGATGTAATTTAATTAGCTGAATGCAATTTTTATCCTTTTACAACAGGTTCAGGCCCTTGGTGGTCGTGTGAGGAAGGCTTGTAATTTTTTACAGAAAGCATTGCCAGCTTAAAAATAGTTCAGTTTACAAATAAAGAAGAAAATGTGTGTACTGAGGAGGAAAACAAAAGATTCTACTACTGAATCTTTTCGGAGTATGGATTTGTTCTCCTTTATTTCTTTGAAGTGATTAAATGTTCCTGGCAAGCAGATTTTGAAGGGTTTTGAATGCACCCAAATAGCCACTAATAAAAGGACCATGTGCAGGTGCTCCTGTTTACTATTATGAACAAAATCCTGAGGCTATGAGTAGGAACAGTGACTCTCACTACTGAGAAATACCAGATGTGTGTAAGAACTATACCATCGCTAGAGGCTTTTGATAATTTTAATGGAGAGAATCGCTCTTTGATTTTGAACAATAGATAAATTTGTTTACAGACCTTGAAAGTAGTCCTCATCTGGTGGGAGTGAGATCCCTGTCCAGAATCCCTTTCACTGCTCATGATATTTGATAGGAAGTAAGTCTGGAACAGTCTGGCCATTAAATAACTGGACTTCTCCCAGTGGAATTCTGTCTCAAAGATGTAGTGTGAACTAAGAAGTGCAGCACTTTTATCTTCAGAAGACTTGGCTGTGATAAAAATCCATTGCTGTCTGATGAAAAGTTTAAAATTAAAAGAAAAGAGGGTGGGGAATATTCTTTGTATTACCTGTTGAGTCGTGAGGTCATTTTGCAATTCCAGGCTCACACTGTATGACTTCTTATAGGAGAAGCCACAAGATCTTAGTAAATATTTGCTATCAAACATCTTAGAAATTCAACTGAAGAGCTGTGGGCTATTTGTAAGACAGTAAATGTGAAACAAATAGACCTATGAAGCCATATCCACATCTAGGGAACACTTGATAGGGATGACCATAAGTAGCTTGGTATTAATACTGATGCATGCTTCTAATGCTTAAAAGCATCAGGCATTACTTTGAACTGCTTTTCACATCTGTTCTTTGCAAAGTCGTTTTTAATATTTTTGATTGCATGCTTGCTTTGCCAAAGTGCTGTTAATTTTTACTATGGGCCAAACTTCGTGCTATGATTTTTCTAGAGTTTAGAAATAGAAATGCTGCTTCTGCCCCAAGCTGGGTTTATGCAGACCTTGACTATATATCCATGTGTGACTGACCTAAGCAGTGCTCGTAACTCCTCCCCTGAGGAAGGGACCTGAAAGATCATCTATTTCAACCCCCCTGCCATGAGCACAGGTGCTTTCCATTAGGCCAGGCAGCTCTCAGCCTTTTTGCAAATTAAATTTTTTATGTTTAAATTGAAAACAAAAAGGCGATGCTGGATGTAGCTAATCGGCTGATGTTTATTGCAGTAGCTTTTTAAGCCATGGGCGGGGGAGGGAGGAAATAACATTGCTGTAATAAAGTGCTGTCAGGCGATTCATGTTGCTTGAAAAATTAACATCTTTAAATTCATTTTTGCATTGACATTTCCAGTTAGTAGAGACCCATTAATTTGTGACAGGGTTCTGTTCCATTGCTGTGGGCTCTTGAATAGTATACAAATAATACTGGCTAACAAAGAGCAGCCAGGCATCCTTACCAGCAGCAGGAACGGGGAAGGTTTGTACAAGCACTCAATGTCAGTAAAGCCCCACCCATGCAGAGCTGCTTATTAGCACTTGAACAAGAGCGCAGTACATCTTGCCAGCTGTTTCGTAGTCGATGGGATCCATTGTAGGTGACAATGAGAATCAAATGGTCCTATTATTTATGCCAGGTTCATTTAATTCCCACTCCTTGACTAAATGCTGTTCCAGATGAATATGTGTGTATAGCACAAAGTAAGAGTATCCACAGTGAGCTCAAGGACTCATCATTCTTATTTCATGACTCTGTTTTGGACAGCTCCAACTCCCTCCAAGAGACGTCTGTTCTGAAGTGGCGTTGCAGGACAGTCAGTTCCATGGGGCTTCACGTTCAAGAATCTGTCATTTAAAAGCTGGTCTGAAGTTTATGCATTTCATTTTTATTTGTCATCCTGTGGTCATGGAAATTTAAGGTGGAGAGCTTCCACTGATCTTCAGACCTTAGGGTCAGGGATTGCTGAAGTTTTAAGTGCCACATCTAAACATCTAAATAACAGGAAAGCAATTTTAGCCATGTGCTTTTGTAAATTAGACTTAAATATCTTCTGCCCTACTGACATGCCAGAAGAACTTAATAATGTCAGAAAATTTTGAAGCCATGAAAAATATTAAGGAGGAGTAGAAAAAAAAATGAAGAGGATCTAAAAATGAGAGCATGTGGGTATTACAGAGCCTGATAAAACCTGATATCCCATTTCAGTTTTGTGGTTCTCAAAATTTTCGTTGGTGACCACTACCCTGTCATTATGCCATTACCCTGATTCCAGACACTTCCAGTTATGTACTGAAGAGATGACTTGTCTCTGAGCATCTCTAAAGAAACATCCTCCTTTCAATTTTGATTGTTCAGGACAGTCACCTGTCTGATATCAATTATACTTCACTTGGAGACATCATATCTTTTGTCATTGCAGTAGTGCAGACTATTTTATGTCTAAATGATTAAAGTAATGCAGTTTACACTGGGAAAGTCCTTGCACCTAAGGAAGCATAGCAAATACATAAATTATCCTCTATTCTAAAAATAGTTGAAGTTATCAGGTATTTTTAGTTCTCTAAAATGAAATTGAAAGAAAACCTGTAACTCTACCACTTTATCCTGGAAGTGGCAGCTATCAAAGTAAAGTATGCATTCTTCTTCCTATTGTGCCTTGAAAGCAAATGTTACTTTTAGTTTGAAAAGTGAGATCACCTGGAAAATGAAACCTATTAAATTGCTGCTGTGATATGCTTGCATTGATTGATGACCTCAAATTAGAATGGCAAGGAAAGGCTGTAACAGCCTTTAGTGTTTATCACAAAACTAAGATATTCATAAAGATGTTTTAACTCAGGGTTTGGCTGGTTAGTGGAAATTATTTTAATGAAATCCTTGACAGCTTTTTTATTCTGAACATTTGACAGTTGATGATGACTTAATGCAAATCAAATTCCTGCTTATTAGTGCTCAAATATTAGTTTTAGTAAGGCTTCCCTGGTATGAGTGAGGCATGTCCCTGCACCCCAAATCTTGTGCACTGTACTGCAATTCATGTTCCAGTGTAAAGCTAAATGAAGACAAATAATTACTTCGATTATTTAGTGATGGTGGACTGAAACACCAATTCTGTCCAAAAAGAAAGAGAAAGAACCCTGAACTGTGAGGTGGCAAATAAACAGTTATGATATCAATAATACGTATGATCATCTACTTGAGTTCATGTGAGCTTTTTAGTATTAAAAAATGAAAGAGTCTTATGGATGGGGAAGATCTGCAACCAAAATGCACTGTGCTTCATTTTGGTTTGCCAGAAGAAGTGTCAGCACTATTCCATTTGATTTAATGCAGAACACTATGTACAAAGAATTTTAATTTCTGTAGTACAGTAATTCTTCAACTATTTTTGTTGTTGACCTGCATGAATTATATATATATATATTCTACATATGTAGAATTTCCAAAGGGACCTAAAACTGTTCTGGAAATTTGTTAGGGATCCAAAGCTGAAAAAGGCTGAATAAAATTGATCTGGTTTAACTATTGGTCCTGCAGTATTTAAAGAATAAGGCAAGAATAACTCTAACTGTACTAGAAGGTGTTTCTGCAAAGGTGGTTCTTTAAAATACACTGCAAGTCTCTGGAAGTTTTGTAGACCAGAAAGTTTTAAACAAGCTCAATTTTAATTTGCAAAAATTAAGTCTATATCTAGGGCAACTGATGGGACCAGTGCCTGTAGGTGCCTGTTTCTACAGACCATAGGAGAAGCCTGGTCGATAAGTTTACACTAAGTGAACTGCTAGCTCAGCTAAGATGGATTCCAGTGAGGGAAGCTTTTACAGAAAACAACCATGAACCAGCACAGATGGGGAAGATGATGCTTCCTGTTCCCTGCAGATCATTGGTTTTATGAGCTTCCTAGCTACCCACAGTACTGCTGGTCATAAACATAGGCAGCTTAAGAATCTGTTTGAAACCAAGCTAGAAAAACTCTGTAGATTGTGCTTTAATTAAACTCCTGTCAGAGGTATTCAGGCAATAAATTATTTTAAAATCTTATAAATAACTCTGTCAATTCAATTAATTTCTTGTGTCATACATTTAAAGATGTTGATTTTTCTACTCCAAGGTGATTTTTTTCACTTAGGTTATGCTGCCATTTTCACACTTTATCACAGAATATGCTGAGCTGGAAGGGAGCCACAAGGATCATCAAGTCCAATTCTTGGCCCTGCACAGGGCAACCCCAAGAGTCACAGCATGTGCCTGAGAGCACTGTCCAAATAGTTGAACTCTGTCAGGCTCGGTGCTGTGACCCCTTCCTTGGGGAGCCTGTTTGAGTGCCCAATGGCTTTTTTTTTCCTTAGAATTCTCTTCCCATCTACTTTTTAATAAATTTCTTCTTACTATTTTTTAATCCAATTCAGATTGTCTGTCATTATCTTGAGCCTTTTTCCATCACAGCTCTTTGAATTCCATTTTTCCCTTCTTTTCCTGAGACCTTTCCACAGTCCTGATTTCTGTTACTTAATGAAGCACAGTTAAAGAAGTCTGTGTGGATAGCATGTTAGGAATTGCTGAGCAATCCTCCTGCCTGTTTTGCTTTCTTAATCCCCAGTCTAGCTGATACCTTTTTTTTTTTTTTCTCTTCCTGGCACCAGGGCTAATTTGGTGTGTGAGGACATGCTAGAATATTAATATAGGTAGCTGAAGAAGTCTCTTCTACACCAAATACAGGTTCGCCAAAAAAGAAAAAAAAAAAACAATCTGGCATGAAGAACACAGGCTCCAGTATTCTGGAAACATATCAGTCTGGACAACTCAAACATGAAATTAGTTTTGTCTGCTTTTTCATATTCTCCACATTGCTTCAGCAGAACCAAGTCTGTGTTACTCAAAAGATTGAGATCTGCAAGGCCGTTGTGTTAGCTGGGAAACCCAGTGCTATTGTGCCTTATTATTCTCTGTAGTTTTCTCTTTGTTTTTAACTTTTTGGTGTGTATATCTTCTCTTTTCTTCTTTTCTTCTTTTTTTTTTTTTTTCTTCTGGAATAGTTCTTAAAGCATACTTTAATCCCATTATCCTACAAATCCACCATATATTATTTCCTTGCTAACTACAGCAGCTGATAATCAGTACAGCTACAGCCAGCTCTCATGCAGAGTGGTGAGAAGGACAATAAACAGAGCATAAGAAAATGTTTCAGGCATTTTAAAATAATCATACCTGCAGCAAAAGACTATAAAAATTGTGGTAAGGGACATAGGATTTTTGTGTTAATGGAGGCTATGAGAAAAGACCCTTCTCCAGCACTGAGGGGCTTCTCTTGGGCAGATGCACAGAACTGTTCTGTTCTGAGGAGGGAGGGAACCTCTCATGAAGTTTTCTGATTGTAAGTGGGAGACTGGCTGGGTGAAATGACCTGATCTAGGAAAAAAAAGGAGGTGGAAATACAGAGGGAGCTCATCATCCAAATGTCTGCATATCTTGAAATAGGATACTGAAATCTCTAAACATGGGTGCGTGAACTCCTGACATTTTTGGTACTGTGCCCCCACCCCCATGCACTGCCTTTTCTCCTGCTAAATAGCATCTCCATCCACTCATTGCTGAGCAAAGGTCAGCTTGTCTTGAATAAGGGGAGCAGAATGTGACAGATTGGCACCATCCCACCCCAAATACAGTGCAAACCTGCCTTCCCTTCAGAAATGTGGGAGCTAATGCAGGGTTTGTGTTGTTGGAGGGTACAGCCCATGCATTTCATCCAATGCGTGCCTTGCAGGGGTGCACAAATTGGTGGATTCTTACTGTGTTTGATCTTGCCACTAAGCAGCACACTTATGCTATTGTTAAACAAACCACTTTGCAGAGCTCTGTGGTTTGTTGAATAGCAGCGTTCCTGTTATTAGTGGGTTGTGGAAGGCAACCTGTATTAACTTTCAGCTTTGTGGCTGAGTAGCTCAAACTGAGAGTTAGCATTTGTTGCAGAAAACTCTATAGCAATTAAGCTGTCTGCCACTATGAAATGCTAACTTAACATTTTAATCCAATTTACAGGCAAGAGAATTGATACACAAGCCTTCTCTTTAGTTATGGCTGCTTTCCATCTGCTGCACTTGGAATACCTGCCCTTGTCTCATGCATAAACCAGTGTGGGATATGAGGGAGAAGGAAGACATTAGACCAGGTCCTTTGCCAACTCTGTTTGCTTCATCTCTTAATATTCCCAATGTAGATCCCTTCTGCACATCACAGAGGAAGGACTGTAAACTGCAGAACTTCCTCCCCACCCCTAAGAGAACGTGTGTTTCCCCAGTGGTAAATGTAATATAAGGGCTCCCTGACTCCAGACGTCACACTGGAAGAGCTTTGCTTTTCTTTCTTGACCTGTTTCCTTCAAGGGCTGAACTGAGCTATAGACAGACACTTTTGTTCTAGAAATGAAAGCTAGATTATCTTGGAAAAATGTCTCTTGCCTGTAGTGGAAGCCCCAGGAAGTTCTGTCTCGGGAGATAGGGTTCCAGAAAGCAGGTAATAATATCAAGCAGGAGAGCCAGCAATGCTGGAACCATTGATGTAGGTTATATACAGGTGAGAAACCAAGCAGAACAGTGTATCTATGAACCCAATATAAATTGCTTTTCTGGTGCACGATGTACATCAGTCAACAAGACAACAGAAATTTTCAGTTTCTAATTCCTCAGTGAGCACTTCCTGTTGGCTCGTACATTTTTAGGGTAAGATTTGTGAGCCATCTTGGTTTTGATCACAGGATTTTTTTCATCAGGGAAAACACAAAGTTGATGGAATGGAAAAACTTATTTCTTAAAATCTCAGGTGTGTGTGTGGGAGGGCATAAAATCACCCCACAGAATGAAAAGCCTTAAGTGACAAAAACTGGTGTGTCTGCCCTCCTGTGCATGCAAGGCACGATGTGTCATTGCAAGATGGAAAGTAGTTGAAGAAGAACTTATTTTATTCCTCTGAAAATATTAGGATTTATTTATACAGATCTATGACTTCAGAAGGGGATAAAAGTGCATTTGCTGTGTTCTTAAGAGAAAGCAAAGCAGAAGAATTTAATTAATCAAACTTTATTGCTTTATTAAGGCTGCTTTCTGAGCATGGTTTTTCATGTATCAAAGGGCAGGTGAGAGTTTAAATGAATGCTCCCTGATGTAGCTTTCTGTGAAGGAACATGCCTTAAATGGCTACAAACCCAGTACACATCTGCTTCATCTCTTAAAATCATAAATTGTATGTTTTGGCACTATGTAAAATAACAGTTCTAAGCAAGACAGCCATAGCAAGAAGAAAAAATGTGTCTATTTATCAGGAAAAACTTTCTGATACAGTATTATTAGTTAGAGCTGCCTGGGAAATTTGATTTCTATCTAAAAATCCAGAATAAATTCCTGTTCACAAAAATTAATACCTGGAGTTGTTAAAAGTGCAGGGTCCACTGCTGACTCTTGCTAGGAACATTAAACATTGAAAAGAATTTTCTTAAAACTGTGGAGGGAACTCTGACAGAACCCTTGGCAACAAGGTGGCATCATTGTTTGACCAAGGCCTCATCTTGTCTGTCTGCTTTGTGAGATTTGGGGGAATGTGAAACACACCCTTTTTGACTAATTTTTTTTTTTTTTTTAAATATTGAAAACACAAAGATGCTAAGTAAACTGATGAAAAAGAAAACAGGCTTTTTCTACTACTGTCTTGTTTATCTGCTGTACCTACTGGAGCAGGTCTTTCTTTCCAGACAGCTCAATGGTATTCTGAGCTGGAGAATTCTCTTCTCCAACCCTCTGGGCTCAGGGAAGCTTTTGACCTCTTTCTGGGGCAGGCATTTTCCTCTTCCTCACTGCAGTTTCCCAGCTCTTGCTTCTCCCACCCTGGAGCACCTCCTTTGACCCAAGCAGTAGGTCTCCTGGGAAGGTGCAAGCTTCCCCTCCTAGGTTACGGTTTTCCAGACAGTGTTTAAAGGAACAAAATATTCATCTGGAAAGACATACTGTGAAGGGTATCATCAACTATACTGCTGGAAGAAGTGACAACAAAGGACCTTTGTAGTTCAGAGTCAGATTATTTATGGTGTGGAAAATTAAAAATGGCTGTCTGTAAAAGTGGGCCCGCTGGAGGTCTCTGTTCACTGCAGCTCAGAATGTGGCAGCAAGAAGGGAAGCTGATTCTTCCCCACATTCCTGAATAGGTGCTCAAACCAACACAATTTGACACCTGTTCTCAGACCTGACCCTTACATGCAACTGCTGTAAATGTTTGGCTTGTTAATTAAATGTTTTCCTGTAACGGGGACAGAGTGAGTATGTTTCTGTCTGAATTTCCATTCAATTTAAAGATGACTCAGTAATCCAAATGCCTTCCCCATGCAGTAAATGAAATAGACATATGTGAATGAGATGCTTTCTGTCTTCAAGACTATCTCCTGCAAGCAGAAATGGGTTACATAAGCAGTCCTAGTTCTGGCATTCCCTACTTTGACTTTGCTATGTTAATCTCAATTATATATATATACACCTATATATATATTTGGACTAAACTTTCCGCAGATGAAATGTCCTGTGTGAATGCAGCTTCAATCTTCCAGACAGAAAATATTTTTTTAGGAAATAAACTCTTGGAGATGAAACCTTAAAACGTTCTTCTGGTCCTTAAAGTTTCGTAAGTTTGCTTGAGGCTCAGTTTTCACCATCACAGTTTTGTCTGTCCTATGTTTCTGAGCAGTCTGATGCACATCTGCTCTTGTCCATCATTAAAGAAGGAGTTGTTCTGCTCCTGTGGCACACATAGATGGATGTATCTTTTCTGTCTTTGGGGAGCTGGTTGTCCTGGGTTGCAGTGTATTCTATTACCATCCTCATGAGCTGTTGAAATCAGGTGGGGCAGTGTTTCCTTGCCTCCTCCCCCCAGTCTATCTCTCTATTAATTGCCCATCATTGTCCTGCCACATGACTCAGAGATAACTCCCTCCGGACTATCTTCTGTTAATGAGCCTAATCAACACTTGGCCTCATGACTCATTACCCCACTGTGAGATGTTCCACCCAGAAGGAGGAACCAAGCATCTCATCCTGGATATAATCTGAGACTCTGAACACCAGAGACCCCCCTTTCCACTGGATTTCCAGAGGACAGGAGCTACACAGCCACCACTGGACCTTCTGAGGAAGAGCAGACCCTTTTTTTCTACAGGATCACTGCTTCAGAGAACTGCAGCCACCATTCTACCAGACTGCTACCACCACCCTGACTAACAGGGAGTCAGGCTGTATCTTGACTCTGTCAGTTTGAACCAGTGTTTTCTTTTAGTTTTTTTTTTCCTTGTCTTTAATTTCCCCCATTAAATTGTTATTCTGACTTGGTGCCTCCCACTGGTTTGTTTTTCAAACTAGTACACTGGTATTTTTGGACTGTTGCTTTTAAAGTCCAGTTCCTACCCCATAAACTTTTATGCTTTACTCAGACATCCCTTCACAAAATGGAATTTCATTTGTGATTTAAAATGGAATTTCATTTGCATGCATCATAAAATTTATTGGGTCCCTGAGGTACTGCCAGCCCTGACCACAGCCCAGGACTCCCTATCAGCCCCTGGGGCCATCAGTCCCTGCCCTGTGGTGCTCTAGCAAGGCTGGTCTCCAGCTCCCCACAGACTTGCTCAGCCATGGCCATCACTGCTCTCTGACAAAATTTGCCCAGGATTGAGTCTGCTCCACAGCCTGACCCTTCTGTAAGATATTATGGAAAAAAAATTCATATTTAAATTAGCTTACACTGGTAAAGAGTTCTATTGATTTGACATTATTCTTACGTCTGGCTGCAGATTGGTAATTTAACCTATTAGCAGTAAGGGATTTAAATTAATACACCTTTCTAATTTCTACTGTAACACTACAGTAATTCCAAATGCTACACAGTGTTTGTTTCTTTTTAAATATTAGTTCAATTAATTTCATGATGGATTTTTAGTCTGTGCAGAAAGTACCACAATTAATTACGAATCCACATTCAAGTAAATTTTTTATGTTGGGCCTAGTTTTCTAATTAGTGTTTAAATCATTTACATATCTTTCTTTCAAAATGATCCAGCTTTTGACATGTGTTCTTTTTAGCTATTTTTAGTTTTTCAGTGTCTCTAAAGTTTTTTAAATGTGTCCAAAAGACTAAGGGGTGACAAAGAAAACTTCCATTTAATTTTATGGTCTCTGAAGTCCTGATAACATTCCACAAGGCAGTGACTGGCTTGGTAGATGAGGAAAGACTGGTGGATATTGTCTAACTTGATTTCATCAAGGCTTTCTGAATCGTTGTGTGTGAGATCATAATAGAGGAGCTGGTGATGTACGGGCTGGATGAGCCTGTGGGTTGAAAACTGGCTGAATGGCCAGGTCCAGGGGGTGGAGACCAGTGACTAACGCTGTGCCCCAGGGATCAGTCCTGTGCCCAGTCCTGTTTATCATCTTCATTAATGATCTGTATGACAGGATGACCCTCAGCCATGATGGAGGCAACACAAAACAGGGAGGAGTGGCTGACCTCCTCCAGAAGGTCACGCTGCCATCCAGGAAGTCCACAGCCGGCAGGAGAAATGGGTTGATAGGAATAGGAACCTCATGAAGTTCAACAATGAGCAGTGCAACAGCAGACCAGTCCCAAACCAGCTACTCTACTTTTACACATGGCTGACACAAGGGCTGTAATGTCTAAACCACATAGCTGATCATGCACAACACTGTATTTTCTCTAGTGACCTAATGGTATGCTTAGGAGGAAAATAAAGAATCATTCTCATGTTTTGGTTTTTCTGTTCTTCATGTTGTGGCCTGGAGCAAGGAAATCATTACTAGTTTGTGCCTGTGTAGTAGTCACACAAGAGGGAGCTGAGCCTCCCACTTTCTGCAGCCTGTTTTGATGCACTGCTTCTAAGATGGAGGATGTATCTTGATCATCATAGTTAGATATGATTCATCACACAATTGGGTTTTGTACTGCACACAGACCTTTTGGCAATAAACTAGAAAAATAACATCATACTGGTTTAATTTTCTCTGGAAAGAAAGTCTATTTAACCACAACACAATTCAGCCACATATCTATTTCTTTTTGTACTGTGATATTTGTAGGAGCAGCACTCTGATAACCTGATGTATTTCTACAGTCAAGAAAGAAAAGGGAATGCAAATCTCATTAGAGGGGAAATGCCAGTCAGAGGTCAAAACATATTCAGAGAAATTTTCTCTGCTTTCTTTCAGTAGCTCTAAAGCTTCAAATCAACAACTGCAATTCCCAGCCATATACTCCCCAAGCAATTTCTTGCCCTCTGATGCAGTCTAAGGTCTTGGGAAATGTCATGGTTTTATTTCTATGTCACTCATATAAGTTTTTATTCTTTTGGGCTACATATGTGTCTCCACACACTGTTTTTGTCCAATGCTGTGCCTGAACTGAACAATCTTCGGTGTAACAATGAAGACATGCACTATATTAAAATATTTACCTAAAATTTTACTATTTTATTTGGTGTTAGTCCCTCAAATGACTCATGTCAGTGGTGCCCATTTTCTTTTCTCTTCTTGTTTGTTACGAATTTTGTTCCTAGAATTAATGAAGTATTTGTGAACAGGAATGCCATCACATCTTCATATTTATGTTTACTATTTCTTCCCTCCTTGCAAGTGATCTCAAAAGGGAGAAATCAAATTTATGGTTTGCCATCCAGTACACCGAACACCAGTGCTGATCCTATGGTGCCACAGTATCGAGTACTCTGTGTTTGGAGTTTATCAATCTGCGCAATGACACACATGAAAGCTGTTTAGGTAAGAACTTTTTTATGCTGGAGTCAAAATTTCCGTCTAGTCTTTGTTAGTCCTTGTGCTTTGGACAGTGCCATTCTCGGCTGCCTCAGAAATAAAGTAAAAACACAGGTTTTTAATAGAAGATCAAGAGTTTATCACAACTGTTCTGTGACATTTTTTTTTCCCTGCTTTCCTTACTGTCGCTACCTGTTCTCTTCTTGCTGGCAAGAATTGTTTTCAATTCTTCTTCTCCCTTCTCTTTCTAGTCTCAACTGTCCTTATTTTTGACACAGGCTTCACCCAGCCTCTCTCAATCCTTTTTGCGAGGTGATAGGAATCTCAGGGTGTTGGGACCATGTTTAAAACCATATCCTGCTGCTTGCTTCTTATTTATTTACCTCCTCTCTGGCATGAGTTCCTCCACAAGCTTCAGCCTCTTTGGGGATGTCCCCAACTTTGTGTCGGTTGCCCAAGAGCTGCAGATCCTCAGGGATCCACTCCAAGTTGCTAAAACCTGTTCTCTTTTACCAGCTCACCTTTTTAGTAAAACATTTGGAAAGTGCAAGCCAGCTATTTGAAGACCCTTCTGAGAAGTGCTTGTGTATAGGATTTAAAGGCTATGCGAAATATTATGGTCTTCCTGGATTCTGATTGTGAGGGATTCTATTTATATTTGGGGGTGATTTTTTTTTTTATATATATTGAGAGAGAAGTGAAAGGTGAATGAATGAAAGAGAACCATTTTGCACTATTTTTGAAATAATATGATCAAAAGAATATAAATTCTGTGTTATTGAAAAAGAGCTCTAGGGAGGATTGACACACAGGCAGTTTATATTCACATATAATATTAGAAAATCACTAAAATGATAAAAATGTCACTGCTAGGCTTTACCACAGAAATTAAAAACAAGATAGATCAGCTGAATCTCCCGGGAGGAGGCCGAAAGAATAAGAAAAAATTCCTTGAAGAGAACAATTCATATTGTAGTTATTGAAAAACAGATGAAGAGGGAAATTAGTTACTTGGTTGGCTGATCTTGTAGAATCATTCACAGCTGTTCATAGCTCCTCTTTCATCAGCTCTTCTTCCTCCTCCCTTCTCTATTGGTCCTGATCCTGCATCCCATGCCTTCCCTAACCTACCCTGGCCATCCTGCCCCCCCGTGCCATGCCAGGTAGAGGGATGGAACAACTGAGAGAGCTGCAGCTGGAGGAGTCTGAAGTTGAGGGTGTTTTCCCATGTCTTCAGGGAATATGGAGTAGCTCTGGATCATATCCTGCGAATTGAACCACAAAAGAGAGCACATAATGTGCTGCTAGCTGGGTTCTGTGATGTAAATGTGCTGAGGACAGGAAAAGCAATGTTCTAGGGACATCTGGGGAAATTGCTGCATCCTCTGCAATGGCCTCCTTGGAGCACATTTGCAGTGATGTATGTTAATATGCATATTTCAAAAATGTCTGGAGGGCAAAAAATCAGTGCCCATAAAAAATAAGTTCCTTAACCATAAATCAGAGGAAATCTGGAGGTCAGAAGTGGAAAAATAATTGTTTAAAGAAGAGAAAATGTTAAATGCAAGATAAAAAATAAGTGGGTATTTTAAAACATAGTAGGAAAAGTGTTTTGAGATCAATAGGTGATAGCTGGGTACATAACCACTATCTTATATTCAGCCATAAAACTCACCTTTTGGAACAAGCTGTCTGAGCTGCTGCCATGTTACCAATAATTGTTCTTGCATTACTTAGTCCTGAGAGGATAAAACAGTCAGAGTTTAGTTCCCTGTAATATTAATTGTCATAAACCATTAAATAAAAAGTCAGAGTCTGTTTATGATACCACTCACCACTTACTATGCAGAATGAAGACTGAGGTTCAAGCCTCTCACAGATGAGAACTGCAAAATGCTTTAAATACTGGAGGAAAAGAGTGAATAGTGATCAACACAGGCTACTTTAAAAAAATCAGCCACAAGTAAAACAAAAATAATATATAAGTGAACGGAATAAAATCCAAGTACTAAAAGAAGTACTCAGCATTGAAGGGTCAGACCTAGGATCACATTTGCTTGTTCAGGAGAGTTGTCTTCTATAGGCTTGATGAGTTAGCAGTTTCATTCCTCTGCAAGTGTTGGATGGATTTTACAGGACTTGGTGTTTTCACCTAACCTTGATGGCTTTTCCTGGTCTTAATATCAAGAGTCAAACATGGTTAGAAGGGGAAAAGGGATTTTACCTTGATATTTATTTTAAGGATCCTTAGGTGCACACGTCCAGGTCAAATGCACTGAAATGCACCCCGCCAAATGCACACCCACAGTAGATCAGGTATAACATTACAGGTCTTACTAATTAGCACATCTATCAAAAATTCTCCAATGAGAGGCTCAAGTGAGCCCCCCTCCCTAAGGAGCCTTCCCCTGGATGGTCCTATCTCAGTTTACAAAATGTGTTCTGGAGAAGACCATGGTGTCTGGGGAATTTTGATCCCTAACTACGAAGCTTCTAAAATGTTGAGTCTCTCAGTTTGATAAACAAGTCCAAGAATGTAGGCAAAAAGCACTAAGAATACAGAAGTTGTCAAAGGGTATAAAAAGGGTATAAAAGAAAAGGCAAAAATCATCATGGCAGCAACCTGATATCTAATATCCCAAGAGAGAGGACTTAAATAATCTATTTCAGGAAATTTCCATAGACATATAAACTTTTATGAAGAAGTATTATTGTGACTTCTTTTCCACAGTCACTTCTAGCGATTCAGAATTACTTGGCTGCTTCATTAACTTATGTAATTTGGGACTCCCCTTTTTATACTTTTGGTTCAGTAGGAAACACCATGAATATGATAAACACAGAAGAAGTCTGGTTCCAGCTGGCCCACCAGTGACACGTCTGGAGTGTGATAAGAGTGCCATACAATCATATGGAGAACAGAACATTGCACATGGGATAGAGACCTGCAGCTCATGGTGAGCGATGGATACAGACCTGCTCAGCTGGGCTCAGACATGGCTTTTTTCAAAACTTGTCTGAAACCGAGCAGCTGAGAAGCATTTTCATATTAAGGCTAAGAAGAAGGAACAATGTGTCCTGATTTTGTGCCGAATCCATTTCTGTCTCTTCTGGCCATTCTGGGGCTTGGAGGTACTAAGGTGAATAAGTGCTTGCAGAGATCTGTTAGAATATCAGAAATTAGATTGAAGGACTCCTGTATTGTAGGCCAAAAAGCCCGTAATAACTGTGATCTTGGTTACTGCCATGACACCACTATATCTCTAAACGACACAGGAAGAACAGTAAGTTCTGTAAGAGTTATTGCAGTCACTACTTTTTCTTCAATTATTTTTTCTTTTTCCTTTTTTATTTCTTGTGACACTGATCTGTAAGGTTCAGATCTCAGACATGGACAGCTGGATCTCCCTTAACTAGACAATGATTTTGTTGTATTATTCAAGAATTGATACCAGACTAATTTCATTTTTTTTCATTTTGCCTCATTCTCCAAAGCATTTCCTGACCCACCTTCTACCACCTACCTTTTGTTCTATGCCAACACATGAAGAATGGAATTTTAAAACTAATTTCTTTTAATTATATTATGCAATAAAACAGCAGTTACCAGGAAAAAAAACGGAAGTCTTCATAGCTATTGGTTCAAAAATGTACAGAAGTTAGTAAAGGTTTTCTCTTCATATAGTCATCTTAATATATCAAATGTAGTTCTCTTACGGGATTTTTTCCTTGTAGCTAATAAAATACTTCTGTCAATACTTTAGCCTGCTTCATCTTATCATTTGTTTTATCACCTTCTTGATAAGCAGAGGAGTGTGGGGTTTTCTGAGGGACCTGCAAGCTGATAACCTTTCCACTGTTCAAAGATCCTGACTCTGACAGCAGGAATGGTACGGACAGCTAGTATCTGGCTTCCAAAGGCAGCAGGTGCTTTCACTCATTCATCTGTCCTGACTGAAATCACAAGCCATTAGCCTGCACACTACAACCAGCCCTAAGTGTATCATGTGCCGAGTTCACTTAGATACCAAAGAAAATTTGCTAATATGAGAGCCTGGAATTTAGCTTTACAGAGCCTAGAATGAGGATTTACAGCTAAGTGCCTACAACAGTGAGTCATACCAGTGAAGGATGGTGTACCTCACTTCATAAATCCCCAAATGATGCCAGATACCTATGCTTAAGCAATTAAATTCTGCCCCAGAACTCCACTGATGATAGTATGTGCTCATACATACAATCCTTGTTCTGTGGGTATGCACCTTTAGTTACTCCTATGCACCAGAAACAGGTACTAAGGAACGTGATACATGAAAAGCCAGTGTATCTGCAGTCAGAGCTCAGGGCTATATAAATGCAGATCTTATTTTTAGAAAATTTATGTCAATATTTGGTATATTCAAACCCAAATGACCAGCAGTCAGAGATATTTTGAGAAAATGAAGACAGACATCACTGATTTCAAGACTGTATTATTGTCAAAATACAGTCCAGGTAGATTCCATTTGCAAGATTATGTAACTGCGGAGGTATCAGCATAATGAAATGCTGTTCTCTCTTTTTTTTATGATAAAGCAAGTCAAATTACTATTTATTCTCTAAAAGCACATCTCATAAGTTCATGATTTAAATACTCAATAAATTCCACCATTTTATTTTCTATATACATATGTAGGGAAAATAACAGAAAGGTGTACACTTTAAATCTACAGCTGCCTTTTAATGGTGTTTTTTCTCACCTTGTATAACCTTACTGACTAAATAAATTATTTCCTGCATGTTTTAGGTAATTGGAATAAAAATATGTTGTCAGATATGAATGACTTATTTACAGTGTCTCATCACTGAGGGCAGGATTCCTCTTCCCTAACTTTAGACATCTACAACATATAATATCTGAGTTATTTTCCTTAGTTCACCTTTTCTTTGGAGAAAAGATCAACACTTACAGCAGTGCATTTTTATTTTTCTTAATTATTGAAGGATTTTGTGGTGACTAGTTCAGACAGGGTCTTCTACATGATAAACATCTGAGATCTTTGTTGCCAGCAAAGCATGTTCTCACCAGGACTGGGATGAGGTGTGTTTAAGGAAGTCTCATCGAGTTGGAAGAGATGTGGTCTGTCAGCAATTCAGTCAACCTGTGCACAATTTCCTGTTGTTGTTTCAGGACCAAGGTGCTTTCCTGTCAATCCAAAAGGTCATTTCTTCTATTAGCTGTGATATATAGCAGGTGCTCTTGAATTGCCATCAGTCTGCAGATGAAACCTGCACACCGGGTAGTTCTGCGTCACTAGCTTGCGAAGGAGCTGTGGCAACATGGCTGGGAAGAGACTGAGCTTTACTATATTTATTGACATGGAGGTAAATTAGATTTTCTTTTGCCTCGAGTACAGTTTTCCATTGTGATGGCTGACCCAAATTAGCTATTTCAAAAGCAGCGTGTGTTTTTGTCTACCAATGACACATACTGGATATAAGGTAACAGCTATTGTGTACTCAGGCAAGTTGTATACATTAATAACGTGCTTACCATTACCAGACAGCACATGCACTCTCTCAGGTCTGCATGAATGATCTGACTACACTAATAGCTGTTTTGTTGCAACAAAAAACCTCATGATTTTTAAATTATTGAATATTTTTCAGTAAAATGACTTTTACAGTTAATGTGCTTCTGATGTTGGCATCCATTATTTTCTGGCAACACAGAATGAAACCACGGAGGAGGATCCCAGTTCTCCTTTTAATTTCATATATGTCAACATGAAATAGGTGCAACAGTGTAAAATGGGAACAACATAAAGAGGCCAGAAGTGTCCAGCTCAATACAAACTTGCTTTCTATGTCTCTCTTACATGTGCTCTGCCATGAAGAAATTAGTAAATGCAACATAGTCATTCGTTACTTGAAAAAAAACCTCTCAACCTATTTTTGCTTTGTGTAACAGACAGCATTATTTTAAAGGTTACTTTGAATATTAGAAATTTAATGGGAAAAGAGACACCTCTCTTTTAAGAAAAAAAGGATTCAGACAATCTTTTCTGTTGGATGCAGATTTCTCTTTGTATAATTAGCAGAAATTCACACACTAAACCTAAGAAATGAAAAAGTTACCAGAAACTTCAATATATATCATTCATAAAAATTATTTTTTCCTGGCTCACTGTTTGACTCAAGCTATGTATTTAAAACAAGATCTTTCAGCAACGTTGAGGGACAAAGCTGAAGGATGCCCATTAACAATATGGTGAGAACTTCTCCAGCCACCACAAGTTCAGCAGCAAGGGCAGATGGGATGTTCTGGGGGATTTTTATGGAAAGGATATGCTTTAGGTTTTATTATGAAAAATGCTGTTCACATGTGACCAAGATAAACTGATTTTAGTAGTTAAATCCCCAAGGTATTAATCCTCCAGCCTAATCACTCCCAGCATTAACCAGACCTTCCTGGTGTTACCCTTGAAATGTGGTATCATCCTTGGCTTTTCCACAATGTGCATGAGAAGTTCTGGGCAAATCTTTTCACTAAACTTTTCATGGAAAACTAAAAACTGTGTTTCTCATTTTCTCTGTATTCTAATGTGAGATAGTAAGATCTGATTCTCAGATAGATTAAGCCAATGACAATTACAAATGAAGTCATGTCACATATAAAATGTGTTGCACAAGCTCATGAGCTCTGGAAAAATGAGCTTCTAACTATTTCCCAATTATCATTCAAAATCAGTGAAAACACTGCATCTCGTCTTAGTTCCAGAGCCATAAAACTGAGGTTAATATCACCTCCTACTGCTCTGAAGTTTCAAAATGTATTGTATTAGGGCATGGAGCTATCTATACAACAATAAGAAGAAAATAAGTGTAACTACTCATCATTTTGAAAATAGTAACTATTCACTGTTGTACAAGAAACAAAGGATGGTGACCTTTCAATTATATGCAGTCATACACTTGCAGACAAAATTGCTAAAAAGGCAGTTCTGGCTGTCTTCATTCTGCCACTTCCCTGCTTTTGAACACTCGGCTTTGTGATTCTAATCTTGTTCTTTTGAAGTGGGGGTTGGGGTTTTTTTTGTTCTGCAGTTTCAGCTGCTAAGACAATAGGCTCTACTTAGCATGAAGCCTCTGTTTTCCTGTGATGACATGCTGGAATTTTATGTCCTCTTAGGACACAGTTTTAGTAAGAGACAAGAGAGAAGAAGGAGTCCTTACTTTAGCACCCATGCAGACTGGATCACCTCCTCTTTATTGTCCAAATAGGTGAGCAGTTCTTTGGGGGAATTTGGTTCCGATCTCACAGGCCTCGCCTGATGGAAGTTCAAGAACCCTGCTGGTTGTATTAGTTTTTTTTATTTGATTGGTTTTTATTTTCTTTTTTCTCTTAGTTCAAGCACATGTACAAACTTGTGAGCGTGGAATTTATGACTCATTCTCTGTTTTAATAATGTGGTTATGCTACAACTTGTAATGTATAATGTGATTATTAAAATAAATTTCAGTGCTTTTCTCTCCCAGGTGAATGCTCAAACCATTAGGATGCAACTCAAGCTACCTTTCATTTATTTTGAAGTTCAAAAGGACAGTTTTGAATTTATTAACCAAATTATGATTTCAACTCATGTCTCCCAGTGCCTGGGTCAGGGCTGTCGTGTAAATGATGAGGTTTGTATCTTCCCTCAGTCTTAACAGAAATGAGAGTCCATTGTCATTTTCTCTGTAGAAAATTTCTCTTGATTCTGCCCATTCATACAAAAATGTCTTTGGAAGGCATCTGGTGGATGAGACATTACAAAACCAAAGAGGATTTGCTTTGAAAGTGAGCTGGGCCTGAGTTGCTAAGATAAGACAGTTCAGAACACACTTGCAGCCTCACAGGCACATTAAAGCAGAGCATGGATGCCTCTAGTGTTCAACTGTGACAAATATTTAAGATATAGATAAGGTATTAGTTGGGCCTGAGTATTTAAATTCATCTCCAAGTGTTCTCTGCCCATCTGGTTTTTGTTTATTTTCCTCTATTCAGTGCCAAGAATTTGCAGTGTTGCAGGTGGGTAAAATTTCCCAGGCTTGCCAGCTATAGATCAAGTCAGCTGGAAACAAAGCATTCTTCAAGAGATCTTCAAGCAACTCTGCTGACTCTGTTGCCTTCACTAACTTTGTGTTAACATAATTCATGTTAGTTTGTCTCATCTAGTCTAAGTCACTATAGTTTACAAAGGAAGGTACAGCTGTCTACGTCCAGCAGTGTAGTAATTTAGGCTGCCTGCTTTAAAAAGTATTTCTCTTCACTGATTTACAGTGATCTTTAGCAAACAGCACACATTAGCAACATAGGTACATCTTTAAATCTTACTGGCTCTGTTAGAACTGCTTGCAGCTCTGAATGAACACATTATTTTGCATGTGTGGTAGTGATGGTTTTGGCCCATCCTTCATACATGTCATGTAAAACATCACACTTGTAGGCTGGCTTTAGAAGAGTCCAGTGTAGCTACCGGGAATCAGTGTGTATACCCACACAAATTATTAACTGAATTTTGTTCAGGGGAGTGAGTACTTTCAATCAGAAAGTATTCTGAAGTACAATTCAGGATGCACTGGTATCCTGGATACAACAGGGGCTTAATTATGCCAATCACAGTTCGTATTGAATCCCTCCATATAAAACCCACACAAATACGAAATAAAAATCCTATATTTCCAGGCCCATTTATGACAGAAAATAGTGATATAATCGCACTCTGATAACATGTTCCAGAAAAAACAGCCAAAGGCATAATTTTTCAAATTAGTGGCATTCAACTTTGTTGCTTGTGGGGAGCTTTAGATTTTACTCTTAGATAAGTCATGGTACTAAAATTTCAGGTCATTGAGAAACGATTGCTTTTATATCTATTAGCTGCAGTCCCACACATGAACCCCATCAGTCTTAGTTTTTTGTTAGGTATAATTAATTTTGAAAATGTACCGTGCTGAACAAACCATGTGACGCATTTCGCACTTCACAGTTATTTGTATCCATCTTCCATTTACTCCTCTTTTTGAATAACAACGTGTTAATCCATACTGAGGAAAGAAGAAAAGGTCAAAAAACCCCCATGAGTGACTGCAAAATAAAATTACTTTATTAAAATATAAGTGAGCCACAAGCTTCTGGCAGTAATCTGAGATATTTGATAGTGGAGCCTGAAAGGCAGAGGTCCAGGCATTTGGGAATAGGCCAAGAAACAGAGTGAACAAAGGGAGTCTTGAGGGAGCAAGCTATTACTGATTGTATGCTAAGAGAGGTTGCCCCTAAGAATTCAGTATCCTGCTTTTATTAAAGATAGGATGAACTTGCTGAACAGTCCCTGTTTAATTTAAAAACAGTTTTAAGTATTTTTAAGCTTACCACCTTAAAATCCTTTGACAAATTTGTCTCATGTCAATGACCCAAATGGCATCAAATCCAGATCCTCACAAAAATCGAAAGGTCCACACAGTTGACATTCCAACTCACATTCAGACCAAATTTGTCTTCAACCAATAAAAATAGCTTTTGGGCATTTCTCTCAAATGAACGCCATATGAAAAGCTGCACTTCCATATCATTCTGGGTCAAGAAACAAATTATTTGCAATAACCCACACTGGTTTACCAGGTCAGCAAGCTATGAAAAGCATGTGACAGATCTGTAACGATCCAGCTGCTCTTCCGTTACATGACCAAACCCTGCAGTACGTGTTGTTAGCGAGGTAAGGGAAATAAAACCCCTGTATATCCCAAAGATAATTGAACCTGACTCTACATCCATAGTGGTAGTAATACTTCTACCTGTCCTTTACAGCTTCTCCTCCATATAGTCACACAAAACTATCCCTTCTTCTAAAAAGAGCTTCAAAAAATTTGTAACTCATAGCAATTATCTGTTTTACAGTCTTCTCACAAGCTGAAATTTAAACAAGCCTCAAGAATGCAGATTTATGTGTATCTTTACACCACCACTGTGCATTCCACTGAAACTGAGATTAAATGCTGTGTGCATAGTTAAGCACATGTATAAAGTCTTTTTTTATGCCAAAATCTTGTTTATTTTTTCAGAATACTCTCTTTTTAAAGAAGTACAAGGTGGAGATTTAAACAGGGGTTTTAAATGGGTTTGAAAGAGTTGTATATGATGCTCAGTTTTACTTTGAAATTTTGAAGGTTGTAAGATTCCTGTATACATATCCATACAGTTGGAAATATAAGGAAGTTTTCTTCTAAATCTATCCTGTGCATAGAAACTGCAGAGCTTTGTGGATCTTGGATGAGGTTTCTATTCCCTATTTTAAGTAGGGTAAAGTCGATCCTTTCACTATTTGTGTATAAAAGGATTAAAGAAGTGGTATCTATTTAGCTGGGGACAAGGATTGATAGACATTATAGGAAACACCGGTAAGAGAACCCTTAAAACCTCTCATAATCATATGTGGCTTACAAAGAGTCCTGGAGACACAGACTGGATGAGGAAGAGAGGAATTTTGGAGAGAAGATCCCAGGCCATGCATGAAGGAAACTGCTATCATTCTAGATTACATAAATACAGGTTGTCTGACCATCTGTCAGACTTCACATTCTTCCTTAAAATTTCATATCCTCACAGGCAAAGGTCTCTAGCTGGCCTATAAATCCATTGAAATATTTGACTTCCAGCCTCTAGGCAGCAATCACTGCAGCAGTAGAATTAGCTCCATGCAGTGTTGCTCTTAGCCTGGCTTTTCACCAATAGTCAGGACTGGAGCTGGTTTTCCCACTTCCTTTATCCCACGTTTCTCAGTGCAGAGCTTCGGACAAAGCCAAGCAGCCAGTGCCTACCAGTTGCACTCCTCTCCCCAGGTCCTCCTGAGCTTCCTGCCATGCTTGTGCTGGATGAGAATTCCTGCAAATAGCACAGCTTCACAGTGGTGAATCACTGCTCAGCCAGAACATTACAGGCTATTTACTGTCTGGGATTTTTCCCTTTCTGTGATTCTGTGTTCTTACAGTGTGTGATATGTATTTGCACAAAATTAACCCCTCTTTGTCTCCTCACAATGTTTATTTCTTTGTATTTAAACCCTCCGCTTCTGCAGAAGAGATCTGCTGACAGATAGAAGAGGGCAGAGAACTGCTAATACCAAAAAATCTTCCTGCACTTGGAAGGGGACTTATTCAGAGTAAAAATGTCTGGATGCTAGTAGAAAAATGTGAAGCTTAATTGATTAATGTAGAATTGGTGTGGATGGATCTATACAGGACACTACCACTAGCTAAACAGAATGAGAAAGAAGCAGGATTGAGGGTCAAAGACTGCCTAGGGACATTTAGCAGCTGAGGTTTAATAGGATGTGACTTAGAAGCTACATTGGCCCCCCTCCACAGTGGCCCTTTTCTACATGTCAAAATGTGGCTCATATTCCAAGGCCTCTACTCTAACATGTTTTGATATCTGTGTGTTTTTTCCATTTATTTCCTTCTTTTAAAGTTCAGTTATTTGTTTTCACTTCTAGAGGAAGAGATGAATGGCTGAACAAAACAGGTAAGAACATAGAACTGAAATTACTTTCCTTTACGATAATATTTTAAAACATCCAAAAAGACCTACTCTAGAAAAGGGACAACTTTCCTCACATAAATGTTGGAATCATTTAATACATTTTCAGGATCATGATGCACTTTGTTAACGCCCCTATTGAATGTGGGAATATCTGCAAAGCAAGCTATACATAAGAACTGACCATACAGGGTCTAAAATGCATTGGAAAATAATAAAATTATCTAGGTTGCTGCTACTGGAGTTACAGCTACTAGTTTGGGCAGTGGTTTTGGGGGTGATTCTATTTTCACAACAAGCAATTTAAATTATCTGAAGAAGGTTTTGTGTTCCCACATAAGGATATGACATCAAAGGCAGAGGAAGAAGAATGGGCAGCACCTTCAAAGTATATTCTGGATGCAGGAGTAACAGAGAGGAAAAGAACTGGTTTGGGGAGATTTCTGTTGTCAGTAAAATGATGCACAGATAAAAAATTCAAAAATTTGACAGCTGTGTTGAGGCAGTATCTCTGCTTGCATAGAAGTTTTCTCAAGGAAAAAAAAGCAAGCATTTGCTCATCTTATTAATCTGAATTAAAATCTTATGTTTAGAGGGAAATGTGCAGTCTCTTCAGCCATTGCTGGTGTGAGTCAGTCACTGTCTCTAGAGATTCCTTCTGCCACATAATCCCACTGCAGCCCTGCTCAGGAACAGAGATCTTTTCATAAGAGCTGCAGCACAGTTATTCTTTTATACTTTTTGATCACTTCTGGAAAAGAAATGAAATATGGCCTTTATAGTTCCTATATGATCCATTCTGTTTCACCTCAACACAAAATCATATCTGATTTCCTTACATTTAAGGGTACTTTTTCTCAGAAGTAGGTATGGATACCTGACCTAAAATGGAATTATGGACTGATCTGTTACTATACTTCTGGTGTTCATAACATAAAGCTGAATGCATGTGTATGAAATAAGTGGATAGATTTTAATAAAAAATGATAATTTTCTCTTAAAGGGAAAAGTATGGCATCATGTTCCTGGCATTGCATAGACAAATCATGGAAGTTCCACAAATATGAGCTTAAAGGTAGTTTGTTCCTTTGTATTATAAAGATGATTTTTTGCAAGTGATCCTCAAAATATGACTTCTCTGTAAGGAGCCCATGTGCCCTATTTTTGTTTGTTTGTCTGTTTGTTTTTGTTATTCATACAGCTCTTAAGCATTTTCACATATCCCCCATTCAACATTCTGTACTCAGCTATGGCCTATGCTGGACAGTTGACTGGCCTGTCCCTGTCATATCATCTACCTACCAGGAAATTAGGTTTCCATAAGTGTTACCAGCCCTAACTCTTTGGGCACTACACAAAGTCCACTATTAGCTCTCCCATCTTCATCCCCCAAAGTATGATCCATTCATCTGATTGCGTCATTTGTCCCTCAACTTGTTCAACTGTCTTTCTTCTTTTGTCACAAATGCGTAGGTCACAGACTCATACTTCATCAGATTCAGGCCCAGACTTCATTTAGACACTGAACTCTGAGGTGTGGTGGGCGTCTGCAGAACAAAAGGCAATTCAGCATTGCTGAGGGCACTCACGATCATCAAGCACATTTGTTGCTTTTTTGGTCTCAATGAAAGCACACAATAGCCAAGTGCAGTGCTGAATCAGAGCCACAGATTGTGATTCAACTAAATGAAAACTTAAATGCTTTATAACAAAGTATTTAATTCACATATTGCCCAAGGCATGTACGTCTTTGTCAGTCCACTCTTTCTTCTCACTATTTGCCTGCTGTCCTATTTTAAGTTCACTATTCTATCAGCTGGAGCTAGGGAAAGTATCAGGAAAACCTAACTCAAAGCAGTAGCCACAACCTGCCCTCTTTCTCAATAGCTGTTTCCCATATGCTATATGAAACAGTAACCCTAATTCTGGTATTGTTTTCTGAGATATTTCAAGTTTCTCTTGCTCTTTTCCTGGAAACAAGAATGCCATGGAGAGAGACATGACTTTGAAAGATTAAGAGTACTTCTGAGGTTTGAAAAAAATAAATTATTCTGAACATTTGATTTTTTTTCCCCTGGAAAATAAGTGGTTTGAAATTTTGATTTGTCAAAAAGATTTTTTATCTAGAACAGAAAATTCACTAATCCTCTACATACTAATAAATCCTAACAATTCCATCAGCTAAAGATTCAGAATAACCATGCATCTTCTCAGCCTTTCTCAGAACTTGTATTTCCTTCAAACAACCCATACTCCATTGATCTGTGACTGTCATATTGCCCATGATGCTTCTTTCAGTTCACCTTTAGCTCTGACATGTCTGCTTTTCACTCTGCATCTTTGGTTTCTTGAGCAGTGTTGGTGGGGCCCATGACCATGCCCAGGGCTGTAGTTCCCCTGTACCTTGTACAGAGCAAACAGCAAAGTAACAGGTGATGGAAGTGTAAATTAGGGGCTCTATGGGAATTAACAACAGAAGAAGCACCTAATTTAAAACATTTGGAGAACTGATGTTGAGAAAGGAGTAAGAGCCATGAGGAATAATTTGGAAAGGGGATAAGACAAGGAAGCAGTTGAGCTGGCAGCTGAGCTGGGACTTGGAGGCTGGAGTCACACACCTTTTTATTCAGCTGCAAATCCAAATATTGATCCAAAGTCAAATGTCCATATCCACCGTGTTCACCAATGTGTAAAGGCTTTAGACACTACATCAACAGACTTCCAAGAAATCCTTAATAGAGAAAGATATAAAGGCTGGCTCAATTCTGTTCTCACTTTTGCACAAGACTGATCATGTATCCAGAGAGAAAATGTAATACCTATTTTGACATTATCTCTTCCCATGAAGTACATACCATACACTTAAGCACCAGGACAAAATGCTCTAAAGTATAGAAGCTATAGACACATAAAAAAGCTGGATTGCACTGTAGTTTAATTTAAAATGACCATGTTTTTATTGGATATGTATGGAGTACTCAAAAATGAAGTATCCCAAACCAGTGACATATTACTTTATTTCTTAGTTGCTATCTTCTCCCCCACTAATTCAAAAAATCATTCAAAAAGAGATATTTATCTTGAAATGTCAAATTTAAATGTTAAGGACGAATTTATGTCTACAGTACATGAAATATATTTGGGAATTCAGCTGAAATGCTCTTACAGTGCCATCTGCTGAAAAACAGCTGAGGCTACAAAGTACTTGCAATTAATCCTTGCTAGGATATCTGCATACTCTTGGTACGTCCTGGGTACTTTTCAGCTGTTTATGCCCTGCAATATCACAGCAGAAAATCTGTAAACCCAGTACAGGGGAAACTATGAACACTGCATTTGCCCGTATTGGTAAGTGTATGGTGCCACTGGAAGGTAAGATTCAACTGTCTCAAACAAGAGGATGCAAGCATGCTTAGGGTTTAAATTCGTTTATGTATACACACAGCTCAAGGGCTGCATGTCAGCATCAATTTTTTTACCCTCTGTCAGGCTGCCTCTCACAAAGCAGCCTAAATTTAGTAAGCTCTAACATGTTCAAGAAAAAAATATCTGGTATGCATAGGTTAATAAATTTTTAAACTGGCTTCAATTCTCATCCAGAAATGCTTGTCAAGCATGTGACTAATTCTTTTAAAATGAGGAAGACAGACTGCATGGATTAAGGTAAGCTTTTGTCACAGCCTAACTTGGGCCATGTGATAACAGCCCACTTGTCTGAACTCAAAGATTATTTTTCTTTTCTATTTTAATCAGCAACTGATCTGAGCTTAAAACTGGTTCTTAATTAGAGATTAATATTTTTGTCCTGCTTTCTGTGTTAAGCATACTCATCCTTCATTATTTTTATATCACTTTATAAATTCTTCTGGCTTCTCAGTCCACAGTGAGTCAAATTTTCAACAGGTCTCACGTTAGATCTGCTCAATAAGCTCAAGCTGTGTACATGTATCTCCACGGGAAATGCGGGGATTTTTTGGTGTACATACAGATGCAAGGCATCGTGTCAGTGAAAATCAATTTATTTCTTCCCTCCCATAGACTAAACTTCAAAAATACAGTTTGAAATGTAGGTTATTTGGCATTAGCCCCCTGCTTGAAAAGTTCTCAGTGGTCATTTCAAGAAGTAACAAAAGGTATTTCAGCAATTAATCACGAGCTGTGTCCTGTCAGAGGGGACATTTCATAAATGATCAAGTGTTGTGGTGGCTAAGTCCACTTTACACCCCTCAAGTTGCCCTAAAAGTGCTCTCTCCCTACAACACTGTGCTAGAAAGTTCTCCCTTTGTCTAGATTCTGCTGGTCACTGGCCCTCTCCCTCTCCCATCCCTTCTCCCATTGGCCCCTGTTATGTCACTCAACCTTCCCTCTGCCCCCCAGCCCTCAGACTATTGGTTTTGGATGATCTGCCCACCTTTGGGAGTTTTCAGGATAAAACAGGCGTGGGCTTTTTGTTCTTGGTTCTTTTGCCTCTGTTTCCCTTCAGGTGTGTTGGTTCCATTAAGCACCTCAGAACTGCACGCAGAGAGCCCCTCTCGCCTCTTCGTCTCCGGTTCGTGCTTAGGCTGTGTGTGTGAGTGGCTACTCACGGCTACCAGCGGTGAGATTGTGTGCACGTGTGGGTGCCGGCAGAGTGCTGCCTGAGCGTCTCCACGAGGGACCCTGTGGAAAAAACACAGCATCAATCCACTGAAGCCCTCATTCTATAACCAAGAGGCTGGAGTTCTTTTTCATACATTCTGTCATGAATAATTTAGACTTGTCAGAGCAAAGTCAATCAGTAACTCACTGAAAGAGAAAAAGACTGAATTTCAATTAACTCTTGTCAACCAGCATGACTAATTCTACCCACAGTTCAATGGATGTAGGACAGGCACAAGGTTGCTCATAAGTACTGAGCAGCGTGTCAGTGTCTGTTAGGTGACGATGTTCAAAGGTGTTCGTATGATTTATTGCTGTTAAGTGATATTGGTGTGAATTGTCCAAGCTAAGCAAAAATGTGTTTAAGCTTGTGTCTTCCTTCTTTGGGGTTTAAATTTGTGTGTAACTGATTGAGAGACCTGAGCTAATTTCCCTAAATTCCTCCTATGATTACTGCAGTAGGGTGTTCTTACTCCAGAGGGTAAATCTTAACAACGTTATTTCAACTCAGTTTCTGACCTGTGTTCTGGCAAGCCTCTTTCCCTCTTATCTCTTCTCTGTTTCTTCACTTTTGAAGAATTATAGGTAGATTAGCTTCTGGAGTCACTTTAAATGCACATTCAAGCTCCTCCTTTTTTTCCCTTTACCTTTCTTTGTTAAAAGCTCTTGTAAACAACATAATGATAAACCAGTACTTAATAAAGTGCAAAGAAGGTCTGGGGTAAATGATTCTGATTTATCTCATTACAGACTGTTTCTGTAGATAAGAATTTCCATATTGAAAAAAAATTCTCAAAAAACCCCAAACCTTGGGGCAAAGTATTCAAAATACATGCACAAGTATCTGAAAGGTTTTGTAAAATTTCATGGATGCCTGTGTCTGTAGATGCCCTCTTAGTCAGAAATTTTCATTCAATTTTCATAAAATTGTGTTTCAGTCAAGACAAAATACTGTGCAATTTCCTAAACACAGAACTTCCTTGGGTGACATGCATCTGTTTACTGGCAATGGTAGGTATACCAAGGGTTCTAGTTGTTAAAGTTTTTTAATCAGTCCACTCTGTTTATTAGCCATACCCTAAAAGAAGATTGACTTCTGTGAAAGAAGTCAATTGATAACTGCTGCATACTCTTGGAGCATTCTAAGCACTGTGAATTGTTTTCATGGTTGCAGCCAGCCTGATCCTGTTACCTTTTTCTGCTTGCAAAAATGGATTATTTCCAATGGACTTTGTTTTGAAAAATGCCCTAATTTTTGTATTGTTGTTACAATAATAGTAACAAGAATATTCTTAGCTGCTTATTTTGGCTCACAGAAACAACAGAATCATAAATGCAACTGATAGAGGAAATTGTGAAATCACCCAGCACGTTGTGGTATTTAAAGAAAAGAATAAATAACAAATGCAAATACTTCCCAAGGGTAACCATTGCTCAGCACGGTGTCAGTGCCTCACCATTTGTTTTCATTTAGATTCAGTAACTTTCACACAATTTTAGGGCAAGATCTAATGACCACTAAAATTCATGGACCAGGTAATCAATACTGTACAATGATTAAAGAGATCAGTACTTGGCTGTGGCCTAGAAATCAATTGGAAGTTTTTATTTTGATACCACTTAAGGTTCTCTAAGGTCACAATGAGATCTCCTTGGAGCTTTCTCTTCTCCGTGCTGCAAAACCCCAGCTCTCTCAGCCTGTCTTCACAGCAGAGGTGCTCCAGCCCTCTGACCACCTTTGTGTTCCTCCTCTGAACTTGCTTTATCAGGTCTTTCTCTTTCTTATGCTGGGGCCTCCAGAGCTGGATGCAGCACTGCAGGTGGGATCTCAGAGTGGAGAGGAGGAGCAGAATCCCATCCCTCGCCCTGCTGCCCACGCTGCTTGGGATGCAGCCCAGGATATGGTTGGCGTTCTGGGCTGTGAGCACACATTGCAGGGTCATGTTAAGCTCTTCATCCATCAGCAACCCCAAGTCCTTCTTGGCAGGGCTGCTCTCAATCCTGTTATTCCCCACTCTGTGCTGATACTAGGGCTTGCCCCAACCCAGGTGCAGGACCTTATACTTGGCAACATATACATGGGTTCCCATATGCGTGGAAACCTCACGAGGATCCCATTGGGCCCACTTAGGGCATAATTTGGCATCATTGGGACCCCCAGGCATCACTGGCCTCAAATGTTCTTAAACAGATAACAACTGTACTTCTACATATTGACACAACCTAATTTGCAAGTAGGTAGCAAAAAAGCCTTTCATTTTAAGTCACATTAGAATTTACTGCTTAATAAATAAATCATTATAGAGTCATTCTTTTAAAATGTGCCATGGAAATACTCTCTGTGCATTTTACAGGCCCTGACAGGTTTGCTTCTGGAGGGTTTAGGTTTCCTGAATAAAAAAGTGATTGCTTCATCATCTTTGCAGGTTTATGCCATGCTGCTGTGCATTGCACCAGAGCCAAAGCATTGTTTATGCGCACTCTGCCAGCTATCTTCGAGATGCCTAATGTTCTTACACTCTTCTGCCAGCTCCTGTCCTAAATTACATATTTACAACACTAATGGCTTCAGGGAAATGAAAACTCAGGGTTGAAACCTCCCTGACACTTTTCAAGGAGGCTGCTTTAATCCCCACCTTGGAATTTCAGACACTTGCACTCCATCCAGCAGTTTTAGTAAAAACACTCAGCACATGTTTAACAAAACATCGTCTTCCTCTCAGCATTTTGGACTACAGGTTACAGAAGTTAGGGGAACAAATTGCTTAAAAAGAAAAAATCACTTGATCATTCCCCAGATTACGCTCCTCATTATATACTGAAGAAATTAGAACTCCACTACTCTTCTAAATATCACAGCCACTGAGATTTCCTAGGGCTGTGTAGAAGAATCAGAGCTAAAAGAAAGTGGGAGATAGTCCTCTGTATTGGGGTTTGTCAAGACATTGCCTGCTGGGCGACAGGCTATGCAGCAGTCCAGAGAAAGAAGAGAAGCAGAGACAAAATGCCCTTGTAGTTTCTACTTGATATGGTGTATCCTCTTCTGAATAAGAAAAATATCCTGTTTTGAGTAAAACATATTTGGAAAACTACTAGCAGAAGCAAGGACATTGAGTACATATATAAGAAATGAACACCTGTAATCTGTAAGCATCCTTGCAAAGCATTGTTGCACCATCCTTTCCTTTCCCATTCCTTGCCTTTGCTAATATTTGCCCTGGGTAAGGTGTAGCAGGAGCTGCAATCTCTTTTCAAAACTTAACGCAAAAGGAAGAAAAGACAAGCTCTCAGGCATGCAGGCCCTTCCTTGGCTATGTTCCCCAAAATCTGTTTCTTCCTGCTGATTGGAGGGGTTTGTTTAAAGATGTGTTTCTCCAGCTTGTTACGGAAAAGATTTGAATGCAGAAGCAGATGAAATGGAGATTTTTTTCAACCTGGTTTAGGGCTCATTTGCATTCTTTTTTATTAATGTGGATCATACTGTTAAATGCTTAGTCAATAGGGATTTATATCAAGCTGCTAAACAGGAGGCATCTGAGAACCTCAGGCCTTCATTCTGGCATTTTTTCTAGGGGTATTAATGACCTGTAATTCAGCTGAGCTTTGGGAAGTTCATGGCTCCTCATCACACCAAGTGTGACTATACTACGGAGCCATGACTGGAAAGGCTAAGAGGAACACTAAGTCTATGGTTTTGTTTGTGAATTTTCATAAACCTAAATCACTCCACTTACTGACATGTCTCAAGTCCTCTTGTTACAGTAAAATTTAATGGTATTCCATTGCTAACCAAACACTTAAATATTCTGCAGAAGCAAGATCTTGACTTCTATTGCTGAATCAGCATTTAGTGACAGCAAAGGCAGAATCCATCCCAAGTTACAGGATATCTAGGCTCAATTTAGCAACCAGTAAAATGTTTTAGCAGTAAAAAAGAAAGGGGGTTTGGGAGTGGAAGGGAACGTGTTTGTTAAAATAGCACAGATACAGTCTAATTCCAGTCCCTAAACAGGGAATACGTGTTTGACTGACAAATTTGAAGGTAGAACATGTTTAGCAGGAATGGTGCTCCCCATCCTTCGTGGCATATAAGGCAACTTCTGCATTTTACACTGTGCTTTACTCTGTATTGACCTGAAGAGATGGATATTGATAAGAGGGAAAAGGTCATTATTAGCCTGTGAGATTGAGTTGGAACGATGGGTCTATATAGCAAGCTTTAAGAACTTGTTGCCAAACATCTGTTTTGCTGAAATTCATAGGAAAAAACCCGTAATGTATGTGTTTCTAAATCTTTTGAAAATGGTGAATTTTCCAGTTTGTTTTTCAGAATTCTATTTCAGTTTCTTGTCCAGATCCTCATACGTTTTCAAAATAGCAATACTTAGCACTGCCATAACAGCTTAGATGTTCCTGGCTGCATGCAAACAATTACTGATGTGCATCCACATTGGCACAAATTAAGCCCACATGTAGCTTTGTCACGCACATACAATTTCTCTGTCATTTAATCTCAGTTATAAATGACAACTTTGGAATTCTCTGCCTCTCTAAATCTGCATCTGTCATTAAATCTAAATGGGTCTCCAATATATAAATAACTGCACCAACCCTGATTATCGCCTTCAATTACTTTGAGTTTTCTGCTGCTCACAGGGTAATCATGCTGGTCTTTCATGCTTGTTTGCATTAGGAAACCTCTTCTTTCTAAAACAACCTCCTGCATTCAGAATTAACAACTCAATCCAAGGCTGAATTTTTTAAGCTTCTTCTCTGACTTTTTAAAAATGTACAACTGGTGGCCTGTGGAAAAATTCACCTATTGTTCTTTTAAACAAGACTTCATTTGGAGTGACAAAGGTTAGAACTGGTTTTGAACAAAAGTAGTGGGTCTGTTTCACAGAATGAAAACTGAAATTCAGTTCAGAATTAGAGTGGCAATAATAACATCTCATTAAAAACAGACCATGCATTTTGGAGGTGCCCAGTAAGAAAGGGTCAGGCCATGGAAGGATCATTTCAGACAGCTGCTGCACCTCAGGGGTAGCAAAACCAGATTCACTGATTTTGCCTACAATGCTATCATGGAGTGGCCCTGTCCAGGGACCAGGGATGAATTTTCTGTTTTATTTTATTTCTGGCTGTAGGTAGCAACAGCTTTAGGGCTGACGCTGGGGAAACTGCAAGGAAACCTCCAGTGCTGATTGTGCCCCAATACACAGGGAAAGGGGCATCTCATCACCGTGGGCTACATGCTACACCCTGCTGCTGGGCAAGGAGCCTCTGTCTAGACCCTCTGGGCTAAAAAAGTGTTCTGGAGAATTAACAGCCGTGATTATGGGAGCAGAGTGCTGCCTAACAGCTCCTCACTGTTAATTGATGTCTCAGTTGATGGGGTTTAGGCTTGCAGTAAGTTCAGCCTGCTCATGGGGCAGGGTAAATGGCCAGACCCTAATCTTCCCTGTGGCCTGCATTTCAGGCCTTTAGGGACAGCCTGAGCATCCTTCTTGGGCAAAAAATGAAGTGCACATTAATATTGATATTAAATTCACAATTCAGATCTTAATAGGTAATGGAGGAAGATAAGAGCAAGATCAGACAAACTCAGAAGCCAATGTCAGTTTACATGAGCACAGACAGTTCTAAGGAACATAGACATGCTGGAAAGGACTATGAAGACCTGTCTAGATGTCTAGATATCTGTCTATTATCTGATAAAGGCCTACAAAGTTCATTTAGAGCTGACCAACTCTATGGAACAAGAGCCTCTGTACAATATAGGAATTAATAACAAGTGGCTTGCCCAGACACTCAACATATTGCAACAGCTACCTGCAAAAAAAATGGGCATTTTACTTCAAAACCAGGGAATTATTTCAAAATCATAACAAAATGACAAAGAATGAGATTCTTGCACTCACTGGAAGGCATTACAGAAAGCAAAGCTGCAGCTAGAGTGAAACACAGAGACTTCAAAAGGTTTTCCAAGGTTTCTTTGCCTTATTGTTTTGCTCACTCATGCCTCATTTGTGCACAGATTTCCTTCTTGCTAGAGGTGTACGTGTCCATGGGGGTCCATGGTGGTTAAGGAAAACAAAGACAGTTCTACTTTAGAGTAGAAAAATAATAAATAAAACCCTCTTTTGACTGAAAGACAGTGCTAAAGAGACCTTTGAGCTCTGTTCACTTTTCACTTCCTGGTTTGTCTGGATAAGGATTTCACAGTTGCTGCTAAAAGGCATACCTCGGCTTATCAATGGGGAGAGATATGCACAGATCCATGTAGTAACCATGTTCCACTTCAGGCATTTTCCACCAGCATCAGTGGGTCCCAGACCTGCCACTGGCTCTCCTTCATTTCAGCAAAATTCTGTGCAAAGATGGGCAAGCAACACCCAACCTAAAAAATTTCCTTTTACTCTAAACTGAAAACAAAAACAAATAAATGTACTATGAGGAGAATGCTTCTCAAGGTGCCGTTCCCATAATAATTGATAAACAACCATCCAATTTAAGCCAAGTGTGCTATGTGTCTACTAAAAATATTTAAAAGATACCCTTGCTGTTACGATAATTAAACAAGCATGAGATGGAAAGTAACAAACACAAAAAAATAGCCCAAGATGACTTATAAGTACAATAACAGAAAAGCTAAATTTAATAAATAAAGCAGAATAGTGTGGTGACAGTGAGGCAAGAACATAAAATCCACAGAAAATAATGTACTGCACTAAGGAGTAAAAAAAAACCTTGTCTGAAGGGCAGAAAATTATGATGAATGATATACTGAAGGAGAAAATAAAATATTGGTGAGCAAGAGACTTGAAATGCTCAAGGCTGCATGAACAGTGTGATTATTCACAGTGATTACTGAATGTTCCTATGAGTCTTCTCAATGCCAGCAGCATTTCATTTCTTCCTAAGACCAGCAGAGCATTGTGCAGGAAGTGAAATCAGCCAACTCTTCAGCTAGACTAAAGGGAAGCAAGGTTCTGTACCACTTTCAGACACTTTCCCTGAAGGAATTACATCATACACATAATTAAGCTGAATGGGAATTTGTCTCCACTACTACCTTTAAGAAATAATAGGAAGGAACCTTAAAAGACTCTAAAAAATGTCTTTCCCTCAATATCAGATTTTTTTTTTTAAACATAGTTTTCTTTATTTATATTTGAAGTGCTTTTTCTTTTCCTGCTAAATGTGACTTTTTCACTAGAAAGAAAAAAACACTCTTTATTCCTAAATACAGTGTAATTCTTCCCTTCCTCCAAGGTTTTAACTTTCATATATTTCAAATCCTGTACTGTTTAGTGTGTAACTCTGAAGTTTCTTGTAGCTGTTTACTTCTGCTCTCTTGTGCTGGGTAGACATAACAGAGCCTCTCCAGGCCTGCTCTCCAAGGACACTCAGACCATCCTAGGCCCAAAAATATAAACCAAAAGCCTCTGAGAGGGGGGCAGGCTGAGGGGAATTACATCGTTAAACTGAAGCTTTAATTGGAGAATTAACCCTGATATGCAAATGAACCAAACCTATAAAAGTGTGAAGAACTCGTGACCTGTTGTCCATCTTGGGGTCCCTCTTGGCAATAGCCTCTGGCTCCCCAGGGGGTACCTTTGAAGGCCTTTCAAATAAATATCTACCTTTATTCCCTTTCTCCTGTGTAGTCTCTGTTTCTAGGTGGCCACTTCAGGCATCACAAGCAGCACTAAAAAATGGGGAAGTTTTTAAATGCAGATTACTTTGGTGTGATGCCTGGATCAGCTGGCCAGACTTTTAATGGCCAATATATTCTTAGATACTGAGTAAAAGTAAACTTGATAAGGTCTCATAGAGTTTTCCATTTATACTATGTAAATATTGTAAATGTAATTACAATTACATTTACAATATTTACATAGCATAAATATTACATACAATATGTAATATTGTAAATATTATTACATATTCTTCTTATACTGATAGCAGAGTTCCGACCTGCCCATTCAAAATCTTTAAAATTATCTGGGCAAGGGGCATTTACACCTCGCAATGATTTCCAGGTGCTTTGTTTTCCTTTTGTAGCTTTCCCTTTAACAAATATATGTAAGAACTTTTAGTTCAGAGATTTAGCATCAGAGGAGAGCCAAACAGGTGGCTCTCATATGGTCTTACCTTCCCACCTTGAACTTTGTGAGTGTTTCCACTGACACACTATTTAATTGCTATTGTTGTGGGGAAAGATCTACCTAGGTTGAATGTAAGCTGTTGTAACATTCTGGATATGACCAGACAATATTCTTTTACATCATGTGAGAACTTGTTTTCCCATATTTAAAGCCTTCGGTTCCTTAATTTCACCAATTCTTGTCTGAATAGATTAATTAGGACCAGGATCCATTCAGCTTTCAAGTCGGAAGCATGAAAAAATTCTGAATTTTCTTGGCTTCCAGACTTGTAATAACCTTTTATTTTTTCCTTTGTGTGTGTGTGATTAATAGTAGTACTATGTTTTGGGTTAGCAAAAGTGAATACCTGTCCTGACACCCTTTTAAAAAATACATGGTAGAAATTTTATGAAAAAGCCTGTTGAAGATGTGGAGGCTTTGGTTCTTCAGAGATTGATGCCATGGATTGTCTGGAATCAGATGTGTCAGATCTGTATTTCACTGTCAATTAAAATGAACCCAGAATTAAATGGAGTTCAGTCCTCTCATCTTCCTCCAGACATCACCCCAGACAGTTTTGAAATTTGCTTGCACTTCAAATAGAGATAAGAAATACTTTTGATGTGCTGCTGGTTAGAGCACTGCTTTCTAACATGTGGGCCACACTCTGCTAAGGAGTCACACTAAGGCTGAGTTTGTAACCGGTGTTTCAAAGAGGGAAAAACAGGAATCAAAGGGAGATTCCACTCTACTTTTCAAAATATGAAAGACAAATACTGAGCTGGAAAAAGAAAACAAATCCCGTTATAAACCTGGAAGGGGAAAAGGAGGGCCATATTAGAGGTCACTGTATCTCAGCACTCACAAACTACATCTGGTCTGCAATACAGAGGCTGTAGTGCAAACCCTCTTATCCTTGAGAAAACAGTAATAGATGCAAGTATTACTTTTGCAAAGTCTTGCATTTTATGTGATGTCAGCAAAGGTCCGACATAGGGAACTTTACAGGCTCCTTTTCAAAGGTGAGAGAAATTATGTCACTTTGGCTCAAGTCTTCTCTATGGACATCTATTCCATTTATGCTGAGACATTTTAGCTCCAGTCCTGTATCTGGTATTTACCTACAGTTCAGGCTGTGAGCTCATCTGAGTAATTCACTTTTTCTGCGCATATGATTACTGCTGGTGATTTAAACAAAACTAGTATATCACAAGAATAATTTCTACAATACATGTAATAGTTCTAATATCTACTTGTCCTGAGCTCTGTTCTCCCTGTTAAGAGATGATTCTGAAAAAAGAATGTGTCTTTTCTCATTTCTTGGATAATATAACATCTTTTTTTCTTTCTCTCTTCACTTGGATTTTATACTCATTGGTACCTACTGGATTAGGCATGGTATAAAATGTAAAATATTTCAGAGTTCTCACTGAAAAAAACTCAGAAAACTATGAACTCCATAAAGTATTTTTTCAATGTTTTTAAATTTTAAAACTATACAGAGTAAACATTACAAAAAGAAGGAAAATTTGTACATTTATATCAAGTTCAGTACTTCTGACTAACTACAGATGTCAATCAAATGTAGTAAAAAAATGGTCTCTGACAGAGGAGTCCTTCAAAGCAGCTTTGGCTGAGGATGAAACAAGTCTCAAAGTTGCACATAAAGTGTTCAGAGCCTCACACAAGAGGCTTCAATAAATTCTTTTATTCTCAGTATTGTAATTTTCCCCTGCTTTATAGCAGGTTAGATTCTTATTCTTGTTGCATTGCTCATCTGGCTTCAGCCCAACTTGATATTTTGCTGCCCTTATCATCTTTTCTCTGCAGCTTCTGATTCACTGCAATTTTTTTCTTCTTTCTCTGTCATGCTTGCGTCATCCTTTCCTCTTTCCACTATAGGGCATTTATTGTTGCCCTTTCTCTCAGGAGCAATCACTGCTGAATACATATTAGAGGTTTTTTGATCCTCGCATTTTCTTTTTCCTGAAAGATGGCTGTCTCTTCTGTCACTTGCCATTGTCAGACAGATCCCTAGCAACATAAATCTGCAGAACTCCACTGCCTTCACTGGAATAACTCTGCTTTGTATTAGCAGAGGAGCTGGCTTAAAATTCGAAGATGCTTTTTTTGCTACACCTCAAGAACAGCATCATTACTTTCTCTCTTCTCTCAGTTTAAAGTCTTGTATTTAAAGAGAAGGATACATCACCCTCTTGTAGTAGTATAATATCTTTTAATAAGGTTTATTTACTTTTAAATGTAAAGTAGATTTTATAAAATCTTTTTGGTTCCACTCATTTAGGTGATCACATTTATTTGGGGAAGATCTGTAGAGACTTTTGGTAGGAGATAATACGATATTGGCACTGAAACAATCCTTAGGGCTGTGAAATCAACAAATTGAAAGATCTGTCAGATCACAGGACTAGAGCTCGGAAGACAGACATTTCTGCTGCTGTGTACCTTGTTACTGTTTAAATTACTGTAGGGATACAAAACTTAGCCCAGAACCAGCAGCAAAGGCTCATCACGAGTGAGGTGGAACATACTTTTGAACCTTGATGAAAGGGTGACATTTGCGACTATTCCTGTAATTCAGGCCGGGGTTTCAATGACTGCACTAGCAGTTCCTAACTTATCTTTGGGGTGGAAAACCAACTATCAAACAGCATTCATTGTTATCCCAACAAAAATGCCCCTTTAGTGAACATCATAACTCTCCAAAGCACAAAGAGATCTGTGTAGCTTTGTACCATGGCATTACTGGACTAAGGTTCCCATTTGCCATTGTTCAGGGGACATAAGCATTAATTGGATAAAAAAAATCTGTGAAAACCTGTCTAACCTTTCCCAATTAAAAGAGAGAGGAAGGAAAATGTTAGATGAGTTCTGAACTAGACTGCCAGAGAAACTGCAGTTTTCTGCTGATCAAGGAGGAGACACATGTCATCCCTGCTGAGGAAGGTGCCTGTGCCTGGCCTTCTCTAAGATGAGGTGAACCTTTGCCATCTCATGTTTCTGTGCCCCAAGAGAGAACCAGGGCTATGTTCCTTTTTGGGCCTTGACCCAGTAATACCCCCACTGATCAAAGTAGCTTTAGGTAAGCCCTTAGCCACTATTGTTGGAAGTCATACCCCCCAAGGTACTCCCCTGTATATCACTGCTTGTGTTTCTAGAGGACTGGACAATGGAGTGCCAATTTCCCTGGCAAGTCAGGTAACATTCCTATGGAAACCACAGAGGATTCCCTCACTCTTCATCATGCCATCAAGTTTTAAATAATTCATACTTATACATTTCTTCTGATGAGGGAATATTATGTAATTCCAAACTAATTATTTTTCTGCAAATCTGACTTTTTTTCCCTTCTGTCCTAGAGCCAATAAAATGCTAGTAAATAATACAGGACCCTTCCTATTTTGCACAAAGCTGAAATAAGGGGTATTATTGCTCCCCTTGTCTATTTTGAGTATCTTATCTGTCACCTGTGCAAACTGTGTTTGCCTGTGTTCTTTTATCAGCACAGCATAACGGCAAAAGCCACCTCAAAAGTTCTGGTTTTATCAGCACACAAGGTCTTTACTTTTAGTTTTTGCCTGTACTGCTAAGAAGCCTACTCTTTGGCCCTTCAGGAGAGTAATGGGACACACTATAACCATAAGAAGAAACTCTATTTTCTGAAAAGTTGGCTAGTTGTTACATTTGCACTGAATAGCATTTTTACATTGTAGCATCTACGATCCTAGTAACAGATTTTAATACCCTTCCGAGTTAGGTGAACTTCTAGTAATCAGATTTTCTGTTGCTCTTACTAAGTTCTACTGGGAGTGATTTGCAATTGTCTTCATCTTAACAACCTCAATTTTTTTTTTTTTTGACATTTATTAGTAGTACTTCTTTTAATAATAGGTTGATACCTTGTGCTGGTGGTATAGCAGTGCTCTTGGAAAGCATGTGAGGCACACTTCTTATGCCACAGAGCAGAAGATGGATGAGATACTCAGGTCAGCAGTATCACCTCAGATAACAGTAAAAAGGTGGGTGAATGCTGCAATACAGATAGAATTTATCCCGGATGGGCTGTGAACAAAGGAGGACTTTCAGTTCCATCTGTTTGGCATTCTCTGTGGTTTCCATAAAGGTTTAAAAACCCTTTTATTACTTAAGTCAAACAACTATAGGCTTTTGCCCAAACTGAAATACATCATGACTGGTCTGTGGACATATGTTTGGGCATATATTATGCATTACATAATCTTACACCAATGAAATTTCTTTCATGCTAAAGTGCTTTAATAACTGCTAGCCATAATTGGTTTTGGCCTATCTGGGTGGTATTTGCTGTGAATGAGCTCTTCACAGATTTTGCAGCTGTACTCCTCTGGTGCCAGATTGGAGACTGGCTGGGTAGTAATCAGAAAAGTGCTTTGTCAGCTAAAGGACCATGGCCAGATAAATTCAAGAAAGGCAAAGCCTTACCTGCCGTCACCTCATGCAGTCAGTGTCAAGTCTGATGCTTGCTTTTTCATTTCGGAAGCAAAAGTATTACACTATCCTTCCATCCTGCATAGGCAAATTTGTCTGTATCTTGGCCCTTCCTTCCTTCCTTCCTTCTTTCCTTCCTTCCTTCCTTCCTTCCTTCCTTCCTTCCTTCCTTCCGAATTCCTTCCGAATTCCTTCCTTCCTTCCTTCCTTCCGAATTCCTTCCTTCCTTCCTTCCGAATTCCTTCCTTCCGAATTCCTTCCGAATTCCTTCCTTCCTTCCTTCCGAATTCCTTCCTTCCTTCCTTCCTTCCTTCCGAATTCCTTCCGAATTCCTTCCGAATTCCTTCCTTCCTTCCTTCCTTCCGAATTCCTTCCCTCCTTCCTTCCCTTCCTTCCTTCCTTCCTTCCCTTCCTTCCTTCCTTCCTTCCTTCCTTCCTTCCGAATTCCTTCCTTCCGAATTCCTTCCTTCCTTCCGAATTCCTTCCTTCCTTCCTTCCTTCCGAATTCCTTCCTTCCTTCCGAATTCCTTCCTTCCTTCCTCCCTTCCTCCCTCCCTCCCAGGACAAATCAAACAAAGGAATAAATTAGGGTGTGCTTCACAGACTCCTGGTCTCCATGAGCAACATAAATATTCAGTGTTTGCTCTGCTGTTCTGTTTAGCTGGGAGGACTACAGCAAATAAACCTACCCTAACCTGCTCCGTCTTCTGAGAAAAACCAGCAAAATTTACTATGGCATAGAGTCCATGAAAGCAGAAGCTAAAATTTGGGGCTTTATCTTTTTGGGGAGAAGATAAGAGCCCATAGGCTCAAGGATAATGCTGGGAAAAGATGCCTATTCTCAGAACCTTCCCTAGCATGCAAGAAAGATTCGAGGTAGTGTCTATCCATCTTCTGTCACCCATACCTTGGGGAAACCCCACTGAACTTTCTCTCACCGTTTACAGTGCTGAGGTGGTTGCATCCCAGCACAACCACAACCCCATCACCAGGTGGCTGCCTGACACTGAGACAGCTTGACACAAAAGCAAAATACTCTGGAATTCAAGAAACAGTCTGAGCTTTATCACAGTGTTATGCCAGTACTATCCATAAACCTAGTGGGTTTTTTCAGTTTCTCCTCCATATATGTGGAGAGCCAAAGAAACCATATATGGAATATGTATCTATATGCATTTGATAAAGCCAATCACATTTAGTTGAAATCTGTTTTAAGGTAAGTCCTAAGTATTGGCCCATATAGGCTGAATCACCTAGAAATACATCTGCTAAACTACACTAATGAACCTTTCTTAAAAAAAGGTGTTACAAGCATGTGTATGTGTTTACATGTAAAAGGACATTAAAATAAAATATGAGGTTTCAATCAGGACAGTTTTCATGGATACAAAGGGATTTAGACATTTGTCTATATCATGCTAAAAGGTTTCAGAAGCAGGTTTTCTTTCTAACAGCTCTGCAGATGAGTGTTTTAAACACTACGGATATGGGGTGCATTCTTGTCCTTGGGAGGTGGTTTGCTCTTGACATCAAAGGAGATGGAATGTCCTTCACACACTCAGGAAGGACAAAGAATCTCTAAAGTCAAAAAATGTGCCTTATAGTCCCAATACTTTCTTAAAATACACTTTCTAATATCACTGTTTATCAAATTATATTCAAAACCATGAGGTGAAAAGATAGGTATTGACTGTGTTCCATATTCTTCAAGATCTGGCAGGTTATTTTCCCTACTTTTTTTTTTAACTGTATTTTCTGACTTTTTCTTTTTGCTCTTTGTTCCAGCACTGTGTGAAGAAGATACTTCCTTTCCATGACTGCACTTCAAATATTTATCCTGTAGTTACTGTTTATCCTAGCTACCTGTACCTGGTACTTCATTTTCCCCTTCACTGTCTGAAATCCCAGTACCTTGTCAATGCTAAGAATGAAAAAGCTGTGCAGAACATCAGCTGACATTAATTAACCTTGATTGCAGGGAAACTGCTTTTTTATGCTGGTGAATCATAAGGCCTCCGTTTTCACAAAAGATCAAAATCACATCCTAATAGGGATGTGATAAATTAGGGGCAAAATCTGCCAATTTTCACTTAAAATTACATTGAGGAATAGGGAATTTTTCAAAGTGAAACCTTATACGGAAATTCAAAATGTTAACTGACAAAATATTTGGAAAGATCTATAATTTGTGATTATATTACATGTTAAGTCATGCCTGGTCTGCTGGGCCTCCTGATCCTTTTTCTAATTGCAGATAATTACAATATGTTTTGTGGTTTTTGTTTTAATAAAATGATGTCTTGTTAAATTTAAAACTGTAGGATTATACTATTGAATAGCAACTACAGTAGGATTGTACTATTTTATTTACAAAATACTGCACATTTAGAAAATCAGTTACCCAGTCTCTCTTGGCAAATATTTAATATCTTCTGATTAGACATTTCATTCTGAAATTAGACATTACGTATGATTCCAGTGAAAATCGCCATGGGAATGTTTCATTATTTAAGTCTGCGAGAGGAAGGGGCTTAGCCATCAAAGTTTAACAATGTTTTACTAAATTTAAGCACTGTAAATTTCTCTTTAATTATGTTAGAATATAAAGGTCAAATCTGACTTTAAAATAAATGGTAAATTTAATCTCTCTTATAACTCTATGGAACTTCTGAGAGAAAGAAGAAATGTGGTATGGGGAAGACAAGAGAAAGAAAATTGAACCAAATTGAGGCAAAGAAAAGTACTTCTAATGTGTAAAAACTACTGGAGCATATTTTATAGAAGTTCCACACGTGGATTAAATTTTTATTATCCTCTTTAAATTGCTAGACTCCTTTTCTGGCAACATGCTGAAAATCTGTAACATCTAAAGATATGAAATACAATCTAATATTTATACATTCAGTATATATAGTCTGTTAAATTATTGTATACAGCAAGTGATAATATTGCAAGCTGTTATGATGATACCAAAAGTAAATACATTATTTCTGCCAGACACCTTCTTATAGATGTACCATCTATCACACATACGGAGACAATTTCTACTTTAAAAGATATAAAAAGGCCCCATGGCTACAGTGAAGTTACAGGAATGTAACAGTCAATCTGACACTTGAGATATTTTATTTATAAAACAGAATTTCGGCCTGTTCCTTTTTACCTTGCAGCTTGAATACTCATTTATATGTGTTTGAAGTGGCTGTAAAATATTAAAATTGAGATCATTATTTCCAGTTCCTCACATTGGAGTGAATGGTTTACATGTAGGTAAGAGACAGCCTGTGATGAAGCTGGCATACCTACGAACAGCTGCCTTCTAGCAGGTATTGTTTCCTAATGCCATCAAGAATCTTTAAACAGACTGGTTCAGCATTACATTTCCTGGGTCTCTGAAAATACTTTTTTTTAACTGCATTTTTTATGTAACCATGGCTGGAAGCATTTAGAAAAATGTCTTTACCGTATTCATGTTCTGAATGGATGGTAACAGATTATATCTGAAAATCATGACTACAGTTCACACTTGCATCACTCCATGTTATCTATCTGTCCTTGTATCTGTCTAACTGCTAAGAATTTGTTCATGGCAAAGATACGTAACTGTCACCTCATTATATAAAATATTTATATATTCTTCCTACAAACATTACAGTGAAAACTCTAAGGTTTCCAAAACATGTCAGAAATTTGTTTCTTTTTCCTGTCTATTGTAGCACTCCAGTGCAACCCATTCTGGTTCTTCATTACAATTCCTGTTAGTTAAACATAAATGTTCTTGGAGATTTTCATCTGCAGAGAATGCAGTCCTGGCAGACTGCCGTGTACCCATAGAATCCCTGCATCCCAGAAGAGCTTGGGCAGGAAAGGTCATCTACTACAACCACCCCTGCAATACACAGGGACATCTTCAACTAGATCATGTTGCTCAGAGCCCCATCCAGCCTGACCTGGAATATTTCCAGGGATGGGGCATCTGCCACTGCTCTGGGCAATCTGTCCATGTTTCATCACCTCATTGTGAAACATGGCTTCATTAAATCTAGTCTAAATCAAACCTCTGTTAGTTTGCAACAGACCCTACTGAAATTTTTTTCTCTATCTTTCTTAGAAGTCCCCGTTAAGTACTGAAAGGCCACAATAACCTCTGCCCAGACCCTTCTCTTCTCCAGGCAGCACAGCCCCAGCTCTCTCAGTTTTTCATCACAGGAGAGGTGTTCCATCCCTCTGATCATTTTCATGGTCCCACCATAGCAGAATCAACTCCCTTGACCTTCTGGCCAAACTTTTGGTGCAGCCCAGGACATGATTGGTTTTCTGACATGTGAGAGAACCCTGCTGGCTCACACTGAGCTTTTCATCCACCAGTACCCCCAAGTCCATCTCAGCAAGGCTGCTCTCAGTCCATTCATCCCCCAGCCTGTGTAGATGCTGGAGGTTGCCCCAATCCACGTGCAGCACCTTGCACTTGGCCTTGTTGAACCTCATGAGGTTCCCATGGGGCCACTTTTTGAGCTTGTCCAGATCCCTCTGGATGGTATCCTGTCCTTCAGTGTGTCAGCTTTACCAGTCAGCTTGGTGTCACCTGCAAATGTGTGAGGGTGCACTTGATTCCACTATGTTATTGTCTAAGACATTAAACAATACTGGTCCCAATATGGACCCTGAGGGACTGGTGTATTCTAATTCCTCAAAAATCACTGAATTTAAGACTCCCACATTGTGCATCCTTCTGTAGGATGGCAAAGAGCCTGATTCTGAGTGAGAACTTCAGGAGTCAGAAAAACACCAAGACAATGTTGCACAAAGTGCAGTTTTACTATATTTTTAATGTAATTGGTTGGTTGTTTGGTTAGTTCCTTATTGAATTTTTAATATAATTACTTTTTTTCCCTCATTTCTCTGAAATAATTGGTTTTAAATTAGGCTTATATTACCCCATTTATTTTGATATTCACCACCAAAATACTCACCCAATATACCATGCATATAGGAACATGCTCCTCCCATAAGTTAATTGGTTTCTCTGGTCTTGTGTTATGTTATTCTAAATGCTTTACAACATGAACCAGCCTTGGTCTTGACCACCTATATTTCATCTGTCCTCTGCGTCAGTAATGATTCACAGTCTCAGGAAACAGGACTCTCTGCCTACTTAAGGAAAAAAAGGCTCTCTTTTTTTCTCATGAAAGCATAGTGTTAGTGTAAAATGTATATTCTTTAAAGACATAAGGTTTGAGCACAGTAAAGGCCTTTTTATGGATTGAAAAAACCAGTGGGCTCTATTATCTAATAGTGTTAAATGGTTGGAGTGCTCATCTGCTGCCTGTTAGACCCATCAGTTTTCCAGAGTGTCCAGCTGTGCATATAAATGGTCTTTGAAGTTGTTATTGATGAGACTGTGGGCAGAGCATTGCTGCTAAACAAAAGGAAAGCCTTGAATGCAGTGTTGATGTGCAGAGTTTCTTTTCAGAGAGCAGCAGGATTTAATGTGATTAGAGGCTTGTGGTTGGCATTGAGCCTGAACACAAAACCAGAGGCATTTGCTTTGCCCCAGCAAACACTGGTTCAGAGGTCAGAAACCATTAGCACCTGGGAGGGTAGAAAATAGATACCAGGACCTGGGCTGCAGAACCAGATAAAGGCAGAACAAACAACACAGCTGTTTTGGACTGTTGCTTGTGCACTGCTCAGGCAGAGCTCATTAGTGACCAGCTGAAGAATTGTGCCTGTCTACCAAACACAGAGCACAGCTCCTAAGAAATACTTAAATCTGAATTGTTCTATTTTTCCTTGTCTGGCATAGTGCAGCTTGGGCCTTGTATATCCATCTCACATGTTTCCTCCTGCTGCAGGGAGGGAGGCTCTTGCAGGCCCTGGAGATGAAAGAGCACCTGCCAGTTTACTTCCTCTTGTCAAACACTTACAGGGGCCGGAGACAAGGATCTCAGGGTGTCTGATGTGGCTTATCCATATGTGTTTGGGAGGCAAAGACACTCAGTCACTTCTTACTCTGGACCAAACCAGGCATCATGGCCGAGGGGACCATGGAACATATATCAGACTGGGGCAGGGCACTCAGAATCCAGGGGTATCTAGGTTGTGTTATCTCACAGGACTTCTTGGTTGTTTTCCTGCTGCTAAAATATATTTATACTGTTGAAATTGTTGCTATGCTGTTGGCCAGGCTGTTTTTGCTTATGGTCTTCAGAGGGACCTGCTGGCTGTACTGACAGGTTCATAGGTCTCAGTGGGGTTTTATACTTTTCCATAGCATTCAGAGGCCCTTACCAGCCAAGGGTGGGAGACAAGGTCTTACCCAAGGTACAGCAGAGCCATATGACTGTGACTGAAAGGCTGGCATCTATCCAAGGCTCTAATGTTAATATTTTTCGAGGTCTGGCTATGAAGAAAGAATCCATATCTGGTGTGGGCAGTGATGATACATACATTTTTGTATGTATCATCACAAATAAATACATGTCTGAGTAACCCTGCTGGATCTCCCAACTCTGACAGAAAGTTTGGTCCAGGACTCTGGCAAGACTGGTTCTTAGCTACCTCCTCAAATACTTAACTTTACAGTCAGAGATACTAATGAGGACAGCAGCAGTAGCTTGTGGTATTTATGAATTCTGAGCCCTAGATATTGAAAAAGTGTGAAATAAGAGGCTATTTTTCTACTTCGTCTCTCTTCTATTTATATGGGCCTACATGTGCATAATTCAGTCACGGGGAAAATATGAGCAGCTACATTGGGAAAGACTGTCATACATATGCTCTTCTAAGGTGTTTACCCATTCTGAACATGTGGGATCTTCTGCACCTTAGAGAATTAACTTTCCCCACCCTGCCTCCCACAGAAATAGGAAAGATTTAAAACTAGATGAGGAAACAGCTGGCACAAAGATCCTTTCCATAGAAGGTGAAAGAGTCTGGAACAAATTGCCCACCAACGACTGAGCAATGGTGAGAAGAGCTTTTTGGCAACCAGCCTTTGCAAGAGGAAATTGAAATTAAAAACGTTTTCAGTTTATGCCATTTTAAGTAGAAATTATCTGTGCAACTTGTGCCAATTGAGAACACTTCCGCAGTGCTCACACAATGGCATCTAATATTTTTTAGTATAATTAGATAAAAGAAGATACTGTTTTATGTTTTCCAAAGTCTTACTGATTAGTAAGACTGATATTCTTAATCAATAATTACAAGTTCAGACTGTCCATCCCTCTCAGGGAGTCACTGTTGCCCTGTGATATATTTTGCATCATATTACAGGCACAAAGTTGCCAATCTCTCTGCAGACCTCATTTCTCTTAGTTCTGTTCAGTTTTATTTGATGTTCAGTGAGAGTATAAGTCCCTCTGGCATTTTTCTATATCCTGTGTCTTTGAAAAACCCATTCCTTTTAGCTCCGATGTCTTGTAATAATTTTCAGCTTCATGTCATATATTTCTTTAGGTTTGCCTGAAAATGAATTCTAAAATTCTTTTTGGCAGTAATAATTTTGGAACATTGTAATGAAATCGAATTTTCTCACAATTTAAACTAAGAATATCAGAAATACTGCCAGTATTGAATTAAATATTGAAGAATGAGCTGATTTTAGACAAACAAGTGCTATTTTGAGTCTCTTAATTTTGGAAACAATTGCCCCAGATGTCTAAATATGAGCTGTCATTTGTGAGACCAATGAAAGCAAATTATCTCTCTTTTCCTCACATCATTATCATTTCTGGTGAGAAGCTGGAGAGTTTCATAATTCACTGTGGGTCTAAAGGGCATGATCTACTGTTTTCTCACAGTGTGGCCAGACTAATGTGTCTGACAGGATCTTCTCCTGAAGATAGCAGCTGCTTCATAAATCAGGCAGGTTTGCAGTCTGCATTACAAATTGATCCTTAAGACATAACCTGTTGCAGCAGAAACTGTTCAGCTATTATTTGGTACCAGTGACAGCAATGCTAACACCTCAACTCTCTCGCTGTCTGGATATAGAAGTAAAGATGCTTCCATGTACAAAGAGCTTATGACTCACTGATTGTTACTGTTACACAGTCGTTTTTCCTGTTTGTTCAATCTGCACAAGCTTAAATGCAGAAGTCATAAAGGAGAAAAAGGACAACTGGGGAAATGAAACACCAGACTGCATGAATGTGACATTTTGCTGGCTCCTGTTTTTAGGGAAGCCAGACAGCAATATTGGCTAATTATGTGAACCCAAGAAATTTGTGCTTCATGGGATTTGCTTCTTTTTGTTTCATCCCTAAATATGTGCGTAGGTACAGGAGACTGGTAATTCTGCTATCAAATCAACTCCCATACACTTTTGAAACCTTAGTTCAAAATATGAATTTCCTTATCACAGAGAATGAGACTCAAATGAAATTCAACACTGAAAAAAACTACATCCTCACACATCATGGGCCTCTTGCAATGTATTTTCATTTTTTGAGCTGTTTTTCCTATGGGAGGCAATAGGCAGTTTCTAGGTAGCCTGCTTTTTGAAAACATCTTAAACTAGGCAAAAACCAAGACATATAAAATCACTGTTCATTTTAAGAATATAAGCTGAATTGGAAGCTGTGCTGAAAAAGAATCGAAGACTAATAAACTCAGTAATGTATCTTATCCACTACATTCTTATAATCATACTAATGGAAATGATGGGGGATTTTCAAATAAAGTTTGATGAAATCTTTCCATTGTTCACAGACTTCGGGGTTGGCTTTTTTCAAATATACTGATACCAGTACTGTACCAGACATGTCTTCTCTGATTTATAGCAAGGAATTTCTAAAAGTATATGATTATAATTGATGCATAGTGGCAACATTTTTAGCAGGAATATGTTCTTAATGCTGATGGATTCAAAAATTAACCACATCAGGTAGTAAGATATTACCAAGTCTCTAGTTCTTGCACTAGAAGGCCTTTCTAAACTCTTGAGCATCAAGCTCTCTGTTTTACCAAATTGAAATGCAGCAAAGTGGCCTAAAGCCTAGAGCAAGGAAGAAAGACTCTGACTGTGGAAAAGAAGAGAAAGGCAAGGCAGGCTAATCCTCAGAGTTGAGTTTTACACGGTATGTGGATGAGAGAGGTCCCAGAACGCTGCAAGCATTTTTCCAAAGAGAAGGACCTCACCTGTAGGGAGGTGTCCCAGTGTAATTATGTTGCAAGGGAACATCAGTGGGAGCTTGGCACACAGAATGCTTCTGCAAGAACACATAGATTTAGGTGTCTGGGAATTCCTCAAGTGAAACAGAGTGTGTCTGTCTATGTGTTATGTGGAATCATGCAGCTGCAGCTGTGGAGATTTTGGGATTACCTTTTCAGATCACGTTATCCACTTTCTCTAAAATGCAATTTTATTAAACAGTAGTGCTGTTGCACTATGAAGGAGATAGCAATAATCTATATAACTAGGTATCGTTACAACATTAATGATGGCAATGAAATGACTGCTAATTTTAATCAGTAATGAACTTTATCTTTTGACGACCTTCAGAGCAACAACAGTATTCTTATTTGAGCCTGGGTTTTGAGGCACAGAATAAATTACTTCCCTGAGGGAGTAACTGTGCAGCAGCCCTTCACGAAATCAGCTCTCTCAGCTGTTTCATGCACTTCAGATTTCTCTAAGCCTCTTGAATTTGCTGTGGGCTACGGCATCAGACTATGAAAATGTACATTAACTTCCCATCCAGTGGTAACCTGTTTGTTGGTCTGAGCTATTTCACAGCTGATAATTGACAATTGAGGTAGCAAACGAAGTCCAAATTTTGTGACTTTAACAGTACAGCATCCTCTTCCCTGCTGTGTAGCACTGCCTTTCAAATGGCCATGTCTGCCTTTTTCAAAATATTCAGCCCTCGTGGATCCAGATGTGTACTGGATCGCATCAAACATACCCTATTCCTTCCCATATTGAGCAGATCTTGATTTTATTATTTTTATTCAGAGAACAGATTTCAGTATCAAGTGTTTGAAGTGTTTCTATAAACAGATTGGGAAAGAACTCCAACTTTGTCAGAAGATTGATTATGAGGAAGGTTATGCATTTGCACCTAGTTCTTGTGCTGTCTCCAATGCTGAATACTAGCTGTGGTCTTTGGGGATCCATCCTACACAAATAGAGTTTTTATTGGTAAAAAATTATTTGAGCTGCAACAACTTCTGCATATCTTAACATCACAACATTTATCCAGCAGAACCTTCTGCAAGCATCCCCCAGCAGAAGAACCCATTTCAGCTCTGCCATTCCCCAAGACTCCACTCTCAGTTCCTCCAGCCTCACGGCAGATCACCTCTCTAAAAGTGCACTGCCGTGCTCAGTCTGGCCATGGGATTAATCACCAGGGCACAGCTCAATGCTTTACCCTCTTCTATTGCTGTTAAGTACTGACTTTCTGTAAAAAAGCATTACTCCCACTGTTCTCATCTAGAATTCCCTCTCTTCCTCCATTTAAATATGTAAGAGGATGCTTGTTTCTTCTGGAGATGTTATATGTCATTGAAAAACTTGACAGGGAATGCAGCTTTTACAGTTAATTTTTTTTAAGGAGGAAGAACAGGAGATAGAAAAACCATCTTTTAGCTATAAGCAGCTTCAGCTCTCACAGTACGTGAGCACACTCTGTTGGATTGCTCTGATAATGACTGTGAAGAGGAAATGGTCATTTTGTTTGAAAGACTTGAAACTTCTGTTCACAAAAAGAATAAAGTAGTTTTCTTCATACCAGTCTAATACTCAAATTAAATATATTCCAACTGTAAGTTTCTGAATCCAAATCCCTAAAATATTAAATGCAGAGATTATATGTTGATTATTTGTAGCAAATAAATAAGAAAGGAACATTTTCAAGTCTAGTTCAAAGTCATATTGTCATAAATTAAAAAAAAAAAAAACAACAAAACCAAAAAATGGAGCATGGATGAGTTGTTTCATTTCATATTCTCTATTAGTTTCTATATAATGACAAAGGTTTTCACAAACAGATGCTCTAAACTGATCTAATTCATCCTAGTCCCTTCTGTATCTCCCCCAACAGAGGGAACTGGAAACAGGGAATATTCAGATACAAAAAGGCAGATTATGAAATTGTCCTGCTAAAGTTATATGTGGTACCAGTGAGATCATGCCCAGCTATCAGGTTTTACACAAATCATAGCATCATAATGGAAGGGGCTTTAAAGATCATCTGGTTCCAAACCCCATGCCATGGGCAAGGATGTGGGTCCATTCCTTTGAATGAAATTCAAAATTACTTCTGGGGAACCATTCAGGCATCAGAGAACTGCCCCTCTCAGTTAGAGAACACTGCACAGGCAGAGGTTTTGCTGATTATGATAAGGTTAATGTTCGTCGTGAGCTTACATGCTTTCGGGGCCTTGAGATAGTGAAATGGCAGAACTGTACTCAATTAGACATTGTTATTCCAATACATGTAGTTTGAATGTGCTTTGCATGCTCTAATTGCAGTGTCTTTGATGATCACTATGATTACTTGAATCAAGTGTAACCCAGTTTGGGAAAGATTGCTAACATGCATTTTTCTTAAGCACTTTAGCCCCAGTAATGAAGCCAGCAAAAAGTGAGAGACCCACAGTTTTAATTTTTTTTATCATTAAATATTTAATATTTATCATTAAATATTTAGGACTACTTAATCAATTTAAAGTCAAATCCAATTTATCCCCTCAAACTTGAATGCTCCATTGCATATGATATACTACTGTCACAGCCAGGACTGTAACCAATGTAACCCAGCATAACCTTGCTGAGATACAGCTATGCTCATTTGGATCTCTGCTGTGATAATTCATAAATATTCTCTGTATTAGTGCTTAGCTTATATATTTTTGTGGACCTGGAGTGAGAGAATCACATCCAGTCTGTGTGGGCCAGACAGGACCTGAGTATCACCCAGCTACTTCCTGATCTTATTACATCTGGTAAGAATAAATGTTTACTGGCAGTTCTTTTCAAACTTTGTTTATTCCCTTCTGTCCAATTTGAACCCTTAAATAATATTTTATTTCATGCAGTTGGCTGGTCTACTCCCTATCATAAAGGAAGGGTTTCACCAGCTTCAAGTACCCTGACCTTGTCCAGCCTACAGAGGATAAACAGTTAATGGAGTACACAAAGACAAAGCGCGCTGTGAGATTTGACCCGTAATGAGGGATGGCGTGAGACCCGGCATCTCAGGCGAGTGCATACTTGTGCTCAGGTCAGGGCGCTAGGGAGGAGCCAGGCCCCCTTCAGGCATCCAAACCTCTTTGTTTTCCAGGAAAGGCAAAAACCTCAGCTCAGACTCCTGAGGGGAAGTACAGAAACCAAACTCTCAAAGGGGCATTTTTATCTTTTAATGCCATAGATATTGAGGTCAACATACTTCTCAGCAGAGGTAGCACATAGCAGGGGAACTCTCCCTTTTCTCCCCAAGGTTTAGGCACGACTGCCTTTGCAGAAGACAGCTTGTAGCTTCAAAACTGTTTAAAACAAGAAACATAAAAAGGTGGGGCAAACAGTGCAATATGATGACTGATTGGAGCGTTACACACTTCTGGGTTGGAGAACAATTGAAGATAAACCGGAGGAACCAGTGCTCAGTAACATTTATTTTGGTTTAGTCTAGAGGTTCTTACTCCTTTTGTGTAAGATGGTTAATGGGATCATTACTATGGTCACCACAGCACATTTAAGAGCATAAGGCTTCTTACATGTTTGACACCAGTACAAAATGTAATTTAAAACTAGCTTATCGTCTGTCACATATGAAGCCCCAACTCTTTTACAATCCTCTCCCTCAGACAGAGAGACTAAAGCTGTCTCTGTGAACTATAGCTGTGCCTTGACAGAGACTAACTATCCCATTTCTACAAACAGGGATTTTTACAAGTGGGAAATTAGTCTTGCATTCTATTCTCCCTGCTTTTTCTGAGATTGAGACTCTTGTTACACAGACAGGCCGGTCAAGTTTTGTAATAGGCTCCCTCCATTTTTAAATGTTTGCGGAGTCTGGCTCCCTGTGGTGTTGAGTCAAACTCAAAAAGATGGCGTGTGCTGATCTCTGTCTCCTGCCATGGACAAGTCTTAATCTATAAATCAAATAGTTTTTCCTGAAAATAAGCAGTTCTGGGGAGAAAACACAGCCTGCTCTGCATACCTGTGGTGATTGATGTTCTCTAATCTCCCCAGGAAGTTCACAAAGTGCTTCACTATGGTGTTCTTTTTGATGGCCTAACCTGAGCCTTTCTTACAGCGCCTGAAGGTCATGGCTCTGTTTTATCCACCACAGGTGAAGCAAACCTTATTTTCATCTGTTTCAAAGCGTGTCTGATCATTAAATTCAAAACTGATAAATGTTCCCCTTCCTCATCTCCTTAGTCATTACTCAATAAGAGTAGCTCAAAAAACTATAGCCTGATCCAAACCAGTCTTGTACCTGGGCACTTCGAAGCTAAGAGGTGAAATGAGCAGCTCATAACTACCTCTCATTTATAAGCAATTTTTGAGTTTTCTGTATTCATTCATTCAATCTTTCAAGACTAAAAATTGTGTTTTTATTGAAACACAATAAGAAAAAGCCTACTGAACTTGCATTTCTCAGAAATTATGCAGCCTCATATATACATAGTGATTTCTTATTTGCATATTGACTTACACTGTTGTATATCTCCATGAAAAGACATCAAATTGGTAAAACGATTAGAGAGCCTTACAGAGTTTAAAGGGCATTAATTTCTCTTCAGTGGCAGGATTCTCACTTTAAGCTTTGTAAAAATTATTTAATGCTGAAGTAAAATAAAATTAATCTAAGACATCAACTTGTTCTGGTGATCTGGAGTAAGATGGTAAAAGACCATCAAACAAAGACATGGTACAGAAAGAGATGGTTGAAAGGTGACATAACTTACAGCAGTGTTCTAAAAAAAGGTCTAATATTCAGCTGTAGCACAATCCAGAGTTTCAGTATTTTGTGGATGAGAAGATTTAAGCCTTGTAGGGGAAGGGGCTGTAGGGATATATGCAGAGAGCAAACAATAATATAGGTCTTGAGTAGAAGAATAAACAGAATGATTCTGGGAGACATTTTAAAAGTCAGAGTAAAACTGAGTTGCAGAAGAGGCTGAGTATGCCTGAGTATTAATGAAACTGATAGAAATAGAAAGCACAGCTGGGACCCACAAAAGATAATGTGAGAAAATATGTGCAGCAGTCAATAATGCTGAAAATCCTGAACTCTGTGGGACTAGTGTTAAAAGGTATATTGTTAATCTGGAAAGTACACAGATTTGTTGATGGTCCCTTTTCATGCTTTTACCTTTCAGGATTTCTCAAACTATGTTTAAATGAAAATGAATTTTTTTATTATTATTTGTAGAAAGCTGTTTTTAAAACATGTGCATACAGCAATATACATCTAATAGTAAACACATTATTCTGTTAATATTTGGACTCATTTTCGTGTGATTCTGTTTTAAATTTACTGTGCCAGGAGAAGCAGTTGTAAGGATGAACGAAGGTATTGACTGCTGATAGACTTCTGTGTGAAGATTTAACATATTTCCTTTTACTTCTCATGGTTACAAGTCTTTCTTCAGGGACTTCTTTCAAGAGGACTTAGTCAGTCTTCCTTGTTCCCCTTTGAAAATCAAGGCCCTTTGTATAAACCTTCTATAAAGCATCTAAAAAGTAGACCATAAAACTATGGTTCATGCACAAAAATCTTGGCCCTTATACTTATTTCCTTAATGAAACTGTTCCCATACCTTACTATGGCAAAATGTCATCACTCAGCCTATATTCACAGATTAGGATTCTGCATCTGCAAATAACAAAAAATTGAACTTCAAGCACAAATTTTAATATGAGAAAAGATGCTACTGGAATGAAAACATGGCTGCTATCATTGCCCAAAGCATTATTGCTCGTTTATAGGCCATGGGAGCACACGGGCTCAACCAGTAAAGCTGTGAAATTGCCACTGCATGGGGAATATCTATGCCCAGATACAATTAGCAGGGTCTGCAAACAGAATGAAGCCTCAGAAGATCAAACATTTCAATTCTGAAAGATACTGCCTATAGATAACAAAGGTTTAGGGATTCATGCTTGCCTTTATTAATGTTTGAAAAATTATGTTGATACTCAACAGGAAGATATTTCCTGAAATCAAATGATATTAAATCAGTGGAAGATAGAGATTACCCTCCAAATGCTATTACAATTTCATACTAATTTTCTATGAACTCATACACTGGAAGGTGAATCCACAAATCCAGCATTGCAACACCTACTTCTGATAGAGCAGCTACAGATGAATGCAGACACCTCTCCCCCAGCCTTTGATGCTGAACATCTTCTGCCTGCACTGGTGCCAAGTCACATACAATTCAGCCACCACAGGCAAATTTATTGCCCTTATATTCTATATTTTACTCTTTTCTCAGGAGAGCTGATCATAGGGGAAATAAAATTGTTTAAAAGCTGTCATCATTCACCCACAAATATTACTCAGTAGTATTTAAGAAGAATTAAATTCCAAGTTAATATAGACATGCTTTAATAATTTATATATTCAATACCCATTCAATTACTGTCAAGAGCTTAAACCAGAAGAAAGACAAGTAAGATTTGGTTTTTATTTGGACTAGTTTAAACCTCTACTTCGACCTCTATGATATTTTCATAGCTCAAATGTTTCTGTTACAAAAGAGAATCCATGTGGAAATGTGCAAATGCTAATCAGTTCTAACATGAAGAGATGATAATTAAATCTGATCTCCACTTTCTTTTTATATTCTTCCCAAGACATAAAAAGAACACAGGCAGAGAGTGGTCTTGATATGCTTTAGTGAAGTGTCATAGAATGTGCTAATTACCTTGCAAATTCAGTTTCCAGAGTTGTTCTTGTCATGTACAACCTTTATTTGAATACTGTCTTGACTTGTTCTGTGATGCCTTTTTGTTTTCATTAACCAAAAAAGATCCTGAAACTTAAATTTTAGTATATTTTTTTAAAATATGAATTTACAAATCTGTGTTTTTAAAAGAAATACAAGTAAAGGTACATTCTAGCAAATTTAAGACTTGGACCCTTACCCAAAAGATTACAAACAACATGTAAAGCAGGAACCTGAACCTCAACACTAAAATTTTATGTGTGTTAGGAATTGACATAACCTTTAATAGCAGGTAGTGAATTACTTCCATATGCATTCTGCTGACAAAACTTCTACTGAGAGCAAATCAGTCTTCTCAGGTGGAATCAAGTATTATTTTTAAAAATTGAACAATTATTCAGTGTGTAAAAGCAATCAATAGATATCTGTCTGCTGGAGTATTTCATTTGTTTTCAGGCAAAGATATTTTTCTTTTCCTGTGTCAGAGTTGGAGGTTTCTTCAGCACAACAAAATACCTCAGAATGATTGACTCAGTAGTAATAGGAAAGAATCAAGATCATTTAGCCACAAGCTTGCTGAATCTGGCAACTACACTGGTAAATGTCCAAATCTCCACAGTTAATACTGACAGGGTTGCAATAATTTCAGTTGTGACACCACAGGACTTCCTTTAGGTTTATGTTCTTGGGTTTCTACATCAGTCAATAAGATGACTCCACATCACACAGTTCCATAAATCTCAGCCTTTTAAAAGAGCTCTAAAGTATTTTGAGACTTAAAAGTCCCTCCAGAGCACACCACAAAGCAGAGAACTCAGCATTGAAGTGACGATGACACCTGATGGTCCATCTTCGGTACGCCTGGCACGAGGAGGAGTATGTGTCTGTGTGGATGCAATTGTGGTTTGCAGGGGATCTGCAGTCTCTCCCAAATCCTGCAGACTGCTGTCAACAGTAACAGGAGGTTGAACAGGAAAGTGTGGAAAGTTCTCCATGTTTGCTGTCATGTTTGCAAAATGGTCTAATCACATCAAGGTGTGATAGGCAGGGTTTGGTTGCGTGCAGTGGGTTAGGTCAGCTCTTTGGTGCTATCCTGAGCCTGTGTAGACTGGGTCAACAATCTTCAAGTTCAGAGCTAGGGCTTTTCATCAGGAAACAAAATTTCATTGGGTATTAAGGTGTTTAAACCAACAATCTTTCCTACTTTTTCCCATCTGGGACTTCATTACTTGGAAATCTCTCATTTATATCTTTATTTATATTAAAAATAACTTTCCTTTTCTTAAATACTGACAGGTTTGTTTAAATAGTCTAGTGCTGTTATTCATTAGACAGTAAAAATTAGTCTGGCTGAGCTGAGCTAATGTTGCTGAACAAGAAACAAATCTGAACAAGCCTCCCTATCTGCATTGCAACCATGTATTTTTAACTGCATACATGCCTCTTTTAAATATATTATTTCAAGTACTGTTTCAGTGCCTTTCTGGCTAATTAATTCAGATGGAATTTATGATGTGATTTTTTTAAAGTCCCTGCTCCTGTTTAACATGTTTACCACTGTGAAACTGGTTTGTACCTTTGGAGAGGACCAGCATGTACATTGTATGTTGGCATGAGACATACAAGAAAACCCTGTGAAGGAACTGAAATCTGCTTAATGCAGCTCTCCACATTGCAAGGTAGGGTGCTGGCATCTAAATTCTAATCTAATCTTGTGTAATTACATACTCAAGGAATGCAACCAAAACTTTGCTTTCCTAGGAAAGATCTGCCAGACACAGAAGGAGTTAATCAGTGAAATAAAACACAGGAATTTTATCATGCTACCAATAAATTAATCTGAAAAAATTCACAGATATGACTTTCTACAAGCCTTGGAATTTTTTTTACAGAGTTCTAAAGCATTGATTTAATTCATTATTTGTGTAAAATATTTTCAACTTATCTTTTCTCTATTAAGGTCTTGATATGTTCTCTATAGAATGACATAGAATATACCTGAACTCTCAAGACTAACTCAGGTAATTCTTTTCACTGCTTTGTATTTATTCCTGGGTACTTATGTTGTACTTTACCTAAATAATTGTGCTTTTAAATAGTTTAGAAATTGAAGGTATGCAGTTTATCTAATTTGCTAAACTTGTCAGAGCAGAGAGAAATTATTGCTATTTGGCAAGAGAGGGAATCTGCCTCTTTTGCAGTGTGTGATGGTAGGTAATTTCTGATCTGTATTTGCTGCAGTTTGGAACTACTGCTGAAATGAAAAGTACAATACTTTGGGGTACCTTTCAGTAATGCTTCATGCTTCGTTTTTTTATCTTTTATAGGCTGCTCAGTCTCAATTCAGCATACTAAGAGAGAATATCTTTAAAAAGTTTATGATGAGATTCTATTAAGTTCAAGGATATTGGGAAGAAGAGGAGGATTTAAAAGAGATGCTTTCCTGTGTTTGTTTCCAGAATGCTGAGAAGAGTGTATTCAGAATCAAATGCCCCCACTGGGACTCACTTGAGAACAGTGAAAACTGAAAAGTGGAAGACTGAAACTGAGTGAAAGTACCTTAAAAGCACAAGGCAAACTGTTTATAATTAATGCAAAATCCAATGTTTCTTGCTAATAAAACTCAAAGGATGTGTTAGAGTATTGAAAATAACAAGTCAAGCATTAGCAGGTGGAGCTTATTTTACTCTGGTGTTCATTTGTATATAGTGCTGTAGTCTTGCAGCCAGGTACCCCATGACAGAGATGACAGGAACAAAATTCTTAGCTGGAGGAGTGGGGATTCCTAAGAGATTGGTTGGTTACAAAGTGAGAGAGAATTAATAGCAACTTGTACTTAAAATTCCTTATCTGCAGCACTTTTTCTTCTAAAGCTAAAATTACCCCATGAGCACCTTTCACTTGCTGTGAAAATATTTTGTGAGAATCAGTCTCCTGTTCTGTACAATCATGTGCTCCACAGATACCCTTATCTCCAATAGTTAAGGTGACATAGATCCTAACTCTTCTGATATTCACAGAGCTTACGTCAAGACCACACAAGAGCTACTGGGCAAGCCAACCTGACTGTGTACATCATTACTCACTCTGCTTAAGTGGCGTTTCTAGTTGCTATCTGATGTTATCATACAATTACATGAGTAAATAAAAATTCCTAATTGTCTATAAATTGAGATAAATTTATAAATTTGTCTCAATTTCACTGTGATTATAGAAAGTCAAAGATGGGAAATACTACAGCTGTCAATAAACAGACACAAAAGGACCAGATCCATGTATTAGCGTCTAAGATAAAGAGGGAACCTGATTTTTGATGTGATTACATTAAATAATTGTGGCTTGTGGACTGAAGCAATCTGTGGGGAAGGAAACCAACAACAATACAGAAGAACTGCAGTTCAATATTTTTAGGAAAATGAGAACTTGTGGGTGATACTGAAATGACAAATAGCTTCCTGAAACCAGTGGGGGTAATGTTTTTTCTGGGTATAGCATAATGAAACAAAGCCTGAACTGCAAGTGCAGCTCAATAAAACAGAAGAACTCTTTTCCTTGTCAGATGATATTGCAATAAAGGCAAAATGAATAGAGGTGGTAAAAATTTATGCTATTTTAGGGTATTGCTTTAATTTGTGAAGCAATGATCATAAATTAATCAATCTGGATTGCAGAATGTTGTTGGAACATAGGACTAGCTGAACAATCAACATAAAATGAAGAGTCAGATTCATTTCTATTGCCTGCATATTTCTTCAATCTGTGGACCATAATATAAATTGCTGAAGCATACTCAACTTCTCTACAAAATGTTCAGCAATAAAATTTCTTGAGCACTCATAAAAATGTAAATCCTTTTACTATATCAAAATCCCTAGTCAGTCTGGAAAATATGACCTTTACAGAATAAACTGAAAACATGAAAAAAAAAAAATTTCATTGAGTATGGAGAAATGCAGTGAATCCCAGCTGCTTAACAGCTCCGTCATCTAAACTCTTCTTACATGAACAGCAATGTGAATTATTCTACTGAAAAAACATGCCAAAATTATACAGTGGTCTGAAAAACCTTTCAGTCTTTAACCAGTTGTTTGCTTGCAAACACTTTTTGACTCTCTTAACTGTCTTTCTTCAGCACTAGAATAACTGCCATTCCAGAAAATATCCATACCTAACATCTGACTAATATTCTGAACTACCCCATCCTAATATACATATGAATCAATTGCCTACTAAATAAACTGGAGGTCCAGAGGGAACAGTTTGCTAGAGTTTCCCAACAGTGATTTGTAAATAGTCCAAAATCCAGCCTTGTAGCACTTCTTTCTCACAGCCTGTGACATGTGCTACAAACCATGGCCCAGCTTTCCAGCATTCCCCTCAATATAGTAACCTTGAGCACAGAACTCTATGTTTCTGAGACAAACTCAGTGTCCACCCTGGTTTTGCAAATAATCATGTAAACCAGTAAAATTTTTCAGTGATTTTTGTATGGGCTTGGAATTTCTGATGATGCTGACCTCCAGCTGAAGTATTTGGGAGCAATAGGATGGTGCTTGCTACCTACATGAGGCGTCCAACTAGAGTAGATTATGTTAGTGAGCTTGATTCCTTATCCAGCCAATGGAGAAAGGCAGGTGCCTCTAGAGGCATGTGCACAAAGCTAAACGCTGAGATTATTTATCTGGACCTTGCAGGGTCAAACACAGAAGGAGACCACTTGTTTATTTTTTTTTATTCTGCACCAGTGTATAAACATGCCCAGCAGAGGGAAGCATCTCTCTGTGTTTTGAACTCCTGACTGAGTAGGGGCAGCCTGAGCTGATACCCCTGAGCTGACATCCGGAGCAGGAGTAGCCCTTGAGCTGATGAAAAGAGGTATTGCACCACTGAAGTGAAATTATTATAAGAAAACAAGCTGAAAGAGCTTCCATAGTGTTTCCCCATGCTCTGCAACGGGGCACTATAGAGACAAGACATCAGCTATGTTATTTGAGGTTCACATGTGCCATATTCAAAATGTCACAAAATAGCACAATGAAAACACTTTATAGAGGGGGGAAAAAAAAAAGATTATAGGTTGAATAATAAATATGATGGCTACATCATGTTTTGAGATTATAAAGTCAAATAATAAATCTGATGGTTACACCATGTTTTAAGCAGCTAACCTAAAGAGCTGCATGAGAGGATGAGAAACAAAACTAAAATGCATCTGGCTTGTTGCCCAAGACAGCTTTCTGTCTTGGGTATAAGAGGGAGACAGCTCCTTGATGGGGATCTACAAATCAGTGCTGATGACAGGAGGTGAGAGAGACAATCCCTCAGCCTGCTCTCCACATTTCCAGGAGGATCAGAGAAATGACAAATTTCAGGAACTGAGATAAAGGAGGGCATTGAAGTAGTACTGCAGATACGAGGAGCACATCACACTGCACATTTGTCAGGCCAGCATTTGTAGGGCCTTAAGAAAGAGGTATGTTGGTTTCAATTGAAGATTTTTTCTACCTCTTCTCCTAGCCACCCCCCCCCCAAAAAAAACCTACCCAACATTTAAAAAAAAAAAAAAAAACCAACAGCAAACACACCAAAAAATCCACGAAAAACTCTCCTCGTTTAGATTTAATAGGAACTCAGAAGGGAAAGTACTGCTTATTGGACAGTCAAGTTTTGTTTCAGCTGCAGCTTAGCAGGAAACCTGCTGTGAAGGTTGAACTATGCTTTCTCTGGCTTAGTTCCAGCATTGTATGTGATTTTAGACTAGAAAAAAAGTTGAATGGCTGGAGTTTACAGAGGAATACTCCTTGTTTCCACACATACATTCCTATGATTGGAAATCAGCTGCCCAAAGCAGTTCCTAAACACTGTGAGTGAATGGCAGAGAATTACAGATTCTTCCTGCAGTTTGACTGGTCATAAATGAATCCTTTTTCTGGTCTTGGGGGAAAAAAAAGGGCAATAATATACTGCCACATTTGCTACCCATAGTCTACCTTTTATTCAAGATCAAAATGTTTATTTTTTTGTAAGAATTCCTACACATTATATGGATTCTGCACTGGTGACCTTTTCTTATTGCCATGTAAGAGCAACACTATCTTTCTCTATTAGTGTATTAGTGACACACTTCCTTGCATCAAAGCAATGGAGACTTTTTTGCACTTAACTTGAAGGGGGGGGGTGTGGTATTTTAAAATCCCATGCCTATATGAACAATTAATTAACAGCTCTTAGGATATGGTCAAGTTATGAATTATGTTTTTGGAGCCTCAGCTCTTCAAAAGAGAGCAGCGGCAAACTGAGGCTTAAATTGTCACTCATCAAATAGATAATGACACTTTTTAAAGACTCTGTCATTTGATCACTGGTCCCTGTATTAGTTCTGTTAAGTACTTCTTTGGCCAAGTGTCAGGTTTAGCAAACACTGTGTAATTTGAATCTTCCAAGTAGATTGTACAGGAATGCACACCAACTTATCAGTGCTGGGAGAAACAAGGAGGAAAAAACCTTGACAGTGTTGGATTTCAGGCACATATTGCTATCACTAACACTGTCTCTTTTCTGTGGATGAAGGGTATTTACACAGACTGTGTCTGAAAACTGGGTTTTGATGGCTTATCAACAGCTAGATCTCACTGTTCCATTTCTTTTGATTGAATGTGTGCTTTTCCATCTGAAGAGCTGGATTCCATAAATTTCAAATGTTTTGCTGCAGTTCTATTTATGGAGACTTTTACTAGGTCTCAAAGGAGGTCATGTCTCAGGGAAAAGGACCATCAGAGAAGATGAGATCCATAGATAGGAGATTAATAGAGAAGAACTTCCAAAATGGTCCTATTTGTGTTTCAGACAGAAATCAGAGTATCTACCTTGGAGTAACTCAGCTCTTCTGTTTGTGATTTAAACAAACCCTTTTCACAAAGCTACACCTAAGGTGGCATAAACAGACCAGACCTACAGGATGTGGCAAAATCAGTGTGTGTATCTGCATAAGAGGAATACATTAAACAGCCACAATTCAGGATATCACAGGAAAACACAGACCATTTAATAGTTAGGAATAATTTGCAGCAAGGGTCACTGATACTTATTTGCCTCTGTAGAGTCATGATCCAAAATTTTACTGCCAGTGCAAACCAGAACATTACACAAAATTATCTCTCCCTGCTGTGTTCCTGCACAGCATAACCTTTGTCACAGACAATTATTTTAATTATCTTACCAGAGACTTGGAAGAGCCTGCAGGTGTTCTTGCCCTAAAGAAATCTCCCTCCTAGGAAGAGAGAGCCATCACCTCTGGGTACTTTGATTATTTTTCCCTACCAAATTCCTATAGCAATATAGAGCAGATTTCTCCAATATTTGTAACAAAAAAAAATATTTTTCAATTGAAAAATTTTATTTTTAAACTTGCCTAAAGCTCTAATGGCAGATGCAAATCTTCCATTCATATTTGAGGCTCTACTCAACATACTCTCTTTTCTGGAGTATTTTCAGTAAAGCAAAATACAGAGTGTGGACCATAGCTTTTGGGTTTTTTCAATCCATGCCAAACATGAAGCCATAAGTCTGAAACTGGCTGCTACAGTGGTGAAATGTCAGAAATTTTCTTCTTGAGAAGCCATGTGACAGAATGCAGCTGGTGTGTGCGACCACCAGGAAGCCTAACTTCATACAAGTGCCCTTATCAGAACACAAAAGAAACAGCTTTCACCTGAAGCAAATTTTTTTCTTGGAAAAAGATTATTGATTCTGAAGACACAGTATCAAACACAGTATTATTTTCTCTTGAATTCTTCTTTAAAAATTTCCTTGCTCACAAACTCTATGATTAAATATATCCCCAAAAGATTGTTCATCTCTATTTTAAGTGCTATTACTGTTCCTGAGAGTCATACTTGTCTTTCAGTGAGCTAGTTTGGAGAAGCATATTGTCCCAAAGTTGCATTTCAGTTTGAATTGGAAGTAGTGAAGCTGCGCTTCTGGGGGAGAAGTGAGTCATTTGTGTGCAGGAAGAAATAGGAGGTTTAGTTGGTCTGCAGCCCTAGGCACTGTGTTACCCAGGACACAGATTGCCACAGCAGCCTAATCAGGTCCTGGAAGCCGAATATGGCACCAGTATCACCAGGGGAAAGCACTGTGTCACCCTCCCCACTGCAGTAGTTAGATACTGCTGCAAGGTGGGATGGCTTGGTGTTTTCTGCATCTTACACATCCTGGGCAGAAAAAGTTTAACAGGAGAGTGCGAGAAGCCATATTTCAGAGGTCTTCCAAGGTCTGGGAATAAGTCCAGGTACATAAGCCTTGAAATCTTTCTAGACTTTCATTCAGTAATCCAGAAGTTTTCTACTGTGTGTATCTGTGCTGTAAATAATTGCTCATCTATGAAACAAAAGATAAACTCAGCACTTTGCTTTTGTTACAAGGTGTCTCCATGTAACTTCCTTTCATCTACACTTGCATCAGAAGGGGACAAAGGCTTTTGCAGACCTCTATTTAGTTCTACCTTTGCAAACAGTGTACTGGAGATGAAATCATATGGTTTGGCTAGGCCATTGGAAGCAGATACAGTATTTTTCTGTCTCAGTTACCCCAGAACACTTGTGTCAGTGACAGGAATTGACAGCCAGCAGTGTGGAGGAAGTTCATACTAAATTGGAGTTTATGCCATTTCTCTGACATGCAACACTCCTCTCTTTTGTACGCACATATTCATTGCTACCCGTTTCCCCTGTTCTTTTCTAATCCTAGACCTTAAGAATAAAGCCCTCCCAAGTTTGAAAATGTCAGACTGCATCAGTTCCTTTTTATGTCTGAAGGTGGAAACCATGTTGTTGCTGCAAGAAGGTGTCCTGCCCTAGACCACACAACCCTGTTGACTCCTTTCTGTTAAAATTAATGATGCTGCTGCCGTGCAGTGAACTGGACCGCATCACTGATCTGGTTAAAAAAGACCTGGAGAGGAAAGCAACGCTAAGACACCCAGTAATCCAAATGTGACATGGCGTTAGAAGTAAGGTCACAATTTTATCACCAAGATTATCAAGTTATTGCTGAATACCTGGGTGCAACAACGCTCCTTAATCATGTGTATGCTCCCAATACTCATTTGCCTTCAGGACGTGTAGCAAACCATGGTCTTTTTCAAAAGCACCTTGTTTAAATAAGGATGGCAATACCAGCTTCTCTGAAAGTGTTGAGGTGAGACCTTGAATCTGTTCAGCATAATAACATGTATTGAATTGCTACAAAAAGCCACTTTCAGAATTTAATGCTTTTCCTTTAATCTAAATTCACTTTTTTTTTAAAGGTAGAATTTTATAAATATAGGCATGGCAAAGATTTCATTGTAAAATGAACTAAACTGTAAAATAAATGCTTTGCAGAACTTTATGTCTCACTTATATTAATGTCTTGCCGAGGTGCCAAGTTTGTATTTTGGTTTCAGCCTACATATATTTCAAGATATGTGTCGTATTGCACTAGATATGTGACTTTGGAGTAATTATTCATACTTTACATACACAGTAGTGTCCAAGTTATTTATTGTTTTAGAGGTATTGTCAAAATGAGTTACTTTTTGATTATTGATGTTTCTAGTGGAATTATTCAGTCACCACATTAAATTGACAAGAATGTTCATTATTTGACAGAAAATAGGTGAGATCCCGTATCACTGCTGTAGTTATCTAGCACTGCCATAACCTTTCATGTAACCCATTCTATTTTTGGTCAAAACCTACTAGGAGAGAAGGATGCTAGTTGCAAGTTTTCCCAGTTTTTTATAATCAATTTTCCATATGTTTAAATTCCTTTTTCTGTCAAAGCACATACCATTTTTTTTACTTATTGCTTCCTTCAAAAGAAGGCTATAATTTATGCAACATCATGCTGTGTTCCTCAGATTTATTGGATGCAGAGGAATAGGGAAAGGCGTATTTCCTTTATGACCATGGGATTTGCAGACTGAAACAGGCCTCAGCATGACTCATTGTTTCTCTCCTAATGCCATATTCGAGTGCAATGTAAAGCCAGTTTGATCCTGGGTTAAACCCAGCTTTGAAAGGTTTGTTCCTCTGGATCAAGACTTGTTTCATTCGTTGTTACCTTCCACTTGATGTTTTATGTTTTGGAAATGTGAGAGCACTTTAGATTGGGATCTGAGGCTGGGTTTAGGCTTTTGTGATGGAAGTGACCTGTTCCATCTGACTTGTATAACTAACAATTGCTCTTGAGATGCTGCCCTACCCTATGCTACCAATATCCACCCTTAGGTGTTTTTTCCTCACTAGTCCATAAGTATAATTAACATTTTTTCATGGGTTTCAAGGCATGCTCTCATCCATTTGCAAAGCCATAATATCTAGAGATGTGTTAAATCAGCTTGCAAACCTTGGATTATAGCAAAATAGCACATTAAACGCATAAGATCAGAGGCAGAGATATTTAGGTACCTAAATTGAACTCATGGGAATTCAGGTGTATAAAGCCTAAATATGTTAGATAATTAGGTTAAAAAAATTCTAAATTGATCATGGTACACTGAAATATGACCCTTTTTCTAGGCTATATGAGAAGCAACACTCTCCCAGTTCCCTTTCCACAAGAGATTTTTCTCCCAGTCTTCTTGTATGTCCTCTTTCTTCTATTCCCTTGTTCCTTCTTCAACAGTGCCTGCCTCAGATGCAACTCAAATTTCAAATGTCTATTATCTTTGAGATCCGATTTTGTCTTTAAATCTCTGAAAAGATATCCCCTGATTTCTCCTATGTCTTATTTCTTCTTTTATCTCTTCCAAAATAATTCCTCATCTGGCCTCATCGCACTCCTTCACCTTTCTTTCTTCCCTTCTACCTCCACCTTACCCTTCATTTGAGTATCTCTTTCCATCAGAGGGGTAGAATTTGGGGTTGTCTACAAAGTTGAGCAGAGACAGAAGCCTGTTCTGCCCACGCTCTCAGCTGACTGAATAAAATGCAGCTCCTGAAAGCTGTACATCATGTTCGTTCATCACTGAGCCTGCACTAGTAATCTCAGCAGCTCTATGAGGTTCACTGGCTGAGAACAGCTGAGGCCATCTCAAAGCTTCCAGTAGGAGAGGGAAAATCAAATTTTGCTTCCTCAAGTATAAAAGGCGGGGACCATCAATGGAAAGGAAGAATTATGGAAAAGAGGAAAGAGGACTTTCAGAAAGATGCAAGATAGACTAGAGAAAGTTGAGTTTTCTGCTTCCTGGAAGGGTAAAAAATGTGGTAACAGCAGTAGCTGAGAGATACCATTCCTCACTGAACAGTATCTGTTGCACATGTACCAAGTCACCTGTGTGACATGCTATAGCTTACACTCTTAGCAGCATCCAGCCCCAATCCCCAGGGCTCTGACAATTCAGATTAGTCTGTAAAGATGGCAAAAGCATTACAATCCGTTGTCTCAAATGGCTTGCTTACCATGCTTTGCTTGGATACTTCACAAACACAAGGCAAACTGCAGTTTATGTGCTACAGTGACAGGAGAGCAATTAGACCATGCTCAAGCTGTGTTTTTGCCATAATCTGGTACAAGCCCTGTGCTGAGACATGATTCTGCAGCAGAGCAGAGGTAGCTACAGCAGACAAATAAACCAATGCTGGCAGCAGCATATTACCTCTTTTGGCATTGCTGCTTCTTTAACAAACCTAACATATTGCCCTGCCCGACTAGAGGAAAGGTGCCCAGTTATTGCTGGTCTAAGTTGGCCCAATTCTTTTAGTTCCAGGGTTATTTCTGACCCTTCAACAACACAGAAATTGTTCAAATTTTGGCTCATAGATTTTTGTCACATTATCATCTCTCCCACTAAATCCTAAAGGAAGTTGGTAGAGGTAGTGAAGGTGTTTTTAAAGTAAAGCCATATGAAATAAATCAATTAAAAGACAGACAGCTTTTGCAGCAGTTTCACTGAAGGAAGGTATACATTTCATGGTATCCCTGATTTAAAAAATCAGAAAAAAAAATAAACAATACATTTCAGCTAATGACATTGCTGTGAGATAAAATATAATAACTTTTTTTTCATGAGTTAATGTTTTTTGAAGTAATATGTTAACTCCCTCTGTTAACTGTTAGATTTTTTAATCTCAAATTAATTTGGCTGAATAAAAGTATACTATCTTTTATCTCTAGATTTTAAATCCCTAAAACTTTGTTGGTGAAAAGCAATGAAAAACTCATACTAATACTAACAAATTACATTTCTGTTATCCCAGTCTGATCTCTCTTCAGCCACATTCAGCCAAGAATTCAGCCTCCTGGAAGTACTCCCACAGCATGCCTGGGGAAATCAAAGGAACTGAGAGCCACTAAGTGAAACATTTGGCAATTTGATGTGTAACTGGTGACTCCCACAACACCACAACTTCTTTCATACTTTGTTATTAAGCAGATGTTTCTGAAGAAGGACTTCGGACCAACAGTTTATCTTTCTTACAGTTCATTCCGCTTCTGTGTCCGATGCTCACGAATGCCAGAAAATATTTTCTCAGGCACCTTTGTGCAATGTCACAGGATTCAAAAGCAGAAAAAGCCTCACAGGAAAACAACATTTCCTATTAGTCTGCACACTTCCGTATGATATATAACACTAAATGCTTTGCACATTTCATTTTGTGCAAAGAAGTGCAATCTGTGTGTCTGGTTTTTAGGAAAATCTTTCCAGAAGTCACTTCTCTGGCCACCCAGTTCTTCTATTTTTTTTCTAAAAGACTATTTGAGTCTGAGTAGCCTTTTATACTCACTCTGCAGGGATGGCTTCACAAGGTGAAAAACCCACTAGAATTATATCTTTAAGGATATATATTTTCCAAAAAGCATGTGGCATTGCTTTGTTCCTTTTGAAAAAGTTAGAAAGTGATGCATTTAGGGATGTCATGGAGGGATGGATAAGCAATTAGTTTAAATTGGGGTAATTACTTGATTATAAAGTTGGAGCCAAAGTTATGGTTAAAAGTTTTCTTTTCAAATAGGGAAATGTTTTTACAGCTTTCACTTCAACTTTATAATCCTCAAATAATGGTTATATGCATGCCTTGCAAACAAAATTTTAATATTAGCAAATAATTTCAATGTTTTTAGGCCACATTCCACTGCTGGTGTGGCAAGATTGCAAAAGCTCAATGCACCCTTCCTTTCCTTCAACCGTAAGCATCTTCACTTACCTCCCTCTGTCCAAAAGACTGACATGGAGGCTTATCTGGCCCCCAAAGGAGAAGTTAAAAAATCTGTGGTAGAGACACTGTTCTGCAACCAAACCAGATTTTCACCCTCTGTCTGTATTAATGAAACTGCTCCAGCTGTGGAAATTCTCCAGCTGGAATTTACTCTTGGTGGGTTTCACTTGTGTCCCAAGAACATGACTGAATAGTGGATATGGCTAGTGAAATAATGAGCCATCTTTCTCCTACCTACCAAGCCTATTTCTGACCTGCTTTTCTTTCCTCATTCGTGTCTTGACCCCAGAACTAGTTTTTTATACACTCTCCCTGTAGGTAGAGAGGCTCATATGGGCATTCATGGCCACTCACAACGAATTCCTTCCAGCTCAGTGTGTTCAGACATTAAGTTCCCAGACAAGAATTTCCTGAGACGCTGCTGTCTGGATTTTCATCTCTTGTTTCTCATGAGGGTATCGGCATCATCGTTCGTAACCTCAGTCATCTAACAATAGCACATACATAATGTATTATACTGCAAGATGGCTCTGTGGGGCTGTTTTTTGACCCATGTTTTTAGGAAAAAAAGCAGGCTGTAATAGAGAAAGGTCAGCGTAAGCCCTAGACAGCTCTCAAAGCCCTCTCCTCTCAAGGGTTAGGCTGTGGTGTACAAAAAAAGGGAAACTCAGTTTGACAGTTCTGGAAGAAGTATGCAGAAACAAACACAAGGAGGCCTATGTTACCGAAAGCTTCTTTGTAACATAAGAGGTACTCTTAACATGACATGACTGAACATAAGGACGGGCAATTTAAACACATTTACTTTACATATTTCCCTGAGAGTTTTGGAAAGTTACAAAGTGCTTTTTTTGCTGAAACTGAAATATCTCCTTAGCTGCAGAGAGTGAATCAAATTAACTACAGCTTACCAACATTTAAGTTTTAGAAAGCCATAGAGTAAAAGCAACTTACACATCATCTGCAGCAGTAGTATTTTATAACTCTTTCATTCTTCTGTCTAGTCCTGCATTCTAATGAATACTACAAACCAAGTGGTATTTTTAGGACTCAGCACACGGCTTCTCCAGTGGCACTTTTTCTCCCCCATTTAGACGGTATTTCAGGACATTTTCTTAACCTTCCTGTCATTTCAGGTCAAATTGCTCAGTCAGTCAGCTTGAGGTTCTGGACACATCTGCCATTCACACTCATGTCAGCTCCATTAGGATTGTGCGGTGGGAGCTAAACTTTCTGGAAGCAACACAGGAACACTCTGCCCACAGTGAGAATCAGCTGAGATAAACCCAAGGGTGTTATGAAGATCCTTCAACCAATAGCCTGGCAAATGTAACTTAACATATCCCAACAACATCAACATTGCAGGTGCTGCTTGTACAGGCCATAGGAAAGCACAGTGACATTTGGGAGATGGGGGATATTGGATAGAAATATGGGAATATCAGTAATGAAGGAAGGGAATAAAACCCTCCTATAGGCCTGGAGTAAAAAAAGCAGAGTTCCCCATACTACTTTATAGTAATACTTCTTGGCAGTGAAGCTGTGGATGTGTTCTTACATTTTCTGTGACTGCCTCTCTCCATACTTGTGACTGATGAGCTGTATCTGAGCACAGCTTCTAAAATGAAAGTAATAGAGGAAATGAATGCCCTTAATTTTCATTTCTCAACTATGAATGCAAATTTCTATATGGAAACAGAACAGTATAAAATGTCTGATCTAATTCTCATGGTATTAGGAAGGAAGCTGTCTACCTTCACATGGAAGTCTCTGTACAAACTAAGGCACAGCTCAGTGAAAGCACCAAGGCCAAAGCAGAGGAAGACAAACATCTGATGGGTCTTAGGACTATGGCTTTATTCTGAATCTACACACATACATTCTCCTACCACATACAAGGAAACTTAAAGTGCAAAAAATTACACTAACCTGTAGCCACAATGTTACATAGAACCCTGACATAGAATGTGACATGCATTCTCCATTAAAAAAAAAAACAAACCAAGTCTTTGTACAGTTTAAGGGCCCAAAGCAATCTTTATTTTTAAAGTAACATCAGTCCTTAAATGAAAAATTCAATAATTGTCAGTATAAGTCCGATATCCTCTTCCTCTATCCATATGAAATCTAGGTGCCTATTGAAGGTTTGCTGTACAGGCTTTTGCACTATATTGTTGACATAAACAGGTGGGATATGTTGTTCTCTAGACATATATTTTAGGATGAAGTAAACTGCCCTCTGGAGATCTTTAGTTCAGCCACAAAGAACTAAAGAAGAGGTATTCAACTTTGACCAGATACCTAACTTCAAGATGTTTGGGGTTAGATGAGATAAACTCCTTTCTAAGTGTACACAAACTCTAACAAAGTACAATAATTTTTAAACTCTTATCTACCTTTGTTTATAGTTCTGTGCTTTGTACTGTGTTCCTTGAATCCCACACTCTTATCTCTAAGAAATCATTTCTTTTTGTTCATACTTATTGAGACATGGAGAATTCATTTGCTGTGCATAAGAGGTAATCCCCTAAAACCAGAAAAAATTAAACCATTTTTAACATAATATACTGCAGCATTAAAGCACTGAAGACTCCACATCACTTCTAAAAATTGAAAATATTAGCTGCATTTCTTGGAGAAGGCCCAGGTGGACAAGAGGAGCAACTTTGTTACCTGAATGGTGAATTCTATAGTAACTCTTGTCCAGACTGTGTAAGCACTCTAGTGAGTAGCTGGCAGAAGAGTAATAATCAACAGCAATGCACCATTGGGTGAATCAAGCTTGGGCTGTGTGGGGAGCTGAATCATGACTGTACTAAGTTTTCTCTTCAGTAGAAAAACAGGTTAGCAACTGATAGATTTGGCATAACTCCACGTCCACATGGAGCAGGGCAGGAAGTGGCACTCTGCTTCCAGTCCTCCAGATGCACAGCATAAGGTAGAGCATCAGGATCGGGAGTCCAGTGTTCAAGTGCTTTGGGTATGTACTGCTGCTCAGATCAGAGCCTTCATACAACAGGAAGAGGTGATTGCTTCTGGCAGTTACATTTGATTAAATACAATGTTTTTAGCTTATCTCCTTAAATATTGTCTTCAAAATAAACTCCATATTAAGAAAATCTTCTTTACATACAGACATGCAAAAATAGCATCATTATTTGCTTCTAGTACATGTAAATGCTTGTCTGGAAGAACAACCACAGATTTTTGTCACACAGGTGCATTTCAGAGCTTAGATATTAAAGTTAAAACTCTTCATATATTCTGTTTTGAGTTGACAGATAAGATTTTAAGTAATGGATTTTTTCTCTCTGGTTGTCTGTGTTTGCTTTGTGAAAAGGACACTTTCTATCCTGGGGACAAGGGATGATTAAAGCAAAACCTACTGCTGCATTATATGTATGACAAACATGGAGATTTGATAAGATTTGGTAAGATGTCGACCTGACAGCTACAGTAGCTGGCTCAGCTGTTGTGGAGCTATACATATTTACTAAAACCAGAAGGTGGCAACAAAGGCCTGAAAACACATGATAGAAAACCTGTATTTTTGCTAACAGTTATTAAAATAATGTAAGCTTGGGGAGTCACTTTCCCTTTATTAGTCTTAGGAACTTGGGGTAGGCAGATTTCTGGTAATCTCTGCAGATAGCATCTAAAGTATTATTACTCCCTCAGCCCGGATAAATGATTTTTTAAGAATCATTATGAATAAATCAATTTGTCTGTGATTAGTAAATATATAATACTGTCCTAGTATCAATAAATGCATTTATTACCCATAAGACTTTAGTTAGTCATCTTGACAAATACAACAACATATACATTATCTATGTGCATGGTTTAACTGGTGCTGTCCATCTTGGCTATCAGTCACCTAATCTAGGTTTTATCCCTCCTCACTTGGACTTTCTTCTCTCTCTGACTCCTGAACAGACCAGAAACGCAAAGTGCCTTCTCTGTAGTAGTACCTAGTCAAACTAAGCCTAATCATGACAGGCTTCACTAGAAGTAAACTGAAAGGGATGACAACCTAATTCATCTATGATAATCCTGAAGCACCATTCATCACATTATACCTTCTCTGAAAATCAAATCTTTGATTCTGCCCTACATTCAGTCTCATATCTCCATGCTATGTTCATCTGCTGCCTCATTTGCTGTCTCTAATTTTTCAAATTTTACTTACATCACTTCATAAACTTAGAAAGCTGTGTGGGGTATAAGGTGTATGACACATATTTTTTTACAATTTCCAAATTAATTTTATTTTTCTTTTTAGGAAATTTTAGTAACTAAAGAATTTATAAACTAAATAAAATTTCTAAACTGTGCTTTTCCCTCTATTTTTGTGGCTTTTGAAGACTGAGGAAAGCCAGATCAAAACTTATTGACAAGAGTTCTGAAGCTGGCTGCCCACATGCTTCTTTACATAAATTCATCCTTTTACTTTCAGTTATCCTCTATTAACACTATACTAATCCTTCTACCTATAATATTAGTAACATTTAGATATTTTGAGTCACTTCACTTATCATGTCTTACTCCTAGTGATTTCTTAGCCAAACTATTCAAATTTCTCCTGGTGTTCCACCATAAACTGATTCTCTCTTTTCATAATTTTTATATTACTCTTCTGACCCACGTTCCGCTGCTCAATATCTTTCCAGCAATGTGGTGTTTAGAAACTGAGCCTCCCAATTCTAGGATTTTATGGTATTAACTGCATAGTTACTTAGGGCAGTGTACTTTGCCTGCTCTGTCTTGTGCGAATCCATGTAAAGAGCTGAAATGTAAGGATTAGAGAGCTGCAGACTGTTGAGGAGGAAGCAAAGAACCATCTACATTCCATTCTTCAGCAAGCACACAGAGAAATCTCATTCGGGCAAGTACCTGCTTACCCTGCATTAGGCACCGCACTTGCATGTCAGTTATTAAGTATATCATCAGATAATCTATATGGTAAAGTGTGCTTTTTGCAATTATTTCAGAACAAGCATGAAATGATGAGGTAGTGAAACATAATATTGGTTATGAAGTAATTACCTGGAAACTTTTCAAGAAAAAGTGAAGGAGTGGTATTGCCAATTTTAGTCCTAAAAGTCTGAGTTTGGTGACACGATCTAAACAAACATTCAGTTCAGCCAGTTCAGCTCTTGTATAACAGGTCTTCTTTGGGTTAACAACTTTCTCCAACTGTACTGTAGTTTTCTGAAATGACTTGACAGCAAAAATGCAACCCACTGACCTTACTGGACACTTTTTGAATTCTCCTTAGATTTCACTAAGAGATGGCCCACTAAAAGCATAGGAGCAGCATCAGCAAAAGAAAATAATTTCCCTCATCTTCAGAACTAAACTAGAATATCTGAAAGAATATTTATTCTCTGCATACATCTGTGAGAGCAGATACCAGTGTGTGTGACTACCAGAGATTAATGCTGGCTTAAATGCTGGTTCACTTATGATGGCTACTATCACAGGAAAAATATCAACTGAGTTAATGTGGAGTGTTGACCTTGGCTGGCTGCCAGGCGCCCACCAAGGTGCTCTATCAGTTCCTCTCCATCAATAGAATGGAATAGAAAATAAGATTAAAAACTTGTAGGCTGAGATAAGTACAGGAAGATTAGAGAGCAATTACTGTCACAGGCAAAACAGACTCAATTCAGGGAAAATAACTCAGTTTAATGACAATTAATGAGAAGTTGATGGTGAGAAATATGAACAAACTTAAAACACACCTTTCCCCCCCCCTCCCTTCTTCCAGGCTCAGTTTCACTCCCAACTTGTCTACCTCTCCACCACAGCAGTACAGAGGGACAGGAAATGGGAGCTGCAGTCAGTTCATCACTTGTCTCTGGTGCTCCTTCCTCTTCACACTGTTCCCTGTTCCAGCAGGCAGTCCCACAGACTGGAAATAGTCCTTCATGAACTCCAGTGTGTGTCCCTCCCATGGGCTACAGTTCTTCCCAATCTGTTCCAGTATGGGTCCCTTCCACAGAGTGGAAGAGTCCTTCGGGAACAGGCTGTTCCAGCATGGGCTCTCCATGGGGTCACAAGTCTTGCCAGCAAATGTGCTCCAGCACAGGCTCCACTCTCCACAGAACCACAGGTTCTGCCAGGATCCTGCTCCAGCACAGCCTTCCCACTGGGTTACAGCCTCCTTTGGGGCATCCACCTGCTCAGAGTGGGGTCCTCCATGGGCTGCAGGTGGATCTCTGCTCCACCATGGACTCCCGTGGGCTGCAGGGGAACAGCTGCCTCACCACGGTCTGTACCACAGGCTGCTCCAGCACTGGGCACACCTCCTTCTCCTCTTTCTCACTGACCTTGGTGTCTGCAGAGCTGCTCCTCTCCCATTTTCTCACTCCTCTCTACTGCTGCTGTTTTGCAGCAGTTCTTTTCCCTTCACGGAAGCACTGCCCCTGTCACTGATGGGCTGGGCCTTGGCCAGTGGTGGGTCTGTCCTGGAGCTGGTTGGAGCTGGCTCTGTCTGACATGGGGGAGCTGCTGGTATCTTCTTACTGCAGCCATGCCTTCAGCACCCCTTCCCACTGCCAAAACCTTGCCATGTAAACCCAATACAGTCTCTAGAACTTTTTCTCTGAAAATGCCATAATGGATTTGAGTAAAGCCATCAAGTGTGCGAGAGGCAGGAGACAAAGAGACACAGAGGTAAATATTCTGTTATTTCTCTTAACTTCATCAACTGAAATAGCCATCTAGTCTAAACTGCTTGGTAAGTTAACCTCTGCAGTTAGAAGAGACTTAAATATCTATAGAGCCGTTTATCCTCTCTCAAGGTAGACATCGTAGATCAGTAGGACAACTCTTTTCAGCTGGTCTATCTCTCTGTTGGCTTTTGGAAAATCATTTTAGACTAAGAACTTGACCTCTAGACAAACAAACTTAAGTCATTTGAATACCACCTGTACATATTTGAATATTTTTATTTTTAATGGAATACAGGTAGGAAATGTCCTTATTTCTAGCATAAAGAACAGAAAGAGAGCAAAGACAGTGGCTCTCAAATTATTGACAAGGGAATAACAGGACCACTTACATAATTTTTCAGACAGGTAGAATTACCTTTTTGGGCTTGATTAACCCATTTAAGTAGATTAACTTCATTAGTATTATTAAAACAAGTAGGAAGTACGGTTGTGTACTAGCAATTTGTACTGCTGGGACCTGTGCAACAAAAATCTGAGATCAATGCAAACAAACAGAGAGGTATAGGAAATAAGGAAAGGAAGGGAAAATCATCAGGGCAAGAAAGAAAGAAAGACAAGAAGATGACTAAAAAATGAATGTCGCCTTCTGAGTATGACATGTTATAAACCATTGTATATCAGATGCAGAAATATACCCACCTTTTGTTTTCAGTGGTTATGCTTTGAAACAACCACTTCAGACAATACAGGAACCTTTTAGATGGTTCATTTCTGTCTGTTGTTTGTTGATGTGATCATTACCTCTACAAAGTAAAGTGATGGCACCCCATTACAAGAAGACCTGAGACAAGAACCATGGACAGATGAGAGAGTTTGAAACATGGATCATACAGCACATTAATTACTAGGGGTGAAAGAATCTGATTTGCCTGATGTGCAAATAATTGATTATAACAAAGCTATTAACACACATCCACTTGCTTTTTTCCCCAAGGCCTTGGAATTCCTCTCCCTCAAATTTGAGCAGTCTGAGGGAAAAAGACATTCTTATGTTTTCAGAGATTTCAGGGATGCTGAGATGAACCTTCTTTGCATCTGCAAAGCATGTTGGTATTTTCCTGGGTTGTATATAAATGTTGTTGTCTAATTCTGTATGACTGAGCAGTGATGAATGGCTGATACCATCTGGCAGTTTTAGGGCTGTTATGTCAGCAACTTTCCCTGCTGAGATGTACGAAATAATCCCTTATTTTTGGAAAGTCCTTTAAATAAAGTCCCAAAATCTAGAGTAACATCCAATTAACCTTTGCACTGGGTTGACAAATCCACTGGAATTTGGTGTGATTATGGCCATTATCCTGAACAATTTAATACTACAACAAATATTACAATTCTGCCTTCATCTGCCTTTCATGAAAGCAGGATTGATCAGAGTCATCCATGTGCCAGTCACCTGGCAAACATGCAGGACATTACTACAGAGTACAGAGTACAGAGCCCAGACAAATTATAGCATGACGATTTTAGGAAAGATGCTTTTAAACAGGACTTTATAGTTGTTAGAAAGATTTAAGTTGGTATGATTTTTTCCCCTCTGGCAATCTACCACGACAAGCATTATTTTGGTTAAATAATGTCGTTCACATATCACCTTAGTGACTCAATACTTTGGTTAGCAAACATTCAGTAATTCCTTTAAGTTCACGTTACGGGAAACTGCACATACTTGCACACTCTGAGATTGCTTATCTGGAGTTCAGGTAAGGTCAAAATGTAAGCAAGTTCCATGGGATATTTTCCCCTGACCAAAAGAAAGGAGGTATCCCATTTGACACCTCTTGGCTCCAGAGATTAACTTTGTGGTTGAAACCCATCATTTTTTTGAGTTAAGTAAGCAAAAAACCAACAAACATTTCTAAGTGTTTGTAAAAGATTTTACAGCCTTATCAGAGGCTACATAAGTCTCCTATTTTTTCATATACAAGGTTGAAGAAAATGATTCTTTGGAAGCTGTGGCATCCTTTTGCCTGATCGCATCCCAGGGATGTTTTGGGATTTGAAAGAAGCATGGCAAACCTTTGTGGTGTCTTCATTTGTGTGTGAGCTGAAGAGAGTTCAGCTGTGCATTATCACAGTCCTGGTCTAGATCAGAGACCTGGACAAAACACATTGTCATTGGCCCAGTTTTGTTAGGATTTCTTCTGGGTTTTGTGTTTATGCATAGATTTACTCATATCTGGATGCTATTCAGATGCAATTGAGTTACACAGTCAAATAAATAAATAAAAACAAAAGCCTTACAGAATTTACATAGTCAGTTCTAGTATTTAAAAATAATTTCTTCTGTAGTGTTTACAAAATGGAGAAAAATTGTAAACAATCTGGAAAAATCCTAAACCACCAAGAGTTAAATCTAGTTTCCCCTAAAAAGTTGCCAAGGTATAAAAAAAAATACAAAATTATGATAACATTACATTCCAGAAATTATTATTAAAGTGTAAATTGAACAATTTTTTGACTGGAAAACAAAATCAATTATATGAAGTTTTGAACTGGTACATTGGTGTAAGAAATGCACATTTTGTTGCACGCTAATAATTTTAATTCCTTCTCAGCAGCTTCCTTCTTCAGACATCCCAGAAAATGTTAGCTGATGCTGTGTTTTACATGTATTATTTACATTTATGCTATAGCATGAAAATCTCTGCCTACGAAGCTCATCTGTCACCCATCTTTTTAGTGGCCACAGGCTTTGCCACAGGGCAATGGAGTTCTCTATTTCTTGACTGTTTGAGACACTGAGACAGAGGAGACACAGTTCCTTCCTAACTGTATGCATGGCAAAAAGGGAGAGCAATATAGATACACTTGGGCCTATGCTTTCTTAGAAGACTGAACTTTTGGTACCTGATGAAAGAGACCATGTCAATTTTATTCTGTTACCTTATTCTGTTGCTCTACCAGAATTAAAAACTGCAGATTGAGTGTAGACAAAATGGAGTATATCAGAAAGGAAATTCTATATAATTCTGGTTTTCTCCTTTCCACTGTGTGTTAACTGTAATTAGCTCAGAACATGGTTCTTAGTTTGAAAGAATAATCCTGTTGTACCTTCATGTTCCATTAATTTTTGCTTTAGCTTCCACTATTACAAGGTGGTAGTTGTCACTGAGTGGCACCAGAAGGCTTGGATGAGTCTTTAAGCCAAAGGTGGCAGAACCTTTCATGTCGCATGAAATGTCCTCTTCTGGCATGTATACCAGATCTGACAAATGTGCCACCAGTTTGCCTTCCCTTTGCTCTCCGTGCTCTAAAACTGTGACAGGTTTAAATTAACTAGAAGAACAGAAAAAGGAAAGCTGAATTAGCTGATGAATGGAGGCAAGGCTTGTGTGTCAACTAGGAATATTTTACATGCATTCATACAGATTGGTTCCTGCTTCTCTGAATTTCTCCAATTATATAACACAAGCCAGTGATTTTATTGTTTTAGAACTTTTCATTTTACAATCCAACAGCCAAGTAAAAAAAAAAAAAGATGATAAATTTCAACAGTGTGAGAGAGAATACCCTAAAGGCCTCATAAACAGTAAAAAGATAATACAAATTTTAAATGTTTTAATAAAAAGCTGTTGAGTATTACCTTTACTTTTCATTTGAGGGTCTCCTCGAAGCCTTTTTTACTGCTCAGAGTTGCCAGTACAGGGTAGGGTTACGCTCAGCCTGCTAATTAATTGCACAGCCACTACAAAATGGTGGAGGTCAGAATCTAGTTTGGTGTTGCAAAAGTGTCTGGATTGGCACAAGTTCCACTATCATCATATCCAAGTATCCACATATCATCAACCTTATGAATTTGTCTCTCTGTGTCTGATTCATAGATAATTTAGGCAACCTAAGGCATTGTTGCGCTTTGGTTTCTAGAACTTCCATGTACATAGGAGGCTGAGCCCTGGGTTCTATGCTCTGCTGAAAACCATGGCATTAGGGAACAGACCATGGGGAGTATCAGCACATGGAAACAGATAATATTTTTAGCCTTAAAGCATGGACACTCTTGGTCATGTCTCAAATGGAAAGGTGAAAGGGAAGAAAAGGGAAGGGAGAACAAATGTTGAATAGCTAAAGAATACAGCCACGCTGACCCAATTGTCAGCTTTGAGAGAAAGCAGTGCCTTTGTCCTACCCTCAAATCCTGCCTAGGGAAGTCTGGCATACAAATGAAATGTTCTCTCTCTCTTCACACCCCATCATCAATGAGGCTTTAAGCCAAGGTCCATAAACCTACAATTGCCTTAAGCCAACAGGTTTTCCATAAATTCCCAGGAATCTGTATTTTTCTCTCTGTCTCAATTTCTGTTTCCTACTGTGTCTGCTTGAGGGAGGTAGAAGAGGATGCGGGCAGGACCTGTGTGAAAATACAGTGGTTTTCTGGGAGTTTTTTACCTTTTATGTAAAAGTATTACATTTAGTTTCCTCAAGTTCCACCAGTAATGACCAGCCAGTATGTAAGACACGTAGTTAACACCTTATATATAGAGTTCCTTACTGCTGTCCCTACAAGCATGGTCCCATATGCCATTCCACATCCCATAGCTCAGTGCACATCCTATGTAGTTAAGAGCTTCTTTTCTTTTTTTTTCAAATAGTATTTAACACAGTTCAGAGAGCTCTGTTCAAAACATATCCTAATAAATAAAAGTTCGGGGAGCAGAAAACCCATTTCTCTAAAATTTAATCTTTACATGAAGTGTCTGAAATAGACCTAATCAAGAGTGATTGTCACCTTCCTCACCTCTGTTTCTGTGTGAAGTCATAAACAAATATAAAATTTTACCAAAAGTAGCACTTGGTTGGACAAAGGAAAAGTTGTGCAAATGGTTTTCTGGAGCCAGGGAGATTTTTCTTGCTTTCTCTGTGGGCGCTGGAAAAGTAACATTTCTTAACTGTCCTTTTTCCCTGAAACACTTCCTTTTATGAAACACTTTCTGAAATATTTTATTTGAGGAAAAATCATGTAAAAAATGTAGCAATAAAGAAATTAATGAGAAAGCCTGCTTCAACACATGTCTTCTCATTTATTCTCTCCACTTCAAACATGCTCTTTCCTTGCAGAAGAATTTTTTCAGGAGATTTATCTGTAAAGCCCAGCTACATGAATTATGTGATTAAAACTACTGATAGGTTTTGTTTGTGACTTGTCTGTGATTCTGTGGAATGTAGGTATTTTACTGAATAAGGATAATTATTACATTTACGTGCCAGCTCTCTGTAATGAATGCAATGCAAAGCTTTTCAATGGCAAACTGTAACTGAGTTGTCAGATGATAATAAAAACATTAAAGTATATTGAAACACGGGGAGGAAAAGTCTCCTCTTTCTCACTTGACAAGTTCTGAAGTGCAGTTGTGGAAGTCATTCAGGTCTGAGCATTCATGCATGCACACTGAGCTCGAGATTCACAATTAATTCCCGTTTCCACCTCCCCCACAGCCTGGCCATCCCTTCTGTTTGTGCATTAGCTGAAAGCCCCCACACTGCCTGGTGCCCCAGGCTGCAGCAGCGGCTCTGTGGCAAGTCACCTGGCTTACCCACAGCCCTGCCTGACAGGGTGCGTACGGAGAAGGGGAACGGCTGTTCCGTGCTGTCCTGGAGCCAGCAGCTCTGAGGCATTGCTTAGCCCTGTGTCCAAAGGATCCCACCAGTTAAGGGCCTCCTGCTTTTCAAAACAGCACCCAGCCACAGCCCCTAAGGGCGACCACGTGTGCAGAATGAGTCTGACTGGAAGGCCTTTGTGAGAGATCTGTGCCTTCCTCTGGTCACATCTTGTTTCACAGCAACTCTCCAACTGACCTATTTTATCTTTATTTGCTGCTATATCTATTCAAATGAAGAAATGTGCCCTGTTTTCTGACCCACAACCGTGCTTGCCTACTCCTCAGGAAGAAGGAGCTCTGTGTCTCATTCACATGATCTGACTGCTCAGATCTTCGGGAACCCATAAATGTATGGAAACACATTAATACAATCAATACAATCCTAAAGAAAATCCAATTTTGCCAAACATCCTAAACCAGTTTAGAGACATAAAATACACATTTATTTTAGCTCTTAGCAATTTTAGGGAGTTTACATTGACTTCAAATGATAACTTTTTTCCCAGTAAGAACATATCTTCTCCTGCGCTAGTAGAGTTTTTCTTGGGAAACAAACCAGGAAGCAGAGAAGTGTGTGATTTGCAAAGAAGACATAACACAATTTTATTTCCACTCTGAGCTGAGGAAAGTGTTGGGAATTATGCTACACAGGCTGAGAGTCAAATGCCCAAAGACAGAGCTGAAAATAATGTAGTTACAGCCATACCCTACACTGCTGAGTTTTTCCTTCAAACTATTCACAAAAATGCCCGCACAGATAAACCCTGAGCTTTGTGGAAGATTGGAAACTGGCTAATCATGATAATTACAGACCACACACCTTGTTTTAGCTCCCATTCAAAGGAGAGATTTATTAACAAAGCCATCACGTTTCAATAAAGACCGAAAGAAATCCATTTCATGTTTAATGTCCTTCTTGTTGTTTTATGGCCAAAGGTCCTGTGGGTCAGGAATTTTTCATCCGGAAAAGTAAAGCTGATGCAAGATAATTTGTCCTTCAGACAGACATACTCCTTTGGCCCTCTCTTAGAAACTTATCTGAGTTGCTGAGGCAACAAACACTTTGGTTTGCCATAGGTCACACACACAAACTGGGAATCTCATCCACAGTTGTTTGAAGCTAATAGGATTTCTTTTCTGCTGGATGTTTACTTAGGCCGTGTTATAGAAGACACTGAGTCGCCATGAGGGAAATTTATTAGAGGCTGGGGGAACTTGACTGGCCTTGCCATTTCTCATTCTGAGAAGTAAGGACACCATCCGGTGACCAGACAAGCGTCCCTCACTCCCAAACACACAGTGACAGCACAACTTAAAAATTCATGGGTTCCACTCGAGTGAATCAGAGTAGCCTCACCCAAGTCAATGAACTCGCATGAGGAGGTAGAGACTTGGTGCTTTTCTTCATATGTTTTTATTAGTGCCATACAAGTGTCTGAGATGGGATTCACATGGATGACTTTGGCCATCTGAAAGTGACAGCCTCTGTCATAGGATATGGAGGAGGAATCTGGAATAGGATATGTTAAGTGTCTGCAGAGGTTAATGTTTCCACACTCCTCTTATAGGTACAGGAGACATAGTGGTTATCATCAGTACAGCCTGGACAGAGATTCAGCTGAGCAGTCACTACTCCAGGGTGAATTTATATGTTCTCCTTGGCTTTTCATCTAGTAAATAGGTAAGTTCCTCTTGAGATTAATTCATTTTTTTCTTAATAGCAGGTCATTTAAAAACCAAACTAAACCAAACCAAACCAGGTGTACTCTATACACTGTACTTATAATCAGTAAAACTAGTGATTTAAAAGGAAACACAAGCATGCTTTAGCCTAGACAACTGATTTCTTAAAAGCAACAGTTGGTTGAACTGACTCCTAACCCCAAATATTTGTGGAACTACTTAAACTACATGCTGAGAAGCATGTAGAACTAAGAAAATGATGTCTTAATGACAACAGCCCAGTAACTCAATGGGGCTGTTCTGTTACCAGCATAATTTCCACTATCAGCTGTCACCTTGTCAGCTCATGTGAAGCCAAGTTTACTGTGGCTCTGTCCCCTACAGTCAGTGAAGGCACAGGGCCATACAAAATGCTCTGGCATGAACCCAGCTGTTACACAGGACAGCTGCTGAATTGACCCACCCAAAGCCCAGCATGGCACTTCTAATATTTTCTCACTTCGAAAGAGCCTGGTGTCCACTGCCTCCCTCTTGTACCCTGCCAGGCTTCTTCTTCCACACAGCTTTCAGAAGCAGCTGAGATTAGTGCTGTCAGCCAAGTACAGCACACACAAGCAGGGATCACCCAGGAAAAGCTGGCAGCCCTTGGGCATCCAGAAAACCAGTTACTGGCACACATTTTTTGTCACTGATTTATCTCTGGTATTTATCTGGACTCTTTATCATGTAAAACAGAAAAAAAAATCCATGTTCTATAATAGTGGAGCTTTCTTCTCCTCTGCTGCATACTGTAAAATAATACAACTGATTCACTACATTGTTATGCTATGATATTTCTGCCACTTCATACCAGTTTTGGAGATGTGATCTACAAGAAATAAAGGCAAGAAATATCTTTTGGGTTATATTTGACTTCATCAATAAATAATGTAACAAAGAGTTTATGGGACATATAAACCACATGGTAATATTTCTGATAGCAAAGAATTGCCTGGATGTAACTCACTGCCAGCAGTACAGAAATATCCAGCAGGTGAATCTTAGGCATGAGTGTTATGCTTGCTCTCAAGGTCTTCTTGAGGATTTTTAAAAACAGCAAGTGACTTTTAAAGCAAGTACAAAAGCCAGTCCTTATATTCATCTGCTCGATATCCCTCTCATGCCAACGCTGCTAAAAACATGGTGCTCTAACTCTCTCCATCAGAGTGGTGAAGCTAATGTTGCAAAAGCAAACACGACTTTGGCTTGCTAAATTTTACGCATATTGGAGAGGTTCTCAGTCTCTCTCATGTTATTACAAAAATCTATTGATTTCCTTTTATGACTAATATAAAATATGATATAATATATATATGATTTCTGACAAAAAACCTCAAAGAAATATACTTTCATAGCATAATGGGACCTTAGTAAACTTTCTTTTCATAGCTGCCTGTGAAAAGGGTGACGTTACACAAGTGACAATGAAAAATAAGGGCAAAGGAATTAAGACATTCGAATGTCTTAAAATTACTTGAGGAAGGGTTCATCTGTTTAAGTCAGTCCTTTTCATGAAATGTACAAATATTTCTTTTTGTCTTCTGAGCCATCCACAGGATTTAAGTTATCCATAGTTCTTTTGTATGGATCTTGTTAGAGACAGCTTCGCTGAATATTAATAATAGGACAACTTAAACCAAGAAGCCAAAATCATCACATTCCTATTCTATACAGCCAGGTTTCACTTGGATACCTCTGTCTGTTTTGCACTTTTGCTTTCATGCCTTTCCCACCACAGCTGATAATAATAGTAGGAGAACAACCATAGGCTTGGCACAAGGGGGTCCTGCTGCTTTATATGTGGAAATTATTTTACAGTTGCTGCCATCTATGGAGTATGAAATGTTCTGTTGGGGCATCAGTCCCTATACCAAAACACAGTTAGCTGAACATGGAAGACTGGGTGGTTGGCAGGAGTGAGGATGGTTACCGCACATTGCAGTGAATGTTGCCCTCCAACACACCAATACATACCAAGGCACACAGAAGAACAGACAGATTATACACTGAACTGCTTTAGAAATGGTGGTTTGCAGGAGTCCAGCTGTCTAGTAAACTGAGTTTGTCCCTTTCCCCAGAACAGGCTTAGTGTTACACTTCCACACTCTCTGCCTCTCTGGGCAGAGGATGGGTGTCCAGATTTACCAGTATTTCTTCTGCCCTTCCTGTGATTTCCCATTTCTGCTTCTGTCTCAGTAATAGGAATAAAAAGTCCCACGACATCTTTCGCGATGTATGGCCAGGTCACGTTCTGTGGGTGAGCCCAAGGGCCCCCACCCTTTCTAGCCTGAATACACCCTTTCTCTCCTGCTACTTCCAAGAACACAAGTATGATCTAGCCCATTCTACCCTGAGTATAGAAAAGCCTGTGAAATACTACTTGGTGTTGTATTCCGGTCGGATACACTTCAGATGTGAATGAATGCCATCTCTCTGTGGTGTGAAAAGTATTCTTCACGGGATTGACGGGAATTGGCCTTTTACTGCCAAGTTTTTATTTACACTTTTCAGGGGCAATGTGCATAAATGCTACTACCCTTCACTAGGCAACTTGCAGCTGTAAGAAGGAAGAAAACTTCAGCAAAAGCTTGTATTTTTATTCAGCTGTTTTAAGGGGCTTGAAGTCCTTGGAGCACAGGGAAAAGCAGTTTCCTATTGCAGATGGTAATGATAAGCCATTATTGCTGATGAGCTCAGTATGGAGCTGGAGCAAAAGGGTCTGGCTGCTCATCAGACTGAAGGTGCAAGGCATTAAAGGGGATTAAACCAGCACAGCCTCTGCCAGCCTAATCCACTTGGTACCAATGAACTGAAGGGAGGCCTGGAAGCTTTGTGCTTATGGCATGTACAAGGAGGCTTAAAAAGAAAAGACATAGTAAGTTTAGTTGCTATGGAGGCTTTTGCTGGTAATTGACTTTTCTGATCCTTCCTTTTCTCCCTTCCCTTTTTTGTAATTGTTGATTAGAAACTATGCAGCACTCCACTTTAATGCCCATGAAATAAAGGAAGTTGTTATTTCACAGTAAAAAATCAGAACTTAAGGGCAGTTCAAGGGCTTGTGAATATGTCACCTATGGGTTAGAGCACTGCTGCAGCATTACCTTTGCTCTGACTCTGCTAAGGCAGGTCCAACTTCTTTTGAGGCAATGGAAACACTCTATGAAGTAATCAGAGAATGAGATTGGATCTCTATACCTTTTTTAAGTGTCCAGAACACAGTATACCATAAACCCAGAAAGGCAGCTTTCAGTGGTGGTACATGTCCTGTAAGAAGGTGGGAGCAGCAAGGGAAAATCAGATCTTCTATAGTGAATTTGATACTTATGGAGGCAATTTCTGTTCTGAATGTGACTGATCCCCTTCAGATGGCTTCTGATCCCAGAAACACATTGGTGACAATAATGAAAGGCTGTTTATGTCTGCAAAGAAAAAGAAAACATTATCCTTTATATTCTCGGGACAGAGATAATCTCATCTCAGAAAAGGTCAGAGGAGGAGCATAATGCCAGGTATTTGCACTTACTCAGGAAAGAACTATCCCTGTCCTTTGACTCTGAAACAAGTGTGGAGAGTTTATGTTTCAGCCACCAGTAAAGATTAATCTAGCAGCATCTCCAAAGAGAAATCAAAAAGCAGACTTTTTCATCTGCAGTCAGCAGTGAGGAATACATAATGTTGTAGCTATCTGCAAAGAAAAAGGATTTTTTCTTTTTTGAGCACTAGGTGCTTGGTTGTCATTTTGTTCTCTCTTTATTACTTCAATGCATAAATTCAAAGGGTAACATAGTTCAGAGTGACTCCAGCAGGTACAACATGTGTGTTATTCCTTTAATTAAGCTGTTGGAAAGAACTGAAATTGCAGTGTAGGGACAGGTCTGGAGTAGTGCAATATTTGCTAAAAGGTAATTTTTAGGGATTAATGTAACAATGGTTCTGAAGATCTTTCCTCTTTTCACTTTTACTTCTGACCTTTTCTGTCTAACAGAGTTTTCTGATTAAGTTTTTGAAGGATGTAATATAAAACCAGTGAATTACTCCTTTGGAACAAGAAACCTGTTAAAATAAAGCACTGGGTATATTTATTTGTAAGATGAAGAGAAAGACAACACAAAAAAATCCACTAAACACACAAAAAAAACAGAGGCAGAAGTTTTTAGAGGAAAAGCTATTTGAAAGACTTTCATTTTCTTTGCTTTTGGAGTAACCACCATGGATGTGAAGATAAGAGATCATTAGACCTACATCAGTATGTGGCATAAGGGCTGCTCTTCTGTAGCCCATCAAGCATGCAATAACCCAACTGAAATTCCCACAGAGGTTAAACAATAGCCTCCTGTTTGTAGCTGCCTCTGGTTCATTTAGTAGAAAATGTATAACCCAAGTTTTATCAGATTCAGCTATAAAGACAAGGTGCTCAATATTTCCTGTGCTAAGTAGAGTTCTTTGATCCATTGTCCTGCTAATTACCAATGGGGTTGACCTCTTCCTGGATTTAACTGCTCTTGCCCATTTTTTTTTCTCCCTGTATTTGCTTAATTAGACACAGCCATGAATGCTCCCACAGTTCAAGCCATCTTGAAGCACTTTGACTTGCCTGTGTGGATCCGGCATGTTATGAGTTAAGAGTCAGTCTTGCTCAAGGACTTGATGCAAAGTCCAGGGAAGTCAAGGGGAGACTCTGAGTCAAACAGCCAGACCCTGGTACAGTAAGTAAAACCCAGTATGAGTCCATGAGTGTAACTGGAACCAGGCCAATTTGTACAAGCAGAGGATTTGGTCCACAAGTTTACTTTCTAATTTTAAATTCACAGTAACATTGTTTACACGTTGGACATAAGACTGAATTAGGTGCTGTGGGAACTCTCTATGCACACCTCACTAAGAAAAATTTTTCACTGTCTTTAAAAATGTTCCATTGTCTTTGCGTGATTCAGGTGTGAAATGTGGTAAGGGAGCTTATTTTCCAGACTATTTATTGCTTATTTTTAGTTATTTGTAGACTTGTAGAAAGCTGATTTGGAAGACATGCTGAAATGTGTTGCAGTCCCAGCCCCAAGGAACATGCCTGTGTCATTTCTGACATAAATTTATCTACTGTATTTTTAAAGCCATGATAGGAACTCCCTCCTTTAGTAATCTATTTTTGTGCTTCCAATATTGTGATAGCATTTTGATTTTTTCCCCTTTATATCTATTTCTCCACAGCTGCAATATAGGCCCATTTGCTGCTCTCCCATTGGATAGGAAACATTATTTACTCCTTTATTTTTGGTGATAGCCTGTTATATATTTGAAAATGGTTCCTATAGTCTTCTCTTCACAGACTAAACAAACTTCTCTAAGTCATCTTTGTTTCTATCTATCCTCACAGTGCGGAGGACAAATTTGTAGGATCTTAGTTGAGCAGAGCTTGGGTTAGACCTTAATTTAATGTGAAGGCCCCATCATCTGTGGGAAGCACGCTCCTCTTCCTAAGTGTTGAATGTCGGCTAAAACCTATAGCCAGCCTCAAGAGAATGCCTGGACAGATGATTAGTTTGTGGAGGAGCCATACGTCTTTCTCCCACTATTTTCATTAGGAGCCTGGGCATCCTGAGGGGTGTAGGAATGCAGAATCCCTTGTAAAAATGTTATCAGTTTGCACACTCTATCACAAGATGCATTAATGGGGATAAGCCATATAGACAATGACTATTTCAGTAATAATCCATGCTAATGGAGCAGACAGAGTTAGAATCAGGGTCTTTCTTCCATGAGGGATGAACCCACGCAGGTCACTCCTGTGAACAGGAATTGGATGCATTGGGTCATGTTTCACTTTCAAGATAGATCATGAGAAATTATTCTCAAATTACATTCTGGAAACCAAGATCTGATATAGACCTGGTTTGGCTGAATCTAAATTTTACAGGTATAGAGGAGGGAAGCAGAAGGGAGTGGAAAAGGAGAGTAGAAAAAGTTTTATTTTCTGTGTAGTTGTGTGCTAGATATGTTTAAATAAGTTTGAATATTTTCCTTTGAGAATGAGGCACAGATTACGTATCATAGAATAGGTGGTCTTCCTTTAATTAAAGATGTTATTTTTTTCATTATCAGATTTTTTGGTGCCTGCAAAATTAGGTGTGAACATTCAGTTCATCTATAGTTTTGCGTGTGAGTTTATGCTAGAGAAGGACTTTTCTCAAAACTTAGGATATATCAAAGGCATTGCTTGAGATAGCCACATTGATGAAGGCTAAAAATGAAGTGTCTTAACAGCTTCAGAGTACTCCACTGGTTAATGCTGTCTCAGCAATATCTCAAACCAGAAGCACAGAAAGTTAATAGCTGGTCTCAGTTAGGATCTGGGGTTTTTTTCTCTGACTACAGTGCACAGATGATTTCAAATATGTGTTATTCAATTTGTTTACATTTTAGGGAATCCGTGTGGTTCCTCATATAGAGAAAACTACATGTCCTTTTGTAAGCCTTCCAAAATCTGTAAAGAATTCTTGGAAAACAAAAAAGCATGTGTATGATTTCTTGGTGTGACAATCAAATGCCTCAAAAGTCTTGTTAAGATGTGGGATTCAGAGGATGACTCACTTCTACAAGCAGTTCCTACACATATCATACAGGTTTCCTACACATATACATATAGGTTTCATCCCTAGATCCCAGTGCTTAAGATATTCCTTATAGTTCTTCCTGTTAATTTTTTTCCTTGATTTCCACTTCAGAAATGGAGTGTGTGTCATCATCCATGTGATACCAACAGACAGTCAAATACTAGGCAAATTCCAAAGCTACACAGCACAAATGTAGGCATGACCTCTGTGTTCTCCTGTCTCCAGAAATATTCCAGTTCTAGGGAATTGTGAATCTCAGACACTGACAACCTTCAGAAGATTTCAGAGAGTGTAGCATATGCTTATCATCAAACTCCTAATTAAAGTGTGCTATGGCTCACAGAACAGCTACAGACATCCTCTGCGGGTCACAGGCACCCCATGAAAACACTGAGCCAGACAACATTTTCCTCTGCTACTCATGAGTTGTTGAAAACGAGTTGCCTTTACTTCTTTTTCTTTTTCTTTTTTTTTTTCTTCCTTTAAAAAAAAGCTATTTTGCACTTTCAAAGCACAGTTCAACTGAGTGTATCATTAATGCTACAGCCAGCTTGGGGAAGAGGTGAGTTTCTTACATTTTCATGGTTAAGGAAATCAATATGGAGAATTGAAAGGGATGATAACTGGATTGTTTACTATTACTGTGGACAATCTATACATAAAACATGCTGCAATTAAATTCTGCTCCTCCTAGGAGCATTATGAAGGTGTTAAAGCACACCAAATTCTAGAGCAACAGTTTCCAGTGAGAGAAAAACATCTTTTGACTGTAAAATTTATTTTCCATGTCTTCTGTCTGGCACACTTGTTTAAATGATGTCTAAATGTTTCAATGTTTACCTGCTGAGCCTTTCTTTGGCAGAGCACCTGTACAGTCAGCACATTAAGTGCTCACACTCTCAGCAGCAGAATGGCAGGAGGAACAGCATAACCCTTCCCGATCCTGTGTGCTTTGCAGAGAGCCATACTGTTCCTAATCAGGGAAAATCAAAAATTTCAACTGACCATTCTTGAAGTGTTCATCCTCACAGATTAAGCTTTGCATTAGTTTTGGCTGAAGGATCTTAACATCTCTAAAACAAAATTAATGTTAGCAACTGGTAAACATCTGAATGGGATTTTTTCCCAGTTGATAGAAATTTCTTTTGAAAATGGTAAATTATAGTTTTACTGCTACTGAGCTTCACAGAGATTGATAACAATACTAACAGACCTTAGGGACACATCTCATCAGGACTGACATTCCTGGCAGCACTGTCACACTTCTTGTATTTATCTTTTCATTTACTCTAGATTGTAATTCTCAAAATAGCATATGACAAAAACCACTCACCAGCTTCTCTATTTAGCTGAGACCATTTGGGCAGCTGGCTCACTATTCCTTTCCCAGACAGCATCTTCACTCTTCTGCAGAGTTCAGTGGGGGCATAACATGAAAACATATCCAAGGTAAGAGTTGGCATGCAGAGGGAGAATTTAAATTTAGGCCTAACTATTCTTGCCCTAAGCAAGCAAATGCCTAGAAACTAGCTATATTCAGATGCTAGAGAGCGCTGTACTTACACAGAGAACCCCATTGCTTCAATAAAGGTATACAAGCAAAAAGGTGGTTAAGTGTTCTGACAGGTCTCACTGGCGAAGGGCTGGCATAGGCAGATGTCATTGTGCTGTTGTGACAGCAGAGCCCACAGAACCTTGCCAAGATTCAGAAGGCAACTATTTTTTTTCCTCAGAAGATATACTGATAGTTTCTAATACTGGAAGAATTATTAAGATAAAACAACAATAAATTTAAAAAGTAATAATTAAAAAAAAAAAGGATTCCCATTTCCTGCTTGCTGGGGAATCTTGATGATGAAAAAGAAAAATTGAAGCAGCCAAGTTTTTTTTAAAAAATAATCTTTTTAGTAATACTAGAACATGATGAGCCTTTCTGTTAAATAGAAGGTTACATTCAGTGTCCAAGATCTGTTTAGGAAAAGATCCAGTGATTAAAATGTGGGAACAGAGGTAGCACATCCTGAAAAAAAGTAGAACCACCTTTCCTGAGGTAAAGATAACTGAGAACAAAGATATACCACATCTTTACAGACCACAGTTCTAACAAATGTGCAAATGTCTGTAGTCCCATCATGTGCATGCAAGTCAGACAGAACAATCCAACCAAATTTTTTGTTGTTTGTTTCTTGTGTGTTGTGGTTTTTTGCTCTCTTATTTTGTTGGGTGGTTTTAGCATCTATCTATCATGGCACTGTGAGGGACCTCAAACAGCAAGGAAACATTTGAAGGTCCTTATGCTGCTAACATTAAATCAGCCTTGGAATTTTCAAACTGTTGAGACAACACTCTCCTAATTCTAAAGTCCTATACCTGAGAAGGGCAAACACTGAATCAGAGCTCTTCACAAATGATAAGAGGTCACTGAGTTAACAGTCAGACAGCGAGAGTGAGCACTGCTGGGTTATTTTCAGCTCTGAAAACAAGAAAGTCACAATGATTAATTACTACTCACAAAGCTAAGAATGATTGTGAAGTGAATGAATGAGGGGCACAGGCATGGGAAAAAATACTACTTGGAAAAAAAAGGCTTACCTTTTACTATTTATTTGGTATTCTTAAAATAAGATTTGGAAAAACAAAAAAACCACAATCCTGTTCTAAAGATTAAAAAGCCCTCACACAACAAACAGCCCCCCTGCACAACTGCCATCCTCATGGAGAAAATGGAACACAGCTAAGAAAAAAAAAAGCAAATATAAAAGGAGGGGGAAAGAAAGTTGATAGGCATGACCATAAATTAGAATCTAGTCATTGTGGGACTGCACCAATAGAAGCATAAACAGGTGAGTATAGAGAGTTAGTCAGTGTACCTTTGAACAACAAGAAGGCTTGGAATTATTTCTATTTTTTTCTAGAATAAAAGGAACCCCAGGGAGGGGAGGTTCCTGCATTGAAAAGGGTGAATTTATCAGTAAGAAAGAAACAGCAGTTGTGCTCGGAATGCATGTTTATGTCATCTAAATAGATGTATTCCTGGACAGGATTTCTTAGATCTTTCCTTGGCCCTGAGATGAAAGAGTATTAATACTGATAGACTCTAATTCATCTAGCTAGTATGAATTGCATTAGTTTTTAAATATTTAAATCTGAAAAGTGGTTTTTAGGACAGATAAATTACTCTACAAGACAAGCCAGCTTATCTATGTTTGCATTGTCAAACTATTTAAGGATGTCAACATTATTCCCAGATCAAATAGAGGTCTACAGTTAATACAAAAATAGTTTAAACAAAATAAAGCCTGAAAATGAGATAAGGGGGTTTTTTATTTCTTTACCAAAATTAGAATTTTCCATTTCATTTTAAGACTTGCATAAAGCAGTGTCATTTTTCTTGATTTGTACAGTCAATTGAAAAGACCTTTCTAGCTTTGAAGACTAATAACTGAGCATTTAGGAGGGAGGAAATAAAAGCAGTAATGTAATGATACAAGTTTACATCAAAAAAATTGAAGGAAAATATTTGTGCTCTAAATTCCTTCTGCAGGACTGCAGAACTACTTTATTCATTCTATTACACAAAAATAAGAAGGGAAAGCCCTGGGATCCCACTGCTTTTGCAGACAATGATTTAAGTGCAATCGATTTAATCGATTATTGGTACCTCTATGTGACATATTTAAGTTCCTAACACAATCAGTGAACCTCTAACCATTGAAATGAGGTTCATTTCACCAAATGTAGGCTTCTGCTTTAAGACAAGATAAATCTCATGCTCAGCTTCACAAACTGGTTTAATGTGTGGCCACCAAAGGAACTTGCATAACTGGTTTGGATGTACCTATTTGAGTTGCAGAAATCCACATTTGAACAGGACAAATCAAACCCTTCATGTGTTAATGCATTCTCTTTTGCTACTTATAAGAATGTATGCAATTGAGAACAGCATTTGCTATATCATAAAAACATGTCATTTCTAACTACTGATTAGCTTTTTTTCAGATTTCCAGGTAATTTAATAATTTGTTGGTGAGAACGAGGAAAAAACGTCTGGGAGCAGATGGTCTCATTTTGGGATTAAAATAAGGAAATCCACAAAAGTAGTCAGTAAAAATAATTTATATCTTTATAGAAAAATAAAGAAAAAATCCCTCAAAATGTTAATTCCCACTTCTAAGGAGCTCATCATTTCCCACTCTCTTCAGTGAGGACTGCACATGCTGAATGTTTCCCAGAAGACATTTAGCTTAAAAGCTTGTAGTCTGGACTGAAAGCATGAAGCTGCCCACACAGCAGTTATACCAAACTGCTAAATCAAATATGCTTCAATGATTTGGAAACTTTAGATAGGAGCAATGTCCTTCTGCCCAGGTAACAGGGCCCCACAATTTATGTCTTTGTGACTAAATATTTAGTCATGAATTAACATATAGTGCTACACTAAAACATTCCATTTGAGATCAGAGACCAGAAAGTGTATTTGAGCCTGCAGTCCTGCTTGACAAGATTTGTAGCACACACTTATAAAGCCAGTTGGTATATTCACAAAGGTACAAAAATGTTCCCCCTCACACATAGCTATGGATGCCATCCATCTTATGATGCATTTTAATTCTGATCTTTTCACAAATACATAACCAGATGCCAAAACATGCTTAACATAATCTACTAGAAATCAGACATAAAGAAATTAAAAGAGAAGGGGTTTTGTTTGCCATCACTTTCAGAAAGTGACTTGGGAGGGTTTGACCAGTATATTTTAAGTATTGAAACACATCTCTCAAAGAGCATAGCAGTACCCTTTGGAGTTACTGGATTCATCCACGGATAATTCTGAGGTAAATGGAAAGAAAGAAGAAAAGGAGCTGAAGCTGAGAGATCACTGGAGCTGTAAATATTTTATTTATTTGCCCTTGTTTTCTTGAATGAATTGATGGATTACACAAGGATGTCGTCTGGGAGTAAGGGCAGATGTTCGACAAGGATCACACAGGGCTGGCCACAAGTCTTTTGCAATGATTAGGGGAAAAAACAACCTATCTGCCTTTGAGTACATGGGCAGGTGGCAACACCAGCAGAGGTTTCTTCTCCTGAAAAAGTAACATTCATCTTGGCATTTACATATTTGTGAATGTTTGACTTTGCAGATTTATTCATCTATTAATCTAGCAGGAGAAGGAGTAAAGGGAGGAGAGAGGGAATGTTAATGGAAAATCTTGGGATTTTTAAAAAAAGAAACTCACCCCCTCAGAAAATCCATTATGTAGCATTACAGTGACCCATGAGGTTCATCATCAGAATTTTGCTCTTTGGATCCTTTTTATTTAATAGTTGCACATTTGTCAACTTCTGCATAAATCAAGGAGAAGAGACACATTTTGCCAGCAGTGTTTAAAGCTGACAATAAAGGAGGCTCAGGAATCCTGAATCACTTCCAGGATCCATTTACTAGAGATGCTTCTGACCACATCCAAATTTTGCTGCATTTCCTCCCTTGTTCAAACAGGAGTAATTCCCTTCTCTTTCCGCATTACCATTTTATTTTATCACCTTCAGGCAATACTCACTCACCTCTCAGTCCCTGCTGCTTTCTGCTTTAGTCACTTCAATGCTTCCTTTTCAACTAAGAACAAAACAGAAACAATCTCTTCATGTGTCTGGTGCCACAGGGGCCATTAGCAGCCAGATGATGATTTGTAGAGCAAGCCTGGCTCACCTGATGGCCTTCCAGACAAATTCCTCCACGTCTTACCACCATGCCTCACATTGGACAATACAAGTTCAATGCTTTTTCAGGCAAACTTTAGAAAAGTTCTCTGTCAGCTTCTGTCAGGGGCTTGAGGGCACCAAAAGGTCTGACTCTCTGTCCAGCCTCATGTGGGACCTGCATCCCTGAACCTGCTGCTGTAGGAGCTCCACAGCAGTGTTGTTGGTGTGCCTGTCTTGTGCCTTCTCCCATGGATGTACCTTGTACTTGTCTCCTGAATGGACCCATCACAAGTATGTCTCACGTTAAATGAATGCGTGTAAATCACACTGCTCCAGGGTTAATACTTCTGAATCTTATAATATAACTGACATGCAAAGAAGTTACAAACACATTACCAACATGAAAAGATGTGGAAATTACAAAAGATTAATATATTTATCTAAAATAACAAGTTTCTCAAGTACTGAAGCTGTATTTCCTGAGATTATTAACTGAAGTATTATAGAGTTTATAAAAAGGCTTGTAATGTCTACCCGGATCACAATTAGATGGCTTTCTGAAGGTCATCCCCTCTCCACATGGAAAAACTCTGAAAGTCTATCTTGGTTCACTGCTGTTACCGTCACTGGATACTTATGTGCATGCACATGAAAACATCAATATATTTAGGGCTGGCTGATGGGTGTGTGCATATGAGAAAGAACAGAGCTCCACTCTACTGTAAGGGCACTGCCAAGGTTATCAGGCCTTCCACTTGTTCTTGTACCTATAAATAGACCATAAATTTTAGTTACTGTAGATTCCTGACAATTTAAGAATTTCTGAGAAGAAAAGTCAGGAATAGCTGTGGGCAGGAACAGCCAAACCCTTTTGCTGAATTGGTATAAAGCACTAAACCATGCTACTAATGCTCACTCTGTCAAATTGCCTGTCAAAGTTAAGCTCTGTTATCTTTGCTTGGCCTGCACATAATAAAAGCAAGCACAAGCTTTCAGTTTTAATGACAAACTGTTTAATGACAGCTGTAGTCATCCTTGCATTTAAAACCACAAACAAAAGATCCCACTCAAAACAGGCACAATGTAATTTTTCATTGCAACTGCTACTTTTGAGACCTCAGCTAGCAAAATAGACGTTTTTAATTTAACACCAGAAAGTATGGTAGAAACAACAAGAGTATACAAATGGTCAATAATGATTCAAATTGTTATCTCATGCTGCCTTATCTTCTATAAGCTTACTTGCTCATTCTTAGCCACTTTTGGGGTTTTTTTCCCCACCTCTCTCTCCTTTCCAGCCCAATTCAAAGAACTTCCAATATTTCACAAACAAGAATAAAAGTACTGTGAGTTGTAAACATCTGCAGTGCCCAGCCCTGACTTTCCTTCATCCACCTGTCCTGCTGTTTATCCCTCGCCCTCCTTCCATCAGCTCTGCTCATGCAGACCTGAGGCCCTTGTTCCTTGAGAGCAGCAGCAGGAGGTAGGACATGCTCATCCCTACTGTGTAGCTTCTCCTCGCCTCACACTTGCCTTGCTGCAGCTCTGAAGAGATTACTTTGTTCAGACAATGCTCAGATCCATGTTTTACAGTCCTTGTTTGGCAGCCTACATAATCCCCATACATCTCCACTGATCCTGCAACTGTGTGATTTATCAAGAGATCATGATCCAGTCAAATCTAAATGAGTTTTTTCAACTCTCTCCAGCTGCTTCTAATAAAGTGTCAGGCATATTTAGTCTTTCCTGGTATTACTAAATCATAGATTCTACTGAAAATACCTACAATGCTTTTGTACTATTTCTCTGATTTCCATCAGGCTCAAGCTGTCTTGTCCTGAAAATGCAGAATGAACTCCACATGATACCCTCAGGACTGCTTCCCATGAGGGGAGGACTCCTTTGTGTCCTCCTGGCATGAGCTCAGGTGTCTAATCCCAAGGAACATGCTCAGCTGGACCAAGGGTGGGAATGCTGTGCTGCTCCCTTCTCTGCTTCTCTCAGCTGACAATGCCTGCAGCTCTCATTTCGCACAGCAGAGTAGCTGCAGCCCATCATGGTGTTAGAGTGAAGGACAGGTTAAGACTGTGTGAGCAGCAAGTACTTGTCGCAAGTCAGGGAAAGAAGAAGGAGCTGCAGGGTGAGGTGACAACTGAGCTGTGTTTTTGCTTTAACAGCGAAGAGGGGAGTCCATAGAGTGTTTCTTGGGTGTTTTTTAACAAACTGAGGCAGGAGGGATCAGGTAAACAGCAGGTGATGTTGCTGACTCCTGAATCTGACAGTAGTGAAGAAGCAGAGTTGAGTCCCTGGCCTGAGCTTTGCTAATGACTGTTCCCCACCTGAGAATTCTGACCTGTGTGTGTTTAGGAGGGAGCTGCTAACAGGTAACTTGACACAGGAAATGAGGATCTGAGTCATATGAAGGGTGGGATTCAGGTCCCTAATCACACCCAGCAGCATTTTTTTTAGATGCCTTTGTGGTTTTTTTCTTTCCTCTGTACTTCATAAGACTGTAGCTGCTCTTCCATAGGTCCTATAACATATTTACTAACCCAGTTTGATGTCTCAGGTACCATGTGGCACCTAAGAGAGCACTAGACACCTATGCTTAGGCATTTGAATACCTCTCAAGGCATCTAACCAAAAAATCTGGAGGAGAGTGGACATGGAGTGAAGACATGAAGACCTAAGAAGTCAAATTTCCCAGCATTATTACTTTATTGTTATTATTTTTTAAAGTAAACTAGATTTTATATCAACATTTACAGAGAGATCATATACTATCAGCATGGCTACACAAGTACTGCAAACATCTAACAGATAGACCACTCCCTGAGAGATTTCTGAGGGTGGACTGATCAGCCTTGGGTATCAGCAATTTTGTCTGTCTGACTGCTTGTTAGGGCAGTTTTAATTGTTTTAAATAAAAGTAGATCAAATTGATGGAGCAGGGGATGTTTCTATGTGGGTGCTTTTAGGTGGAAGGGAGTTCAATCCATTCTCTCCTGAGCCCTGTAGTCTCTTGATCATGCTGGCTCTGGCTTATGAGAATCTTCTAGGAACATATATGGTATTTTGGACACATATTGGGCACATTTCAGATGCTTTAAAGGAAACTCAAGCATTACAGCCCTGGAAGAACTACAGGACAAGTCTATGACTCCTCCAGCCAGAAAATGGGATGACATTGTTTAGGTGGCCTTTAGTTTAGCATGAGTGCTAAGATATGCATCTAAGAGCCTTAGACAGCACTTCTGGAACACACCTTGAATCACATACTTGCACTGAATCTTAGCAAGATTAGGAAATCTTTGTTTACTCTTCCATCTCTAGGGTTGTTTTTTTAGTGGGAGACACTGATGCAGATAAATGTATTTAAAATCTGAAGGAAAAAATACAAAAACTCTGCTTGCCAATGAATCCAACTCCATGTGTGTAGTGGGTCCTGTACCTCTACTGCTTAAAAAAGTAATGTTTCATCTAAAGCAGGCTTCATTTCTTGGGCATTATATTCCTTTTTCATTTTAGATTCGATATTTTACTACTGGTTTGGTTTTTTTCCTGTGAAAAAGCCCTTTTCTAATACAAAAGACCTGCTTAGAACCATGCAAGGAGTACACTTCTCAACAGAAACACAGATTCCTGTTAGTCCTGTTTGGAAAGCAGTGGGAGTAGGTATGAAATGTAGCAACTGGGAAACTGTACCAATAACTAGAAGCAGCAATTAAATAAAGACAGCAAAAAAATTGAGCTACTGGTGACACAGAGGTATTCTCATTATTCCAATTAGAGACCCTTGAGCACTGGTGCCAAAATACTTAAAAGAGAGGCAAAGTAAGACACCTTCGAGCAGAGTGTTGTCATTTCTGCAAAATAGAGTAATAAAATTGCATTCTCTTTAAACAAGTCATAACAGAGCTACTAACACAAAGTGTTAGAGAGCAACATTGATCCCTCATGGATGCATACAAAGCCAGAACATTACAGAAGAAGCCACTCCCAAAGCAGCACATGTTCCATTAACACTCTTATTTTCAGATGGATTGACTATTTTAAAAGTGAGTGATGGAAAAGCACATTATTTTTGGTCTTTGTTTTGTTTCTTTTATGTAAATAAATGTTCTTTAAGACTATGTCTTAAATGTTCTTTAGGACATGTATTAACTATTAATACATGTTTTGGCACAGGCAACCTTCTGAATTGCTGCAGCCTCTCCTATGCCATGGCAGGTGGATCTGTTCCCGTCAAAGAGTTTAACTGACATCTCAGCCTTTAGACTGTATCATTAAAGATCTTCTGGGATTTAGCTTGTCCTTCCTTGAGTGCACCATGTGTGCATGGTTGCTCCAAGGCAGAGCAAGAGGTTTTGATCTGCACTGTCTCTATTTATGATTGACTAGCAGAGATTGCATGGCCTCCCCAGGCAATCTGCTTTGTTGGATTAGACAAATAGGTATTTGGTCTAGGTTGAGTTAATCCCACCCTAGGGGAGGAAGGTGGACTACTTGACCACCTGACATCCTATTTAGTCCTACTTTTTCCTACAAATTTCTGATTCTTTCCTGATAAGTAGGCTGCTGGGCTCTTCACAAGGTCAGACACTGGAAAAATATGGGGACAAAAGGCTGAATCCATGAATGTATATACAAGCTTAAACTTCATTTATTTCTATGAGAACTGAGATCCTAAAGACTGCTGTAGATCACAGGCCAAAACTATCACTGCATCCTGAATAAAAAAATAATAAATTATAAAAAAAGAGGTGTCATAACTTGCAAATGGATGCAGAAAACTCAATTATCTGAGGTAAGGCTGATCCATAAATTGTGCAGAGATAGACAAGCTTTCCTGAACAGAACCTGCAGTCTTTGACCTCTGAATACTACAGCTTCATTTTCAGGTGTACATGATAATCTACCCAGCAGAGTTATGTCTGACAGCAAGCTCCCTGTATGATGATATTCTTACAGAATACTATCAAAGGAGTTACAACCCACTGGGTTTCCTTAGCTGTTGATTAATAAATAGGGAAAATTCCCTGAAGGACTGATGTCAGATTGAACACCATTATAACAATGAACTAAGCATACTTTGGGCTGCTGCCAGACCTTGAACTGGGTGTTCCCAAGGTCACCTCACCTCCACAGTCACCTTCCATGGGAAGAGACATACATCATAGGTTCTAAGCTTCAACGCTTTGTAAATAAAATCCTTACCAAATAAACTATAATATTAAAAAAAAAAAAGGGATTTTTTTTAATATTAAGATTTGACCCTTTAGAGAGATTCATGTAAATGTTCTACATAATATTTAAACTATTGAAATTCTCTAAGTTAGAAACTGTATTTCAAGTATTCAGAAAAGGTACAGTGCAATTTTATTGCATATTTACAAATAAATAAAACATTTTAAATGTCCATAGCTGTCCAATGTTGACAACTTTGAGCATATTATTCATGCAGAATATAACAAGGCTTCCACTTAATTAAAAGTGTATATACACACAATATCCATATGTATAAATGTCTTGGAAAAGTATTTATTACAAGATCTGTGTTGGTGCAGTAGACTACCCCATTCCATACTGAACATAGTTTATAGGTGGCTGTGCTGTTGTGGTGCGTAATGGGCAAAAATTCAGATACGGTGGAGCACCTAATCATGAGTGCTGCAAGATACCCCAAAATTAGGAACAACATGAAATGCATTTTCACTGTATTTCACCAGTTACTGAAAAAAAAAATTTGCTTCTCTTTAGAAATATACACTACCGTAATTTCAGGGCATTTCAGAATTTCTAACATATTGTCTTCTTCAAATATTAAGTGCTATTATTGCCACTTTGTAGCATATAGGAGAAAATATTAATAACCACAGACATGTAAACATTAAGCCTCTGATATAAGCAATGTTTTCAGGTTCCCTGTTGTATATTGCTCAGTACTGACAAAGGGAAATTCAGCCTCATGTCTCCAATGTTCCCGTTTTCAGGATAGAAAGGATGCTCTTTTAGAAGTGTCTATTTTCATCCCTGTACTGCACCCGACCTATTCACCCAGGCTTTTCTTGTAGCAAATGGAGACAGAGATGCTTTCAGAGCATTATTCATCTTATTCTAAAGTAGATACCCAAGGTAGGTCAGATGAATTGCAAATTAAAGCAGCTTTTCTTTCCACTGATAACAAAAGGAGCCTGGAGTGATGAGTACAGAAGTACCTTCACTGTAGGCATCTGCAGTCAGGTATAATGAGATGTTTCCATTCATCCGAATTCCCAGCTATCCTGGGGGAGTGCACTCACTTCAAGGGGATTGATGGTTTTTGTGAAGTACACAGTAAGAAAAGCTCCAAAGAATATTTCTTCTTTCTTTCCTGTGTCTTGTCTAATTTTCAGGGCTGAGCTGAAGGGAGTGGAGTCTTCAGTCATTAGATTGGACAGTAACCGGCCCTTCCTTTCTTTCCTCTGCTAGTCTAGCTTTACTGGGAAGGACAGAAGGCATCTCAAAACTGTTCTGTAGCTGGCAGTTCGGGTAAGTAGGAGGAACATTTTAAGTTCTCTTTAATAGTCAAAACTCTGAAACTGGCCTCCAGTTCTTCCTGAGAAGGTGCTCTAATCACTAGTTTATTTGTACACACCAACTGGTTTACCTCTTCCTTAAAACAAACAGACCATAAAAACTCAAAATCTTCATGGCAAATCACTCACTATCTTATTCAGACATTTTACCTAAACCCAGTAATAACAATGAAATCATCGTGGATGATCTATCATCACTACCACTTTATTTTGTAGAGAGATCTGTAGGGATTCAGTTGTTTGTGTATACGTTTTGGACGATTTTTTTTTTAGTAGATATCATACACATATGCTTTTTCTTTATTTGCTTTCAGACCATTTATTAGAGTTATTGCTTTACAATATTCTCGGCTGCCTGGTTTCAGATCAAAGAAAGAAACATTTGCTTCTCACCAAAGTTTCTGAAAACTTCATCACTGAGAAGTCCTGTTGTAGTTACAGAAAAACAGATATATAAGAAAATTCTCAGTTACAGACTTGAAAAACTTAAGTGAAAGTGACAGAAGAAATTTAACTTCCACAAGTCCAAATTATTTTATTAAACAAAACAATGTAAACTTTCTGGGGCATTTAAATGGGTTCTCAACTAGGAATGACTTCTCAGGGCAACATTGTATTGTATTCATTACCGACCTCTTACCAGTCTACAGTAAGGGGAAGAAAAGCAAATCTAAATCTAGACATACTATGAAGGGCGTAACATTACAGTTATAAAGTTTTTTATATAAATGAATAGCCTGGACTATTGCACAGAGAAATGGGGACTTGCTCTGTGAGAATTTTGGTTAATTCAAATGCTTTCATAGATGAGAAACCCCAGGGAGGGAGAATTCTCCTATGGACACATATGATGTGCTTAGTGCTGATTTCGACCTTCAGTGTGGGATTTAATCCATAATGGGCACAGAACAGACAGGGAAAAAAAGTAGTTTCTTAAAGCCTATGTGCATAACACTAAAGACCGGGGCATTAAACAGTAATGGGGAAAACTTCCATGTCTGGAAATGGTGCAAAGATCCAAAGGTGCTTGTTTGGGTGCAGGACAATCACAGGCTGTATGTCAAGCACAAATCTCCCATAAAGTCCCAGCACTGTTTATAGAGATACAGTGAGCATAGAAGGCCTGATGGTGATGCAGCTCAAAAAATTCTGTGAACACTGGATCTAGAATGTACACCAACCACATACATCTCATCTTCTGGCTGAGAATTTTTCAAATAAATTTGCCAATTTTACTTCCCTGAAAATAGTTGGAAATAGTCCAAACACTGCAAATACTAAGGTTATCTGACTGAAAATACTTATTTAGCTAAGGCAATTGGCAATGCTGTGGCGTAGCACCCGATGGAGATCTTGGTTCACCTGCTTAGCTGCAGGTTTACATGCTACAGCAAGAGTAAAGTTTATGGTGGGTCAGATGCTGGTGGCCTCTGACCCGCATTATTTGGTGAGTGTATATTTGGTAACTGAGCTTTTTTTAAAGAAAAGAAGTTTTATAACTAACTGCTTTTAAAACTAGTGAAGGTAGCTGCACATGTTGTGTGCTCAGTCATTAAGCACATCCAGAAACTCTAACTGCAAAATACTACTTGTTCTCCCTATTTTGTGCCATTTGGCTAAATATGTTCCCATTGAACTTGTCAGGGATTAATTTGGTTTACCAAGTTCTGTTATACAGAGACATCAGAATGGTGGGCAATGTTTTGAAACTGTTAACTATTTTTGCTTTCTTGTAAACAAACCACTAAGAAATCTCAAAGGTCAGAGCATTAGCCTTTGAACATGCTAAAACACCTGGGCTTTGGATTCCGTTCCATATCAGAGCACTAAAGAGAGCTGCATCACAGGCAAGCCTGTGGATACTTCAGATTTGGCTTGTCCAGGAATACGAGTACATGTGAAGTGGCAGAACTTCTGGAATTGCATCCAAAAAAATTTTTTTTTAAATAATTTAAAAATAGAAGTCCTGGAGGCAACAGGCTTTGAGCTTTTGAATTTCTCATAATGTGGAGTGGCATTTATCACATTTAATTTTGCAAGTTTAGGATTTAAGCACCTAGTCTAAGCCAGAAATATAAGCTTTTCCACAGAAGGGATGGAAAGATATGAACGCTTTTCAAGTGTCTTTCACAGGATGAGATGCCTCTAACCCTGACCTCCCTTCACTTATGATAGGAGGAGCAGTATCTGTCTGACAGCTGTCAAAATTTCTTAATTTCTAATATCAAGGCAGCAATATGTGATTCAAATCTCTTCCTATCAGGGCTGATAGATCCTGGTTTAACACACTATCAGTTGAGGAAGTAAGATGCAAGGTCTAAGTCAGACACCAAAAATGGCCTGAATGTGGTCTTTCTATGTCCAAAGGGGTGAGGAATGGCACATCTCATATACGCTTATTGAATGTATATTTGAAAGACTGTCTTACTAAAATGCTATAAACTCATTTAACTATAAAATTTAAGTTTAAAAAGGGGAATGGACCAAAGGATCATTCAGTTTAGGCAGCCATATTCTGCCTCTCACACTCAACACATACGTAATTGAGATGGGAAATTTGAAACTGCCATGCCCAAGTTTTTGGGCTTTTAGGGTTCTGTTTAAGGGCAGCCAGCTGCATGTTCCCAGCTCTGTGGTGTGCACTTTCACTGAGAGATCTGTACTTCGGTGCTGCTGCAAATATCTTTCTCCATACACAAATCCCAGCTGTTCTTTGGCTTCCAGTTAATGTCTATGTTGCTTGAAAGATGAAGTTAGGCATTAAGTACTTATTGATGCCTACAAAAATCTTTCATCTAAAATGCAATGTAAGCTAAAATTAGGATTCTCACTTGCTAACCACAATCTTTTGTCTGTGATGAACACCTGCAATCCTAGCAAGGCAAAATCAGTTTGATCTAATGGTTCAATAGCTGTTGCTCCAGAATAGTTCCTATTTTATAGTATATATTGACACTAATTGATGGTTCATTTGAAAGTTCTGGAGAACTGGTTTGAAACTATTTTACAGAAAAGTCTGGAAATCGACTTGCAACATTACAAAAATGCCTAATTTTAATAGGTATCCAGGCGAACAGACACCTACATCCATATGACTTGCACATTAATAAAATTATCATCTATCATATTTTAAACTGACTGTGATTCTTACCTTGGAAAAACTCACTGAAGACAATATGAGGTTTATCTGAATGGAAGTCACAGTATCAAACCCAAAAGGTTAAGATGTCTTTGTGTTTATTCCAGTTGTGTGTAAAATGGGAGTAAAGTTAACATCGGCTAACTTACGGGAATCTCTATGGAGAAAGGAAGCATAGTAAGGGGTTGATATCACTACCTGGATATGAAGAGGGAGGGGGGAATGCTGGTTCTTGTCCCCTTCACAATCTTAAGGCTTAGTTCTCATTTACTTTCCAGCCTGTGGCTGTCTAACATAAAGGGCAGTAGTTTATAGTCACAGGAAAATGTATGTATGGCAGTAATACTGTTTGAATTTTAATACAACGAAACTGCCTGTGTGGGGTGGTTTTGTTATGACAACCAAAGCTACAAAGATTAGGTAAAATTTCTGTTATAAAGCGGGACAGAAAAAATTACAGTGAAGGGAATCTTAAGTGATTAAACTGCAATTTCTTCAGCCTTTGATATGCAATTTTAATAGTTATCCAAGGTCAATGCAGAGATGGCAGGATCATTCTTCAAAAGAGAGTTTTGTTACATTTTATAACAAATACCACAGCATCCTGAATTATTAAAAGCATTCAGTTTGGGGATACCTGACAGTTTGTTTGACTGAAGTTCTGGTCCTAGTTTAACAGTCTTTGTGGTGGAACATGACTGCATACTATATAAAATGTGCAGTATGTCATGTTTATAGTATAGGTGTGCATAAAAAATATTTAGTTGATTGAAAAGAGTTCTATTAATAGGCAAAAATCAACATCTTGGCTTAGATAAATTAAAATAATTCTAAATATTTTTACTAAATATAATCCTCTGTCAGCTGCAGAATTACTGCACTATTTTCATCAATTAACTCACTCACAGACAAATATACCTCCGTCCATAAAAACAGCAGACATCCAAAATATATGTGAAAGATAATAACATTCATCTAGATATTGCTGCAATTGTTTTGATAACATATCATGCTTATGTTATAAAAGCCTCACAACCACTGAGATCACTCCTCTAAAGAAAAAGACTGACTCTTCGAATGAACCACCTTAACATGATGTGAATACTTAGTACAATACGGTCTCTCCTCACCACTGATCTTTCAGCTAAACATGAAACATACAGAAAATTAACCACAGTAACCCGTGACGGAGGAAGATCATCTCCTGAGTTAAATTTCAGCATGCACAGCTTCATTCTACAGGAACTGCCAAACTTCTCTCTCAAGCTACCTCATAGACTTATCGCAAGAAAGTTAATTTGGGGCAAATATTCTTAATGCTCTAAGGCAGGCCAGAAGATAAGTCAGGCTTGTGTGGACAAAGGCTTTTCTATTTCTTGCACAGCAACTTCTACTAAATCTATTAAAAGGTATTACTTTTTGTACAAGTCCTCCATTGCTTATTATAAGGGGGTAACCCTAAAATAATAAACTGAACACTAAACTGAATACTGCTATTAGATAGATATTGCCACAACAAAGACATTAAACTGTAGTCAGTTTGTACTCTAAAAAGTTTCACCTCAACTTCCTTTAACACCTGTGCTAGAGTGAAATGTTTTGCCAATAATTCCTTGTTGATACACAATTTCAGTTATAATTATAATTTATATAAATATATGTAACACCATACATAACCACAAAAAAGTACCTATTCTGGATTGTACATTGAGACTAAATTATCATTGTCACTCGTGACAGTACTTGGCCACTTCCTGTCAACAAAATTTCCAATCCCTCACCAATTTTATCCAAGAGCAACTTGAGAGAGACTCTAGGTCTTAAGGTCTTTAAATATTTTTTGGAAACAGCTATGCTGCTTATAGTGTTTTTTTTGTTGCCTTCATTACACATCGAAGAATGTGCATATGTGTGTCAGTATACATTTAAAAATAATGTTATAAATTCCATAATCACAGTAAAGAAACTTCAGAGTCCAAACAGAGGACATAAACCACAGGTAAAAAAGCTTGATGGAACAACTTGTTTAGTCTAGTAAATTACCAAGTCTTTTCCCTGTGTTAATAGATCAAGAAGCTGTATTTTGGCTTTGAAACAAAAAGAGTGAGAGCGATCAAAAGGCAGAGGAAAAAAAAAACCATAAAGGAAATCACATTGCTTCTGATGAGATCTAAAGTTGGAAAGAGCTTGAAGAAAGCTGATTTGAAAAGGAGGTTTTCAAAAAGGCAAGGTTGAAGTAAAACTAGGAATATGGAGGGTGGGCAGAGTACCAGTGCCAGACAGGTGAAAACAATTACTGGGACAGCAGCAGAATAAACCTCATAAGCTAATACGACAAAAATCTCAGAAGAACTTTAGAAAGATGGAGGGTGACTTTGGATTGAGTTTTGGAGTGAATGTTGGTTAGGACATGTAGTCACATTTACTGTAGGTACATGCAATGTACAAACCAGCACTATATTCATCCCAGCAGCAACCCAAAACAATTTTGAGAACAGACTGTGTAAGTTTCACCAGTCAAGGAATGCAACTTTATTCTAACAGAAACCAGTTACATTTCTTCACACTACAAAGCAATGGGAAATAAACTATGGATGCCAGATTTAATGGTGTTGGACTTTTCACAAACATCTCTGCCTGCATGGCAACAGATATTTGGACTGAAACAGAAGTCATGAAAGAAATGGAGGACAGGTTCCAGACAATGACCCATTTACAGAGTGTGATGGTAAAGAAGACATTTCAGGGACAACTCGTGAGGCAGCTATCTGCCTCTAGAGATACCTGGCAGAAAAGGATGACTGAAAGTTACAGCTCAGCAATACTCTTGCATATACCCAGGCAAAAACCTATGCCTAAGTTAATAAACCTATGCCTAAGTTAATAAACCTATGATAATTTATAAATAGCCACTTGTGTAATAATTCATTAATGAAATAATGAACAAAAAGAGCATGGAAGCAACAGAAAGGTTGTTGGTTAAGTACAGCAACACACAGGCAACTGAAACACTCTCAGCTGGCTGACTTAAAATTTTCAAATTCTAACTTTGTTTCAGCAGACTATTTATACAGGATTGTTCTTTGGTTTTTGAACACCAAATGACTTGACATACTGTGAATGATGGACATTCACTCTGAGGGACAGGAGATACTGTACAGCTTGCTTCTACATGGCCTTCAAAGTTGAACTGTAATAGCAAAATTACCTACACAACCAATTAAGTATCCAAGTACTCCCATGAATCCCACTTGCCATTTCCATCCTCTTCCCCTGCTCTCCTAATTTCCTGGGCAAGATAGTAAATACACATTAGCAAGAGATGGCAAATCTTTTTGCCCTTGCAAGTTATGAAATACACTGTTGGAAAAGGTTAAAAACCCTTGACATTTGTATGTCATATTTAGCCTCCTTTACCAGCTTTTAACAACCAAAATTATTTCATTTTTACTAACTTGTTTGAAGAGCATATCTGGAATTATTTACATAATTTAGTACAAAACAGCAACGAAATGTAATAGCAAAAATCAGACATTGCTACTATTTAGAAGTTAAGATTATGCCATATCAACAGAGGGCAGTCTTTGATAACTATACATTTGAATGAAGACTTGGAGAGCAGTAAACTTCTGTTTGTTTTATACAGGACTGTGAGTTGTGTAGGTTTCAATAAGGAAAATACATCTGTGATTCATCATCAAAAGCAGAAGCCAAATGCCCCCAGGAAGAGTTGCATTTAAAACAAGAATATATTTGCACTCTTTTTTAAGTAAACCAATGCCTTAAAAATACAGATTTACCCTGCTGAACCTCACAGGTAATTTATTTCAGAGGAAATATTCATCACTAGATTTCCAGACACATTTATTTATTAATGTTCTGTTAAATGAGGAGGTCTTCTGTGTCCTAAATCTTTTTCTATTTAGACTTGGAAATAAAGTTTAGTAGTATAGCAAAACCGCAAGCTTTCATGCAAAGATATGTATGTTTTTTTCCCTCGTCAAATATTAGTTCCTTTATTCACTAAAAAACTTATTTTAAAAGATCAATGGACTTGTTATTGGGCCTAGTTCTGATCTGTCACACTAACTCCAAGGACAATTGGTAGAAAAACAGTTTCGATTTACATCTATGTCATTAGATCAGAACTTAGCCAAGATGAATTTTCTTCAAGTGCAATTTGAACACAAGTGTTGGCACAAGCCAAGGAAAGTACTTTCAAAATCCTCATCAATTCTATAATCTGGAGCATTTTTGTTTATGTTGTCCTGTGAAAAGAAGAAGAAATAAAGCAAGTCATGCACTTTGTACTTGGACTGTGGCACAAGAGCTGACTGACTTGTTTGACAAGACAGCAACTCTTAAAAATAAAGAGGACTTCTGCTGTTTGTACATTGAGATTTACTACTTGGTGAGGGAGATAACAGAGGTCAAAGAACCAGACCCTGTATCCACTGAAAATAAGAAATTTCCATATGAGACATAGGGCAACTCTATCCCTTTACTAATTTTTTATTTCTTTTTTCTCCAAAGCAGTGTAATATCTCAAAAAATTTAATAGTTTGAATGCCTTGGTCATTGATGCCTGGGACTCAACAGAAGCATCTTCCTTTGAATCTTACAAATAAGACATTCACTGCTGAAATCCCAGGTGAATGTCTCATAAGGCTAGACAAACGGTAACAGTGTTGCTTAACTTGCTAGATATCTAACTACTAGAATTACTACCCCCTGCAGCAGCATCCAAGTCCATAAGTCTATTGCATAGGCTTATTTAATTAAATAGCTTTCAGCAGTATTCCACAGGTATGTCAGTAACAGAATATAAAAATATCTCACAAATTACAATAATCCAGTGTCGTAGAACTGGATGTAGATGTCTACTGACGTCCCCCCCACCCCAAACCAAGCTGAATTATTCGTTAGAAAGAATACTTAAATGTGAGTGTAGCTGACTGTGCCCACACTTGCAAAATTCAAATTCCAAACTCGAGTTTTGCCATACAGAAACAAGATCACGTGCCATAATGCTGCTCCACCACGGAAGGACAGGGTAAAAGATCATTTAAAAAAAAAAGGAATAAAAAAATTACACACATGTCAAAACAGCCTTCCGCTGTCTTTGAATCTGTCGCTTTGTCGTATTTTTCGCCTTCTTAAACCAGAGTGTGGATCACATTTCATAAACAACAAAGAATGTTAGCAACGGTGAGACACGCTGACTCAAAACTCAAGAGCCTGCTATCAGGAGCTTGAAAAAGCAAGGAACCGCAAGTTCGGGCTCTCATTGATGTGCTTTTAACTGCAGGCACAAGGTGGCAGAAACACCGTGAGGCTTTCATCCACCCGCTGCTGTGACTCGCCGCCTCCGAGGAGCGACACGGGACACTAACTGGTACCGACCGATGTGTTTTGCGCCAGAGATATTTATACAATATTCTTTGTGGCGCACAGAACCGCGGTGCCGGCAGACAGCTCCGCCGCAGCCCAGGGCCGCTTCCCATCGTGTGACCCATCCCGTTCCTCCTTGGGCACTTTTGTCGCCGCCCCCTTCCCAGACTCGGCTCTCGGGCAGCTCCGCTCCTGCCGCCGCCCCGCGCTCACCTGGCGCCCCGCACCCCGAGGGGGGCGGAAACCCCGAGCACTGCCCGGCGGCGAGCCGGGAACAGCCCAGCTTTAGTTCTGCTCCCGGGAGCCAGGCAGGAGCGGGGAAGCTCAGTGCAGGGGCGGAGGTGCGCTCCCGTTGCTCCCGCAGCTGGCAGAGGTGCGCTCTTGCGCTGCGGGAAAGCAGCGCCGCCCTCCCCCCGATACAAGGGCTCCCTTCCCGCGGCGGCTGTCGCCAGCAGAGCGATCCGTGCCCACCAGCCCCCCGCTCCCGCACCGCTAAGGCTCATCCCACCGCTCTCCCAACACCTTCTCCATCGCAACCTGTTGGGCAGCCGCGGGAAGGAGGCACGGACGGAGGGAGAGAGGGGGAGCTCCGCCCCTCCCCGTCGCTTGCAGGATTGGCATGCAGTTCTGCCCAATCGCGTGTGGCGGCTTCTCCCCCCGCGGGTGCCCATTGGCCGCTCGGAGGCGCGGGGCGGGGCTTGCCGGGTGCGGGGCTCCCCTCCGGAGCGGAGCGCGGCGCGCTCAGAGCGCAGCGTGTGCGCTGGGTGAGCGGCGCCGCGCCGGCGGCACAAGTGGGGCCGCGATTTGGCCGCTGCCGGGGCCTCTCAACGCTTTGCTCCGCCAGCAAGGACGATGCAGCCTCTCCACGCCAGACCGCGACGGCTGCTGGTCGGCTTGCTGCTGCTGCTGGTCGGCTGCGCCTGGGTTGGGGCGGCAGAGCCGCCGCCAGGCAGCAGCGCCGCGGTCTCCTCGCCGTGGTCGCCGGAGGCGGCCCCCGTGGTGGTGGCCAACCGCGGGCTGCGGGTGCCCCTGGGCCGCTCCGCCTGGCTGGACCCCGCGCGGGACCTGGTGCTGCAGGTGCAGCCGGGTGACCGATGCCACCTCACCGTGCTGGACGAGGACCCGCTGTGGCAGCGCCCGGGCCGCCTGAGCCCCCGGCGCTTCCCCTGTGACTTTGGAGCCCGCGAAGTGCAGTACTCGCACCTGGGCGGCCGCAGCCCCGCCCGGGACCGCGTCCGCCTGCAGCTGCGCTACGACTCGCCGAGCCGTGCCCTGGTGCTGCCCCTGGTGCTGGAGGTGGAGGTGCTCTTCACCCAGCTGGAGATCGTCACCCGCAACCTGCCCCTCACCGTGGAGCGCCTGCGGGGCACCAGCAACCCGCTGGACGCTCGCAGCCTGGAGTTCGCCTTCGAGCCGGGCCGGCAGCGCTGCCGGGTGGGGCTGCTGCCGCTGCTGGCCGGGCTGCCCCGCTACGGAGAGATCCTCAACTACCCGCCGGCGGCGGCGGGCGGGGGCGGGGAAGCGGCGGGGGGCGGCCCCATGCCTTCCTCGATGTGGGACTGCGAGGAGTTCCTGCGCCTGGGGCTGCGCTACCGGCACACGGCCGCCGGCGGCTCCCCGAACCGCGACCTGGTGCCGCTGGTGGCCGAGCTGCGGGAGGCGGCGGGCGGCGGGGCACTGCTGAAGCGCGAGTACTTCCAGGTGCTGGTGCGGATCCGCGCCGGGACTGAGAACGTGGCCCCCAAACCCAGCTTCTTGGCCATGCTGATGATGGAGGTGGACCAGTTTGTGCTCACCGCTCTCACGCCTGACATGCTGTCAGCTGAGGATGCAGAGTCACCGCCCGATCTGCTGCTCTTCAACATCACCTCTCCCTTTGGCCCTGGCCAAGGCCACATGGTCAGCACAGACGACCGGAGCTTGCCTGTCACCTCTTTCAGCCAGCGGGATGTGCGGGAGCTGCGCATTGCCTATCAGCCACCCATGGAGGACTCTGATCGGGAGCGGCTCTTTGAGCTTGAACTGGAGGTGTTGGACCCAGAAGGTGCTGCCTCAGAGCCCTTTGCCTTCGTGATTGTGGTGAAGCCCATGAACACCCTTGCACCTGTGGTGACCCGCAACACTGGTCTTGTGCTCTATGAGGGGCAGTCAAGGCCTCTCTCGGGCCCGGGTCCCAGCCCCAACCTGGTGGTCAGTGATGAGGATGACCTTGAGCAGGTGCGGGTGAGTGTGGTGGCAGGGCTGAAGCATGGCCACCTCACTCTCCTGGAGGACACCCCAGGATCTGGTGCCCCTCGTAAACACTTCACAGTGGCTGAGCTGGCAGCCGGCCGGGTCATTTACCAGCACGATGGCAGCGAGTCTCCACTCAGTGACAACCTGGTGCTGCGGCTGGAAGATGGTGGCTCTCGCCACCGCGTTGAGTTCCTTTTCCCCATTACCCTGGTGCCCACTGATGACCAGCCACCCCTACTTAATGCTAACACAGGGCTTGCCATGGCTGAGGGTGAAACAGTGCCCATCACCACCCGTGCTCTTAGTGCCACTGACATTGACTCGCAGGATGCCATCCTACTCTTCACAGTGGAGTCTGGCCCCACAGCTGGGCAGCTCCTGCTCCGTCAAGCACAACCACCTCCTGGCTGGGAAGAGGAGGAAGAAGAGGAGGGCTTTTCTTGGAGGAGGGTGCCAGGTGTAGCAGGGAGCTCCATCATCTATGAAAAGCCAGTGAGAGAGTGGCTGCAACAGGACATTGTGGAAGGGCGTCTCTTTTACCACCACTTTGGGGCTCATAGCCCTGGCCCTGGGGTTGTGTTGGACCAGTTCATCTTTAGAGTCCAGGATGACAATGACCCACCCAACCGCTCTGGACCACAGACTTTTGTGATCAGGGTACATCCTGTAGACAGATTAGCCCCAGAGCTCCATAGTAGCAGCAGCCTGCACTTAATAGTTGCAGAGCAGCAGGTGACCCCCCTGCGGAGGAAGCACTTGTGTTACACAGATCAGGACTCGGGAGACCGTGAACTTCGCTACACGGTAATTCAGCCCCCCATTGACACCGACTCCAACCACCCTCCCGAGGCATATGGAGCGCGCCTTGGATCCCTTGTGCTGACTGAGGATCACTCTGTGGAAGTTACGCATTTCACCCAAGCCCAGATCAATCATCACAAGATCTCGTACCGCCCCCCACAGGAAGAGCTGGGGGTGGCTCCTCATTTGATTCAGTTTCAGTATCAAGTGCAAGATGCGGCTGGCAATGCAGCCAAAGGGACTTTCACCATCTACCTGCAGCCTGTGGATAACCAGCCTCCCGAAATCACTAATACTGGCTTCACTTTGCCTGAGGGAGGCAGCCATGTCCTTAGTCCAACTGAGCTGGATGCCAGTGACACGGACACTGAACTTGCCCATCTCAGATTTATCCTGACCCAGGCTCCTCGGTATGGCCAGTTGCAGCTTTCTGGGTACAGTCTGGTTCCAGGAGGTATCTTTGGCCTAGAGGATATCCGGCAAGGGAGGGTGGTGTATGTGCACAGTGGAGCTGAGAGCAGCAGTGATACCTGCAGGCTTGATGTAAGTGATGGGGTTCATTTTGTGCCCATCACGCTGAAAATGAATGTGCACCCAGTTGATGATGAGGTTCCTACACTACGATTGCCCCCAGGCACTCTTGGTTCCTACCTAGATGTGCTGGAGAATGGTGCTGCTGAAATCACTGCTAATGTCATTCAGGGCACAGATGAGGATACAGATGACTTAATGTTGACCTTCATTGTAGAGGATCCTCCTCAGCATGGGAGCATCCTGGTTCAAGGGGTGCCTGCAGAGAGATTTTCCCAGAGAGATCTGCTTGATGGTGCTGTGGTATATGCTCACACTGGTGGTGAAATAGGCCTTCTGCCCAAGGAGGATGCCTTCAACCTTACCTTGTCTGACCTCTCTGAGAAGTGGCGTGTCAGGGGCAGTGTTATCCAAGGAGTTTCAGTTTTGGTGACCATTCTTCCTGTTGACAGTCAAGCTCCAGAGATTTTTGTGGGGGAGCAGTTCGTGGTGACAGAAGGTGACAAACGAGTCATTACTCTTGCTCACCTCAGGGCTGAAGATGTGGATACTCCTAGTGATGATATACTTTGTACAATTGTTGCTCAGCCCACATCTGGGTATGTAGAGAACATCTCTCCTGCCCCAGGATCTGAAAAATCCAGGGCAGGTGTAGCTATAAGTGCTTTTACCTTGAAGGACCTCCGTCAAGGGCATATTTTTTATGTCCAAAGTATACATAAGGGTGTAGAGCCTGTTGAAGACAAGTTTGCTTTGCGCTGTTCTGATGGCATTAACTTTTCCCAGAGGCACTTCTTCCCCATTGTTATTGTGCCGATCAATGACGAAGAGCCTGAAATCTTCATGCGAGAGTTTGTTGTGATGGAAGGCATGAGCCTGGTTATTGATACCCCTATCCTCAATGCAGTTGATGCGGATGTCCCTGCTGATGACTTAGTGTTCACAATCACCAAGCTTCCCAGGCATGGCCACATTGTAAACCAGCTGGTCAATGGAACTGTCCTAGTGGAGAGCTTCACCTTGGATCAGATAACAGAGAGCTCCAACATTCTCTATGAACATGATGACTCTGAGACAAGGGCAGACAGTTTTGAGGTGCAACTCACAGATGGTAAACACACCATTAGGAAAGTGGTACCCATCATGGTTATTCCTGTAGATGATGAGACACCCAGAATGGCCATCAATGATGGTTTGGAGATTGAAATAGGGGAAACTAGAACTATTAATAACAGGATATTGAAGGCTACTGATCTCGACTCTGAAGACAAAACCTTGACATACATTATAAATTACGGGCCAGGACAAGGCCTCTTGCAGAGAATAAAGGCTTCAGGTGGAGTTGAAAATATCACCCTGGGAATGAACTTTACCCAAGATGAAGTGGATAGAAATTTGATTCGATATGTGCATTTTGGCCAACAAGGAGTTCGTGATCTTATCAAGTTTGATGTGACAGATGGAATAAATCCTTTAATTGACCGCTACTTTTATGTGACAATAGGCAGCATTGATATTGTCTTCCCAGATGTCATCAGCAAAGGAGTTTCTCTGAAGGAAGGAGGGAAGGTAACCCTTACTACTGATTTGCTTAGTACCAGTGACCTGAATAGTCCAGATGAGAACTTAGTTTTCACTATTACCAGACCACCCGTTCGTGGTCATCTTGAATGCACAGATCAGCCTGGGGTACCCATCTCCACTTTCACTCAACTCCTGTTAGCAGGCAATAAAGTCTATTATATTCATACTTCAGAAGACGAGGTGAAAATGGACAGCTTTGAGTTTGAGGTGACTGATGGCTATAACCCTGTGTTTCGTACTTTCAGAATTTCCATCAGTGATGTGGACAATAAGAAACCTGTTGTCACAATCCATAACCTCGTGGTGAGTGAAAATGAATACAAACTGATAACCCCATTTGAACTGAGTGCAGAAGACAGAGATACACCTGATGCACTGCTAAAATTTATCATCACTCAAATACCAGTTCATGGCCAGATCATGTTCAATAACTCCAAACCAGTCACTACCTTCACTAAACAAGATCTGAATGAAAATCTAATCAGCTACAAACATGATGGCACAGAATCAGTTGAGGATAGTTTCTCTTTCACTGTTACAGATGGCACTCATACTGATTTCTATGTCTTCCCCAACACTGTGTTTGAAACAAGGAAACCTCAGACTATGAAGATTCGAATAATGGCTGTGGACAACAGTGTACCTCAAGTGGTAATAAATAAGGGTGCTCAGACTCTCCGTGTTCTGGCCACAGGTCACATCGGGTTCCTGATTACCAACAAAGTCCTCAAAGTGGAAGACAGGGACAGTTTACATGTTACTCTTAAGATCAGAATCACAGAGGGTCCACGCCATGGCTTCCTGATTCACCTGGGGAAAGGCAACCATAGCATCAGCCAGTTCACCCAAGGTACTACAATACTTCATATGCTTTCTTTAGATCACTGGAGACATTATTTTTCATGCTAAACTCTATAATAATTGATGGGAGAAACTTTCCAACTATAAGCTTATTTATAATGGCTTCATAATTTTTTACATCTGTTTATTTTTTATTGCATCCATGACCGCTTTAAACAGGAAATGTGGTCTGCTGGATAAACAGCGAATAAAGGAGCTTTTTTTCTTTGGAGAGCTTTGTCCAAATAAGTGATGTGATTTGCACTTTCTATCAGTCATAGTGATAAAAGTTTGGATAACAGAATTGGGCTGTACATCTTAAGAGACAGTGCTTTCTTTAACCAGTTTTATTTAGAAAATGGTATGGGAGTGGCCAAGCTATTATTAGCTACTGGTCATACCATGGCTAGGGTATCAGTTGCTGTACAGTCTGAGCACACCTAACTGTAAAAGCAAAATCATTTCCCCACCAGTGGGAAATAATATATTATGAGTGCATTTGTTGCCTTAATTACACAAATCTTTACCACAAAGCGTTTGTGGTAAATTAAAAGGTAATGTAAACATTTTAAAATTATGTCAGTGGTACTTACTTTTTACATGGAACTAAAATATTTGGTAGTATAAATAGGGCAAAAACCACATGGGTCATATATTCTGAAAGAAAGCCTCAACCCAAGGCTGTGAAGTAACTTCAATCGAAATGGGAGCATTAGCTATCTGGAGAATTTTCCATGTTACTTTGCAATTACTTAATGGCTAGTTAATTAACAATGAAATCAGGGGGTTTTTTTGCAGCCTTCTGCAGCTGTGGAATGAGCAGACATCACCAGCAGTATGGAGACTCAAAGGGGACCAGCCAGGCTCGGCTGTGTAGGTGGAAAGGCTTGAGGTGAACACTTGCAGTTGGCTGTGTTTATTTCACAAAGCCCACACTGGTACATACCTATGTTACAATATCTTGGCTGTAGCAATGTTCTTGTCAGATACACCAAATCTTTCAAACAGGCCTGATGAACTTCCAATGGTTGGAGTGTCTTAAGTTTTGCAGCACTAGTGCAAAAAAGAGGATGAGAAGAGACCAAACTGTGTCCAAGCTTTGGGAACCACCACAGCTCCTTAAATGTAAGGCTTCAGTAGTGAACTGCGAGTAATATGGAGAGTGTTGTCAGAATAAGTGAGAAACAAAAGAGAAAAGGAGTGAGCAAATAAACAGATTATCACTTATTTTAGTGGGTTTTCTCATACACTGAAGAATGTAGAATTATTGAACAGGTGTTCCTTGAAAGCCGACCACTGCATAGCACAGTGATACCTCATTTGTTCTGAGGATGGGGAGCCCTTGGGAGAGGAATGTATTTCATTCTCTCTTGTGCTGTGTGGCCAGGCATACATTTGTCTGATGACCAAAATGAAGTTGTTGCTTAGCTTTGAATTGGTAGTCCAACCATGTGGCATGAAGGCTATTTTAATATCCTGGGGTTGCCCAATCTGGGTAAGAAGCATGCAATGCTTAGGAAAGATTGGTTTTAAAGCTAGTGAGGATCCCCAGAAAGTCGTGTAAGTTCACAAGTTCTCTGACAGTACTAGCACAAGCACTCTTAATTTGTGTTGGATTGAAGAGTGTTTTTAAGAAAAACACATTTCTTCAATAGTATTGGCCTTTGAGAAGGTGATGCTTATGCTATACTGAGACAAATAATTTTCTAATGTTCAGGGCAGTAATAAACAAGGCCCTTTTTTGTCATACTCATTATGACCCCAGTGTAAGTGCAGATTTTGCAATGGACTTTGGGAAGCCTCTGTATTGACTATGGGACCTGCTGTTACACACTTTCTTTTTATGTTTTGATCTTCCCCTCCTTTTAGGTCTCTTATCCTGCCATGTGCCACCTCTTTCAAAATGCTGAATAGTTCCAGTGTCATCAACATGTATGGATTCTTACAGGGCTTGTAAAACTTGGTTAGAGTCTTCCAGTTTATGTTGGAAAGGACCCCTTGAGGTCATTTGGTCCTATCCCTACTCAAAACTGGGACAACTTTGAAGTCAAATGAGACTCTTTAGGGTGGCATGCAAAAATGTTTTGTAAGCTGCTTTCTAGTTAGTGAAGTCCATCCTCAAACTCCCATTTCTTGGATTTGTGCCTGTGGTTGTAGAACAGGGAGCCGGACCACTTTGAGTAGGGTAACAGGATTTATTGTGTGCAAGCAGCGTGAGCAGTCTGGTTTTTCAGATTGCCTGTAACTGAAAGAGAGGGTGGAGCAATTGTTTAGAACACAGCTTTCTGCCTTATGCTAGTGGAGATAATTATATTTTTTTAAGTAGAAAATTATATTGGGTGTATTTCAAAATTATGTTGGAGAATTCCAACATAAAATTAATTTTAGCAGGCACTGTAGTTACATGGTTATGAATTGTGCTTACAACTAGGCAAGTTTTGATATAACTAGCACAACCTAATCAGCTGTGTAAGGAAAGCATAAACTTGCTCAAGTGACTCTGAACATGTTCTTAAGGAGCAGAAAAGAGGTCATTCTTTGCAGTTATTTTTACAAAATTAAGGTCTTTGGATGACAAATGCCCTTTTTTCTTATAAGGTGGTCCTGGTCCTGCAAATACTGGTTCAAGTGCTTATCTCTGTGTATGCTGGAACCATGGATTTTGATAAGGCTACCCACATGAGAAGAGCTGGGTACTTGTGTGTTTGCAGGATGAAAGATTTATTTGCTGCACTGGGATGAAAAAGTATTTGTTTGCATCCTCTTTACAGCCCCATGAATTTTTGATCTTTAACTTTCAAACATTTATGGAAGTGATTCTGCACTAGTTATTTGCTAATAATGCTCTTATCTTGTTTGCGCTCAAAGATGTCTGGTTACTTTTGGAACTGAAGATTTTGTGAAGCTCTAACAGAAGTGCTTTTGACTTCTTTTTACTCATGCATCCACCCAAACATCAGAGGAGAACCTGAGTGATACTTGAGCCCCACTTTAATGCTATTAATGTCTAACACTTTTTTGGAAAAAGATATCAGACCTGGTCCTTCAAAGAAAGTGACAAAAATTAGGTTTTATGTATTACATGTTTCTCATCACTACTCAAGGAAACCAGAAAAAAAAAATTAATTTTTTTTTTTAATCTTTTACATACTTTATGGCAACTGATGGTTCAAAATTTTACATCAGGGGTTTTTTTTTCTACTGAAGTCTTGTCTGTTTACTTTGGTTGCATCTATTTGGGTTCTTAAAATAGTCAATCACTGTAACTGTCCTCTACAGTACTTTGCAGGTTAAAGCATGACAGAATCAATATCACAATCCTTGTGGAGATACTCCTCTGTTTAAGAAAATGGACCACTAAAAATATGAAATAGTTCTGACTGTCAAGCCCATGTTTTTAAATTTCATTTCGGTTCTTTTGGTAAATACAGCTTAAAAGAAAAAGAGCTCTGGGGAGGGGGAAGTAAAGGGAGGGAGAATGAATGATATCTGTAAAACTTCAACACTGTTAATACTGAAATTCCTCAGTTCTGCTGTAGAACCTTGACCCCTCTCTTGTTGAAGTTAAGCTATTTAATGTATGCCAAGTTTTTCTGTAAAAATAGTTTCCTACCTTCATCATTTAAAATAAAATCTGTTTTTCCTGAATTCTTTCCAGCTGATATTGATGATATGAAGATATGCTATGTTTTACGAGGGGGTGACAATGCCACCAGTGACATTTTTCATTTTTTGGTTGAAGACGGTGGTGAGTACTCCTAAAATCTCAGTTTTTCTTGTTATTTAAAGACAAAGAATTTAAGTATGCTTTGGGAGTTGAAGAGCATTGAATTTAATTGAGGGAAGGAAGTCTGTGTGATCTCCTGGAATGTGATTTTTTTATGGCTTTCCTATATTGTGAGATATTTCTGATGATTACAAAGAGAGGTGTCAATGAAATGGTAATAGCATCTAATGAAAAAACCTCAACCTAATCTAGCAAGAAAGTGAAATTCTGTAAACCTACTCAGATACCTGGACTTTCTGTAGTTTTACCTTTGTATTCCCTGTGCATGCTCTTTACACATAAATTCTCTTAAGTCTTTCTCTTGAGAAAATTTTCATTTATGGTTATTCTTGTCTACCTTTTTAAAGCTTCCAGTTCTAAGGCTGTTCATATCAAAATATTATCTCTGATGTACCTGTTATGTAGAGTTTAAGTTTTGATTCTACCTACTTAACAGAATCCTCAATGTCTTGTCAAAGATCTTTGTCAGGTGACTGGTGTGAATTCTCCTGGCTAATATCATTTTCTGGGATTGTGGTGGACGCAGAAGAAAATTATAAAAACAGATTGAGAATACTGGCATGTACTCATTTGAGGAAAAAATATGTAGGGGTTTTCTGTTTTTTTTAAAAGCACAAAGAAAGAACAGTTGAAAGGGTAAACAAAATGCATCAACAGGCTTTTTTTTTCTATCCAAAGTCTGACTTGATATGGATATTCCTAAATCTGGATATTCCTCTGTGTGGTAACAGGTGGCTAGATTATGTTACTTTAATGCCTTTTTAAATATGTGATACATAGTTCCATGTGTAATTGGCAATGAATTTTATTAGTTGATTTAATAATATACTTCTTAGAAAGAATGCTTCAAGTTAGCTGATTGTCAGCTCATGTACTCAGCTTGTGTTACAAGAAGCATAGCCAATTAAGGGTATTAAGATCAGTGGACAGGGATTTGTCCTGTCTGTCACAGACTGGACAGTTTTGTCATCATCTACCATTGCTGGAGTGGGATATTAAAGCATGTTGTACTGTTTATTGTGCTGGAAAAGCACAGAGGAAACACTACCTTTTGAGACTTTTGGAAATGTCTTTGCGAATCTTTGTGACATTAGAAACCAGGTAGTGAGATAAGAGTTTGCAACACTTGACTTACTTTCCATAAATGTGTTTTTTCACTGAGCTATAGGTTAGAGATGCTTAAAGGTATCTAGAATGGAACATGGGATGCTGTCTTTTCATAGTAATACTTTTTTATGACAGGTGTCACCATAAGGTGACATCATTATGATTTTTGAGTTATTCTTTTAGTAGGTGAACAAATATTGAGTCTTGAGATAGTTTCAAGGTTTTGTGTGATGGGAGTAATTAAAGCTGATGAAAGTTTCCTCTCAGTGAGCTGTTTTAACATCAGTTCTTAAAACTGAGTTGCCCCTTGAGAGCCCAACATTTGTGGGACTTGTCTCCATGCTATTTAACACTTCATAGTGGCAAATATGTAGTTAAAGCGAATTGCACTTCATATATTCCAACTCTATACCAAGAATTTTTCTTTCATTGGAAAGCTTACCTGCCACATCTGCTTCTATTTGGCAGAGTTGTAACAGCCTGTCAATTGTAACAGCATGCAATTTTCATAATACAAAGAATCATGATGATAACAAGGTGCTTGTTGATTTTTAGAGCCTTTGGAAGTTGTGGCATTATTGTCTTAGAGATTACTTAGCTAGATGGTAAGACGGTCTTTGCTTTCCTGAGGCTATTTGTTGACAGAAAAATGAGCTGTGTTGCATTTCTGAGTATTTCTGATTTTGAAGATGGTAAAGATGCATTTAAAATTGATGAAGTTGTGATCAAAAAATTAGTAGTTGTCTGTCTCAAATATCTCAAATTTATTGGCAATGTCTTTAGAATCTGTAATGGATGAAAAATCCAGCAATTTAACCTACTTCTATTTACACCCTCCTCAGAAAGACTTCAAAGCCAGTGTTTTGCAACTCAGATGTATTTTGGCAGACTTTCAGTGGTGGCAAGGCTATTGTTTAGGTTTTTTTGATTTTAAGCCAAATCATATTAAGAGACTCCACGCAAGAGCTGAGTGAAAGATGGAGCACAGGTGATCAACATCCTTTGTAGAAAGGCACACTTCAGAGTTCCATCTTCTGTATCAGGATTTTTGCAGTAGTAACAGGTTTGTGCTACCCTACAGTGCCCAATGCTATAAATTAAATAAGTGGGACTTCACTTAAACTGAATTGTGTGGTAGTCCATAAGTGATCTGGTTCAAATCAAGAAGCATTTCAAAACATGATTCAATGAATGAATATGCGTTCATATAATTCAGCTAATGTTATTTCAAATAACTTAAAAACCCTAAAATAAGTCACATCTTGCAACCCAAGTATTTTATGTCTTCTAGGCTTTCATGCCTCAGCAATGGGAACATGCAACAGCAGTTCCTGCTCTTTTCATGTGATGTGAATTAGAAAGTTATTTTTGCCCCAGACCTGTAAAATACTTTTCTGCGTGTCCGGTGATATTTGTTCATAGTCTCTGAACTGCAAATAGGAGAAGAGCATGACTTCCTCTAGGTCTGTTTTTTGGTGGCTGATCTGCCATACTCATTATACCATGTCTTAGGAGAATAAATGCAGAAGCTCTTTTGTTGGCCTCTTAAATGACAGTAGTCTGACTGGGGCCTGAGGCTGTTATTTCATGCAATTGCCTGGAGGCCAAGTACAACGAGTCATCAAACTGCTCTGGTGTGAACTTTTTTTGTGAATTTGGAATTTTGTTTATCTTCTCACATGTAGTAGTATTTATGGTAAGCAAGTTAGGGCAACAGCAAACTAGGTGGGTAGGTGAGGGGAAGAGAGCCAAGTCAGCCCTCTGCCAGCTCTTGGCCCCTTGCCTGCTCCATTTCTCGCAGTGGGAGTAAGGTGAGTGCCATGCTGCATACCAAATCATGACCTGGGATCTGAAAGCATGAAATATGGTACTGGAACAAGGTTGTTTGCCTTGTGGCCAGGGGAGAAAACTGGAGTACAGAGAAATGAAGAGTAGCTTGGGGATTATGGCTATCTCATAATAAACTTTGCGATTATAACTAAAGAGAACAGAAATGAGCTCAATATGAAGAGAAAGGAGGGCCATTTAAAAGGAAAGCAAGCCCTTAGGACTATAATTAACAAGCAAGAGCATAGGCCTGCTTTATTCAAACCAAAATTAGAGGTTACATCAGGAAGAACTAGTTTAAAGCTCTGAAAGAGTCTTATTGTCAGCACCAATTACCTACAAATGTATGGCTCTAGAGATCTTCTGGCTTTAAATGGAATTTTTAATAAGAGTAATTAAAAAGTAAAATATATTGAACACAATTCACCTATTTATCAACACTAGTGTTTTTTAAAGGTAGAAAGTGGTTTTATTCTTCCTATATAGGGATTTAGCCTCAAGATGATCTGTTACTAGGTGGGTGAGCCCATGCATTTCTGTTGTACTTACACTACAGAGTCTTCTTTTCTATCAGATGCTGCTGAGTTAGCATTTGAAAGAGTTGACATTTTGAAAGAAACTACAGTGGTTCATATTAAGAATTTACTTTCCATTTTGTTTTGAATTCTAATCTTAAAATAATCATGTGGAGATCTTTTGAAACTGAAAAAGTGTTATGAGTCCATTTTCGCAAAACCTTGAAGAAAGTGTGGAATTTTCTTTTTCGTAAAGGTTGCAAAATAGTCTCAGTTGAATCACATTCCTCTAGAGTGGCCTCTACATTCCATTAATAAGGTGGAGACAAAACTCTTCTTAGCAAGTGCAAGCATGTGACAGTGGTGAATCCTGATGTTTACATTATTAAGTTCTTAATTCAGTGATTAATAAAGGAATGAATGCTACCAGAAGGCAGGGAAAGCAGGATTTTTTTCTCATGGGGAGGTAAAATGCAAATATAGACTGATAGTTGAACTCTTGGATGTATTTCTGGTATGTAAGTTTGAACACTATTGAAAGACTCACTAGATGAAAAAAAAAGATCCAGTTGAAAATGCTTGAGCCTTTTAATAAGTGAAAAACACACTTGCAGGCTAACTTGTATCTGATAATTTTAATAAGAAGCAGCAGTTTCTGCAGCAAGTTCATATTACTGCAAGCTTGAGAAAATTATGTATGTACGGCACTGCATAGAGTAGGTGCTTCAGCTGTGCCAAATGGCACTAATCTGCATGGAATGAAAGTTGACAGAGAAATTAGCTCCAGTGTGTTGAGCTCTTGTGCCTGTTTCGGAAAACTGCATACTACAATTTTACGCTGCATCCCTTATGAGTTGTCTGAGGCATTTTTGCTCCTTACATGAACTGGGCACGGAAAATGCAGTTAAAACTGAAGTCTGTTGTTTACCTTCTCTTTATTCTTTGCTTGTCTGAGATTCCTTAATGTCACTGCAGTAAATCATAATAATTGACTAAGAATATGGATTTAATGCCCACCTATCCATTCTGTAGAATAGAAGATATTTTCTCCTGAAATGTGCTGTTTCAAATAATCTGAAACTGGTTGAACTGGTTTAAGGCAATTTTTTCGCCAGATTCTGCTGATTGTGTAGAGTAAAACAAACATACCCCAAAACTGGAACTAAACTCAAACCCCAGCACAACCTCCATGCCTCCAGAGGCAGTATCAAAGTGAAATACATTCCCCTGCCCAGCAATGGGTGTCTGGGCTAGCAGTACTACTGCAGCAGTGTGCAGGTGCCTGTTAGAGAGCAGCTATTGTATTCTTTTTTGATTCACATAAGAAAAAATCTTTATTCTCTTTAGGTTTTGTAGATAAATCTGAAATGTTCAGGATCAGGTCATGTAAAGTCAATGAAGGAATGTTCATCTCTTTTAAACAGTAGTCTGCTTCCAGATATTTTTAAAAGAAGACCTTGTTCTTGGTCTGCTTGTTACTTGACTAGTGCTCTCATCACAGTAGTTTGCCATGTTTGTTCTCCCTCCTCCCCTGTCTGTTTTCTGGAGCTTGGGAAACTGTCAACCAGGATTGCAGCACCCATGGAAGAAATTCCTGTGTTGAGCCTCTAGTATTTTTTGTTGCAAGAGGCTAGAGCCACAGTAATATTTTGCATTACAGTCAGTCCCGTTACATTTTCCTGTTTTGAGTAACAAAATGAGATAACCCTGATTTGGGCCTTTTAGGTCTGGAGCATTCTGAAGAAAAACCCCAGATCGTGTGAGGGGAAAACCCATTTCCTATTCAGCTTTAATCTGAACCATAATCTGCTTGTCCCTTACCTAACTTCTTTCTCTGCTCAATGCTTAAGTGGAGTCCTCCAAAGTGCTTCTTTATGACTGCTGTGATACCTTGCAACACCTTGCCTCAAGGGTAGAATGGTTTCAAAGGGGAAGTAATGACAGATTCTCATAGCTGTTTTAGGAATGTGAGGATCACTAGGGAAACAAGAATTGTTTTATTTCAGGCTCTTTGGGCAGCTATTCTGACTTAAAGCCAAAGCATTGCAAAGCCAAGGCTCACTAAAACTGGTGATTTACATCATTAGCTAAATCTTACTTAAACTTTTCGTTACAGATGCCTAAATGCCTTAACACAGCACTGCATTTTGCTGTACTAACATTTGGCTAAATCCCCACTGAAGCAAGAATCTTTCAAAAACAATTCCCTGAAGTTAGCCTTTAAGCCCAGTTTATGGGAAAACTTCATAGACTTTTCCCAAATACGTTTATGCAAGAAATTCAGCTGAAGGATCACTGTTCCACTGCCTAGAGAAAGCTCTCCATTAAGTTTGTGAAATACAGTTATTTCATCTGTCATCCTTTGTATTGATAAACAAACAGTATTTTTTTAGGAACTTCACCATCCTGGTATGCTTTATTAATTTGTGAGAGAATAATACTACACCCTTGACTTTAATTATTAAGCTATAACAGTTGTCAGTGCTGTTCTTCAAAGCCAAAATGCTGATGTGTTTTGCTGGGTGAGCTGTAATAATAATGTTGGATCAGACCTTTTGGACTGAATATCTGATAGTTCTTAAAGTGGCAAACTGGTAAAATATGATTGGGAATTACTTGCAGCATCCTTGCTTGACCTTACTTGTAACATTTGGGCACACCAGTCTTGGCAAGACACATCAACTACATTTATCTTTGGCTTAAAAATGAGGGCATCACATGTTGGTGGTTTGCTTGCCATCATTTGTCAAGTACTGTATTGGATTCTGGTCCATTGCCAGGTTTGTTGCTGCTGTTTTAATATACTCTAGGATGGTGCCCAAACAATTTTCCACGTCACACTTCTTACTGTAAGTATTACCAGGGGATTTAAATAGTTAGTTTGACACTACAGTTTATATTAAAAAAATATGATCAAAATAAACTTTACTGTAAATAAAAAATGAGTTCATGGGGTCGTTATTGTGAATGTGGCAGCAAGGTCTCAGCAAAATGAAGTATCTGTGAAAATATACAGGAGTAAGAGATGCTTACGTGGGGCATATAGAAAGACTGGCACAAACCTTACTAACCTCAGTGGAAAGACTTTCATTGTCTTCTATACTAGTTGTTATATTGGTCTTCTTGTCCTGGCATTTTAGATGGAATCATGGAACTTATTAAATTTTCCATTTCTAACTTGAATATCGCCTTATCCTCCCAATAGATACATAGAAAAAGTCAGCTTTGTCTAGTTGAAACAAGATTTTTTTGAGAGGAATAAAGGTAGCTCTGTGATTTGGCAAGAGAATTTTTGTTTGTCTTTAATTATTTGGGTTCAATGGTGATTTTGTCCAAAAACAAAGCTTTCCCTCTGCTCCCCATCCTGGAGTTTTAATCATTTTTTTTAAACAAGCAAAGCAGTGTAATTGAAGGACTGGGTTTAGATATTGCCTTGGATTAGTAAAGGAGAGTCAATTGTGGTTTTAATTGTCTTTTATACAGAACTTAGGGCACTTTGTCCAAACATGGAAGTCTCAGATGCAATTCCTTCCTTCATTTGAGCAGCTTTTTAACCCATACTCCCACTAATGTGCCTTCACTTACATTCTGAGCCGTTTTGTATTAATTTTCTGTTTGCTGCCCAAGTATATGATCTCTGAATTACTCTTTGGAACATTGCCTGCACTTGGATGTTCCACTTTCAACTAAGTATTGTTACTATGGGGCCAAAAAATTCTGTCTCATTTTTTTGCATTTGTTCCTCCTCTCTTTCCCCCCTGTATTTCTACTTTGCTGCTAATACCTCCTGTGTTCCACAGAATAAAATGGCTTAAACAGGCCAGTTAGGAGCAGTGCCTCTCCGAATAACCCTAAGTCTGGTTGTTTAGATCAGGGTTTAGAGCAGACAGATACTGAATCTGTTCCAGTTCTCCTTGAATCAGGGCCAATGGTCTTGTCTTCCATATAGAATGAGCACCTGGACTGTTGGGCTGGTTGAATAGAAAGGAAATGTCTCAAACACCAATACCTGTTGACAGTATTTTTCTAGTTTCCAGCTGAGATCACTTGCTGAGTAGTCACACTTTCAAAGAAGATACAGTTGCAACAAAGTTTACCAGTTTAGCACTTGGATGGAGCTCAATCATGCTTGTTTTGCTGAGCTGAATAGTGCCATTGATTTCATTTGACCTGGTCAGATGAGAGACAAGGAAGGTATAAGGTAGCTGTATAAGTACCTAACAGGCTTTTTACTTAAAAATAATCCACAATTTAGCTTTTATATTCTTGTGATATAGAATAAGGCCTAGATAGCAGCAAAAGAAGCATGACAATGAGCAGTAAAATTAGGTCAAAATGCAAGAATTAAAGGGATTAAGGAGACACACTAGGCTTAAGTAGAAGAATTGAGAACTCTCAGCAGTAACACTGATTGCCAGTGACATGAGAACCTGCAGAAAGACGCTAATTCCTAAAGTGAACTATAATAAGCTTGTAAAATTATCTTGGTAGTCAGTTGGAAATATTTTTGATTTGGATGTTCTGAAGAGCTCTAGAGAAGGGACACTGGCTGCTGTCAAGAAACCCTGCTCACAGCAGCACAGCTTGTTTAATTTCCCAACTTGTTTTAATCAAGGGACTCTAAACAGCCCTCAGGATAAGTTAGCTTTTATCACTTCACTGGCCACTTAACTGTGTAGAGTCCCCTAGAGTTCCTGTAAAGGTTCATTTGAGTAGTAAAAAAAAAGTATGCAGGAAGTTTCTGGATTTCTTTAAAAATTACGTTGATATTTATACAGAGAGTGATAAATATCTCTGAAACAAACAACAGATGCATGAAAAACAGTATTCCAACAAGAAAAGTTAGTATTAATCTATGGAAATATGCTAAGACTCAAGTTAAATTAAAAATTGAGAAAATATAATGATGGCATACGTTGTTATCAAAGTTTTGCAATTTGTGCATCTTAATTTACAGCGTTCTTACTGTTGCAAGTCTCTGTTTGCCTTGCTAGATATTTAGGAACAATTCTTGCCTCAACCACCTCTGTGCTTTTTCTGGAAAAATGAAGACAATTATTTTTGTTTCATAAGCCCAAATTTTGCTTGGATATGGTTCAAATTTTCCCTGAAATTACATTACCTGTTCCTTATAATTGGCATTGAAGTATGTTAGGGAGCGTTTTGGTTGACTAGAGCTTAATGGTGGTGGCAGTAAGGTGGAGTGTTTAGGGGTGAGAATCAAGGCCAACAAGATAGATATGCTGGTGAGAGTCTGTTACAGAGCACCCAACCAGGATGAAAAGGCAGATGAAATATTCTATAAGCAGCTGCGAGAAGTCTCACCCTCACCAGCACTTGTTCTCCTGGGGGACTTCAGCTTGCAGCATGTCTGCTGTAGATCCAGTACAGCACAGAGGAGGAAGTCGAAGGAGGTTCCTGGAAGGTATGGAAGACAACTTCCTGACACAGCTGGTCAGTGAGTCAGCCAGGGGAGGTGCCCAGCTGGACCTGCTGTTTGTGAACAGGGAAGAACTGATGGGAGATGTGGTGGTTGGAGGCTGTTTTGGGCACAGCTATCACAAAATTAATGAGTTTTAGATTCTCAGAGGGACAAGAAACAGAATCAGCAGAACTGCCACCTTGGACTTCTGAAGGGCCAGCCTTGGCCTGTTTAGGAGCTTGGTTGACAGAGTCTCTTGGGAGACAGTGCACAGAGGCAGAGGGGGCCAGGAAAGCCTCACATTCTACAAGAAGGAAATCTTAAAAGTGCAGAATCAGGATGTCCCCATGTGCCAAAAGATGAGTTGGCAGGGAAGAAGACCAGCCTGCCTGAACAGAGAGCTTTGGCTGGAACTTGGGGAACAAAAGAGTTTATCAGCTTTGGAAGAAGGGGCAGGCAACTCAGGAGGACTACAAGGATAGCATGAAGTTATGCAGGGAGAAAATTAGAAGGGCCAAAGCCCAAGTAGAGCTTAATCTAACTACTGCCGTGAAAGACAATAAGAAGAGTTTCTATAAATGCATTAGCAAGAAAAAAAGGACTAAGGAGAATCTCTATCCTGCATTGGATGTGGGGAGAAAAATAATGACAAAGGATGAGGGAGCAAGTTCACCCTCAGTAAATTTGCTGATGACATCAAGTTGGGTGGGAGTATTGATCTTCTTGAGTGCAGGTAGGTTCTGTGGATGGATCTGGACAGGCTGGATCGATGGGCCAAGGCTAACTGGAAGAAGTTGAACAAGGCAAAGTGCTGGCTCCCATTCTTGGGTCAAAACAATCCCATGCAGCACTACAGGCTAACAGAAAAGGACCTGGGGGTTGACAGCAGCTGGACATGAGCCAGCAGTGTGCCCAGGTGGCCAAGAAGGCCAATGGCATCCTGGCCTGTATCACCAATAGTGTGGCCAACAGGACCAGGGCAGTGACTGTCCCTCTGTACTTGGCACTGGTGAGGCCACACCTCAAATCCTGTGGTCAGTTTTTGGGCCCCTCATTACAAGAAGGACATGGAGGTGTTGGAGCGTGTCCAGAGAAGGGCAACGGAGCTGGGGAAGTGTCTGGAGCACAAGTCCTATATGAGGAGCTTCTGAGGGAGTTGGGGGTTTTTATCCTGGAGAAAGGAGGCTCAGGGGAGACTCCACTGCTCTCTACAACTGCCTGAAAGGAGCATGTAGTGAGGTGGGGGTCAGCCTCTTCTCCCAGGTGACAAGTGACAGGATAAGGGGAAATGGACTCAAGTTGCACTAGGGAGGATTTAGATCAGATATTAGAAAAAGTTTCTTCGTGGAAAATCTCATCAGGCATTGGAACAGGCTGCCTGGGAAAGTGGCTGAATACCCATCCCTGGAGGTATTTAAAAGACATGTGGATGTCATGATATAGTGGTGATTTGGCAGTGCTGGGTTAGTGGTTGGGCTCAATGATCTTAAAGGTCTTTCCCAACCTAGATGATTATATGATTCTATGAAATTAAAAGCCAGGAGTGATACAAGCAGAGTGAAAATCCTGTTAGAGTAAATTAATTAATTTGATGAGTGTTGATTATTGTTTGGGTTTGGTCTAGATCAGGATATATTAGATTGGTATAGTGTGGTTCTCTAGGGTTCCCTTCAGTTAATTTTTCTTTTAACAGATTTAACTAAATAGATTTTGGTTTTATTACTAGAAAGGATTTCATTTAGCAGTAGGCCTTTAGGAAGCTCTTTGAAAAGACAAAAAAAAATTTTCCCCTCCCTGAAGAAGGATTTTGGCTTGTTAAAGTTCAAGTCATTAGTAAAACATTAATTCAGTCAGCTTGATACACCATTGCCCTGAATGTTTGCCAGGATTCCAATCTCAGTAACTCTTAAGTACCAGCACAGCACTTCTGTCACTGCTGTGTAATGCGCATTTTCTTCAAGACTGTAGGAATGCTGTTACCACACACCTTGTTGCCTCTCTAAAGCTTTGTAGTTAGGGACTAACATAATAATTAGAGAGGGAATTGTAAGGACACCTTTAAAGAAATATTTGAGGCCTAATTCAAAGCCCAGTGCCTCCAGTGAGGCTCTTTGTGCCTCGAGGTTTGTGGTTTGATCCTCCATTACTGAAATCTGTGAGAATACTTTTTTCACTCACTACTGTGGTGTTCAAGAGCAGGTTGTGCAAGATAAGATTCTCATAACTAAAAGTGTGCTGTTATTCAGTGTCCCTAAAACTATTTTGCCCTAGAAGTTTTTTTTTAGGGCCTTGGAAATATTTTATTTCTTATTCTGATGTCTGCTTTTTTAGGCAGAACTTTTGAGCTCAGGAGCCTGAGACATGTAGCCAGTTAAAAAAACCCACGGAAGTACTCTGTATATTATTTCAAGACTTTCCTGGGCTTTGTGCTGAATTCAGTCAATGTCTACACTGTTTAATCTCAGTAATGCCCTTCAAACTGGCTCATCGTGACCTTGGAGGATTTGTAGTAGTGTGTGCTCAAATACATTCTTCCTGAGAGAATTGCACTGAGAGTGTTTTGCACAGAGATATAAGATCCTGGTGAAAAGGAAGCTAGTCAATACCTTTTTTTTTTTTCTGACAGATCCAAAGTGCATCACACTCAGCTTCTTCTTTAGGAATAGATGATGCAGTGTTCTACATTTAAGATCCAAATTACAGAACTTCTCTAGTGGGCATTTTGGGTGGGATTTTGTCCTGGATTCATCCTAATCAAGTGGAACATTAAAGTGCTGGATTAATAGCCATAATAAATTTAGGTTTTTGTTCATAACCTTGAGGATGAGCAGATTTAGGTGTGGCATACTAACAATTGCCCTGAATTCTAATCCAATTTTGCCCGTAGTTTCCTTTTCATGTGTACTTAAAATTACATAAATCATGTTAAGTATTAAACAGAGCAGTGTTCTGCACTGGCAAGGTGTGCATTTTAGTTGTGAAGCGGACATTTTCAAGCTTGTTGGCTGATTTGGGCATTACACTAAACGTAGGAAAGGACATGAGATTGCCAGTGTCTCTCTTTTGCTTATTAGATCGTTGTGTATTGGATTTGTTGCAGATACTTGAGACCTGGGCTCAATTTTCTGTGCTGCCTGAGGAATCTTAGATAGATATTTCCTACAAAACTGCTGTTACCTTTAGGCTGTAGGAAATGTGAGTTAGCCTGTGCTCCTGCAGAATCCTGTTGTTTGTACACCAGTGGCAAGTGGGAATGAGACAAAGTAAAGCATTGCTTTTGTTACTGTTTTGCCACCACTGAATAAACACAGGCAAAAAGAGGAAAGAGTAGCTGGAATAGGCAGACTTTATGCATTAAACTGAAGCTTTATGACTGCAGTGGTTGAAGGAACCTAAAAATGAGGGATTGCATTGGGATTGATCAGCCAGTCCATGAACTCAAATATTTTCATATAGCTCTCCTTTCCCCTCCCCCCCCCCCACACTTAAAGATAGGCAGAAGGTAATTTAGTAGTATGTCCTGCAGGTATGGTAGCAATAGCATAGCAGAGTCCTGTGTGTCATTTTAAGCTGCACAGTTACTATATGCTTGGTTCTTATTTTAAAATCTACTACTTCATATACCTGCTGAAGGATCACAACTGAGGTAGATTCAAATAAGCAGGACAATTTTCACCAGCGTTGTTCTGCCCTGAATCATATAATGTATAATTCTTGGGTTTCAGATTATGAAGGATGGAGGAACGGATCACAACAGAGAAATGTTTTATTCAGTCATTTGTTTGTTTAAGGGAAAATAACTCTTAAAAAAAAAAAATTACTAATGCACTTTCAAGATGTAAAGTATCTTATTTTGTGTACCTGTTCCCCATGCAGCACACACATCTCTACACCAAGGTAGTGAGCTTGCAGTGACTCCTGTGTCATGTCTCCACCACCCTGAATTATGCTGCTATTTGAACTCCTTTTCTGAGTTGTTAGGTTCATAGCACAAGTAAATTCGAGATGATATGATTTATTTTGATCAGCTCATGAAAATATGTTTGCACCATGTTCCACTTAATGACCTGCAAATGTTTACTAAAGCTTTAGGAAAGAGGATGAGAAAGGAAGGAGAAATATTTTTTTATGAGGTCAGTTTTTTTCTTTTTATTGAGTCTCCGCACTATAACCCCCAAAATAACCTGGATTTAACTAATTCCCTTCTTCTGTCATCCAAGAGAGCTGTTTCTGAGAAAATGCTCTTTGCTACTCTTAGTGTGCTTGAAAATTGAAAGAAGCCTCAAAAGAATCTACAGTTGAGAAATAAAAACCTATTGATCCAAATGTTAGTCTTAAAGTTGTAGTAACTTCAATATATTGAGTAATAAGCAAATGTAGTTTTAGACTTATAGTCTCTATGTAGTTACTGCTATTATTTAAAGTAGTTTGATAATCATCAGTCAGAGGAATTCTGCTTGACATCATATGATAAAATTATTTCCTTCCCTTGATTGCTACTCTTCCCACCTATTAAAGCAAATAACTCTGAGGGTTTGCAGCTTCTAATTTTTCATGGTTCTTTACACTTCCCTTAATTACATATGTAAACCAGGCCTTATTCATTGTTCTGAGGTCCCAGTTTCATCTAAACCTGTGAGGAGGAGCCAGCCCTGTATCAATATCTGGTTACTGAATTATTGAGATGTCAAGTGACTGCCTTTCCATCTGAAGCTGTCTGCTTCTGGGGAAACTTCACTCAACTGGGGACCCTCAGAGATCGCTCTTGTGTGTGATGAATTTTCTCATTGTTGAACAGCATTCCCTTGGCTTCCACAATTGAAAGAGAATAAATCTAGATCCTCTGTGGAGTTGACTTGCATTTTTAGTAAGACTGTCTGCAAAGTCTTTGGGATGAAGCTGCTTTTCCTAGCCAGGACATACTTTTACAAATGCAGATGTACCTTGATTTGACCACTCATGGTTTTGCTTGATTAGCCACTCATCAATAGGCAATGTATTATTTAGGTAAAAAAATAGTGTCTATACTGTTTTATCCCACAGTTCTTCAGTTTTGTTCTTTGCATGGAATATATGCACATTGGTGCAAAAATATGTTGTAAAACATCTATATACTGTTTGTTTAAATCTCATATTTTCATACCTTTTGAGTACTTTTGAAACATAATAATTTTAGTGTACTTTTTCCTTCAAAGTATTAATTTTGACTTGTGATGATTTTACATGATGTTGTCCATGTGGCTTAGTTCATCAGATTCATTCAGTGATATAAGTTGCAAATACTTCCATTTTAATTCCACCTCTCCTTTTCTTTTTTTTTTTTTTTTTTTGTCCTGTTTGATGACTCCAGAAAGAGTATAGATATGGTAGGATTGAGTATTAGGTATGAAGATAACTATAAAGAGTTCATATAGGCTCTTTTTCCACAGCATTTGAAATAGCAATGCATTACAAAATTATCTTGAACATTTAGCAAACTCTGAGTTTCATAAAATTGACAGTTTGGACAGTTAATAATGTTTTGTTTGAAGGATTGTGGAACTTGACAAGTTTGCAAATGCTGGGAAGTGTAATTTCCTGAGAGGCCTTGTTTCAATGAAACTTAACAGTAATGGTGATTTTTGCTAAACAAAGACTCTAAGATGCTTCTGATCTGCTGGCAATTTTTGGATGCTTAGTTTCTATGTTTCACCCATGTTAGGAAGTGGCATGACAAGGATCAGTGGTTGGAATTTGAATGCAGAACAACTCACCTTGGAGATGGGAATGTAGTTTTTAAGAGAGGGTGGTCTTAACTGGTAACAGATTTTCAAGGCAAGTGGTGAATTCTGATGTCTTCAAGAACAGATATTTTACTAACCCCCTCCCCCCCAGTGAAACTACATCCAACACAAAGTTACTGAATGGAATCCTATGCTCTCTTAATACAGAAGATAAAGCTAAATCATTACAAATGCCTCTTTTGGCCTTGAAATCTATAGAGCAGGAATTTGTAGAAACTCTTAACTATTACTTATTTTGCATACAACTAGAGACAGCAGCAAAGCTCTCCTGGAAACTTAGTGAGAAAAAACTGAAAAGAGAATGTATCATTTGCAGGAAATTCTTATCAGTGCTGTTCTTCCAAATTGTATATTTAAGAAACAATCCTTACTCCTCCCTGACCCTCCTCCAAGATCCTTAAGGAAATTAAGAAGTGCTATTGTGAAAGTCATAGAAGGACCTTTAAATCACATAGCTGAGTAGCCAAGAATTCAAAGAAGACAAAATGAAACCTGAATGGTACAGAACTCAAAACCTGTGGATTGTTATAGCTTTTCATATAGTCACTAGTTATTATTTGTTTAGTATTTCAACATACAATCTTATCCCTCTCCCCCCTACGCACATTCTTGTGAAGTATATCTTTCTAATCTTAATGTTATCTTAACTTCCCTGAGGTGAAAAATGTTTTTACAAAGAATTCTATAAGTAAGCAGCACTTGGAAAAAAACAACCAAAAAGAACACAGAAACCTAACAAATTTGACAAATTGATTTTTAAAACCTTTTGTATTTAACAGTTTAAAAACCCTTAAATTTGCCAAATTTTATTTATTTTTTATTATCAAAACCTCGTAATGCACCAAATACTCTTTAAAATAATGTCACCTACCTAAATGTAGGTGACAATATTTTTATAGAATTCCATTGTTTATCCTGTTGTTCTTAGCTAGATCAGGGTTATTCTGACATAATCAAGTGAAATAACTCCATCCTTATGTAAGTGAAAGTAGAACCAGACTAGCCAGATTTCTACCCTCTTCTCAACAAAGTTATTCCCACAGAGGTTATCCAACATGTCCTGCCTGATTAGTGTCTTGCTTGGAAAAGTTCAGCAGATCAGAGAGAGATGTCATGTTCATCACACTGCTGGCTTCTCTCAGGATGTGCTGTCACATGATACCAAATGTGGGGATATGGGTGACTTTCTGCTCCAATTATGGGTTGTCTTTCTTTCCTGCCTCACTCCTGGTTTTTTTCCCATATAATGCTGAGGTTGCTTTGGTGAGTAGCACGGCTCACGGTTAAGTTTTGACTTTTGGATTCTTGACATGCCTGAACTGGCTTTCCACCTGAAAAAAAGCAGGTATTCCTCCTTCAGTGCTTAGCTTTGCATAAATAGTTCTCACTGGTCACAGCATCTGAAACTGCAGCTCTTGGGCCCAACCCACCTTTCCAGTGTAGAACTGATAAGAGATTGTCAAGAAGGTGATAAACACAAGATTAAGGATTAAGTGTAAAATAAAGTATGTGAGGTGGGCTTTCAGTGCAAAGTGGTATCCATGAGTAAATGCAGATTTCCCTCCCTTTTTTTTTTTTAAAGTATCTCTTTCTCTGGGCTTCTTTTAAAATCATTCACTTGCTTACACAGTTGAGTTGTCCTTGCCTTATTTCTTCCTAAGATAAGAAAAAAAAATTTCTTTTCCTCTCCATAAATACATTACCTCCGAGAATTTCCCTTTGGGCAGTGTTGTTCAGCTTCATTCCAAAATACAAGGTCGTGTGCTAAGTGGCATAGAATAGGATACACAGGAGGAACAAAGGCATGATTAATTGCCTGTGCTAGCATATTTGTTTTACTTCAAGCTAGCTGCATATCTTAGAGTAGCAGAAGACACGTCATGAATTCTAACATATGTTCATCCAGGAACAAACTTTCTGTGCATGCTGGCTATACATGCTAAATAAATAACAAGCACTGCTAAAACCCACATTTCAATCCCTTAATTGCTAATGTTTGGGTGCTAGCTAGATCAAACTAGTACAGATACAGATACACTCTTACGAGTTTCTGAATTTTTCTCAAGATTTAACCAAATTTGGAGGGAACTTACAGCATACTTCCCGGGGCACTTTTAGGTTTTGGGGTTTTAGATGCAAGAGCTAAAGAGCCATATGTTTTTGTCGTCTGCTCATTTGTTACGTTTTAACAAAAAAAAAAAAATTCTCAACGTACATACAAATGTTGCTCTTACAAATTCAGAAGGAAAATAAAAAGGACAGGAGTCATATGTTTTAACAAAGATGTCCAAATGTGTGGTTGCAAATCTAATGGTAATTTTGGGATCCCTTTATAGTTAATGGAGTTGTTAAGCTGGTTAAGTAAGGGTGATTCATCTCAATATAAGAAACAAGCTAATAGATTAGTTGATTTGCTCTCCTAAGGTGCTTGTTTCTCCATTTATGTCATGGTACATCGTGGCTATTAGTGGAAATTGGAAAAAAATATTGCATCTACATACATAGTTCTGTAACTCCCACATATAGTTTTTATTTGCTGAAATTAATGTTGTGGAAAAATGTAATTGTGAATCATATTAAAAAATGTTTATGCAGTAATGTCAGTGCATTTGTTTAATGTTTACCTATGTATTGCTCAGGAAATCTAAATTCAAGTTCTGTATTTCACCTTTACTGGAGCCTGGAGATGGTTCACGGTTTTACTTTATTTCTTTACAAACTTAATTACTGCAAAATATGCAGTAGATACTGAGAACAGTTTTAATGAGTTGAGGAAATTAATAAAAGTAAGATTGTGTTATCTTTTTCTTCACTGTAAATTTGGCAAGGCCGTTTCATTTTGCAGTGGCCATTCCTTTTATCTAAATAGTTGGGAAAGAATACAGAGATAATTTTTGATGAAATGAAATACCAAGAAGTTGTGATTCAGATTAAAAAAATGCTTAGAAGTGCAAGGAAAATTTTTATCTTACATATATATATAATCCTTTAATACATGAAATTATGAGAGCAAATAGGGAGTTAAGACTACAAAATCGAAAGCAAAATACTGCAAATGCTTCTTTATGAATGTTTATCTACATTTTTCTAAATACTTATGTGAGTATAGAGTGTCCTGATCACGTATGTTTATATGCATATGCATAAAAAAATGCAATGAATATATAAGCTGTGAAGTTAAAGAAAGATATATTTTAATAGAAAAGAATCTGGTACTTTCCAGTTCTGTTTATGTCTCTAAGTGGAGAAAGGATGGCTTTGAAATGAATTTGCTGAAATAGATTTTATTCCTAATTTTTCACACTTGGTGTGTGACTTCATGCAAGCCATAGAATCATGGGATAACAAAGGTTCGGACCCATCTCTGGATATCGTTTAGTCTGATATCCCTGTGCAGAGCAGAATCAATTAGAGCAGATTGTCCAGGAATGAGTCCAGTCAGGTTGCAAGTATCTCCAGGGCTGGAGACTTCCACACCCTCTCTGAACAATGTGATACAAAGCTTGGACACCCTTACAATAAAGAAGTGGTGGTGTCATGTTTGAATGCATCTTGGAATTCAATTTGTCCCCATTGTTTCTTGTCCTGTCTCTGGGCACCTTCAAGAAGAGCCCAACTCCCTCTCATCACACCCTCCCGTCAGGTACTTACATGCATTGTTAAGTTTCCCACCTGAGCCTTCTCTTCCCCAGGCTGAACAGTAACAATTCTCTCAATCTCTCCTTTCAAGTTAGGTGCTCCAGGTCCTTAATCACCCTTGTGGCCTTTCTTGCTCTCATATATTGGTCTCAATACTGGGCCAAACACTGCATGTGTGTCTCTTCATGAGTAGAAAGGAAGGATCACATACTTCAACCTGCTGGAAAGTCACCCTAATGCAGCCCAGAATGCTGATTACATTCATACTATCATGTATCACACTAGATAAGTCCAGGGCTTGAATTGTGGCAGTAAGAAAAAAAATCTATTCCCTGTTACTTCATTCATCTGTGGGGAAGCAAAATTCTAGTGTTCAAGTGTACAAACTACCACAAATGTGAGTGGCTTACAAATTTTATATGCAAGGAGCATTCTCAGTTTGAATCACTGATAGCTGAGATAGGTCTAGAGACCATTTGCCATGTTCCACGTGAAAATGAAGCATAGTTAGAAACAACCAGCTGTAAGTAGAATTGTAAGTCCATCTCACAGTAGGATTCTGGGGAAATCACATAAAAGGCTGTGTCAGCAGCTCACAAGATCTATTACTGTTTATTACCTTGGCTCATGGCAAAACAGCTGCAAGCTGTTGTTTTCTCTCATCCTTCTCTGCATGAGTATTATAGGCTGGAACATAGACATTCACATCCACAATGGCTGGCAAAATTAGAAGAGTCAGAGTTGGGAAGCAAACTCAAAAGTGTTAATTTTTCTTTCAATTTAACTATCTAAAATTGGGGGACTTTAAAAAAATCGTGTAAGAAGGCGGTCTGAAAGGATATTCTGAAAGTGCCTGAACTATGATAAAAGTGTACTGCTTTATAGCTGGAATTAATTCCATCCCTAATTTTTAATTTAGATTAATGAATGAGATGCTGTTTGGGTGAGAGGAGTAGGAGGGGAGAGGGAATCCAAAATCCTTGCCACCTGCTTCTTAACATTAAACGTGATGCCTCCAGAGCTTTCTTGAGGAAATTTAGGTGCCTCTAGAGGACATTTTAGGTCTTATGCAGGCCAAGTAGCCCTCTGGAGTTACTTAATTCTCTCCATCTGTTTACACAGTTTACAGTGGTTGGGTTCCTCCCTTAAAATGTTCAATGGTACAGTCAAATTTGACTTGATGACTTGCTGCTGCCAAGCAGCAAGATCCCCTTCTCCCTCCCTCATCCTTTGCTATCTCATCTTACACCAGTTTATAGCATGCTAGGTTGATTCAGCTAACTGTTCTGGCAGGAAGCCAGTGGGGTTTTAGACTAAGTGAGTGGTATGGTGCTGAATTGGTTTACCAGGCAGGCAGGGATGAGCAGCAGGGAGAGCACACATCTAGGAATGCAGGGACTGGAGGAGGCGAGAGAGAAATGGAGTCTCCCCAGTTGGGGGCTTGAGGTGCTGTATTGGTTCAGCTCAGTTGTCCAGCTATGCTGCTTCCCAGTCAGTTCAGATGGGGCTTCTCAGGCTGCTTGAGGCAACAGGAAACTGTGCTGCCTACCACAGGGGAAGTCCCACCTCCTCGTTTCATCTGGCTGTACCTGTTCTCTCTGTGCAAGCAGAATTGATGGTGCAGCCACATGCAAAAGCATGGATTCCCCCTATCTACAGCATCCCATAATTAATCACCCTAAAATCATTTTAGAATCACCTTCTTGGGCTCCTCAGGCTAAGAAGATTTAATCAATGAATGAACAAGCCACTATTTTAAAACTATTAACACATATTTTGCTGACTAGTGGCATAACAATAGAGAAAAGACAGTTTATAAAAGGAGTCCATTTAATTTGTACAATGACATTCCAGCATGACATCTCCATTGGGAGCTTAGGCAAATTCTTCCTGGAGGCTTGAATATGCTGAAAGAGACTGTATATTTTGTAATAATAATCTAAACATTAAAAATAAGAAAATAATAAAAAAATAAGGTGAAACATACATACATATCTGTGCTATTTAGGAGAAAAAAATCTAAATCTGTACATGAGAAAAAAACAGGTATAGCATTACACACATAAAATAGAGAAAGTTTTATGTCTTCTAATCAACAATATTCTAATAATTTTTGTTAAATGTTTAAATAATTTTAATTGTTCAATAAGGGAAGCTCTCCTATTTCATTTAGAATGTTGCACTAATGTTGGTGATGGATTTTGCTTGGAATTGAGGTAACAAGTGATGAAAACATATCTTAATTGCTCTTATGGAAGGCACATTGTGCTGCAAGTTGATTATCTCTAGATCAAAAGTGTGTTAAACATTTTAAGTAAATTACACAAGATGGTGGTTTGCATGTTGTAGGAGATGTGCAGTTAGGTCATTGAAATCATGGGTTGTGCACCTATATATATTGGGATTATAATTCTATAAAATTTGTGCAGTAGAAAAATCCAGCTGGCTGCATTCCATTTTCTACCATAATGAATGGCATCCTTTCCATCAAATATTTGATTAACGAGCTAAATGTGGCATTCATACTATGAGTACATCATCAAAACAATCTTCTTTTAAGATGGCAAAGCATGCAAGGAATGGTGAACAAAGTCATTAGGCAAGTGCTTTACAGTGTTTCACAGAATCATAGAACCATCAAGGTTGGAAGAGAATTTTAAGATCATTAAGTATGTCCATCAACCCAGCAGTACCACTGAAACCCCTAAACCACTAAAACCTGTCACCCAGAATTGAGTAAAGGCTAATGGAGAACCACAGCATCACAGGATTTTTCAAAAGTAGGTTGGATTTGTTTCTTTTTAAAAAAGAAATTTTAATTTTAAGGGAAAAGGCCATGTGATTTCCAGAATTCCTACATGTTCTCTATTGCTTTGTGTCAGTAGTTATTGGTGGTTTGCACGTCAAGACAAGGTAATCGCCCACTTTGTACTGAGTCAGTGGCTTTGCAGTGCTGGGGATGAAGGCAGGAGCCCTTGCTTGCAGGCCTGTAGCCAGGAGAGAAGGGCTTCTTCAGAAATCAGCTGAGAGTACTCAGAAATCAGCTTCTGCCTTGAGTTTGCACTGAAGAGGCCTTTCTCTCCTTGCAAGGGTTTCAGGGGGAGTTAGGGAGGCAGGTCCAGACAATAGCCAGAGATATTGCTATAATAAAACAAGAAATTGTGGCGTGTGTGTTCAGACATGCAGTGTCTGTAGATGCCAGCTATCGCCTTTGCGTAACAAAGGCAGTGTTGCCTCCGGAGATCTCTTTCTGGAGATGTCTCTGTTTAGAGACAGTGCATGCACGTGCATGCCAAATTTCGTTTTTGCGTTTGTGCTTGGTGTTGCACTTTTTTAAATCTAACATAATGTCATACTGAACAGAAAATCACTGTACTTTATATTTTCCTATGCAACTGTAATGAGGTGTTTCAAATTTTCCATGTCCTGTAATAATAAGCTATTTTATGGCTTAATAGAGATTATTTTGTTGAACAGAGTATCTGAAAATATTCAGTCAGTGTTGCAGATAACCAGGCTTGTTTTGCATGAAAATAAAATGTAATCTTTTTGTACTTCTAGAGAAGGTGATCTGGTAAGCTGACTTCTAAAACTATTTTGAATATTCGTAATGATTCTGGTCTGCATCAAAGCACATCAAAATCCTCTATTCTTGATGGATGCTGTGTGTCAATCACAGCAGACTAATTCTATGACAGAATAATGGCTGTAGAGAGGTACCTGAGCTGACTTTACCTTTTGGACAAGGTACCAATAACACTGTAGCCGCAACAGCTTGGGATTCAGCTTGATCTGCAAAACCACTCTACAGATGTTCGTACTGAGTTCTGTATTGCCACTGCCAGACAAGTTTTTTTAACTAACTAGTTTAAAGCTAGGTGCCTTGTATCTGTATGTGCTGCAATTGATTATTTGGGTGCACAGTGCCAATGTGCGGTACCAAAAATTGGGAACTGTTGATGGTTAGAGCTACCCTCACTTTCTCTGTGCTGAGGGTAAGGTATAATGTAGAAACTGCTTTTCCTCCACAGCATGGGAGCATTCTGCTCCAGTGTAGTGACTGGGACATTGGCAAGGCAAAGGAGCCTGTGTGAGGACAAGGATCTGAACATACCCTCTTTTCTGGTGAAAAAGCATGACATTTTTTTCTTTAAACAAACGTATCTGAGCTTGCTGACTCTGCTTGTCACAAGTTCTGTCCCTAAGCTCTTCTTGTAGATAGTAGTAATGTAGTAATGACCACATTTTAAAAAACAAGTTCTGACTGTCATTTACTGAGGAAACAGGTGTGGTGGTTTAATATGTTACTAAATCCCCTTTTGCCAGAGGTAGCTGCCTTTTTACAGAGTCAGCAGAGTGGTATGCATATGTTAGTATCTCCAGAGTCAGTCCAGCTCTGTAGCAGCGCAAGATTAAGCTGCTGAACTATGAGTGTTTTGGGGCAGGGATACACACTGTGCTTCATTAATGCTACTAGATATCTGCCAGTAATATAGGAGGGGGTGAACAGTTGTGGAGGGTAATGTCTTAGAGGTGCTATGGCAAAATTTGCCAGGGCTTTCCTGTCCAATATGGTCACGAGATCAAGATTTGCATCAGAATGTACAGTATCATGCAGTTCATTAATAGCTTTTATTTACCACACATTTGAAGTATATGTTGGTTTGTCTGGCCTGTCCAAGTTAGTAGAAGCTGCCTAGAAACCTATCCTGACTGCGTACAGATTTAAAACACCACAGTCGAGTTATCACTGAATCCACCACCCTCTTAATTATACTGTTCTTCATTTTTCATTGCAGTTATGGACATTTGCATGTTGGTATGATACAGGACATAAAAAACATGCTATGAAAAGCAGTCCTGTCTTTTAATGATCATAGACAGACAACTTCAATTTTTAAATTTGATTTAATAATATGTAGTTTTAGCAATGTAAAATAAGCTCAGGTTCACCTATGAAGGGATAGTTTTCAAGTCAGCTTTCTTTGGTCTCTGGGCTTAACATCGATGCAGTCAGGTCAGATTTTCACATTTTAAAGAAATATTGATTATAAATAGTGCTTAATATTTAAAGAAATAGGATAATATTGTGAGCATTACAGTGCCAGCAGTTCTTTTTACTACAGAAATATTTGTATTACCTGTATCTGTCATATCAAATGAAGGCTATATTAAAATGTATTTATGTTTCATATGCTAACATGTACTTAATGGTAGAATGCTTTGTTGAGAGGGAATTGAAGTTTGGACATAGTGGCTGCCAAGTGGAATTGTGAATATGAAGGGCAAGTAAAATAGGGAGTAACATGAAGCATAAAATAAGAATAAAAGTAAAAAAACTGTGGTTTGGAGGAGATGGGCAGATGTGTTGGTGTAGATGCAACTACATGAGAAAATGTTTGACTTTGAGATTTAAAAAGCTGTTGAAAAAGAACAAAGACAAGGATATTAACAGAGAAATACAGAGCGTCGGAAAACAAGTGCTATACATCCAGAAAGAATGTAGGAAAAAATGGAGGTTTAATTTGTTACAAAATTAATTTAAGTAATAGAAGGAATTTTCCCTTGAGTAATATGAAATTGCAGTGCTTTCTGTGGTACTGCAGGAGAAAAAGGTAATGATTTATGGAGCCTAGAGAATTACAGTAATCAAAATGTGATTTCTATGTAATTTTTCTTTTTGTGCTGCCCATTCTTTGCCAGCTGGAGCTTTAAGCTATGCATACACATATCTCTTCCATAACTTAAAATGTAAGCTAAACTGGGCATCTCTTTTTTTTAAAAAATAGGCGCTTAGTTTGGAATATCAAGGTTAAATGTCACTCTTTACGATTTGGTTACTTTTTATATGTCTTTTTATTTCTCCTTTATATGTTTTAATGAGAGACCAATCATCCCAGGCAGTGTGTTCTTCACCCACCCATGTGTTCTTGACAGTTTTACTTTAAAAGGAAGAATGTCTTTCTTTGGGATCTTTGAAGCAGATCTATCTAATGAGTGACTGAGAATATTCTTTGCCTTCTACTTTCGTCATCAGAAATATTTCACACTTTGTAAGACATATTACAGGAATCTAGGATTATGTGTGTGTTTGATTGTCAAGTCCTTTATTAGATGAAACTGGTGGGGTTTCGATGAAGTAGATTGGAAGATTTACCTGAGTGCAGACTGGCCATTAGAACTCCCTGAAGATGTGTTTCTCTGCACTGTGATCTGGAGGAGATCTTGGCCTGCAAGTGATCCAGCTCCGCTTGTGAGTGTTCATGTTGCAGGGCTGGAGTCAGCTCACAGCATGTAGCCATGCTTGCCAAGACTTCCAGTGCTGAGCTTGCTGAAGCACAAGAATGGGTTCTTACGGCCTCACTGAACTGAGCTGCTCTGGCATGGTTTTTTTTCCTAAGTTGTGAGAGTCTCTGGACAAACTGGTGTTGAAGTGGTGCTCTTGGCTTAACAGAAGTGTATTACTCTGTCTGTCCATTCCTTCTATACCAGTATCCAGTGCACTCCAATGACTGCTTTAGCCAGAAAGACCTAGAAATTCAGTGGTACAGGAGCCTCAGACGGTGGGATAAGTTTTATCAAGATGATCGCATAGTTTGGGTGCAGATGCGGCAAAGTGGAGACAGACACTGGATGAAGCAATGGCTCCAGGTTCTCTACATGGGGAGCTGAGCTTCTAATGCAAATTGCAATATTAGTGTTCTGACCAATCTCACACTGCATCTGTTCATGACTATTCTTGTTCAGTCACATGCCTCTTTCTGAAGAGATTTAACCTTTATAAATAATCAGATGGATGACTACTTAACCAGAGCAGTTCCCCCAGACTGTCCTTTTGTTTGTGTTCTACCAAGTGATTACAGTTTTAGGCATCCCAGGAACAAATGAAGCGTGATAATTAGAAATTGTACATATGAATGTAAAGCTCACTGAAGCTTTTTGAGAATCTGATGAATGGTAGTTTGTATTAGGCTGCCAAGAGCTGTGTCTGAGGCTGATCAGATTGTTATCATCAAGTAAAACAGAGATGTTCTGTGTGGAGTTGGAGGCTTGGAAGGTGTTTTCTCTTTTGGCTGCCATGTTCTTTGGCATATGCTGCAGGCACTGAGCATGAGGCCTAGAGCTTTTGTTAGGCAATTGCAAGGCGATTTCATACTGTTTTCTATGGCCATTACAGAGGGTTAGGAAAGTACTGTTACCATCACAGAGACTGCTTCCAAGCAAGCAACCAAAATAAGGCATGGTTTGTGCTTTCACATGCCTGCATGGCAGGAGGAAGGGAAGCCATTGCAGTGGAAATTTGTGATGCTGTTAAACACTTGGTCATTTAGGTGCTTTTGGTTTTATGAGAAAAAATATGATAATTCATGAAAATGTAGAATTAAATATTCCTGTTTCCTTTCCCATGTTCATATGGAGAACAATTCAAGGAAAAAAGTCACTCAACAAGTTTTGCTAGCAAATAAAGTGTTAAAATTAGAAATTATTAAATCAAGCAGGGGGAAAGTTAAATGAAAAAAAAAAAAAAAAACCACCTGAAAGCAGACCTAAAGCCTGAGAATAGTGCAACCCCTTGCAAGACATGTAGAGTTCTTCATTATCCTAGAAAGATAAATTATTTTATTGTCTTCATGCCACTTTAATTCTGCAACTGAAGCAGTCAAATATGCTGGGCTTTTCGCCTCTGAGCCTCATGAAGTGGAATTGACACCTTACTATACAACTGGAGATCTTGGTGCTGTTTTACTAGTCCCTTTGTACTGGAGATGAATGTGAAGTTTCACCAAAAGTTCGTGGCTCCTGAGTTACTCAGATGTTTTTGAAAATTTTATCTGGTAGCGTAGGACTTCAGAGAGGAATTCAGGATTAATTATATAAGCAAACTCACAGTTATTTGTGAGCTCAACTAATTGCTTCCACCCTGGGCTAAACTTGACCTGATGCCCTACAGAGTTGCTTGTCTATCTGCACATCATCCTCCCCAGCATGTCTCATAATTCCCTTGTTATTATTTTTTCCATTTTCTGGGTTTTCCCAGGCCCCTTAACCTTAATCTTGAATAATACAGAGTTAAGTGTAATTCTGTATTACTGGAACAGCAATTGAAAATTTACAAGAAAGAATAGAATGTTGGTTATACCCAGTTCTAAGTCTTAAAACTTTACACCATCTGATTTTTCTTGTGGTGAGAGAAATATCAGCAGACTGGTCTTTTGTCACAAGAGCGTATACAGTTACATGTGTCCTTTGTGTGATAGGATTTTTTCAGTGACCTGATTAAGGAGGCTTTTAAAAATGCATTTTTCATTTTAATAGAAAACTTACCTACTTTAAATAATTGAAACAAAAATAACTCAAACTGAGTCCCTTCAGTGTGATCACAGAGACACATATACAAATATTTTTTTCTACACCTACCTTCCCATCTCCCTCTGTCTTCACTTCAGATGATCTTTATCTGTTGTGTTTGAGGAGAAAATTAGGGGTTGGAGAAAGACACCAGACCAGGCTGAGACTGAAATCTCTGTTCAGTTTTTCAGTCGTGTTTTACCTGGCTGGTAACGTTGCATAGAACCCTTAGTCCCTCTGTTGCAGTTCCCATTGGTAGGAAATCTCCTTTTCATTGTCCTTGTTTAGCCTACAACATCTTTAAACTGTCTGTTGATGAGGGGATTTATTTCATCTAACAGATTTAGTTTAGATATATGTTCTGAGATGAGATGATTCCCTCCTCTTCTCTCTGTTGACACCTTGAAGGAACTGAAGTGTGATGTTTGTACTGACTGAACTGCTGTACTATATCTTCAGTGTCATGGAATTTTGTTAAAAATTTGTATACATAAAAGCCATGGAGTTGCAAATACGGATATGGGCTATAGAAATAAAAACAGATGAGATCTGTTATGATGGGCTGCAGGCTGCAAAGCCTCAATTCGTTAGCTAGCAGGAGAAACAGCAGTGGCCACTGCAAAGAGATGAGCTACACAGAGGGGTGCAGAGAAGATAGCCTGAATGGGGTGAGCAGTGGGCAGGAAATCTGCAGAACAGTGGTTTTACTGGAGTACACATGGTAGAGAGCCAGGGAAACCTCACCTTTGTACTCCTGCACAGGACTGTCCCAAGGAATTGTGTCGGAAATACGCTTTTGATGTGTTTAGTGGAACTCTTGAGAGCTGTGATGAACACGTTTGTGCTGTTTATTATTGGCAGGGCTTGCTAAGGAATTCCCATTTTATTTGGAATCCAGGAGTGGTTTGGGGAACTGGCAGAGGGTTAGTATCTGCAAAGCTCCAAGGTATGTGAAGTGCTCAAGGTGCCTGCTCACAGGCTAATACACTGTTTGCAAATGGCTGTGTCATGTCACTTGATGGGATATGCCCAGCCCTATGATAAAAGCTGGGCTGTGACACTAAGCTGTTGCTGGAGAGCATATATTTTAGCAGGACTCTGTTGATCATGGATCACTTGTACATTGTATCCTTGTGGCTATGAAGCATAACAACCTCTCTTTCTCTGACAAAATAAGCCAAGTTCTGGAACATGGGTGTTGTGAAGCAGGAAAAGAGCCAGTGTATGGTTCTGCAGGTGTTTAAGGTACAGGCTCAGCCGTGGGCATCATGGAATGGGATGTATCTGTGTTTTATTTCTTGTTCACTTGATGAGTTCTGTGCTCACAATTAACCAACCCCTCCATAAGTAGCTAAGAAGCTCCTAACAGCCTCCTGAAGTGAGGCTACATTATGAGACATTGCGTTCATTTTGCCCCAGATCTGGCACATTAACAATACACTTTTTTATTTTCTCTCCCTCTCCCCGTATTTTATTTTGTTTGGTGTGTTTATCTATGGCCACTGGAAAAGGGAACTTCCAGACAGACTGGGCTGTCTTCAGAATCAAGTATGGGATTATTAGTGTATTTGGGGCAGATTTTTAGGCAACTGTGTAAAATGAAGGAGATAATCACCTGATTTTAAAAAAACTGAGCATTGCCACCGTTTTTATTTCTGAGAGTTAAAAATGTCAAATAAATTTTGTAAAGTATTGAAACAGAAATAGCTTGAAAGCTTTTGCCTTTTTAGAAAAAGTTATGCTTAAATCCTCTTATGAGCTATGTTAACATTAATAGTCTTTTTTTCCTAGGTGGTGGCATTAGCATGCACATCAGAAATATTTGTTAGCAAACTGACAGATATTTTGTGATTACTCCCATCTCATTTCACACACGTAGGTTACACATACAACAAGCAGGGGTTCAATTCACTCTTTTTTTTTTTTTTCCCTGCCCTTTCTAGCATAAAGTACATAAACCTTGGAAGATAATTTTTAACCTAGGAGTTACCCATTCATTAGAAGAGTTGAAAGCAGGATACATTAAGTAGTTGTTTCCTGACCTCGGCGAGAGCTGCCTGTGTGCTCTCAGATCTGTGTCCAATAATTGGTCCTACCTAGGGGGAAGAAAGAAAAAAGAAACTACACAAACCGATTGAATGACCACTGAAGGGTGCTTCCAGAGTAATAGCTGGCTTCTGGCAATGCTCCTGTTCATGTGACATAGTTTGAAATACCTTTCATGTTACCCAGGGGTATCTTCTACCTTAAGCTTTTAAAAGGTCATTCTTGAAAATCAGGAATATTGATTAGTTAGTGGGCTGAATTTTTAATCTTAGTGTTTATGTTGTGATCCAAAAATGTTACAGGACTTTCAATAAATGAAAATGTGTGTGTGTGAGATTTAGTTTTCTGAACTTTATTATCTACAGGTGTACCAGACTGCTAATAGCAAACTTTGCTCTTTACCTAAATTACTTAACTATTTTTTCTGCAAGTCAGGATTATAGATTTGTCTTTAGATTGTGTCATGCCTAAGTACAAAATGTGATAAATCTGTCAGGTTAATGCTTTTGCCTTGAACTGGCTGCCATGGCCAGGCAGTCCATTTTAACTCTCCTTAGTGTATCTCCTCAAATACTTGCACAATGCCTTTTGTCCTGGAGAATCATTCTGGAGTGCCTTCAGTTTTGCCCATTTTCACTTAGCCTAAACTGACTTTAATAGAATGAATGCAATTATAATGTGAATGCTATGTCAAAGGAGAAAATAATCTTACAACTGTAAGGAATTAAGCTTTTTGGAAGGTTTAGTATCTATTTTAGAAAGGAAGTTTGAGTCTTTGACATTTTTCTTCTGCTCTTCTGAAGTTAATAAACTCTAGGATAAGTAGAAATGAGAGCATTTGAAAAATCTTACTTTTTTCTTTTAGTTAATTTGTTTGCATTTTCACATACCTTTGCTCGTTGTACTGGTTTTGGCTGGAGTGGGGGTAATTTTCTTCACAGTGGCTGGTATGGGACCATGCTGAACACAGGGTTGATAATATGGAGTTGTTTTTGTTACTGCTGAGCAGGGCTTACAGAGAGCCAAGGCCTTTTCTGCCTTTTGGCTACCACACTGGCAAGGAAATTGAGGGCTGGGAGGAGACATAGCCAGGACAGGTGACCCAAATTGACCACAGGGATATTCTATGTGAAGTCATACTCAATATATGAAGAGGGAGAAGAAAGAGGAAGGGGGTATTTGTCTTCCCAAATCACTGTTACGTGATGGGGTCCTGCTCTCCTGGAGATGGCTGAGCACCTGCCTGCCCATGAGAAGCAGTCAATTAATTCCTTGTTTTCCTTGTGTGCATGGCTTTTCCTTTCCCTATTAAACAGTCTTTATCTCAATGCATGAATTCTCCAGATTTTACCTTTCTGATTTTCTCTCTGATCCCACTGGTGGGGGAGTGAGGGAGCAGCTGTGAGGGGCTTGGCTGCTGGGGTTAAACCACAACAGTCCTTTTTGCACCTAAAAAAGGGTCAAACCACAGAAACTTCAAGAAGTTCATGCTTACAGAAGGGAAAGAGGTAGGGCTTAAAAAAAGCAAAGCTGAAAAACTGCTACAGTAAGGGAAAATTTGTATGTACAAGACATTCCAAATGCATATCATTACATGTCTATTTTGCATTTCTCTTCTATGGGAGCAGGTAAGATATGCAGTCACAATAGGGATCAACAGCAGAGTTAGAGTTTCTCAATGGGCCCTTATTTTCCTTTCAGTTTTAACCTGCCCTTTCTGAGGTTAGGTCATTTATCTAAAATGTTCAGGAATGGAAAATGTTGGAATGAGCTTCCCTACAGGTGGGTTAGTGCCTTTGAGGTTAGCCAGTAGATGTCATCACAAGACTGAGCATCTTCGTCCGGGAGCTGTGCAGCACCCTTCCCTAATCCTGGACACACTTGCCAGCTCATGACTGGCAGAAACCTCATTGCAGCACTTGAGTGCATATTTTCTGGCCGGCAGCATGTGTTGGCTAACAAAGTGGTTCAAAGTATAAGTCATCTACAGAGGAAATGCCCCTTGCTGAGACGCCTTTCCAACAAACTGATTCTCCTTGAGCTCTGCTGGTGATTTGTGAAAAGTCTAAAAGACATTTTTCAGCAGAGGCAGGTAACAGTGATGCCTGTGGGAATTAGGAAATAGCACTGATGGTAAACTCACTAACATAAGGGCTCACTGGTGTCTTACAGATAAGACCGTAGATATATTTACACCTACAGGTGCAGAATCTCGCCTGTATACTGTGTTCCAGAATGGAAGGGTATGATCTGAAAAAGTGTCCAACATTAATCTTTTTCTGTCCTTGCTGAATAATAATAGGAAATTTACCATTGATTTTGTGGGAGAAAAAGAAGGGTATTAAAAAAAAATCCTTTCCTGAATTTTAATTTTAAAAATGCATTCCCAGTCCTTATAATCAAGCAAATTGTTTTAAGAATGAATTGCCTAAATATATATGTCTTGCAATAACCCAATTAGAGTAGAACCAAGAGGTAGCTTTCTGGTCTCTAGATGTCCCATCACAACAATCCAGGTTTTCCATAGGTCCCAAAGCCAGCCTGCAGTTTGGTTTCCATAACCATATTAAATTGCACTAGTTGTCAGCACTTTGGCATCTAAATCACATCAATACAGTATTCTTTTTCTTCTGAAATCTGTAAGCGTGCTGTAGCATTTAGCATATATATGACCTGCCCTGTGTATGCATGTCAGTAAGTTAACTCTGAGGCCCTCAGACAATCATCACAGAAGCAGCTGTGGTGGTTTAAGATGTCCTTGTCCTTCAGCTGTTCAGTACTAAACCTCTGCTGAAGGCTGCATCCTTACACAGGATGAGAGAAGACAACAACTCTGTCTTTCTCCATTTCAGCATAATGCAGTCAATTAATTCCTTTTAACTGTTAATGCAGTCAATTAATTCCAATTAATTGTTAAATGGAAACGTGTGACACAGTAAAGCATCCATCTAATGCTACCTGAGTTACCTTAACTTGTTGATGAAGAGGCTTTAAGTTAAGCTGGTTAATTTGCTCTGGAGTAGATGAGAGAGGTTCACAAGATCTGTTTATTTATATTGCTAGAGGAAGCCTTCAGCAAAGGAGCAGAAACAAGTAGCCAAGGTATATCAGCTTCTAATACCATCTCATTCATTTCTTTAATGAATGTCTGGCTGCAGCCTAAAACTAAATATAACAATTTAAACAGCTGCAGTGATATAGCTAATCTTCTTCATATGCTCACTCACTGCAGTGTTTTACAGTATTGCCCCTATCCAAGACTAACTGGACACCAAAATCTCTGGCTTTCCATTTGCTCATCTCTCAGGATTCCCAGCTGCCCCTGTCCAATAAATACATGTATACTGAAGTGTGACTTTAGTGCCCTGAAACCAGAAATGAAGACGCAACATTAAATGCTCTGCATTTTGCATCATAGCCTTACAAAACAGGAATTGTATTGATTCTCACGAGAGTTTACTTGAATCAAGAATCCTTTTAGACTTTGCGTAGCTGCATCCACTGTGGAATTTCCACCTGTCTGTAGTCATTCATGGTCTGCCTATAGCATCTAAGTTCAGTTTTCCTTGGAGTGTGCAGCATTTTGTTTACTGCAATTTCTCCATGACAAGTCTCACAGAAAGCAGCAGAGCCCATGGAGAGCTTCCAGGGAGATTTCTGGCTCAGAGAAAGAGAGAAGCCCCTCTGAGGTTTTTCTGGCATGAATGCCTGTCTGGCCAGCTTTGCCAGTACTGGGGAGGACAGGTGGGAAGCACCTTCTCCCCATCTTCATTTTGTATTCCTCTATTCCGTAGTGCCAGTCCTTCCCTTCATGAGAAGACAAGGTCTTTAAGGGTATCCAGTCCACAATAGTGAGATCACTTGTGTGATCTTGTGTACTGTATTTGTGTGAGCTTGTGTACTGCTTTTGTTATCTGAGGCAATCTGAGAACAGGCTAATGCTAGTGTTGCACTAAGGATGACTTAGCAAAAAGAAGCAAAGTATCCTGGTGGGAGGAAAGTTCCAAAGGGGAACTCATTATAGTAGTAGAGAGTACTGCTTGTACAAATGCTGCAATAAAACAAACTTACTGGTTACTTGCCATAAATTGCTTTCATGGTACTCCTTCTTTCAAGTCTTTTTGCCTGATAATAACCGTCTCATGATAATTCTTGTATAAAATGAAATATCTTGTGTTATGGTGTCTCTGTTATTTTTTGCAGGAACTTCATTTTTATTACTAGAGACCAATTTTGACATTTTTAAGTTTTGCAAATTTCACATTTATTTCAGTGCCTGAATTGATTATTTGGTGAAGACTTTAGTCCCAAATGGACAAATAACACCAACAAATCTCTTTAAAATGCAGGTTATTGCTATTGAAACTGTCACTTCAAGAATTATGATAAGATTACAAGGTCAATCATGACAGAGGCTTTGTTAAATGAAAACATGTGTGACACAATAAAGCATCCAGCACAAAGTTTTATTGTCGGTTTGTTCAATTTGTAAAACTGCTTCATGACCATTTTGCAAGATACACTCTATTTGCATGCTGTCTTTAGTTTCACTTATCAATCAAATAAAGTCAACTGGTCTCTTTCCTTCCCCTGTGTTATGCCTGCAGTTGGATAAGGAGTACACAGATGTTGCTTGTGGTAAAATCATGCAACTGTCAGCACAAGACAAGTTGGAATGGATAATGGATTCTGCATTTTAGCAGAAGCTTTCTGGCAGAGGATTAATAATCTACTATTAAACAGAAATGGGTATCTGAAAGTTTTACAAATTACATGGTTTTGAAAACCCATCAAAAGGGCATTAAAAGGATTTACATATGAACAGATGTCCAATATGATATTCAGCTGTCTTGAAATAAGATTGGATAAACTAAAAAACTTCAGAAATGTTTTGGGAACTGGGAAATAGAGCTTGAAAACCATATTTGCTTAATAGCATATGCAGAAACTTATGGAACTTCCTGTTAGTGACTGAGTTTATTGATAGCTCTCTGTGCTGTCAGTATTACTTTACATTCCACTTTTTTGTTTGTTGATAATCACAGTTAACATTTACAGGATTCACTGTAATGTTTTTAGGTTTAGTAATCTGGCTTGATGGATAAACTGTCAGTTTCATTTAAGAGTTGAGCCAAAGAGAATTTGTTCCTGAAAAAGCACCGAGCATTGCACTGGGGCAGGGAAGCAGCCCTACAGAACACGTCGGGACATGACCGATGGTGTGGCTGTTCTCTTCTGTGTTGGTTCTTACTGCACTCTCCCCACCCCCTTCCTACAGTACCCAAACACCTTTCAGTAGTACATGAGCAAACAGGATTAGCATCTGTCACAAAATGTTCTTTCTTTCATCCTTTCCTTGGGGCAGAAATGTGTGTGCAGTGTAACCTAGCACTTTTTTTTTTTTTTTATGTATTTGTTACATTATTATATGTTTGTTAAAGAGAAGTCAAAGGTGTATACTCTGAGTCAAATTAGAAGATTTGTGATGGTTCTTTATTCCTGGGGGAGTTCATTTCACAAACTCAGACCAGCTCCCAAGTAAGCTGCATTTCCTGCACAGACAGGCTTTACCTTCAGGAGAAAAAAAGAATACATAATATGCCTGAAGAGTATTGACTAGCCAGTTGAACTGGAGCTTTAAGCAGTGTTTTAAATATGCTCAGCCCAGAATAATGAACCCCTTGAAAGAATGTTTTTTTTTGTTTATACATAAGTCAAAGTTCACTGTGAAATCATCAAAAACTGTTTAACAAGAAGACTGGACACACCCTTTAAAGTCTCTGTTGGTCAGATAAATGGGAGTGTTTGGTTATCATTTAGCTTTCTCTGTTGACTGAAGGACGCATGTTAAAGATATATCACATCACTGTGACCATGAGAAGAGTGATAAAAACAAGTATAGCCCTTTTTTTCTGTAATTAATAATAAAAGCAAAGCCTTGCCCTGTGACATAATCCTTCTTTTTGCCTTCAAACATAGAACAATCTGAGTCATTTCTGAAGAAACCTATTCTTGATACATTATTACAACAACATTAAGCCTAAGTTACCATCATCAAAATCATAAATAGGCCAAATACACATTAATTTTTCAAAGTTAGTATCTTGGACACGATGAAATTTAATTTCAGTCCTTGCCTACCACAAGACCTGATTTAAAGCTTTCAGGCACAATACAGCTCTATGGTAAAAACACTTGCCTCAAATGTTCAATCCAGTATGTGCTTCCTCACACTTTCTTTAGAGATACCACCTCCCATGCAATGATATCTACAAACAGCGCTTCCTTCCATCGGCTTGCTTGTAAGTTTGCTCTCTTCCATTCCTTCAGCATAATAAACTATCACCCAATTAAGAGGAAGGTTCAAGACTGGTATGTTGTATCATAAACTAGATACACCTGTCTCCAAAGGGAAGTTGGTTAGTGTGGAGATTTTTTAACTCTGAATCAGGTGAGGAGAGTCCTATTTATGGTTTCACAGTTATAATATCAACTTTCATTTATTATTGCAAAGGGCCAAATTTTCAGGCTTGACTGATGTTGAAGAAGAAGACATGAGATTTCCTTCTACTCATTGATCATGGCTTTGAACGAGATACTAAATTCTTTTCATACTCTCCATGATCATTGTGCTAGAGAAAATGGTGATTCTCTTGCATGCACTCTCAGGTACTGTTAAAACATCTCTGCATTTAAAACTAACTTGAACAAACATGAAATTATGAGAGAGTTTAATTGGTGCCAGAGGTTAATGTGAAATTTATTTTGTGTGTGTGTGTCTTAGTTACCTTTACTGTAACACGATCAAGAAGAACAAAGAAAACTAAAGAACACATTGTTCAGGTTCATCTTACTCTCAGTGCATTTTCTTTCCTGCATTTGCCCTAGTGTCTGTCACAGTCAGGAAGATCTGTTTATTCTCTGATATAAAAGTAAATAATGAAAAAAGGATTTAACAGCAAATATCTGTTTCGGGGTCAATCATTCACATAACTTGTCTATATGAATACTTTAATATGCATAGGAGTACTGTACTGAAAAAGATCCCTTGTGTGTTTGCAGGGGTGGTGTCATAGAATCACAGAGTTGTAGAATGGTTTGGGTTGGAAGGGACCTTAAAGATCACCTAGTTCCAGCCCCCCTGCCACGGGCAGGGACACCTTCCACTAGACTAGGTTGTTTAGAGCTCCATGCAACCTGGCCTTGAAAACTTCCAGGGATGGGGCATCCACAACTTCTCTGGGAAACCTGTGCCAGTCTCACCACCCTCACAGTAGAGAATTTCTTCCTGATTTTTTATATTTTAAAGCCATTTCCCCTTGTCTATCACTACATGCCCTTGTGAAAACTCCCTCTCCAGTTTTCATGTGTTTATAGTAGGTATGGAAGGGGCACTCAACCGAAGAATTGCAGAAAGGAGAAATAATACACAGATCTTGATTTTCAGATGAGACCCATATTCTTTGTCCTTTATTCTTTTGTGAGTTCAAGATGTTAAATGGTTTAGTTAATATTGGATTAATTAATTAATTAATAATTATGGATACATTCAGAAGTGACTCCCTTAACACATCTCTCAAGACAAGGAAGTCTGTGAAAACAAAGTATGTTTTTAATTTCCTAATACTTATCTAGATTTTCATGTTTAACATATTGATACAAGTGAAATCAAACAAAGCAGGCTTCTGTCCATTTAGTTCCTTTTTTAAAATTATACATTCACTCTAGAATTCATTCTTCTGGGTGCTTTATAAGCTACGTGTTTGTGTATTTTTAGGTAGGTAGCTGTCAGTGTGTATATAAAGCACAAGTTTAAGAGAATTAATTTTTGTAGAGGGTTAGATTTTCTTATGTGTGCTTTTCCTGTTAGGACATCAAATCTTCGTTTTGTGGAGTGACTGCTTACCTTTAAAGAGGGTAGCTGGTGGGCAGTTAGATGCAAAGTTGTGCCTCAAAACTGATCAAAATGAGCAAGTTGCAGTGTTTCAGGAAGCTCTGTCCTTCAGTCACATTAGTGTCCTGGCCTGTGGGTCTGATGGAAATGGGCCTTAACAGAAAGCCTGGTTACATGTAGGAATAACCTTGGGAAGCATTGTACGGCAGGAACCTTTATGACCTCTTTAAATGGTTGCCACAACAACTCCTGGCTTGTATCAGGAATCATTTTCATTGTTGTTAAAAGTGATGTGATTTGTGTCACCATCAAAGTGTGTGTTTCTTGATTTCACGGTACATTAGGTATCAGACATAGGGATGAAGTTGTTTCTTAGTGGAAATAACATGGATAACTCACTTTTCAGGTTAAGGGCCAGATTTACATTCTAGCACACTGATTTATGTCAGCATGAGGGCTTGCTTTTAGCATCAAGAGACAGCATTGCTGCCAAGCACAGCAGTCCCACTTTCTCTCCACCCCGGGTATTTATCACTCTGCTGATGCCTCCCTTACACTGGCACAAGCACTGTTACTGCTGTGCCATGAACTCTGGGTCAGGGAAAACACCCAGATTAAAATTAAACTGTTTCTCTCCGCATTTAGTTCTACGAGAGATCATTTCCCTAGAGCGGTTCCTTAAATGGCCATACAACCACTCATGCCAGCTCCAGGGAGGGGAGACAGAGCAGGAGCTGGGACTGAGAGCCTGTGGGGGAACAGGGAGTCCTTGATTTCTTTGGCAGCACTTCGTCTGTATGTGGATGTCCTGGATGCATACAGGAAGCTGTGGCTCAGGGATGCGTTTTCAGTCAGTTTAATCCAATCTGAGACCAACACTTAAATGAATACTGCCTCCTTCATAACATGTCCTGCTCTGAGAGGTGTTCCTGTCCCACCCTGTTTGCCTATTGCTTCAGGCTGCCTGTTTGATGCAGGCAAACATCCACACATTCATCTCAAAGATATGGTGCCAAGAGGTAGGGTTTGCAAATTTCCCTTTTAGCAACAGAGTCAGATGCCATGTAACATGTTTGTTTTTCAATCTGCGTACTCCGTTCTCTGAGGAAAGTTTTACATGTAGTTTGTGCTAGATTGAAGACAGGTGAAGTTAGATGACTAAATGCAGGTTTCTGAATGTGTCTAGTTGTCAAAGGTCCCATTGTGGTCCATGAAAAACTAGATGGTACAGTTTGGAATTACAAAACTATTCAGCCAGTGCAAGTGACTTCTTTGTGATGAGTTGAATAGCTCTCCAGACACTGTTGGGCATGTTTCAGTTCCCTCAGCATAGGCCCAAGTGTACTGTGAGGGCTCCAGCCAACCTGCCTGACCTCTGTCCAACCCCGCCGAAGGGCATGGGTTTCCTGTTAATCATGTGTTATACTTGCCAGCTGTCTGCAGATGTCTCAGATACCTTAAAGGATCTCAAATGACCCTGAATACCTATCTTTAGACATTAGGATACAAATCCACTGACTAGTCCTCCCTGGATATAATGGATGCTTAGGATAACTATCTTAGGATGTAGACATCTACCTCATCCAAAGTTAGGTGAAACAAATCTCAATAAATGCTTTTCAGAAAAACCTGTCTAACATAGCTGGTGTATAATTTAATGCAGTAATGTCTCCCTACATAGAGAGTTCTGGAGAGAAAGTGGATGAAGGCTTCCAGCTGCTGCTGGCAAGAACAGTGAAGGAACCGAAGTTACTAGAACCAGCAGGTCTGCAGCCTGGATCACTCCTAAAACAGCAAGGATTTAGGTTGTGATTATAACTATGAGCTACATATAGCTCAGAGTTATAACCCTACTAAGACAGGGCGATGTAAGTGTTGTTATTCTGGTAAAGGGTAGCACGAGTATCGAAGTTCAGTGGAGAGAATAGATAAATGAATTCCACAGACATCAAAAAGAGTTTTCTGCTCAGGATAGCCATCACTTTTTTTTTTTGCCAGAACATTGCTCTCCAGTCTCTTTAGTTACTGGAATATTTGTAGTGAGTCAGGCTGTGTGGAACCAGCAGTGCCCACAGTCACTGTAGTGTCGAGGCCAAAGGCTTGATGGACTGCTCGATGGTAAAAGTCTGGCTAATGGGAGAGGAAAGGTCAGTGAGTTAAACCAACTTACACTGCAGTATTGAAGGTAGGAGAAAATGCCTGTATTGTTTTCACAGAACATATTTTTCACTCCAGAGCAGGCTGCTTAGTCTTGGTTTGCTGACAGAATGTGAAGTTTTAATTATGTGTCCTGGGAAAATGTATGAACTGATTTCTCTTTTCTGTGCTGTGGGAGCCTGCTGCACTCCTGGACAAGGTTCATGAAGAATTGCTCTTGGAATTGCTTCTTACAGGGATTGGAGTGTGAGTCAGGTAGAATGGAACCATTAATACATGAAAAATACTCTGGAGATCTGCAGTATATTTCACCTTGCTTCATCTAGCAAAATACTATTACTGTCCACAATTGTAATATTATTGTTCATGTTACTGATTTATTTTAAACAGCCAAAGAGAATTAATCCTGAGCCTGTTACACAGGTTCTTCCAGCCCTGAATGAAGATTGAATTCTCTGTAAGATGAAAAATAAATCCCAATGCATAACTTCAGCATTTAAAAAAAGGTAAATTTGTCTGGGTATGGTGCTGTGAGCACATTAATTCCCATTTATTTTGGTGATATGAAGTGAATATCACTGGTAAGCAGCTACTCCGGATTCTGTGATGGCAGAGAAGCACAAAAACTGTGGACTGGGTCTTTATCTTAATGAGCAGTTGTTGCTTCATTTGCTTTGGGTGAGCTGCAGAATGAGACTGATTTTGCACACGGAGTGAAGGCACTGTACTCAATGAAGTTCAACTGAGCGTTCGGGCTGGGTGCCTTCTTACATAAGTCTATGTGTATGTACCTATAGGGACTTATGTATACATATATAATTCTTTTGCTTGAGATACATACAGAAAGAGAAGGAAAGAGACTTGCAGTGTAGGAACATATTAAAGAGTATTCCGTGAAAGCAGTGTGTGTCAGTTGTCTTTGTTAGTCTGTACAAAGAAAGCTGGCTTAAGTGCCTCAGGTGAAATACACATGGCTTCTTAAAAATATAGGATATATAGCTGCCAGGAAGAAATTTGGATTCTTCCCCAAACTTATATGAAAAATGTAAATCTCCATTGTCAAAAAATGTGGTGTCAATCATTTGAGCATATCAGGTGTAAAATTCTTTAGCTTTAACTATATTCTTCATATTCCACACCAGCTGCCCATAATACATTGGTGTTAGCTCGTACTGTTAACTCATGTTAACTAAAAATTAATATTCATACTGCATTGTTTGCTGATGATTGCACTTCACACTGGCTATTGGGCAGTTTCAAAACACAGAAATGAATGCTGGCCTTGAGTTCACTGCTGGTGTTTGCAGTATAGTGCTGAAATGCTAGGAATGGAGGGAATTATGGAAATAATATTCTCTAAAACATGCATGTTTATCATTTTTCTTCTCCTGTATTAATAATAATATTCTGGCATAGGTTAGAACATATAAATATTATACTTACTACAGTCAAGAGATTTATACCTTGTTGAGTATGTCTCAGAAGAATTCTAAGCACTCTAAGCTATTTGCTTGACACACTATTTAGTTTTCATAGGAAAATAATGGAAGTTTTCACTGTTCTATTACTGACCCAAATAATGCAGATTTCTTGACTATTAAGTGTCAGAACATTTTGTGTATTGACTCAAATATAGAATTGTACAATCATAGAATCATGAAGATTGGAAAAGACCTCCAAGATTATAGAATCCAACTTTCGACTGAACATCACCATGTCAACTAAGTGCCATATCCAGTCATTTCTTGAACACTTCCAGGGATGGTGACTCCACTAGCACCTCAGGCAACCTATACCTGATACCCTTTCACTGAAAAAAATTTTCTGATGTCATACCTGAACCTCCCTTGGTACAGTTTTAGGTGATTTCCCCTTGTCCTGTCACTACTGCTTGAAAGAGGAGGCCAACCCTCACCTTGCTACAACCTCCTTTCAGGCAGTTGTAGAGAGTGATAAGGTCACTCCCAAGCCTCTTCCTCTTCAGACTAAGCACCCCCAGCTCTCAACCACTCCTTAGATGATTTACTCTCTAGACCCTTCACCAGCTCTGTTGCCCTTCTCTGGACTCGTTCCAACACCTCAACGTCCTTCCTGCAACGAGTGGCCCAGAACTGCACATGGGATTTGAGGTGTGGCCTTTCCAGTGCTGAGTACAGGTGGACAGTCTGTCCCTGGTCCTGCTGGCCACACTATTCCTGATACAGGCCAGGGTGCCATTGCCCTTCTCGGCCACCTGGGCACACTCTGGCTCACGTTCAGCTGCTGTTGACCAGCACCCCCAGGTCCTTTGCTGCTGGGTCACTTTGCAGCCACTCTTACCCCAGCCTGTAGCACTGCAGGGGTTGTTGTGACCCAAGTGCAAAACCTGTAACTTGACCTTGTTGAAGCTCACAAAGTTGGCCTCAGCCCATCAATTCAGCCGATCCAAATCCCTCTGCAGAGCCTTCCTGTCTCAAGAAGATCTGCAGCAATCTGCTGCATCATATCAGACTTTATCAGTTCTCTTTCCATCATGCTACATTATGATTCTTTGAAACATTTTACAAAATTCCACAGAATACTTGGTTACTGCTGACTTTATATATATTTATAGGGGTTCATTTGTGCGTCAACCATAGACAAAAAAATTGTACAAAATATTAAATAGTAGATTGCAGAGAATGTTCAGGAATTCACAGGAATAATTTGCAATAAGTTTTGCACTATTTGTATTAATATGGATTTGTGGGGATTTTTGGTTTTTTTATTTTGCAACCAGTGGGTGTGCAAGAACACTAAGTGACAAGGGCATATTTTATCATCAAATTTGATTTGGTGTAAGGAGAATTTTAGATGTTATAAAGCCAGCTTCACTCAGCACTGTACGATACAAGAAGAGACCGCATGTTTACTTTAAAGTTGAAATATACTATAGCTATAATGGGATATGGTCAAATTTCAGCTGTTAATCTGGAATGTTTTCATCATTATATATATATGTGAGTAAGTATACTTACATGTAGTACAAATCAATATACTTTTATGTCGAACTTCCGTGTGCTTCTGCATAACATTTGTTTTATTCAGATCTTGTTGCATACTTGGTAAGGGAGCAAAGAGTTAACCTAAAAGGTTATAGCTTTCCCATAGAGTGTACTGTCCAAATCTCATTCTCAAGATCTCTTACGAAGAAAAAGTTTAACCATAGTCAGAATGAAAATCCAGGCCCACTTTCGTGCTATGAGTTTTGCCAGCCTGTTCTCTGGTAGATTTAAATAACTCTTCTGCTTATCAAAATGTGACTCAGAGAAAGCAGTGCCCTTTAAGGACACTGGTGTGAAAACTGGCTATGAAATTTGTCTGATACACATGGCTGGCACGTCTCTAGTTGTTGAATAATGTTAAAGGAAACCTCAAAAAAAAAAAGGTTGGAAGACTTGGCCTCTATTGTATGTCTGTGTAAGCAGCTACTGTATTTACGTCGAAAAGGGCATGTGTTGACAGACTGGGGAGAAAATGGTTTCTGTGGCCACACATGAGTAGGAAAGAGAGAGACAAGTGTGTCCAACAACCTGTAGAGTGCACTGTCAAAAAACACTGAGAGAATCCGAGATCAAATGTACCCTTGTTTATTTCCCTATAGCCAAAACTAAACCTTTTCTGTCTATAGAGCAACATAGGCCCTTACTGAGCTACTCGAGACAGAGCTCAATGAACTATCTCAGAAATCAGCAGGGTTGAGGAGGCTCAGCAGAGCATCAAACTGGTAAAGCTTTGCCTCTGGCGGGGCTGAGTCATGTGGCATTATCCTTTGTGCCATGAAGAGGTACCAGCTCAACTGGAGCTTGTTTGTGTGGCTCTAACAGGATGCACATACTGTGTCTTTCCCCCCTGTTCATGTGCAAAAGCACATTAAGATATCTTGGTGATTGTAGATTGAAATACCTGTTCAATAAAAGAACTACAATGTAGGCCTCTTAATGTAAGCACATACTAGAGCAAATGTGTCTGCATTGAACAGGTAGCTTTTGAGACAGTACACACACATTTCATTTCACTTTTCATTCCAATGTTCTTTAACATAAGGACCTTTATCAAACTTATCCTGAAAGTTGCTCATTAACTAGGAAGTGAAAAGAAAGTGCTTTCCCATGGTTATGTTAGACTGTATTAGCCTCATTATCCTCCCAAGAACTTCTCAGTTGGTATGTAAAGAGGTGAAGAACAGAGGTATTGCTTATATCTCAGCAGCTAAGAAATCGAAAAGATAATTTATTAACATGAGGTAAGAATCATGTCCCAAGGATTAGAAATATGTTTGGACAAAGACATCTCAAGGTCACAATATGTTCTCTTGAGATATTTGAGATAAAGTGTGTAAAAAAACAACTTGTTGTGAGACCTCCTCTGGACTACAGCACCCAGTTTTAAAATCATAGAATGGTTTTGGGTGTGAAAGGACCTTAAAGTTCATCTAGTTTCAAACAGTTTGTTCCACTTAGTCAAAAACCATCTGGTTTCATCTGTTCAACAATTTTTGGAGTGTTCCACTGTAGGAGGTGGAGACAAGGGCAAGAAGGCTCTGCTTTTGTAGGTGAAGATTAGTGAGAATATCCCTTTGGTCACTTTGGATTAGCTGTCCTATTTGTGTCCCCTGCCAAGATCTTGCCACCCACAGCCTACTGAAGGACGGCAGAATATTGGAGAGACAGTGCTGATGCTGAGCCAGCGCTGCTCAGCAGGAGCCAAAACACTGGTGTGTTATCAGCAGCAGTGCAAACCCAGCGCTGTGAGGGCTGCTGTAGGGAAAATGAACTCCATCTCAGCCACAACCTTACAAATAACATTAGTAGTATTTTCCCTTCTTGAAAAGTCAGGAGACAGTGTCCTACTGTGTGATTTTTTTAAAATAGGCTGTGTAGTAGTCACTTCTTTGGAAAGCTTAAGTCTAGAGTCCACCCTTCCAAGTGACAAGATAGGACTGATCAGTAAAGTTAAAGCAGGAAAGTTTCTCTAGCACAGAGAAACCTACAGCAGGTGGGAAGTCAAGGATCTGATTTAGCAAGAGCATGGACACCTGTATGAGTAAAGTTACATGTGCATATGTTAGAATGATTGAAACTTTAGTATCACGTAACTTTTCAGATCTATGTCTAAATAAGGAGTCACTGCCATATTTTTCTTTAGAATGTGTACATCTTTCCAGAGGTGTCTAACAGAGGTCCAGCAATCAGTGACATTTTATATATTGTACAGTTGTCTGTATGAAGATTAATACCTTTGCCATCCCATTTTCTGATGTTAACTCCATTCATATCCACACCTGTTTGATCCTATAAAACTGAGAAAGAAATCCTGTGAATGTAATTTATGCATCTCTTATGCACCTCTCATTAATTGATCCTGCTAATTAAGACATTGATTTTCTTCTAGAATTAGGGTAAGAAGAGAAAGAAGTATCCTTAAAAGACATCCAGGGCAGAGGCTTTCACAGGTAGCTCTGTGGCAATCAGGAACTAGAAAGGTTTCTGTAACCATCTATACTTACACAGCCGGAGGGCTGCCCAGGCTGATTCCATCTGAGATGTTCTGTGAATCTCACTGAGCAGCCAGTGAGCTTTGTCATCTTCTCACCTCTGCCCTGTGCTCCAGCCTCTGTTATATCCTCTATTCTTCATGGCCCTATGGTCTGTGGGGCTTCTGTGGCATTCCTGGAATGGGCTTCCTGAGCCCATGGGCCTCGGTCTCCAGCATGTTGTTGCATCCTACAAGAAGCAGAAATCCTAACAGGTAGCAAGGGCACTGTCAGATTTAGTGGGGGAAAGAAAATAAATATTTTGAACAGCCGTGAAATCAGTTTAAAGTAACAAGTTTAACACCTCCAGCCAAAAGGAGGAGGTAGGTGATGACAGCTCAGCACTGTGTCATCAACATCATTCAGATTACTGCAGGCAAGAGTTTTCCCAGTGACTTTGCAAGTGCCCCCCATGGCACTGCAGCCCAGGGAACTGCCCTGGTTTGTGTCTCAGCAACCTCAGAGGCTACAGCAGGTGACATGTGGGAGGCTGAGGTCATGTCCCAACAGGTGAGTGCTATGCAGCTCCCTTTCAAGAAAGGGTGGGAGACAGCTTTCTCTAAAACCTGATAAGCATTTGTGCTGGCTGGCAAGTTCAAACTGCTGTGGTCACACCTCTGCACATTTCTGTATGAACACTAAGGCAAAAAATGTAAACTTGAGACCAGAGATACCCAGGCTTTCACCTGCCCGTATTTGATAGCCCGCAGATTTGGTGGGAAATGGACTTGACTTAAAAAAAACATTGCCTCCTTGGCCCTTGGGAAAAAGCTGAATGATTTTAATTTCTCAATACATGTGGGAGAGCAGTGGTGGGAATCTTCATCAGGGATATTTCAGAAGCTTGAGAGATGCCATATCAACTTAAATAGCTAAAACAGTAATCTCTTTTCAAGGTGAGTAAAATGAGAACCATACATAAATAAGTTGTTAAAATCTGTTGTATAATAAAAACAAATTTGATTTTAAAGATGCAATTATTCTACTGCTGATTTTAATTTAATTGCTACTTATCTCAAAGCATAAGTGAAGATCTTATACAGAGAGGAAGAGGGAGAAAGAAATTATGTGTTGGAAGCAACATACTATCAAGATTGAGTTGTCATAATTTCATGGTCACTTCTGTCCCCTGTCCCTCTGCTTCATGTCTGTTGAGTCTTTACGTCTCTTGGAAAACTCACAATGTTCATACTATTCTGGACTCTCAACTCTACTCTTCATTTCTGAAGTAATTTTGTGCACTTATTTTTAATATTTAAACAGTTTTCTGACATCTTGGCTTGAATCTTTTAAGGAATCTTTGGTTTCTTCTAGTTTTTTTTTTTTCCCTCTTGCAACATACATTGTGACTGCAACATGGTAATTTCAGATAAAATGATACAGGAATGTGTTATAATTACTGCCTTAGGAATATACAGTTCTGCTCCTAAGGATAGACCTCAAGTAACACTAAAAAATTGGTCATGATATAAAAAAATTAAATATTAATGCAAAAATGTTTCTTTCCTCAGCAGAACTAGTATCTTTGACTACTTTACAAGGCTTGTCTTAAGTAAAGTTAGTGACTTCAAAAGGAATCCCTTTCTGTTCTTGTTTATATCAATAATTTTGTATGTTTTCTGTTTTTTAATCTGCCCTTGCTGAGCAGGACTAAATCACCTGCAAAAGGTTGTAGGTTTGACATAGCTTAAAAAGGATGAAAGGCACCACAGAGGAGTTTCTCTGGTCAAATAATATTAAAAGTTAAATATTTGAGATTACCTGGTACTTCAGAGAATTACTCTGAAGTGAATTAAAAATAAATGTTAAATTAACCTGCCTGACATTTGTTCTGCGTCAGTCAATTGGGCATTTTATCTGTAGTATTGCCAGAACAGAAAAGAAACCAAAATTCAAGTCTCTGGAAGTAAATTCTTATTAACAAAAACCAGTTCAATCACTTTGACACAGAGTTAAAAGAATGCTTTTTTTTTATCAGTGCTTAGTGAGTTATAGCAAGTCGAGATGATAAAATGGAAACACTATTCCAACTTGTTTAGAGTAGGTTTTGCAAATAACAACAACCTCTTTAATCCCTCTCGCATACATTTTTCTCTTAAGTAAAATTTAAGATTTATGAGTTTGGACTGGGATCTGAAATGGAGAGGAATTTTCTGCAAAGACCGTGTTCAACAGCTAGAGTTGAAAAGTTCAATTACTTCTTCTTCAAGGAAAATTTGCCAATTTGGAACAAAAAACCAGTTTAAAATTCATTGTGAAAAATTAGAGGCCTCAGTTTCAGATGATACCCACTCATGCACCCTGGTTTTAAGCATGAGAATGATTTTGCAAGCACTGAAACATTAGGCTTGTATGTAGGAGTTTGCAGTAGGGGGTTCTAAATGAAAATGTAATTTAGTGAAAGGGAAATTGGTCTATTCTTTTCCCAGAATAGAGGAATTTCTTAAAATAGTACAGTATGAAGTGAGATAATATTTTGGTTGTAATTATATCTCTCCTGGCTCCTGTTCTATTGTAATGCCTTTCATTTGTGAGGTTGCAGTACACTTTTCTGTTACTACTCCTAAGTTGACCGGGGCTTAGGATGTGTCATGACCCTCAGATTTAACACTTTGTCTGAGTAGGCTTTAAATGAAAGTAGTTTTCCTATGGGCTGATACATGTGAAGCACTACTGTAAAGGTATAAACCAGAAGAAAAGTCCCCTATGTGACAGTAACGAAGCTGGTTGAGCTAAGCCCGTTATTCTGTGAGCTGAAGAAATGAACCTTGCTTCAATCCAGCTGGAGCCTCTTGGGAGAAGTTGTCTGGCGCCACAAAACAAATTAGTAAGGAGAGACCTGAAAACTATTAAGTTTATTTTAAGAATGTGTTGTCAGAGATCTAATAAATTTACTTGTTGCTGCAGGCCATGCATGTATGAAGCCTTAACTAATCCAGGTGGTGTTTGTTTCCTTCAGAGGGAGGTGCAGGGTGTGGATCTTTAGGAAAAAGGTGTTGTGCTTTAGGTAATGTGGGCATTGTTTAATGATAGACGTGACAGCTTGAGTGGTATGTTTGGGTTTTCTCTGTTAATACTCCCAAGGCAATTTAAATTAATTTTCTCATGCAAAGTTAGTTAGTGACTACACAAAGTGCTAATTCATTTAATGACAGCATGGAAATAACTTTATAGTAAAAGAATAGTTCTTCTAAACTGAATAGATTTCTTTCATTGCTATGTTTGAATATTACAAAGATTACTTTTAAAGTGATTAAATTTACAAGTTTACCATATTGCAGTTCAGGACCAGTTGTGTCTTTGAGTTTTCTCAGGAGCCTCCTTTATCAAGAAGACAACTCAACTGGGTTTTAGTTAGCCATACAGACTGGTGGGTTGAACACACTCCCGTTACATTCAATGGAGTGGGTCAGATCATTCCAGAGGGTGATCCAGCTGTTCATATCAGATGTACCTGCAGTTCCTGAAGGTGTAGTTCTTTCATTATGCCTAGACAGCGAGTTTAAATGAAACATACAGTTTTATAGAATAACATTACATTATATGAATCCTACCTTTAAAGGAGGATCTCTTGGAGGATCTCTATGGCAGATCACTTGTCTTCATCTGTTGTGGAACAGGAGCCAGTTGGTTATGTTCCCGTGCTCTGGGACCCAAGCAAAAACATACTGTGTTTTGCCAGGAGTGGTTATTCACTGGAAATATTGAACGTGTCGACTCAGAGTTCTTTTCTGCTCAGAAGCAGTGGTCATACAGCACAGTATCCAAAACCAGCAAGTGGATCTTTTGGATTCCCTAGAAGTCGGTTACAAACTAAGTACTTAGTATCCGTAAAGGCTTTCAAACATACACAGTGCTCCAGCATCTTTTTTGGTGATTCAGATTGGGTTGCTCTTTATCCACTTTGCTCTTTCCTTTGAAAACTCAGTCTCTTGGTGCAGCCAATAGAGTGACCGTATCCTGACTCTTGGTGAACTAATTTGTACAGAGCTGATTTCTACTGAAATTATTTTAAGGCTATGAAATGAAGTGGCTGAAGAGCCGGTGCATATTTGCTTCCACAGTTTTTGTTAATGAAAATCAGGTTAGTCTCTTAATCAGAATCCAGTAAATCTCCTGCGGGAGGACTGGGCGTGAACTTGAATTGGGAATTCCTTAAATTGACCCAGCATGGATCTGCAGACTGCACTTGGAGGCATCCTTAGGGACGCTTAGTTGAATTTTATGAGGATCCAGATTTAATACACACTAGCTAACCTTGACATTCATGTCTAGTCTCTCACTTCGCCTTCCTTTTTGTAACAAAGCAGCTACATGGTATTCCTCAGATACTTCTTCTGCTACGTGACTTCAGGAATTTGCTTATTCCGAGCCCTGGCAAATGTGACCCTTCCAACTTGTTTCTTGGGGGTAGACATAAAACAGAAGAAAAAAAGAGTTACAAAAACTACTGAAAGATGGAAATTGTCTGCAGTTCACTGGATACCAGCAATTATACTCCAGGCAAGCTAAGTCCACAATGTTGGGAAATGTGTGTTTTCTCATGAGAAGTCAGAGAAAGCATTGTTTTAGTCCCTAATCACTAGGGGCTAGTTTAGGGGGTTCTTTTTGGCTGTTCTGCAAATATATTGAGTTACAGTGGCAGATAGAGTGCAGGAGGGTGCAGAGTTCAGCAAGCTGTTTTAGTGATTGGGTCTATTTTAGTATACTTGAAAGACACTTACAAAGGTGAAGCATTTTAAAGATTTTCTAATGGAGTAAAATCATTAGGTTATCTTATGCATTGTTAAAGTAAATTCAAAACTTTCTAGTGGCATATGTTTTATGCTGGGTTTACTTAGGCATTTCACTTCTGCTATTTTCGTATGAAGTTATGGCAGTTTTGCAGGATATTCGCTTTCTGATGGTCAAGCAGTTGACTGACCAGGTCCTCTTCCCCCTCCTCTTTTATTCATGTTGTGTAACCGAAACTGGTTTTCCCAGATGACTTGATCTTTTTAGGAATTTCTTGTTTGATGACCTCTGTAAAAATAATATATCACTGTTTTCTAACAGGCAAACAGTTTCCAGGACTTCTATAAAGACCAGTTCCAGGTTACATCTATCTTTGACTTGTCATATGCAGGCAAACCTTTTCAGAGGGTTTTGTCCTCAAAAGTCTCAGTCAGTCATGAAGTCACTTTGTGATTCACCTTACTCTAGATCCTTACCTTCAGCTCCTTACAAAGTTTTTAAATGTGTCTCACAACTCTTGCCATCTCATTTCTCATTAATATCTCACTGCATCACATCCTTCCTAGCATCTTCTGATTTAGCACTGCTGCACTCAGATCTGTGGCAAGATTCAGGAAACAAGTTTTCATGCCTCACTTTAGCAGCATCTTGCCAACCACATCTCATTGACGCAAAGTTACTTTGGATCTACCTTGTTCTAACACTGCCCTCCTTTTTGTGTAGTTTTAAAAGTAATGGCTTCCCTCTCCGGACTTCTGATGTATTTGTATTGCCAGTACTTATTTGGGAGAGGAATAAAAGCAAAACTGTCATTGGAGTATAGTAGCTTAATGATTTGCCTAGCAGCTAAATGTCTGACTGTGCCTGAGGGCAGTGCTTGGGAGCAGTGCACAGTCCATCTGCTGATAGAAATATTATTGTAAGGCAGATACTTATTTTAATAGTGAACCAAATTAAAGTGGCGTGTACAATTTTATTTCTGCGATTTTATAATTTCTAAAAGCTATATTTTTAATATTCTTTACAGACATTATGTTGTGTGGTGCTTGGCTCTACTATGTTGTAGCAGTTTCACCCAGATCAGGCATGGGGGAATTCATCTTACCCAGCATTAGATGGCTGTCAAAAATGTGTACAATGTAAAGCATCACAACAGGAGTTTTTAAAAGCTGATGAGGAAAAATGCACATATTTTTGCATATTTTGGGGCAAAGCTAATCTCATTCAAAAATAGATGCCTAAATTAAGTCATAGCCTTACAAAATGCCTCTTTCCTGGGTTTAGCTATAAAGAAAGTTTAGGATTTCTATCCCCAGAATAAATTTCTGAAATTAGGCAAGGTGTATCATATGCCTCCTGCTCTGTTTTCTCAGAGGTCTGTAATAATAATAATAATAATAATAATAATAATAACAATAATAGTAGTAGTAGTGGTAGTAGCTAATAATAAGAAGAACAGCGGTTTTATTCTTTGGGACAGTGGACTGTGAAATGGCTTGTATAAATAAGAAAACATGTCTTCTGAACATGAAAAAAAAGCACAAAGTGAAGACAAATATTCTGAAATACCTATATTCTTTTCTTAAAATTTTAAATCTGATGGGTTTGGTATTGCGCATTCTAAAAGGTGAACATTATATATTTCAGGGACAGAAGTAACTCAGTAAAAATGGAGGCTTACTGTAACCCCCCTCTAATACTTTTTTGTTTGGTTGTTGGGGTTTTTTTATTCTAAGAAAAAAAAATAGAAAGAAAGAGCTGAAAGCAAGAAAAATAGGTGAAATGAAGACAATACTAAATCTTTTGTACTGTCTTTCTTGTGCTTTTTTTCTTCCTAAATTTCATTCATAAGATACCTGTATATAAGATGTAGACTGTGTGCCTTTGCCCACAGCACATTTAACTTTAAGTTCTTTGGATAAAAGAACAAATTATGCCAGATTTTCTTTTGTTTTCTATCCTCTAGTTAGAATACTTTTGTCTAAAAGGATGCAAACTCTGCTAGAAAATTTTCCTTTACCTGGGCAGTTTCAAATATCTGACATTGTCATTTCTAGTAAGCTCATGCAGCAGTATTTCTTCTCACTAGTGGTACTAATAGGTTCTCTCTCCTCTAATAGACAGTAAATTTCCATTCTTTTTATATCTCAGAAACTTTTATCCTTCTGTTAAATTATGGTCAAATTGGGCAGTGTGTTCAAAATGGCACATAAATGGCTTTTCTCACTGGATTAGAGAACAAGATGTATTCTGCTATGTTTGTCCCCAGAACTAATGGGAAGACATAACATATGGCTTACCTAATGTGAGTGCTGTTGTAGTTACTGTAACACTATAGCTGCTGGCTCTCTGCGGTGCTCATTAGTTTTTGATATGTGTGTTTGTAGCCTTCCCCTTTGTCAGTAACAATAGAGATCAAAAGAGCAGAAAGGGGCAGGGTGAGGAGTGCAGGGAGATACTCCAGTAACCATTTCCCTCCTTTCGTTTACACAGTACCTTTGCCTCCATGTGAGATTGCACAACTACAGTTCCTGGATTTTTCTAGTAGGCAGGTCAATAAAGAAACATAGAGGCTTATCTCTGAGGCAGAGTGAAAGCATATGGAGTGGCTGCCTCATTTTTCAAGAATGGAAGAAACTGGAAGGGATAAACCAGCCTTCATTTGTCTCTTCCTCTAGTAATTAAGCCATGAATTAATTTAAATACTTAGATATGTCTCTCTGCTGTTCAGAGGAATTACTTTATTCACTGACTTGTGTGCAGAAGTGTTGATTTCTAAAGGAAATTTCTTGCACCTTTAAGATAGCTGTTACCTGAACAAACCTTGTTCTGTAGCAGCACCTTGTGGGAAGGAAATCAGACTACAGTCTCCCACACAGGCCAGCATTCCCAGAAGACAGGTGCTGAGTGAGCACCTGCCATCAAAGAGCTGAACAGCTTATTTTATTGTTGCTATAGAACTTAGAGGAGTCTAGAGTAAGAAAAAACACATCCATTAGGATGATACACAGAAGGCATCCCAAATACATTCTTATTAATTCTTGATCTTCTTCTCTTGAGAAATAAGAAAATTAGGGTACTATGTCTGTATGCATCTAAGATAAAATTTGCTCCTATGTACAGCAAATGTATTATGGCTGAGTTCTTCACCTGTTATTTCTTAGTTTTAAATCTTTAAAACCTTTGGATTGTGATGTCCAGATAGATACACATCTTACCCAGGATACAAGATTGTATTAAGCTCAAAAGACAAAGTAATCTTTAACAAAAAAGAAAGGTTATAATTATGTCTTTATAACTTTGTTTTGCAGGAGGCAATAAGCTGAAGAATCAACATTTTCGCCTAAACTGGGCATGGATCTCCTTAGAAAAGGAGTATTACTTAGTAAATGAAGACTCCAAGTATCTTGATGTTGTTCTTAAACGGAGAGGTTACCTGGGAGAAACCTCTTTTATAAGTAAGTTCACTTCTAACCTTACAGTTGCTTCTATAAATCACTGCCCCACCAGTTGATATAATGTATCAATAGAACGGGATCGTATTATAGTTGTTTCATGCTAAGCAAACTATATTCAAAGGCATATGTTTATTTATTAAAGAGTGTATCTTTTATTATGCTATGCGTATGATTTCTTCAGTTATATAGAGAAATCTTCCCTTTTGCGGTTCTTTTTTGTCCTCTGCAATTAATTTTTGAACAAACAACCCAAGACACCGTCCTTCTTTCTTTGATTTGATTGATACCACTGTTTATTTGTTTCACAGAATACAGTTCCTGCCCAGATCTTCTTTTCCCTGAATTGAAAAAATACAGTTGTAGCAACCAGAAGGACAACAATAAACATATATCATTTTCCAGGAAGGCTATTGTGAGCTGGTCTGACCAGCAGCTACAAGCATTAGGCTCGTTTTCTTCACTCAGTGTTGGCAGTCAACTGAGGCTGATACAGGAGGTGTTGAAAACTGTTTGCAGTGTCTGGGGAGTGAAACAGTGAAAAAAAGGTTGTGTTATCACATTCTGCAACCTCACACCTGTTTCTAGCTTCTGGATCTGTTCCCATCTTCTGATGCATTTGCACCAAGGAACATTATCCTTGTGCAATTTCACATTGAAACCCATGGTGAGCTTATACTGCTTAGATGAAACACTCAATTTAAAGCTGTTTTTGCAGAGATATGTAAGCATTTGCCTGTCAAGTTTCTGATTAGAGCTTTTTCTGATTAAAAGTCTGAGTTTCAGGTAGTGAGATGCAGTTGGGACACCTATTTTGGCATGAGATTTAGGGGATATAGACCTTAACTAACAGGATGTAACTGAAAAGACTGTTTTGAGCAGTGAACTAACTTTGATAATATATTCCTTTTAAAGAAAGAAAACTAATGGAAGAGATAAATTAAATACATCGTTAAGGATGTATGGTTTAAATTAATTACTATACTGAATTACAGATACTGATGTGGCTTCTGATGCTTCAGATAAAGTGTTTACAAAATTTTCCACCTATGGATTCAAGGTCAGTTTCAGAATTGAGCTGACTGAAAATTCAGCAAAACCAGATTAACTTGCCTCCGATTACCTTAATCCTGCAAATGGAATTGCAGAATTGGAAAGAGCATAAAAGATACTGGTCAAGATGATTACTGGCCTTTCTGGTCCATATGCAGTGCCAAAGTGGCTGAAGGTTTATAGGTTATATAAAATATTGGCTTTGACTTAGGATGAGGCAGAAAGAGAGAAAAGCAAGGTTTGTAGGGAAAGGTGATGTGTTTCAATACATTAAATAGTGCAGCTGGAAGAAACAATCAGAGAAGGGAGAAGTTTTAAGTTTTTTTTCTGAAAACCTGAGAAAAGACTTTAAGACTTCAGTGGTACTGTGGGATTTAAAGAAGGCCAAATGCATGAGTTGGAGACAGTTCTGAAATACTGTCTCATTTCCATGAGGGTTTGTCAGACAGCCTTAAACTGTGAGTGAAATGCCTGTGAAAACCTGTTTTAGAGCAGTCTGAATCTGAGGGTGGAAGGCCTGTGCCACCTCTGTGGATTGAGTTGTTTGAATTTTATCCCATGGACTTGCAGCTTCAACTTCACCTGAACTTAATGATTGTCATTATGCAAACACTGAAATAAGAAGTAATAGCTTTTTAAAATGCTTACAGCGATGGCAATGAGAGCAATGGTTCAGGTTTTGCATCTTCTTTCATTTTTATTCTGTACATTTTCCTTTGTGTCATTGTGTTTTCCTTAGCTTTCTCTTTAAAGACTGAACTTTCCAGGGGTGTTTTTATTTTTTCTAAGAAAAATAAGTATTTTCTAGGGTTTTGAGCAGGAGGTTACTTAGATGTTCTGGAAAAGAAGATAACCCAGAGGGCTAAAAGGAGAGAGAAAAGTCTGTTGTCCCTTTTGGACATCCGTAATTGAATTATCGGGAAATGGAAACTTGATTGTAACTTAGGAGAATGTAGTGGTTTTCCACCTCTGTGTGTGATACCCAATATAAAACTGATTTAGCTTGAATGTTCCCAGGCTGTGAAAAGTATATTTTTCTACATGTTTTTTAAAGATGACACAATGGGAGAAATATTACCAGTGATGTTTTCAATGACCTGAATTTCTGATTTTAACAGGTATTAGCACCAAAGATGGAACTGCCAAGAAAGATAAAGACTTCAGAGGAAAAGCCCAGAAGCAAGTGCAGTTTAATCCTGGTCAAACCTTAGCCACATGGCGAGTACGGATTTTGACTGATGGTGAACATGAACATTCTGAGTCCTTTCAAATTGTTCTTTCTGAGCCAGTCATGGCAATTCTGGAATTTCCTGCTGCGTCCACAGTGGAAATTATTGACCCAGGAGATGGTGAGAACCTTTCCAGAACTGTACTGGCAATATATGCTATACCAAAAGATAAACTGAAGGACAAATACTGTGAATAACACTGGATACTAAAGGTTACCTGTCCTCAGAATATTTCTGAAGACAGATTTTGGCATCAGGTAGCCATTTTTCCTCTATCATTTTAAGTGCTTGATGAATAGCTAACTCAGGTAGCATGTTTTTATGAAATACCTGCATTTTTTTGTGATATGTTATTTCTAGGGGGGTTGTTTGTTTTCATTTTAGGCATAACATGTTATGTGTTTGCAAACAGGACGTAGCTGCAGAGTTGGCTGGAGGCTGACTTGATTTACTCTTCCATGAAAATTGATGTGGGAGAGGATGGTACAGGAAAATCTAGGCTGCTTGCTCCCAACAAGTTTGGGTCTTGGAGCAAACTATTTGCATCAGTCAGGCCTTAATATCAAGCTGAGAAGCTCAGTAAGTGTAATGGTCATTAGACCAAGTGTAGTTCACGCTGTGTCAAGAACAAATAAAATTATGGGTGAATATAAACAAAGAAATAAACTGATTTTAAAAAGATTTAAGAAAGAAGAGCTAGAGCATGCTCTGGTTGCTTTGTATCTTTTCAGCTGCATTCAGACACTTGAACCCATGGGCTGTGGTCACACAGAACTGTCCTTAAGAAATCTTTTAAGTCCTGGATGACCGTAACGGCTTGAATTATATAGTCTTCCCTAACGAACTTTTGAAGAGTGTTGAGCATGGAAATTCTCACAGGTGTCTTAGTTCCTAGTTACAAATACAAGTTAAACCAGAGCTTATCTCACATCCATATTTAGTCACTAAGAAAAATAGTGCTTAACTTTAAAAGCAGCATGTATGAGACACAGAAATAACTTGAAAATGTGTTAATTCCTTTATCTTTTCTATGATCAGTAAGATAGCAGAATTCAAGGTAATTAGCAAAGTCTTCTTTTTGCCAACAACAGTATTTTATATTTCTTACACTAAGATAAAATTTTTACAGTCCCAGAGAATTCGTAGTAATTATACATAAAGTGACATTGCATAGGAGAAAATCAAATGCACGGCTGCAAATCAAAGGATATCTACAGGAAAACTAGAGAGAGAACTTTGAGGGGGAGGACTGTGTTTCCTAACAGTGTTTTGAAGCTGAGGGTTTACCAAGCTCACTGAATAGGAACCATCAAAAGTTTTATTCTGCTTCCAGTGAAAAATTCATTGATTTGAATGGTGTCGTTCTAGGATCAAAATAGTGAGCTTGTTCAGAAGGCTGTACCAGCCTCTTGGCGTATGGGACATTAGTTAATGTTTTATTCCAAATATAGATTGCATGGGGATGTGGTTTTTTTATACTAGCTGCGATGGTGTAGCTCATTCTCCTCCAAGCTTTTATGTTGTTCATAAGGTCTGTTAAACTTTTATAGTGCCATTTTACTTGTAGTTGAATAATTATGAGAAAGAAAGAGAGAGAGAGAGGAAACCGAATAAATCAGATTCCTGCATGTTTTGGAACATTAGAGTTTTTCATTTTGCCAACTAAATTCTAAAGGGAGAAATAGAAGGAAAGAAATGTTGGGGGCTTTTTTTAGGGCTGCCTTTTGCTTTACTTTAAAATGAAAAAGTAGGGATCTGATATTTTTCACATTGAATTTTTGTCTTGCCAGAATAGTGAGTAGTCTAGATCTTATCAAACCTGAATTACAGCATTTTTAAGGCAGGCTTTTGACCTTAAGTCATGCTAGTAGTAGTTGGAGAAATAAAACCTGGAACATGTTTTCAAAGAAGCCACCTGACAGTTTTCAGAACACTGTTTGCCCAAGTACTGTGAAGTGATGAAAAATTTGCTTTGTGCAGTCAGCTGATACCACTTAATTTGATATTACACGGAATTATATTCTGTTTAGGTTGCAGTCACACTAATGAAACTGTAAAGGTGGTTTATAATTATGTGCATAGCCACCTTTTGTTCTTGAGTTTTTGAGAGAACAAGAACAAAATTGTCCTGAATCCCAGTAACAGCATAAAACCCATCAATCTGATTGTATGAGTATAAAATAATGAAAGAGTTCAGAATATATCTTGGTCAGTTTTTTTCCCAGAAAAATGGTCTGATATTCCTTGGTATGATACATTTTAGTGTGAGATTGCTCCTCAGACTTCACTGGCTGTATTGGCTGGGTCTTCTTTGAGTAAAACAGGAGTGTAACCAACTCAAATCAAATGTTCACGTCAGAGGAAGATGTCAAGAGCTCAGCCTTGCTCCTCAGTGCCAAATGATTTTCATGGTTATCTTGATGCAGTAAGTTAAAGAATGGCCTTGGTGAATCACAACCTGTGTGTGAGCTATGCTATTGATACTTCTGTAGTTAATAATTAAATACCATGGAAATAATAAAAAGATAGACTTTGTGAACAAATTCTCCAAACACTGTCTTGCACCATTAACCCTAGATAAACAAATCAGTCACGTTAGAGACCACTTAATAAGGACTTCTGAATACAGACCTAATGATCTGATTTTCTTTTCCATTTCTGAAATACTAAGAAACTCTACTTCTCTCGCCCTCCAGGTTTTACTTAAAATTTAGTGGCATTGCCAATAAATGCAAGTTACTTGTTGCACTTTAGAATATTCAAAAATGCTCTTAGCTAATGTACAGGTGACTTTATGAGCTTCTTTTCTTTTCAGAATCAACAGTCTTTATTCCTCAGTCCACCTATAGTATTGAAGAAGATGTTGGTGAGTTATTTATACCAGTCAGAAGAAGTGGAGATGTGAGTCAGGAACTGATGGTCATCTGCTACACACAACAAGGTAGTAGAATCTACTATAGAATAAAAAAATAGCAAGAGTAGAAAAGAGACAGAAATTTTAAAATACTTATTCCATCTATTTTATAATAAAATTGTTTATAACTCTGTTAATTACCTTTTCATCTAAATGTCTTCAGTCTCAACTGGAAATGTATACATCTCTGCAATCTGTCTAAGAGTATTACTGAACAGTTTAAAAATCATCATGGAGAGGTGAAGAGGATCTGTGTTCTTTGTATGCAGCCCCATATATCTGAAAGTGATGAGAACTGAAAGCACTGCAGTGATTGCCCAGGCTATCCTTGACTTGTTTGTATCTTGAAAAAAATTATACAAAATAATATTGCTTAATTGCCATACTTCTCCTTCATCTGCCTTTCAGTCTCTTACTAATTATATGTGTGCAGGGCATGGGGTTTCTACACCTGTGGTTTTATTGTTATTTTTCATCTGGAGGGCTGAAGCAATATTTTATGTAAAGTGATCTGGAATCCAAATAGTTTGTTCTCATGAAATTCCGTCTGTTCTTTCACTGGTATCTTCCATACGGGTAAAATATACTAAGGGAGTTAACTGGTAATCCTCACAGGGGCTATTTTATCAGTGTGTCTCTTGTGGTAGACAGTATTCCTTCTGACTGAAAAGGTGCAAATTATTTGAAGAACCACACTCTTCCATTGTATCATATACAGAAGTAGCTTGTCCATGGATCTCAGAAGCGGGTCCATGGACCTCTGACCTTGTCCACAGCCCATCTTATCACCAAAAAGTAAATAGAAATTAAAAGACAATGAAAATAAAATCCGCCTCTGTGAGGAGATCCTTATAACCATGGTATGTATAGTGGCTGTTTTTCTTTTTTGGCACAGGAACAGCATCTGGCACTGCCCCAACCTCTGTACTTTCCTACTCTGACTACATATCCAGGCCAGAGGATCACAACAGCGTTCTACGTTTTGACAAAGACGAACGTGAAAAAATGTGTCGGATCGTCATCATAGATGATTCCTTGTATGAAGAGGCTGAGACCTTTGATGTGTTTCTGAGCATGCCCATGGGTGGAAAAATTGGTGCAGAATTCCCAAGCACTCGCATTACCATTGTGCCTGACAAGGATGATGGTAAGGTATCATATAATTGAAATGATATTCCCAGTTCAGGGCAGAAACTACAAATAACATCACATTCAAACCCACATGTAGAAAATGGGGTTTGTTTTCCTTCCTGGTGGTTAAAACACATGCTACTTCCATCTTGAGATTAGAAAATACTATTGGAAGGCTATGTAGGTTTTTGAAAGTGGTTAGTATTGCTATTTTGTTGTTTGAGGAAATCACATGAGCAGTGATTCAGAGCAAGTAGCTGCAACTTTCCCTTCTGTCACATTAACAGACATAATCCAAGATGTCGCCTTGCATGGGCAGCCTTGTTTCTGTGATTCTGAGGCGGTGTCCACAAAGCCTTTGGGCCCACTCAATCATGCTGCAGAGGGTCCCATTGGAAGCCCTCATGGAACAGCAGCCATCTAGCAGCTCCTAAGAGGCAAGGCCTTGATTTGATGCTGCATTTAAATTTCTGCCTAGATGTGCCCATGTATGCTTCCTATGTCTTTTTAATAAAGTAAATATTCAAATGACTGTAATGTTGCTTTCAAAATAGTCTCAGTAAGGAAACGCTGACAGAATTATGGCATTTGTTCAACTGGTTAATAGCTCTGAGATACTGCTTTGAAAGGGACATGTCTGGTGGTGATTAGAAAAAGATGTGTGACTAAGGCTGAGTAGAATCAGCACACTGTATCACCAACTGCTTTCAAAACTACATGTATTATTGCTGCCTCAAGCCTCTCCTTTAATGCTTCAGCATTGGTGTGACAGCTCTTTTTCTAGGAGAAGTAGCATAAAAGCTTCCTGGTACAATTGCTCTCATTTATTCATGGAGTTAGGAACTGACATCTCAACTGTAAATTCTGTGATAGGACTACTGATAAGCTATTTTAGTCTTCTCTGTGAGGCCATAAACCATCTATTGTGACACTGTCATATTTCCGAAAGACTAATGGGAGGAATTACATGGTACAGCTTTGAAAGTCTGATGCCAAAACAGACCATTATTATCAGCACAGTGACTTCTCTCTAGGTAAGGATACAAAAGGCAGCTCTTAAAGGCAGGAAGTCCACACCTATCTAATTGCCTCATAAATACTCAGACTGCCTGAAACTTCTCACCTGTAATCCTGTGACAGAGGTGACTGTTTTCTCTGTGGAGCATTTGGATAATCATATAGTGTTAATGACTACAACAGGTTGAAAAAACATGTCATGTAAGGTAAGAGAACATATATTGAATGCAAGCCAGAATAGAAATCTTCATCTGACTTTGCTATTATAGCAAATACAAATTTATTCATTTAGGGGCTTCTACAACAGTTTGATTTGTATGAATAATTTTGGTGAATTCATGAACTTCAAAGTTTGTACGTAGCAGAGTATAGAATATTTGGAGAGTAGCTATTAAAAATATATATTCACTAAGAAGCTGATTACCCAAATTTTGAAGGTGTTCTGACTGCTTAAAATATATATGAAGAGTTTGGGATGGAGAGAATGATTCTCCAAGACATTATTAGTTAATATCAGAGATGAGCTGAAATTAGACCATCTAACTTCAATGGGGATCTCAGTGACTCCCAGTCACAACACAGTATAAAACTTAATATTTTATGAAACTTACACAAAATATTAGGGAAGTTAGTGAGAAATCTCCTTTAACACTGCCATTAGAAAGCAGAAGAAGTAATTTCGTTTGTGTACCACTGTTCAGTTTTAAGTTTCTGCATTTATAAGCACAAATTGCCTCAGTGCTATGGACTTTTATACACAAATTATTTTTAACGAAGACTAATCTTATGGGATTTAGTAAAAAGCTGGGGAAGTGTTTGGGAAATTAGAACAGAATATTTTCATTATGTAGCAACTGAAATAATCTATGTTGGTAGGAGTAAACAATATCTGGGATATTGAAAGATAAGAGGTCTTTAAAGGATAGATTTAGAATAATTTTGCAAACATTCACTTGTCTTTCTACATCCAAAATGTTGCATATGGGTATTTGAAATGATGTAACAGAACTCCTTTTTAGCTTTCTGTATCAGTGGAAGAACTCCCACAACGAATTCCAGAACATGCAAAAACTTACCAACAATTCACTTACCAGTAAAATTTCCTACCACATTCTTTTTAGTCTGCGTAAAAATATAAAGCATGGCAACAGAAAAGTCTTACGTGTTTTGTTTCATCTGAGATCTGTTGCACTGTCTGTTCTATAAAAAGCAGAGTACAGACTACCGAGTAGATAAATTGTAAGTTACACCTTGCATGTTTATTTATGCATTCACACACACATATGAATAAATATATACATGCACATGTTTATGTAACGTGTGAACAATTTAGCACCCTGGCAGTCATGATTGAAATTCTGCATAAATAAGCAAAGGATTTTAAGCAGCATTGGTTATTGTTGTTTGCAGTGTACAAAATTAATTTTAATAAGTTCAAACAGTGTGGTATGTGAAAGAAAAAGAATATTCTTTAGCTTTTAACAGTAAAATTTAATTAATAAAATGTCTAAGATAAGAGGTTGGTAGAAGCTTTAGCACAGATAAATAATAGCCTATCAGCTGTAGTAATGCTATAATGCTAAATTCTCTGGTCCACTTTATTCTCTACTTCACATCAACTGATATATTTTTTTCATTGTTTGTTTAAATTCATCTTCTACTTAACAGAGTTTCTTTGGACAAACGTCACAGTATGTCATTAAGTGATGTCTCCAAGTACTGTGACTGGATTAACATTATGCTTTGACTTCTTCAGGTCAAACAATAGAAAGAGCAAAGGTCAAAGTTTAATAATACTACGTGAGACCTTTCCTATGGAACTCAAGTCAGCACTAGCAACATCACCTTATCTCCTCTGGCATTCAATGCAAGTTAATTAGGAAACACTCACCTTCTGTACCTACCATCTAACTCTTTTATTTCTAGAGAATGCCCTTAGGGTCTAACTAAAATGTCATAGTTGCTGTATAATCATGACAATAAAAAAAAGTAAGAGGCATGCTCAACTTTCTAGTGAGCTACAGTGTATTCATTAAATTCCAGGCAACTGAAAAGTTTAATTGGGGATTATACAGATTTTGCTGCCAAAGCAAAATCTGGGAAAAAAATTGTAGTGTGCAGAACATGCGCTGGTATATATTTATATCTTGTGAATGGTGATTTTCAAATTGGTGCTGCTATTGGGACATTTCCTAATTTGAAAGGTACTTTTCCTGATAGGTACTGAAGTTAGATAGAAAAGAAGAAAAGGATTAGGTTAATGAAGTAAGCAGCAGAATAAGCTTCACATGGAAATCTTGTATTTGAAGTTACATATGCCACTACAGTTAAGGCACTAAAAAGTAAAAACATGATTTGTTTGAGTCAGACGTGATAGTTACTAATGGCAAACCATGGAAGAAAAGCATGCTGGGGAAAGACCTATGCAAATCATCCACTTCTGGGGTGGCACTAATCTCACTTGGTATTAGCCTCTATAACTTTAGACATCTGATTCAAAGAGGCTACACCAGGATTCTTCTATGGTTAATGAAAAGAGAGGTGTACTCCCAGGAAACATCCCATCCTAGGACAAGTATCTAAACTCTTGAGGTCAATCACCAGGGGTACCTGGTGCATCTGAATACACTGATTTATGAAAGTAGATATAAACCCTACTTCAGAAATTTAATTTGCCAGTCAATACAAGGTTGTAAGCACTACTGGGCATGAAGGAAGGACTTTTTTTCCAATTTTGTTTTAAAACCATATATACTATGAAATGCCATAAAACAACAAATGGATATATAGCTATCCTGCTTCATAAAACAATTATGGTTTCTACAGAAAAATCTGAAATAATCTGTTTGAAATCTAAAAAAAAAATGCTGAAGAGTATATGTATTCTAAATAGGTATTTAGAAGCTCAAGCATTTTCCATACTGATGTGAACTTAAGCTACCAAATCTAGCCAGAACTGATGGCGTGAACTACTTTATGCATCCTAGGGATTTCGAGGATGAAGAGAAAGGCCTGAAGAATTTGAGGTCAGTTGGTTGGTTCAGGACATATCTGTCCTGCATAGAGAGCACAGAGCTCAGCATAAAGCTCATTTGAAGGCGGCACTGTATATAATAGATAAATATTATTCACCTAGGAAAAGGAAGATGAGGTTAATGTGCACTTTTCATTCCCCTTGGAGAGAGGAATCCTGGAATTTAGTTTAAGACTCATGAAAACACTCAGACCCTAGTCTTCCATGGAAATGCCTTAATCCTCAGGCACTTAGCAACTAAGCTAGATCAGCCTGGAAGTGCCTTCTGTTTTTCCAACTGAAGTGGTGACTCTGAAATAATTTCATAGAGAGAAAAAATGAGATCTAAGTCTTTTGTTAGTATTCATCTGGGAATGAAGAGCCTGTAATTTGGTTCCATCACTAACAGTGTTGCTGTGTTGTGTGCAACAAGTCTGATACAAAATGCTTTAACAAGGTTTGAGTCAAAGCTCTGCTTTTTCGTAATCCCAATATTTTGACTGCTGCCCTAATTTAGATTCTTTTTTAGTTACTTGGGTTTTTTTGTTGTGGGCAAATTTAAAACTCTTGGTTTGTAATCACATTTGGAAATCTGAAGAGAAGAGGTGTGGTGAATGCAGAGCTGGAAGTTTGCACCTTTGTTTGCTGCACATTTTTTGTAAGAGGCTGTCTCCCCATGTGATTTTAATTCCATGCTACTGTATTTAGTGTTGCCATGAGAGCACACAGCCTTACATCCAGGCTGACAAACAGTCATCCTGCCTTAGTGGAATTGTTGAAGCCTCATGCTGATCACAGCAGGAAGTACATTAAATACATTTGTTCCACTTCGTTCGCATTAGATGGGCAAGAAGCTGCTCAAACTTCTTCTTGACATTTTTACATCAAGGCTGGGAAAGCAAAGGACTCAGGTTTATCTCAGAGGTTTGCTGACCATTATCTTTACACCTGCTCAACAGAATCACTCATACCAGCCACGTGATAGAGGGTAGCACTATCTGGGAATATTTTACAGACAAGTAAACTGGATTATGGTATCCTAATGCACAAAGGCAATGTTAGAGGTCAAACAAAACAGATTAATTATTTAGTCTTCTGGGGATTTCTTAAAACACTTGCTGTCACTTTTCTTACACTTAATTAAATTTTGAAAATCCTTAGACCGTGTTCTGGAAATTGGTAGCCACTAACACTTGTCCAGCTACCTCGGAGTAGCAAAGTACATATTAATATTTACTATCAATAGCCTGAAAAGTCAATGCTGCAATGTTACATTATAAATATACGCTTTGCATTGGCTCCTAGCAGGCAGACAGTTTGAACTAACTCTCAGTATGTGTACTGAGACAAATTTACAGCTTATGATAAATAATTATTTTATTAGTAACAGAGTTTATCAGAGGAACATCCTTATCTCACAAGGCTAGTTGGAATCTCCTTATTTCCATTGGTCTCCAACGCAGGCAGTCAGATGTGCCGTTCTCTCTTTGCCAGACCTTAAACTGAATGGGTGGTTGATTGATCTTGGTTGTCAACATCTGCTACTCTATTTGTCCAATTTTAATTACAATCTGAGCACTACAAGCAGAGCATGCGCACTGTTATGTTATGGACTGGAGTCATGGTTTGGCCAACTATCCATCACCACTCTCTGGAGATGGCTAAAATAGCGAACTAGTTCTTTTTTCTCTGTACATCCATCTCTGATTACTTTCTCCCTTTTATGTTTTACATTGCTTGTGAGTCTGATGCCTCTGGCACTTCTGTGTAGCTTTTAACTTCTTTTGTCCTCTCATTAAGTAAAATCTCTCTATATGACCCCTCCCCTTTCCCCAGTCTGTGGCAGGTGGCCAGGTTGGCAACTAATCAAGGGAAAGAGTGGATGACAGCCAGCTTATGATACATATTATACTCCCAGTTTTCTTTACTAATAGCTTCTTATTATCACCAGTTCAACAGAGTGAAAAATGTTCAATTTATGATGATAGCCTTAAAGATATGGGAAATTGCCTGTTTGCTGCCTATCACAGAAATAAATTAATGTCATACCTTGCAGTAGGACATTCTATAGGGTAACCAGGCACATTTATTACTTGCTCTCTTAGCATTATTTGTTCCTTCCAGTTTATTATGTGTGTGTGTCCCATTTTATAAGTGTGTGTGTATATATATGTGTGTGTGAACTACAGATGTTGGATTAATCTCATCTTTATTTAATAACTAGATATATAGTCCTACCTTATGATCTAGGCTCCTTTGATAGGTGAGGAGGCCAGAACATGACCTCCAGATCATACTTTGTCGCATCTATTTCAGATGGCCCTGTTACAGTAGGGGATGCAGCTGGTGGAGCACAAAGCTCTTCGGCCTTCACTGCTGCATGTTTTTAAATGGGTTGCTTACACATGCATTATTACACTTGTATGTGAATTGCAGTAATATTTCAAGGAGAGTGTTGAAATAGGGAAAACATTCAGTTTTATACTCAATGCACACAAAATAGCCGATAAGCAGGAGGCACAAGATTACATGAACTGTAGAAAAAATTATACCTTCTGTTAAATTTAGAATGAGTTTAATGAAGTGGTGTTCTTATGTGAACTGGTATTGCATCCCAGAGCCTAATGCATTATTGGTTTATGATAGTTCACTAAAGACTACATTGAACTGCTTTCTCTCTTCATACAATAGCATATTGTATTTTTATGGCATTGGTCTTTGCACTGTAGATCTTGCATTTGTTATACACTGCTTAGAAATGTAATGAATGCCTAGCAAACCATTCTAAATTAATCATTTGTTCATTGTTGGATATGGTTGTGGGAGTGACCTAGTGAGTGCTTTGTATGTTTTAAGATTTGGATAATCAAGTTGAGTAGAATGTCTTGGTGCATTCAGTTTTCCTAAGGCTTCTTCAATCCTCTTCCTTCCTCTGAATCTCCTCATTCTGAGACTTTGCCATTTTGCTCATAGTCTTTAGAGACCCAAGAGATACTGAACACTGTAACCACTGTAGCCCATTGGGCTTTAATGCCATTGATTCTTCTTTTGAACGTGTAAATGCTCAAAAGACTAACTCAGTTACTATCTCACTTCACTGTCAGGACACTCTTTTCTCTCTCACACAAATGGCATCAAAAGTCCAAGAGACAGAATTCAAGAAGTTTTAATGTACAGCAGAGCATATTTTCTTTTGTTAGAGCTCTGCTTTTGTGGTCTGACAAGTCTGGCTGTTGCTCTGTTTTCACTTCTGCTCTGTCTTCTCTGCCAACTCCTATCCTCAACAGTAGCTCTGGTAAAGGGTCTCTTGCATACTTTTCTTCTACAGCCTTGGTAAGCTAAATATGTTCTGATTGTATGTGGGCAGAAAAGCCTGTAAGAAATTGTTTCCATTGGTTAAGCACACTCATCATAACTAGCATTGTCACTGAATAGTAAAAGTGCAAAAATCAAAAGTTGGATCAGCCAGAAATGGCTACATACTGTATCTTTACCTAGCCTGATTTCTGAAATCTTGCTGAACTTCTCATACCATTTCTGTTTGTAGCCCTCATTTTTTATCTGATGTGTGTGAATCACTGACTGTAAGCTCCTTCAAGCTTGGTCTCCTTGTGAAAAACCTTGTGTGTGGTATATTTAAATGCTACTGCCAAGCCTTCCCATTTATCTGTCTGCCTGTGTTTCATCAGTTTGTTGAGAATTTGTTACTGATCCCATTTCCCATGCCTGTTATATAAAAATAATCTAATTCATTTTAAAAATAGAGCATGTAGAAGATTCTGAGTTGGTTTCATGCTCTGTGGGAGGTATAGGCAGTAGGAAAAAGGTATGTGAAATTCAGATGGTTGCTGCAGGCAATACAATGATGTTTGGGTGTGTCCCCAAATTCCAGTGTTTGTTTCTTCATCTGTTAGTCTTTGTATTTTTATTTCCATTGGTAAATGAGGCAATTACTTGATTATGGAATGGTTTAGGCAGATGATTGGAGCTTGATGTACTTACAGCAGAAAAAATATTTTGGCCCTGTCCTCAGACTTCACACAGGAAAAACTCCTCCAACACCCGTAATAGTTCCAGCGATATCAAGGTCTGTAGGTTATATCCTGAGGGTGCGTGGAAGAATCATAAAAATACTACTCTACTAATAAATGTTTTCAGGTATGTGTTAGTTCACCAATATATGAATTTGATGTTTTGGAAAGGTAGCAATGTTTCTTAGCAAACCAACAAAGGTAAATTAATTGCTTCAGGGGAAGGCCACTTAGGAGAATCAAACTCATAGATTAGCCTTTTTGCTAACATGCTATTTGTAGCTGGGAAACAATTTAAGACTGCTCATTACTATCTTATACATAATAATTAACTGATTGTTGAAAAATTCACTTTGATTTTAAAGGCACACATCTTCAATGAGTTGAGCTACAGCTTGGCCTCGTACACTCAGATCTCTTTATTCTCCATTGTTCAGGAATACTCTGTAGCTCATCGAACTGCTACAGGACCATTTATGATCGGCAGCCTGACATTAGGCAGAATCAGAATTAGCTCTGTTCTCCAGGCTACAAAGAACACTGCAGGCTGTCAAGAAGGAAAGAACAAGTGACCAGAGATGGGGTGTCACTGTAGCCATCTCACTGCCATCCTCAGTCTTGCAGCTAGAGCTGTAGTCTGCTTCCTTTAGTGTGCTACTTTGCTCACATTTGAGTTTTGCTTATTGATGTAGCAGGGAGTGTAGATATGGACTCCAAGCCTGCCAGGCAGGTGCTGCTTGTGATGATACTGTGTCTAGAGGAACTGAAGAAAGGGTGAGTTAAAATGTAAAGTGTTATGCTAAATTAGTGTGTATCATAAATTAATTAAATGTGAATCATATATAATGTTGTTCATAGCAGTTGCTGCTTCACACCATACTACACCATACTCTACTGAAATTACTGGGTTAAGTTGCATAAAATGAGAGTAATTTAGTGATGAGCCAGTCTAATCAATGTATGGCACTGCCATTGTGGATTTAAAAAGAAACTGCGATTTCCTTACAAAATCGAACTGTGTCTGGTGAAGATTGCATTAATTTGAATCTGTCCTATTACCTGTTACAGTGTTTGCAGTATTGTTTAAAAAACCTTTTTAAGTCAATAGACAGAAGTGGGCTGTTGAGACAAATGGAAAAGCAGACGTTATTTGCTTAAGATAATGTCTGTGGCAATTTGGCTGAAACTAGCCATTTTGATTCTGAGGGGAATTTCCTTTTTGATTGCAAAAGTTATGACAACACTGCTAAGAAGATGAAAGCTGTTAAGATTGCAACATATGAATTTGTAAAGTAATCTGTTTTGACCACATCAAATAAAAAGCTATTGGCATGTGCACAGTAGGTATCTGCTACAGAACTGAGCTTTGACTGTAATCTTGACCCCTGCTTCTACAGCATTCAGTGAAAATAAATTACTTGGCAAATTAAATTCATTGTGCTAAATGCAAGCTCAGTTGCTTGCAAAGTTTCAAGTGTGTGCAAATAGCTGCAGAATGGTGCTATCTAGTTTCAGATTTTAAAGTCCTCTTTGATATTGTCTTAATATAAAGTTTTTGTAATGGAAGGTTTCTCTGAGCTTTTCTTTTGCTGCTATTAACATGTATATATGAGAGAGAGATTTCAGAAGTTCACCTTTACTGCTATTAAACAGTAAATGCTCATGCCTTCTTACATTTAATGGAACTCTCATTCTTAATTGATCTACCTACAACACACACAATTCATGTTTGTAACATTGGAATCTGTTATGTTACAGACTCAGCAGATCAGTCCTTTGACACCAGCTGTGATCCTGAAATGCAAGTAGGCATTGTGTAGGGATGTATATGTTGTCTGAGTATGAGCCAGATCAGGTCCAGCCAAATCTGGCTGTGTTTGTCTGGTTTTATGTCCAAGTTAATGAGCTGTGCCAGCCATCAGGGCTCATTACTTCGGACTCAGCATGGCCCTAGCATGTCCAGACTGTACCAGAACAGGCTTGTAGGCTTGCAAAGAACTGGTTTGCACCCTCTGCATTACCACAACAGACTTCTGCTACTGGCAGCAGTAGCAGTAGCTCTGGCAACTCATAATGTTCACATCATAGCCTTTTTTGTGCTGTTTGTGGAAAGAAGGAAGGCAAAAGCTTCTAGGAATAGACAGTTTAACACTAGAAAAGATGAGCCATAAGTTCATTTGTAAAGACTCCTTCTCCTGGTTCCAGTGTCTGAATATGTCAGAGTGGCATGCCTGTTTTCTTCTATTATTTGTTTCCTCCTGAGAATATATATATGTGTGTGTGTGCATCACTGGCAGCATATATCACTGAAATTCACTTCAATTTTAAGCCTTATCAAGGTGCCAGCATGGAAGAGTCTGTTCTTTTGTGTTTGTCCTAAATATTCTGCCAACAGGATTTTTTAAAAACAATCTACTCTTTTGCAATGTCTCCTTAAAGCAGTTTATAAGGATATAATTTTAAAATATAAAGCTTCTTTGGAAATAAACATTTTTGTGCTATCCCACTGATTTGACGATGTACCTTCAAAGTTAGACATGTTCCTAACAACATGAGAAGTGTGTTTGTTTTCCTGATTGATGACTGACTAGTGCTGTAGTTGAGACACGGCTCTGACTCTCTAAGTACAAGGACAAGGCAAAGTTTTCATTTCTGTGCCAAGAAACCTGGGACTAAAGCTCCTAACCTTTCTCCTCTGATTATTGTAACTTCATGCCAGTGAAACCTGTGGGTCTGAACAAAAAAAACCCTTAGAAAACTTCCTCTTATTTCTCTAAGAGGAACCATTAAATTTGCAGTAGTCTCTCTTCAGAGTGATTACTAGATTAAAGGTCTGCTGTAAGTGAGCCTGCAGTCATTGAGCAGTGTTTTCCAGACATGACCTGAAACAGACAATGCTTCCCCTGTTAGGAGCTTGGCTTTGCTACTGCCCCTGGGGAGCTACTAACACAGCTTACAGGAAATGAATTTAGAAAACATTTGTAAGGATTTGTTTCCTAGGATGGGTAACCATGCAGAATGTGTCTTTCATTGAATATACATACCTCAAAAAGTGTGAAAAACTCACTGTGAAGAACAAGGCATGCTAGCTGAGGGTTTAGATATTTTTTTGTTTGACTGTGAAAACAGGAATGAACACTGTGTGAGGATTCTTCTTCAGCAGCAGTAAAGCAAGCATTAGGATAATGCTATAAGAAATAAACAATATTTTATTTTATGCCTTCCATCTAGTTTAAGGCAGATCATCTAAGTTCCCTGTGTAGCCAGTAAGTAGAAGGGAATGCTTCCACACCTCCTCAGATTTTCCTGATTGCAGTGAGTGAGCCATTCCGCCTGTCGTCCTGTATGCTCATTGTGCTGGGAAACCTGGAATGGCCTATCTTTGTCCTTGCAAACTGAGAGCAGGCAGGGTCCATGTGAGTATCTCTCACTTAAGTGTTTAAAATGAGGTGCAGCCAAGTCCAGATCAAGTTCTGGAACCATTGGGACATAAGAACAAGGTTAGACTTGCGAAAGTGTGCTGAACTCTAAGCATACTTGTTTAAGAAATGACATGTGTTAGAATTGATAATTTTTTTAACTGCCATTATCTAACTATTGGCACATTAGTAACCATTTGGTCTTAGTAGGCATTCTATATTTTTATTGTCTAGAGGCTGGGAAAGTCTTTGTCCATCTTAAGACTTTAGAAGAACATTGTATGTCTGAAATGGTACATTGCTTTGCAGAGCTAATATCCAAGGCTTCAGTATCCCTGTAAGTGGAACTCTCATCAAAGTTAATAGTAGTTACACAAAAGGTACAGAGGGTGTATCCTGTTCACCTATTAAAAATGTTTCAGATAAGAGCTCCACAGTCCAAGTATAAAAACAACTACTGACAAGCCAGCCTCTATGGGCAAATAAAGTAAGATCCATGTGTGTCTGTCTGTGCACATAAATACACACATGTTTAAATATACATACTCTTGAATTAAAAAAAAAAAATTAAATTGGAACTGACAAGGTTTTCATCTACCAAAGTTAGACTTCTTCCAGGTTTGTCTTTCATCCTGCAAAGGCTGATGGCCTTAATAATGCTCAAACAGATCTATGAATCTGCACTATTTTTCAGTTCCATCAATTTTTTGCATGATTTCAGTTTTAGCAGAAAAGTAGAGAGACAGCTGCAGTTGTTTCACTGATGAGGAATATAAAGGAGTACATTTGGGTTTTTTTATTTTATTAGTTGTGAAATACAGAAAAATCTTCAATGCAGAAGAGAAAATTCTTTTCTCCAAACTTGCAGTTTCACTCTTGAATACAGTTCCAAAATGCTTATTAACTGCTGCTTTCTCAGATGAAGTTTTTGCTTAGTAATAACTAAGTAAAAATTTTATATTATTTCTGGTTAGTTTTAATTAAGTTGCTATTTTACATTGTTCAGCAATCTACCAGAGGAGATTGTTGCCATACACTGTGGTGGTTCTTCAATTCCAAAACATTTATTCCATTGTCATAGATGTCATAGCTTTTGCATCAGACATATAATCTTATAAAAATCTGACCTATGGAAATGATGGTCCCAACTTCCATTTACCATTAAAAAGGACTTAGGTCTCCTCCTTTGGGTAAGTTGTACCTTTTCTGTGTGGAAGGCATAGCTCTGTAGAGCCATGAACTTTTCCAGTCATTTCCTTCGAATTTTTTGCTTTTTTCCATGCTTGGTGAACGGGAGGTACCCATGGTGCTACTCAGAGCACTGAGCAATTGCCGTGATCTTTTTCAACTGAATTCAAGTTGACCGTATGCTGCATGGTATTTCAAACACATTTGTGATACTGTAGCCTCATGATTAATAAATTTTCACAAGACAGTATAAGAAAATTGTGAGGAAGCTCAAGGAGAACTTGTGTAGGTCTTTTTACACTTGTGGGAGGTAGCTGTGCTTTGTGCTGTGCACTGGGAAATCTGAGGCACTGGCTGGGCATGATTAATCTTGCGTGTTTGAAACAGGAATGGAAAGGATAGAAAACGGGAGATGATATACATCCAGGATGAAGCTGGGATATGTTTTTAAGGCTGTTTACTTTGTGAAATTACTGTGGATAGGAAAACTGGAAAAGGGAGGAAAAACGAAGGTAAACAATGTGTCTGTTAAGTGGAATAGCTCTTAACCTGCTTTGCTTTTTGCTCTTCATTCTTATCAACAGTGGAACTTCAGTATTAAGATAAAGACTGTTCACATTTCAGTTTAGATGAAATAAGATTGATTTTGTTTTAAATGCTAGATGTGGGGGAACTAAAATTAAGTATTCGCTCCTTTAGTTAGCTGGAAAACATTACCAAGAGTAGCTCCAGTTATATGTCATGTTCCAGTCTGGTTTTAGAAACAGGAATCTGTGAGAACATTCAAGTTAAAGTTTCATTATCTGTATTCACCTTTGTATGTTTGCACCAAAGTGAGAAATGCAAAGAATTTTCTGGCTTGTGCACAGGACTCAACTGAAACAAGTTTAATGAGATAACACATTTCATTTTGCACACAGCTTCACACATGCTGACACAAGTAGTTGAAAATGTAGGAGGCAAGAAAAAGAGCACAGTGCTGATATAACAATTGCTATCTAAAACCATACAAACTGATACTTGAAAAAAAGCCAAGTATAGCTAGAAGAATTCTAAATCTTTGGAAAAAAAGCTTTATTTCACTTACTGAGATGAGCAAAGTGCTCTCCATTGCTTAATGGGGATTTTATCGTCTCTTGTTAACTTCAGTGTAAGGTAGAGAAGCATTTATGGACGTTATTCCTCTTTCACCAGAACCAGCATTCTACTTTGGAAATGATGAATACTATGTTGATGAGAGTGCTGGCTACATTGAGGTGCGTGTCTGGAGGACTGGAACCGATCTGTCCAAAGCTGCCTCTGTTACAGTGAGGTCTCGCAAATCTGAGCCAGTAACTGCAGAGGGTGAGTTGCTGTTTTGCTCTAGTTTCAGACTGCTACTACACTGCACATGCTGGTACACATTGCTGGCACGTGCTGCTACTTTCACAAGTGCTAGTTCAGTGGGCCTTGGTACAGTTTCAACCACATAAGATGAAAATTGTATGTCTCTTGCTCTTAGCAGACCTTTTCTTCTGAGAAAACAAGCAGGTGGTCACAGAATTTCAAAGAAACAGGAGTAGGAGCAGCTATGAAGTACAGCACTAAGAGAAATGCCTTTAAATCCTCATACAAAGACTGCTGCAAAGCAGTTGATTGCTGCCTCAAGAGCATACTCTGGGCACAGTTAGGATGACTGGCAGCGTGCTGAGTTTTCTCATTGCCTACAGTAAAAATGAGAGAAGCAATTATTACCTAGTATCCTATTCAGGAACAGGATTGCTTCAGCTGTGTGGTTCTTGGATGCTTTGACAGAACCTTTGTCTGCAGAATCAAGTGTTAGCATACTCTCTTTTTTTTTTTCACAAAACATATAATGTTTAAACTAAAATGTTGATATAGAGGCAGCATAAAAATTATCTTCTTTAGATGCTTATCCTGAGTGTAACTTTACTGTTATTTCAGGAATATCTAAACATAATATATATGTATCATATATACATAACATAATACAAATAACATATATGTATTTTTCTCATGAAAAAGAAAATTTTCAAGTCTGAAAAAATACATGATTGCTCCATTTCTGAACTTGCTTTTATGATCTGATGTATTTATCTAACCTTGAATATTTAAGTTATATTATTTCTGGTAAAAAATGTCTGTCCTTACAGTAACAATCTTCATTCATTGTGCCAGGACCTCTAGGATTAAGAACAGGGAATGGCTCAGCTCTTGGGCTCTCTAGTCCGTTGGTCACAGCATGAAAGCTCTGACATGGCTGGCTGCCTGTTAAACCATAAACCTGGTTCTTGGCCTTACACAGTGCAGCAATGGATCTGCTGCTCTGAGCTGTCAGTCCTGGAATCCTGCCTTAGAGGCTTAGCTCTAGGGGAGTACAGCAGTAGGGCCTTCAGGCAAATGCCCGTCTGATGATGGCCTTTAATCTGGCCAAATTTTGTCAAATTCACAGAATTCCAAACCTGATTTCAATTTCAATTGCAGTGTTTCCCTCAAAACTTTGTTTATTCTCCCCAAAACTTAATGTTAAAACTTGAGTCCTTCCCTAAAGTCCTAGATACCCTTAATGCCTTGGTTCCAAGACGGTGTCATGTTGTAGTCAGTTTCTTGCTTTGTTTGCCGCCTTCTCATTGGCATGTTATGGATTGGTTTGCTTTGCTTAAAAGAAAACTAAACCAGATCAATCTTCCTTTAAGAGTAAGGTGCCAGACCTCACCTGATATGGTCTGAGCAGAATTTTATTTGTTTTCCATTCGTTCTGTCTGTCACCTCCTCTGAATAGCAGTTCTCCCTTATAATCAGCTCACTGGCCTTATCTCCTTTCCTTTTTACATTAATCTCAAAACTTCCATCTTTGTTACAGAATAATACGAAATTTCTTTCCAAAACACTTTGCTTTGTCTCCAGAGTGTCTCTCAAAGCTTTTTGCTTACTTTCATTTCTCACTTCAAGCAAATTTCATTAGTTTTTCTGGAATAGCTGTTGATTTACAACAGAACAGAATCAGCCTCATTTTGTGACTCAAATCATCATTAAACAAAAAATTAATTAATATTGACTTATTTTATTGTATAGTCCAACTTAAATGACCAAAAGATCATTTTGCTTTTCATGAATGCCAGAATTTGGCAAATACTAAATATATAAAGGAAAAATATTTACCTACAATTAACTGCCTAATGATAGATATTTTTATTTTTAATTACACGTAATGGTATTTTTCTCTCTTTTCCATTGGTAGCTGGAGTAGATTATGTAGGCATCAGTCGTAATTTGGATTTTTCCCCTGGAGTCAATATGCAGACATTTCGTGTGATAATTCTGGATGATCTTGGACAGCCAGTGTTAGAAGGAACTGAGAAGTTTGAGCTTGTGCTAAGGATGCCCATGAATGCTGCCCTTGGAGAACCCAGCAAGACCACCATCTTCATTAATGACTCAGTGTCTGATTGTGAGTGATTTTTTTTTTTTTTAAACTTTTTTCATGTTTTGGAGATGATGTGTTAAGTCATTTGCTGTCTGGCTGCTTATGTTCTGCATCTGGTGCAATGTAGCATAAATAAATGTGGAACTAGTGGAGAGAAGATATGATAACTTCTGCAGGTATACTTTACTTGTGCTTTCTATGTTTTTCTGCCCAGTGCCAAAGATGCAGTTTAAAGAACCTGTGTATGTAGCCAATGAAAATGATGGGCAGATTTCTGCCATGATATTCAGGAGCGGGGATATCCGATACACATCCACCGTGCGATGCTATACAAGGCAAGGTTCAGCTCAGGTAATGATGGACTTCGAAGAACGTCCTAATACTGACAGTTCCATCATCACATTCCTTCCTGGTAAGTTCTTGATCTTATTTTAGAAGCCTTTACTATACCATGTTTTCTTTTGTTTTGCTTTGCTTTCCTTTGCTTTGTTTTGTTTTGTTGTGTTTTAATTGTGTCTTCTCATAAAGTCATGCCAAAAAGATCCCTCTGGAAAATAAAGCTTTTGGGTTCTTTTTCATACACAAGGGGATGATGTTGCCTCTATTTTCTTCACTTCCTACTTAGAGGGATAATCAATAAGAACCAAAGGAGTATATCTTCATTTAGGTTCAGCCTGAGTGCCGGGATCTTTTTGATAGCAGAAACAAGTTCAGCATAACACAGTAGAAGCACAGATCTCCTGTACGAAAGGAAACTTCAGAAGTTCTGCTCTTTGTTAAGCAGATTTCTGGTAAATACATTTGGCTTGCACTGAAATGAGTAATAGGTCTTTCAACAGGTATATAGCTCTCTAATTCCTGTTTGAATTTTTTCTCCCACCAAGGCTTTCCTAAGACCGCCCACCAATATCAGGTACTTAATTTCTCACATCAGAGATGAAATGCAAATAAATCAAATGTTACTATGTAGAAAGAATATTGCCTAATTATTTCTACTTGTGCAGAAGGCAGTTTGGTGTTCCAGTCTTTGAAGTTTAAACACGTGGTATTTTTTACAAGCCTTAAACAAATTCTGTCATCAGCATGAAATCCTTGGTATGCCCATATCACAGAAATTACAATCTTCGTATTTCTGTAGACACGTATCACAGTTCTCTTGAAAAAGTGAGTTGTTCACTCTTTATTTAGGGCTGGCCTCAGCTTTTAGTACTGTCATGTACACTACACCTTTGGCTATTGCTTTTGTGCAATCAGGAAAGAGTCCAACTAGTAAGAATTAAGGGATCTGGGCCACTTAGGAAGTGACTTTTCTCTTATTTTGAGTGTTGCCCTACCATTTCTCTGCAAAGATAAGTAGCAAAGAAGTCTGCTAGAATTATATTTTGTCTCCATAAGCTTCTTAGGCATGTTTAATATGCAGCAGTTTCATTTCAGTTTTCACATTTCCCATGTAACAATAAGCAGGATGAGTGTTTTCCATTTTTTTCTCCTCATAAGGGATAATTTATTTTCTATAGCGGGGGGAAAAGGCAACCTCAGAAAATGAATACAGCATTCTGGTCTGGTTCTTCATCTTGAAGAGTCTTGATCATATTTGCTTGTGTAATGATGAAATAATACAGTAAATTGACCTCATATCTCTGCTGCTGTGCTGTTCCTTCCATCTGGGGTGTAGGAGTCAGTCTCATGATGAAGGTCACGCTGGGTGCCAGACACTGCACACAACTCATAGGTCTTGCAGCTTGTGTAGAAGGCCTAAGACAAGGTGTTCAAGTTTCTGAACATCTAGTAAGTCAGGGCACATTCGTTTGTGAGTGCAAAAATTGAGTTAGGTTTGCTACTCCAAAGTGGTTTTAAGGCAATATTCATTGCCAGTTGGAATCGGTGGGAGTTCAAAAGGCTTTAAAGTCAAATGGAATAATATAAGTGAAGGTCCACACAGTTGGACACTGTCCAATCAAAAGAGACTTGAAATGTAAAACTTCAGGACAAAATTACCATTAGTATTAGTGAAAGGTTTTATTGCTCTGCTTCCTTGTGCAAGTATTTATTTTTTAAGTGCGCTCTGTAGAAGAGGTCACTGAGAAGGAGCATTTTCTTCTTAGGTAAAACAAAAGGAATGTACATGTAAAGTGGATATACCAAATAGAAACTTGTCTTACAGAAGTCCCAAAATTGGGGATTCCACTTTAACGAGTTTCCATAGAAAGGTAATGATTGCTAATTCTGCTTTCACTACTGTCGTTGCTCATTAACTTGTGTGGTGTCAAGGTGGATGCCTTGGCCCACAGGAGCAGCCTGTGGTGCCTTGGGCTTGGAGAGAAGTGCTGTATTAGAGCAAAGCACACCTAAGTTCTGCCTGATACTACCTTCAGAATGATTGCAGGTGAAACTGAGAAGCCTTGCACACTGGTGCTTATGGATGATACTTTCCATGAGGAGGAGGAAGAACTACGCCTGGTTCTTGGCACTCCAAGAAGTGATTCTTCCTTTGGTGCCTCTATTGGCGAGCAAAACGAGACGCTGATAAAGATTCGGGATGATGCAGACAGTAAGAGAGTATTTTGTTGTTACTGGCTTTTGGAAGCCCATTTGCATGCTCTAAAACCTTTTTTTTTTCTTCGATTTACAGAGGCTATTATTAAGTTTGGTGAGACCAAATTTAGTGTGAGTGAACCGAAGGACACAAGGCAAGTAGCAGTTGTGAAAATCCCAGTGCTTCGTCTGGGAGACACTTCCAAAGTTTCTGTTGTGAGAGTTCATACAAAGGATGGATCTGCTACTTCTGGAGAGGACTATCACCCTATATCAGAAGGTAGGATCATACTTACCACATCCAACTATTTATTTTCATTCATGACTGTAACATAATATTTGAAAAATGAAATAACTTTGTGATTAGAATACTTTGCAACCACATCCCAAAATGCATTTTGTAATTCAAATTCAATGTGGACAGATTCCCTGTGGTATACAACAGTCAATTGCTCCTGGAATACTAGTTATCAGTGAAGATATTTACAAAAGAATTGTGACTCCTTTGAAAACATCTGTAGCTCAAGTAATTGTGGAAGATGTGTGAGTTAAACCTTAGTTCTACTTGCAGAGTGTAATAATATTACTCTGAAGAAACATCTACTTATAGGATATGATTGTGTGGTTGTTTCTTGAGCAGTTCATTAAGATAATGGCTTTTTCTCTATGTAAGAATTAATGTATATTTCTTTTTATTTTTCTATGTTCATAATAATAAAACTTTCCTTCTGTATTTCTGAATTCACTGCCTGCTGCTTCACACTACTAATGAATGAGAAGTTGTGCAATAGAATGAGAAATTTCTTAGCCGATAAACTTCTTTCCATTAATAGCCCACCTCCATGGCTTAGGCAATGACTAATGGAGTTTGTAGCGTTAAAATTTTTTTTTTCTTTTAAAGTTTATGATAATACATGATACTACTCTGTGTTTTAAGATTAATCATTCATTGCAGGAGTGTTTTGGATAAACTATTTTAGCATACAGTCCAGCTGGAAGATATGACTTACTTTTGAACATCCAGCAACAGCATTGGGTTATCTTCAAATTCCATAGGAGTGGTATTTGCTGCTAGTGATGTCTGAGGCAATTTGTTAGCCACAAGAAAATCACCAACCCAGAGCTTGCTAATTTCAGTCACTTTGCTCCTGCATTTTAGAGTTTCACTCTTTCCCCACAGGAACTTCAAGTGTCAGCTGGTACTTAGCCTATGCACATTACCTGTAGGCATTGTCGTGCTTACATTCTCCCTGCTGTGCACCAGCAGCACATGGGAGCAAAGTTTTCAAGGGAAACATGCTACTACAGAACAAGAGGCTCTCAGCTTCTGCCCAGAAGCCTTTGAGAAAGGTCTGTGGTGTGCAGAATTTCCCCACAGGTTTCAGAATACCTGTGAGTTTAGGGAACCTGCCTATTCAGCCATGGGTACAAAACTCGCATCCTTAATTGAGTTTTCTGAAGGAAGTGTGACAAACTGAAAATCAATAAAATTCTTAGCTATCAGACAACTAAGAGTTTATATGTTTATTACCACAAAGAGTACTTCCCTGGCTTAATAACACTTAGGATTGGAAGGATCATTAGATCACTTAATCAGACTCACTGTGGATTGCAAGATTCTCCCAGTTTTCCCAAATTACTTCTGTATTGATCCAAAAAGGTTTGGTTAGAGAAAATATATCTTTAGAAAGAACATCCAGTCCTGGTTTGAAGGCATTGGAGACAAAGAGTGTTTCTTAGCATGTTGCTTCGCTGATCAGTGTCTATCACGTAACTGTGCCTTATTTCCCATATACACTTCAGCTTTAATGCACTACTGCTTTTTGTGTCTGTCCCTTTGGAGTGCATAGCTCTTTATCACCTGGTATGTATTGATTATGGTGGTGTTTCAATATACCAATGAGAACATCACTCTCTGCAAGTTCTTCCGGTCCTAAGTTTCTGTTGGTTATTTCTGTACCATCTTCAAAGTGAATTTGATGTTCTTTAAAAATAAAAATATTAGAAATGCATCTATTATTTTAGTTATTATCACTCTCACCCTTTCCAGACACGAAGTTTAAATCGTTTCTCTACTTTTTGTTTCTTTAGTAGTTAATTCAGTCAGGAATTGTAGTACTCTCTCAGTCAGTGTAAGAGTTGGTCTTAGCTGGACAGCAAATGCCCACCAAAGCTGCTCTATGACTCCCCCTCCTAAGCTACAGAGGAGAGAGAAAATATGATGGAAGAGTCATGGGTTGAGATAAGAACAGGGAGAGATCACTCACCAATTATCAGCACAGGGAAAACAGACTCAGCTTGGGAAAATTAGTTTAATTTATTACCAATCAAACCGTAACACAGTGATGGGAAATAAGACTAGATCTTAGAACACATTCCTCCCACCCCTCCCTTCTTCCTGGGTTTAGCTTTACTCCCAAATTCCTTACCTCTGACTGGCTCAAGGAAATGGGGGTTGCAATCTGTTTATCACACGTTATTTCTGCTGCTTCTTCCTCCTCACACTCTTACCTGCTCCAGCATGAGATCCCACCCACAGGAAACAGTCCTTCCCTATGGGTTCTTCATTAACTGCTTTGTATGGCTCCCTCATGGGGTCACAAGTCCTGCCAGCAAACCAGCTCCACTGTTGCCTCCTCTCTCCATGGGGTCACAGGTCCTCCCAGGAGCCTGCTCCAGTGCAGGCTTCCCCCAGAGTCACAGCCTCCTTTGAGCATCCACCTGCTTGATCATGAGTCCTCCCTGGCTGCAGGTGGATCTCTGCTCCACCATGGACCTCCATGGGCTGCAGGGGCTGCATCACCAGGGTCTGCACCAGGGGCTGCAGGGGAATCTCTGCTCTGGTGCCTGGAGCACCTCCTGCCCCTCCTTCTCCACTGGCCTTGGTGTCTGCAGAGGCCATGTTCTCACTCCTCTTTCCCAGCTGCTGTGGTGCGATGTGGCTTTTGTCAAGGTGGACATAACAGCACACTCTTGTAGTAATCCAAAATCGAGAGAGATTTTTTATTTTCTCTACTGCTATTCCTAGACCTCTTTGCTGTTGCTGTGGCCTATTAAGATTGGCTGCTTAGCAAACAATGACCACTCAAGGAGTAAAACAATTAGCTCTACAAGCAAAGGTATAGTTGCTACATATTATCCACAAGTTCTTCCTTGTACACTCTTAATGTCTCATAACAGGAACATCCTCTCCTTGTGTCCAGAACATCTTCTCTCATTGATTATCTTCTTGGCCTTCTCTGCGAGTTTCACTGAAGCTGCAAAATTTCCACTGTAAAATTCTCACGGGTAAATTCTGACCAATTTCAGGTCTGACTCTGTGAGGCCCCCAGACCAGCTGTCAGCCTCATCAGTGCAGCAGTTTTTTCCCTTCTTTAATCTGTTATCCCAGAGGCACAATCATTGTCACTCCTGGGCTTGGCCTTGACCAGCCATGGGTCCATCTCGGAGCCAGCTGGCATTGCCTCTGTCAGATATGGGGGAAGCTTCTGGCAGCTGCTCGCAGAATCCACCCCTGTATCCCCCTGCTACCAAAGCCTTGCCACGCAGACCAAATAGACTCCATTAAGATTGAACTTTTTATCACCATGACCTATGAGGTTTTTTCACAATGATTTTCAAAATACAGTACTCTTGTGTAGTACAGATTTGTTCCTTATTTTTTGTATATACCATTGTATTTATTACATTTTGTTGGAAAAAGACCTGACAATACTATTTATTTAGAATTCTTCAGTCTTTTGGTCATTCACATATGTTACTAACATTTACGTAATTAGTCACAGATAATTTTCAAAACATTAAGTTCCATTAGACTAAATCTTGATCTTTGCAAATCTCTTGATGTTAATGTCTTATTTTCAGTGATTTCCACGTGTATCCACTGCTATTCATTATTATTATTTGTAGCATCAAATAGGTTAAACTAAATTTCCAAACATCTCTAATTCAAAAAGGTTGAGTGTTAACTGCCATCTCTCATGTCTGGGCCTAGAATCACAGCTTGTTTTGAACAATAGATTTAAGTGTCTCATTATTTTTCAGAAATTGAGTTTAAGGAGGGTGAAACACAGCACTTTGTGGAGATCGAAGTTCTCTTCGATGGAGTAAGGGAGATGAGAGAAGCCTTCACTGTTCACCTGAAGCCTGATGAGAACATGGTTGCAGAAATAGAGGTAACAAGCTCATGCATAGTCCTGAACAACAAAATCTGATAAACAGACTTCTTATTTACTTTCTGGTTCATCGTTTTACTCTTCTGTTAAGATTTATTCACACCATCTCGGCTTGTATATTAGAAGACAGAAAGGGTCATCCCAGCTGTCACAGTAACACCTACACAAAACAGTTTGTCATTAAGGCAATAATGTTGATGGGGCCATAAGGTCAATGAAAGACTGAAGCCTTCAGGATATCGTTCTAGACATATTCTCCTCATATAATCAGTCTTAGAAGCTGATGTCCTCTTGGAAACACTCTCTGGCAATACAATATAATCCGTATGCTGTAAAAAGAGTAATTTCGGGTGAGATACGACTTCTGCTGTCAAAACCATGTTAACATTATTCTTATTGTGTAAGATGAAATAGCCACACATTCTTGTTATTTAGCATTATATTTTAATTTAAACAGTATATTCCTCTCATTTGGCATAAAATGTTCTTGAAACTCCCTGTCTGCATCATCAGTGTCACACCATGTATCATCTGACTCCAGACAGCCAGACAGAAGAGACACAGCCTTTGCAGATGACAAACACCCCATTTCCACCAGACATTAAAGCATACAGTGCTCTTAGAGGGTTCTACCAGAATACTGAAGTGATAACAAAAAAGCCGGGAGACAAGGTTAAAGGTCTGGGATCTTCACTGTTCTGAAAAGAAAAATTTCATTTTAGCTCTTCCTTTTGCACTCTGCAGTGTACTTTTGGTGCCTCAACCCTTTCTCAATAGCTCATCCAGTTGAGGTTTTAGAACTTCTTTTGGAACGATGTTTCAAAGGCTAGACATATTCTGATCAAGGTCCAGCTTGAATCCCCTTGTTTGTTTAAATTTTCACAGGGAGCTGTTTCTGTCCTTTTCATTGCCAGGCAGCCAAGGCCATCGTTTACATCGAAGAAATGAACAGCATGGCAGATGTCACCTTTCCCTCTGTCCCTCAAGTTGCATCTCTGTTAATATATGATGATACTTCTAAAGCCAAAGACAGAACCAGTCCCATTGCTGGCTATCCTGTCATCTGTATCACAGTGAGTATCTCTGTGGAAAAATGGAACAAAATCAGTATATGGGTTTTGTTCAGTGGATTTTAGGCACCCAGTATCAATCCATATGGTGGTGAGTCACACGTATTAGTCACACATATTAGTTCAAGCTAGAATTATCCTTAGAGCTAATCTAATTTGTCTGCATAATGAATCCATTTTCAGGAGGACAAAAAGCATAGAAAGATGTTTCACTTGTTCCTCACTAAGAACAGTTTGATATTGATACTCACACTGTGTTTGTGATTGCATGACCTTACTATTTCCTGCATTATCCTGCCTTAATTTGCAGAGTTTAAATCACTGGAGATAACAGATGAGCCATTGTTTTCAATGAGTACCGCAGACTGAAAAATGAGTGCTGAAGGAATACAGACTTCTTTCTTTTTTTTTTCACTAGTAGTTTTGCAACTGAAAAGTTTACATAAATATTCATATACCTTGAAGAATGTTTTTGTCCATCTTCAATTTGTTTTTCACACATTCCTTTTTCACAGGAATGTCACAAGTTGAATGGTTCTTCTAAATCAAAAAAAAAGATCAAAGAAAATAAATCTTGAAACGCAGAGTATATTTGCAGAATTAGATCAAAGGGAGAAGTTCAAATTAAAGTAGTACATGGGAGTGTAGTTTGTGTCTTCATAACTATGCCATGCTTTCACCTATAAATCAATTTAAAATAATTTTTTTTTATTTCAATAAGCGTAATTAGATACACCTTTTAATCCACCCTAACAGTACTAAAAACATCACTGTCAAAATAGGGTGATTTCTTATGAGATTTACTGGGATTGTCAGTTCCATGCTGTTGAGTTTTGTGACTCTTGATGACTTAGAATTCCTTTGCCATGAATCAAATAAATCCTTAACACATCTGCCTTGTTCTGCAGGCTTGTAATCCTAAGTATGAAGACTTTGACAAGACTGGTTCTATATGTGCCAGTGAGAACATCAATAATACTCTGACACAGTACAGGTGGCTTGTGAGTGCCCCCACTGGCCCCGATGGTGTGACCAGCCCCATGAAGGAGGTTGACTTTGACACCTTCTTCACTTCCTCTAAGATGATTACACTCGACTCCATTTACTTTCAAGCCGGTTCTCGTGTCCAGTGTGCAGCTCGTGCTGTGAATTCAGATGGGAATGAGGGTCTTGAGCTTATGAGCCCTATTGTCACTATAAGCACGTCAGAAGGTAAGACATCATCACCTATTGCGAAATTCACAGGTCTCTTTTGGATCCCAAATTCAGTCCTAACAAAAGCTGGTTACATGGTCAGGCATTTTAACATTACAGTCTCAGCTTTTCTTCTGTTGTTCGTAGAGGTGATGCAAAACTTAACACAGCAAAGCATTGTATAAAGAAAATGTTTTTCCTCTCTCCTGCTTCTCCACATCTTTAAATAATCCACATGGCAAACTTGTATGTTCATGAGAACAATATATAACATGCAATGGAATTAGTGAAACCTGGTTTCTGCTGGCTTTTGAATTTAACTGTAGAAATGATGCAGTACAGTCTCAGCTCTACTAGACATTGGAGAATCCACATGGGAGTGACATATGAAAGCCTAGCCAGAAGAAAAACCTCATTTGGCATTCAGGCCTCACTGAATGCGTTAGAATTGTTGTCCTCCTTGACTAAAGACTAAAGCAACTGGTGTCCAATAACAGAGCATGGACAAAATTTTTCCCTGGTCAAAGCAGTTATAATTACTCATCCTTCTTCTGTCTCTGATACTTCCTTTGTATCCCCTCTGATCCTTTGGCACCTAACCAATGCTGAACTGGTGCTGCATTCTCTCAGCCAGCAGAGTTAATGTAGTCTACCTCCTTTGCCCAGCCAGCTCCTGAAACTTACACTGAATATCATTATGAAGCAGAGGTGAAGCACTGACATGCACACGAGTACAGTCTGACAGCACAGGCTATTTTGTTAGAGAAATCACAGATACTTTTGTTTATTGTATAATATGGAGAATGTGTAATTATCAGCAAACAAGGTCAATTGCAAAACACTGTCTTTTATTACCCTTCTGCAGCCTTTTGGCTCTTTGTGTCATTTTTGCTGCTTTTGTAGCTACACTAACTCTTGAAGTTTGTGTGAGATAAATGCCATGATTTTTCATTTGAAATACTGTTTTCATTTTCTAGGCCTTTTCAAATAAATATTTTGGTTAAAACATATTTTCGACTAATTTGGGCTTTAAGAACTTTGAGGAATGGAATTTCTCTTTACCCCTGTCCTTTATTCCACATTTTGACTGTAGACTCAAGTCATCTTTGCACTAATCAGGAATCCTACACCCTAAAGAGGACTCTGCCTAAGGGTGTTGTCTATGAAGTGCTCTGTAGTGTGTGTTAAAGACAGACAAACTTGTGCTGTGTGAGCTGGTTTTGTTATATGAAACAGACTGGCTTTGTTCGTGTTATAATGAATTATTTGGATTACACTTGACAAATTAGCAGAGCTAATTAGCCCAGGCTCAGGACTGAGTTATCATGCATAAATTACTTCCAGTACCTGAGCTAACTTCTGATGTGGAAGGAAAAAAGTGCAATGAGCAAAGCAACCTGCCAAAATCCTGATTATTTTCCACTTTGAGGATGCCTGACCTCCAGTGCATAGACCAAATTCTCCAAAGGAAGACAGATTGTGAAAAGAATTGCATTTAGTCTCTTTAGCAATGTTATTTGCATTTGAGAAAAAAAACCTGAAATCACCAACCAAACCAACCAACCAACCAACCAACCAAAAAAAAGCTATCATGTGCAGAAAAGACATTTTGTTCCCTCTTGACAGAAGTTTCCCACTTGGAGATACTGAGCAAGATGAGGTCCACCAGAGCCAATAAGCACTCCAAGAGGAAGGCCCTGTGTCCTGTTTTCTTGAAATCCCTCAGGAATGGGCAAAGAGAATAGTTTTGATTTTCCATAGCTGCTTGTTTCTTACTTAGACTACCTTGTGATCCTTTGGCCATCACATGACAAAGTGGCCAGAATGCACACACTTCTGCATTGAACTATGCAACTAGAATTTGATCATATGATTACAAACCTAATTTTCTGGTCCTACAAACTGGGACTAATACTGGAACACATTGAACTAACACTGGAAAGGATTACCAAAATAAGTTGCGCATTCTCCTTGGAGAAACTCAAAATTCAAATTAACAAGGCCTTAAGCAACTTGATCCAGCTTTGAAGCTGGCTCTATTCTAAGCACAGTATTTCTACATTTCCTTTGACACAATTTTTCTAATTACATTTTTGTTACTAATGGATCAGGAGGCTCATAAAGTTCTGTGAAGGCATATCACAGAATGCCAATCCAGTGCCAAAACCAACTGAACACTGGCCAGGTATCTTCCGTAAAACTTAGGGTGGTGGAAGGAGTTAAAACATATGCCTCTGAAGACCTCTGTAAGAACGTATGGAACTTGGCACTGACTTTGCAAGTAAGGTTGACACATACAACTGGAAAGGCACAGATGCAATATCATCACCGTGTTCTGAAAATGTGATCCTGTTGATCAAGGAATGATTTTTGTTTGAATCCTCTTTTGCATAAACTCCTGTCGAAACCTCTGGAAAATGCTTCTCAAAGTGTTTACTATTCATTCAAGAAAATTCTCGTTGTTCTGGATACCTGTACAGTGGAAGAAAAGTACATCTAAAGTAGTGCAAGGAAAAAAGTATAGATTGTTTCCTATGGACTTAAAGTAAGGTTGCTTTCTCTTTTTTCCATTAGGTCTTTGTCAGCCTCGTATATCAGGAGTAGTTGGAGCAGAACCATTCTCTGCCAAACTGCGCTACACTGGCCCAGAAGATCCTGACTATGCCAATCTCATCAAACTGACAGTCACAATGCCACATATTGATGGTATGAGAAAATCAGCTGTGGAGTTAAGAAAACTTATACAGTATGCTGTTATTTGAGCTACTTTATTGGTCATATTATTTTAAATAGACAAAATAATAATATAATCTTTTAATGGTGGGACCAAAGAAAAATGTTATGAATGAAAAAGTGCAGTTTGCAACAAGGTGCATGAGTTACTGTACTGATACAGAGTCTGATGTGAAGAAAAGCGCTTTCAGATTAATTGCATAAATTACATAAGTTGGGTTAGACCTAAGCTTTGTAAAACTCCTTTGAAGTGCTTAGAAATACACCATTTAATTACTAGGTGCTTGTGAAAAAATCACACAATTTTTTCATTTAATAATATTTTGTAATATTAATATGCTGTATATTAATATATTAATATGTTTGGAAATATTTTATTTGTCTTTTCATAGTATACAGACAATTATTGTGGGTAAAATTCTCATACGTACTTAACATATCAACTTTCTTTGAATTCTAAAGTACAGTAACTGTTGTAAGTACAAAATACAAAAGCACTGTATAACAGGCTTAATGTCTGACAAATTTTGGCTAAATTAAGCAGTTCTGACAACTGACATTTAGTGATAGTGCTATAAATTAATGTTTTAGGCATGCTGCCTGTTATTTCTACAAGAGAGCTCTCCAACTTTGAGCTGACACTTAGCCCTGATGGAACTAGAGTTGGAAACCATAAATGCTCCAACCTGTTGGATTACACAGAAGTGAAGACCCACCATGGTTTTTTAACTGATGCTGCCAAGAATCTAGATGTGATTGGAGAGACCGTTCCCTACCAGTACAGCCCAACAATTAGAGGCTTCAATACCTTGCGCTTCTACCGCAACCTGAATCTGGAAGCCTGTTTGTGGGAGTTTATTAGCTACTATGACATGTCTGAGCTCCTCACAGATTGTGGAGGCACCATTGGGACAGATGGACAGGTATGAAACTGGTTCTTGGTTTTGTAGTGTGTTCTTATACTATTTCCCTTATAATTAATCTGTGGTAGTAGAAATAAGAGAATAATTTGGTTTGAATTAAATTTGCTATGATTTTCTCCCACTACAGGGGTATTTTGGGACAAACCAATCCCACTTTTACTGTATAGTGAACCAGCTTAGTCTTTTCTTAAAATGAAAGCCTTCTGAAGAATTGCTTTTAGCACATAGGTAGCCCTGGGTTCTTTAATATTAGTTGTGGTATGTCTTAAAAAGCAGTTTTAAAACATTGTGAAAAGACTTCTTACTAATAGCAGTGGACTGCAGTCCTACCAGCAGCTTGGCTTTGCTGATCTCTTGTTCACTGGGTAACATGACCCATCAGTGCAGACAGCACAGTGGTCTTGCATTACCCAGCAGAAAATAACTTGTTCAGAAAGCAAAAGAAGCTGCCAGTATGGAATGGCTAAAGAACAGAGCTGTGAAACTGGTTGGGGAGTTAAAAGCAAGAGATTGGAGAGACCTTCAGGTGTAGTTTGGAAAATGATTTCTAGAAATCCATTGTAATGTGGAAGCAAAAGGGTACAGCATTTCTTCTGGAGCAGTGACAGTGAAATTAATCCCTGTCTCTTCCCTGTATAATTACTGTATAAACCTGTCTGATCCCACTCAGGCTCTGGAGTACAGTGGCTGTAACTATGAAGTTTATGTACATAAAAATATATTTGGGGAATAATGCTGCAGGCTGGAAGAAGGACTCAGAGAAGTCTATCCACAGCTAACTCACTTTCCTACACTAGGAATACACAAGCATTCCTTGTTGAACCACTGTGAAAAGAATGAGCCTGCTTTGTGAAATGGCCTTAATTTCTCTGCTCTTTTGACATTTTGCCAGGGATCCATCTTCTGTGAGACCTCAGTAGACTTATTTGCACAAATTCTTATTTTGTTAGTCCCAAATGGCATAAAGGTGATGTGGTAAGTGCGTCGTTGCCCACAGAAACATATAGGCATGTGCAATGAAAGACCTAATTTACTACTAAAAGTGTAGTCACCAATGGACACAGATATCTAATCAGATAAACTGATTTTTTTTGTTGTTTTGATTTTGTTACAATTACATGCCTAAAGTCCACCTTACTCTGTGGGTGTTCACAGGTAATCACACAGTCAGTTTGCTTGACAGGAAATTGTACCAGGAGCTCTTCAGCACTTGGCTAACTTCCCAACATTCTGCCCCTCTTAACTAGAGATCACATGCTCTAAATCAGAAGATGAGAACAAAACGAAGCTACTGCCCTTCTCAGATACAGAGGCCTTGATGGATATGTCATTTCAGTGCTTTGTTATCAGTTCTGGTTCCTTGTCTGTTCCAGAGACCAGTTCAAGCTCTCTGCCTTGATGTTGGAAGCTCACTGTCCAGGATCTGCTTAGGCTTGGCCTCTTCTGAAAGCAGATCCTCCTACAGGTGCATTCCACTAGATCTATGAACCTGTCAGAGGGAAAGGGCCGGCATCCAAGCGTGGGATGTAAACCTTACACATTCCCACAAGATAAAACTGACAGCAGTCTTCACTGTTCTTAGAATGATTTAATTTCTTCATTTCTTTGACTCATCATTCCTTTGACTATCTCCTTATGCCCAGGCAATATGCTTATTGCATATATTCTTATTTCCCTTGCAACACAGCCATAAGCACATAAGCACACAGAACTTGAAGCATCTGTAACTATGCAAGCCACTTCTCCCTCGGTGAAAAGGAAGGAAGACCTGGTATGCATCTTTTCCATTTTAAATACTTCTGTGTCCTTTAGAGAAAAGGCTGAATAGCTGCCCTAGACAAATGTGTATCTAAATAAAAACTATTTATGTCTGTGTGAATATAAACAGAGGAGGAAATAAGTACCATTCCAATATTTCAGTAAATTGGAAGAAGCTGTATATTCAGTTTTGGAGGACATGCATAAGTGGCAATGTGGCCAGAGAAGAGAGCTGTACTTTCCTTAGGCTTCAGAAGTATTATGTACTTTTTGTTAGCTCTCTCGTTTACAAGGAGAGAGGGATGAACACGAGCTGTGAGAGCCATGAAACTGCAGCTGAAGTCATCCTTTAGTGCCTTCTGGGTTATGGATAAAAGGTTACAGTGTGTTCAGTGAAATATCAAGCTGAATTACTTCTAGCGGTGAAGCATTGCCCCACAGCTGGTATGCGCTTCACTGCCCTCCCTGTTTTCCCCACCTCCATTTAATTCTTCTCCAGGTTTGGTCTTTATCTTCACATGACCCCCTCCAGCTGAGAGGGGAGGCAGTCAGTGCCCTATCTCTGTGGTTGTCACCATTGTTGTTTTTTTCTCCTTCAGTGAACAATTAATAATCCTCTTCTGTGAGAGGAAAGCTGGCAGCTATGGTTTTCACCATTTTTTTTAGCAGACAAAGGAAGCTTAAATTCTATTATACAGACAGAACAGATAAATAACAAAAACACTCTTACCACATCCTGCTACCACTGCAAATTTAATATCTTGAATTTACCAGATACTTTGGCTAGATCTTTAGGTTCACACTTTTGTTTCTTGATTCTAGTTCTCCAGTACCTGTATGGTCAAACAAAGACAGCCATGTTGATTCAGAGAGAGAGATTTCACAAAAAGAACTGGCAATGTCTTAAATTATGTGGACCTTCACTTTATGGGAGCTCCTGCTATGGTAGGGGAAGAAGATGAACTTTAGTAAGCAAGAAGTGAGGTGGGAGACCTCCAGCTGGTGTAGTTCTTCTGGCACAGCTCCTAGTGTTTGCTGAAGGCTGCAGCTGTCTTAGCCAGTTCCCATGAACTCATGAACTGTCATAATACATACAGAGAAGGTCTTCGTTTTCTTTTTTTTTTTTTTTTTCCCTTTGAGGCCTTTTGATTGTGACCCACTCTCTTTCTCAATTATTCTGTGCATGAGCAAACCCTGTGTGAGCTAGATGCAGCCTTCCTTTCAGTGTACAGCTTGACGGTTTGTTCCTGGGGTCTGCCCATAGCTGAGAAACCAGGCATTTATGTATCTAAACATGGACTAGATGTGCAGTTTAAAGAACTTCTATTTAAAAATAAAGACCTGTTCCTCTCTAAATTTAGCTAATTAGTTTGGATTAGAGATCTGTCCTTGTTAAAGTTAAGGTCAGCTTTGATGATTAGCAGTTTTCTTCAGGTCAACCTGCAGTCAAAGTCTGAAATTCAGTGTCTGCATTTGGATATGTATAGGCCTTAAAAAGGGGGAACTCACCTACTTGAGGGCAGTCTTCCAGTATTTTCAAGTAGCTAATAAAGGCTGGACTTTACTTCATGGGGACATTGTGAGAGTCAAGTACTACAGACATCTCACATTCTCGAAACACAGGTTCTAAAACAATGACAAATATTCATGAAAGGAAGTGCAAAAAATGAGACAGTGAAAACTGAGACAGTGAAAACCAAACCAGTGACCATACTTCAATAAAGTGTATATTGAAGTGTTGGCCTACACTTATTTGATAGAGTGTGAAGTATCATTTCATCTCATTTCCTACTGTTATAACAGTTTGCTATATCCAGGCCGTTTGGCATATGAAGGCTTCTGTGTGGTTCTGGCCAAGTATTTTTATATGGATGTTGCTTTCCATAGTTACAGTCCATTTCCAGACTTGGAATAGGGAAGCAAGGAAATTACCATTCATGCTAATTTTATTAACAACAGCTTGTTAATCAAGTCTTTTACAGGAATAAGAAGTTGAAGAACATATATTAAAATACTTGAATGTGTAGATTTATACCTTGAAACTATGGTAATTGAGTATAGCTGAGCAGTTCACTTTTTTCTCTTCAAAAACTAGTTATTTTTGGCCCAAACTGAAAATGTCTTTCTTCCAAAATGTTCAGTTCACATTTATGCTACACATGTTATGGCACTGAGCATTTCAAAATCCCATCTGCAGATTTTAAAATCACTAATGTACTGCTGCACCTTATACGAGGCAGCTTGCAGAAGGTTTTTATTACACAGAAACAGTATATTTCCAGCTTTACTGGATCTAGTTTTACCAAAATCATACTTTAAGATGAAAACTCACCTATTCTGAAAATTTCACTGGATATTGTAAAATGCAAACAGACAGAAATGTCTGTTTTCAGATTTTTGTATTCACTTTAGCCACCCAGTCAAGTTTAAGAAAACTCTACAACGCATGTTCCCTTGATATGGAACCTCACTAAAAGACAAACATTTTTTCTCTAGCTGCAAACATGTGCTTTTAGTAAGCTGTGAAGAAAAAAAATACTATAAAGTGAATGCACCAGCTGCGTAATAAGGTCAGAGGTTAAATTTTTTCAAGGGACTGGCGTTTCAAGGCTGTATTGCATTCTCTTCTCCATTCAGACTTCTTCAAACAAACCTGCTTTGCATTTCACCTGTGACCTACCTGTCTGGGTGTTCTTCTTGGGGCCAAATCTTAGTTTTGCCATACTGACATTGTGTAAACAGTTAATTGATAACATTGTTAAGCTCATGTGACTCAAATTCACAGACATAGCAAGTAAATGAAATAGAAAATGAGACTTAGGGTAATTTGGAAAATAAAAAGACAATTTTTACATAAAGTCTGTTTCATTGAGATACATAAAATAAAACATGAACATGTGTTATTTCTAATGTCTGATTCTGATTTTATCAGTACTATCACTGTACACACACACTCTGACTAGTTCTGCCCTCTGGAAATGTAAGGCAGCTAAATAAAGCACACTATAAATGTAGAACAGAGTCCATGCCCCAAACCCTTTACTGAAAATATTTTTTATTGTAGATATTCTAAATTGTTATGTGACGGATGCTCAAAATAATTGTGTTTTTTACTTAATGAAGTTTGACAGATTGCATCTGAAAGGGGAAGAAAAGAAAAACACTTACAGAAAGTCCCTTTAATACTTTCTAAGTCTTAAATGGGAATTGTCAGTATTCTAAAACAGACCTTATGCTCTGTGATAATTTATCTTACCAAAAAAAAAAAAAGTATGAAGCTCTACTTCTTAGACCAATGTCCGGTATAAATCATGTTCTTCTCTCACACACGTGAATTTTGAGGTACACTGATGATTTTTTTTCTAAATTTTTCCAGATATTATCTGTAAGAGTCTGTTCACTGCTTGGAACAATTTCTGTCTTCTGTCTTCTCAGGTTCTCCAGACCTGGCATTGTTATGGAGTATTAGACACAATTTCCCCAGTTCATCTGGGGTGTAGCTGTAGTCTGTATTTCTCTCCTGGTATCAGAAGACTAAAATTCACGCCCACTTATTATTGTTTAAAATCAGTGTTACCAAATGTAATTTTGTCAGTGCAATTGGTAAAATCTCCTGTGCATAGGATGTATGGATACATAATGCACCTGTCCTGTCCCTCCACAGCAGCTAAGCTGATCCTACACTTACACAGCTCTAAGTTACCCTTTTGGTTTCATCAGTGTCACATTGAGATATAAAATGAACAGCTGGCTACTCTCAATAGGCTTTGCATGCAGTGCTGGAAAAGAAAGATAACTCAATGGAAAGAATGTTTTCTGGTGTTTGTCTAAACAGCATTATTAGGAGGGCTGGAGAAGTCAGACTCCTCCATCTGTGTAACACATTCCATCTATTCATTTGGGGGGCGGGGAGGTGTCTGCTCACTTTGCTTTCCTCCGCAGTTGACTTCCTCTTTATTTTATTTTCACTCTATCAAAAAGATCCTTTCATACAGCATGTCTTCAGATTTTTCTCTTCTGCCTACAGAAGACTAGATTCCCCCTTGTAGGAATGAGAGGCTCTTAAGAGTTTTCATTTACTGTTAGAGAGAATTATTTATTCAGTAATTCTCTGACTATCAGTGTTGTAGGTTTACCTCCACACCTGCAAATCCATGAGTGCCTGGAGAAGGGTTTGTGTGCATAAAAACTCAATGAGCTTTTAGAAAGAACTCCTGCCTCCCCCTCCATGCCATGAATCACATGTAAGGGCAGCAATACTGATGGAAGCACATGAGTACACAAATAAATTCCCAGGCTGAGGCAAGCAGCCCTGCTGCCCAGACACCTCTTGCAGGTTTTACTAAAAGGGAAGAACCTTTAAATTCTACAGTCCTAGAAACTGAGAGTTTCGGATTTCCACACAGAGCAGTGGTAATCTCAAAGGAGCAGTGTTTCTGGCAGATTTGCCCCAGAAGGGATCTTGCTACTAGATTTCCACCAGTACAAAGAAGCTGAGCTCTCTAACACTATGGTCCCATTGAATGGTGGCAAGAAAACCCTAAAATGTGGCTTACAAACCTCATTAATGGATTGTTTTTTATACAGTATACCTAAAGAGCCAATGATACATTGAAAGTCAAGAAAAGCCTTGGAAGGAGGAGTGTTTTTTTAGCTTGATATGTCATAAGGTACTGAGCTAGAAGGAGTTTTGTGCATCACTCTATCCAGGCCACTGTCTTAAGTCTATATGGTATCACTCCAACACTAGTAAACTTAATCTAAAACTTGACAGGATTTCATGGCCTCACTAATCTTGTCATATGCCACCACACTGAGGGCTGGAAACTCTTCTGATTTCTAGGCTGTGTTTGTCATGGCCATCTTAGGCCCATTTGTTCCCTTGTCAGCATTATCTTTCATCATCAGTGGCCCTTCTCTGCACTCAGTCCTCTGATGTATATAGACAGCATTCTCAGTCCCTCTCAGCCTTTGTCCTACTGGGCTCAACAACATGGCTATTTTAGACTCTTCTCATCAGATAGTTTTGCTATTCCTCTGATTATGTTGATTTCTTTTTCTGCAGTCTACAGTGCAAATAAGACTTTTTCAAGCATGGATGATCAAAGCTGTTCCAGATAAGCTCTCACTAGTGCTCTGTATAATGGCATGCATGCTTCTAATTTCCACCCCATTCCTCTGTTTATCTTAGGATCATAGCACATGGAGAGGGGTAGGAAGGTCATAGTTATGATGTGATCAACTCACCTAACAAAATTTCTTTCCCCTCAATTGTGTCTAATGAATGTCTTTCATTTCTACCAGAAATCCCTGTGACTGGTTTCTATTACCTTATACTTCAAGCTGTAAGATTTCATCTCACTACTATTATTCTAATTCTCAAGGTCATTAAATTCTCACTTTGATATTCTAGTCTCTATCATTAAGCATTATGTGTGCTTCTATTTAAGAAAATAATGGATATATATTAAATCCTCTTCCACATACTTCTGTCTCTTCCTTGTAAGCAAACTAAATTTCAGATCTCTGACTTCAGTGTCTCATTCTTACTGTACAGCATGCCGATGTAGAACAAAAAGGCAGAGAGAAAAGCCAACACAGTTTGTCTGATATGACCTTACAATAGTAATGCATTTTTTATACAATCGAATGTATTCATTCAGTTCTTGATACTGCTCCAGGAAATGACAGATTTTGGAGGTTACCTCTGAATCAAAGGAAAATCATAAGACACTCGACAGCTGCATCATTGCTATGTATTTTTTTATAGAAGTGAGAATATCATGTTGTTATTTGGAACAATTTAGTAAATCTGTGTCCAGAATAACAGCTCAGATACTCATGCAGGTATCCCAAAGATAAACTTGCAAATTAAATGGTACTAAATAATAATATTTTTGTCTAACTTCAATTGGTCATCCAATATATAGAGAGAACCAAACTCTTTTTTTTTTCTGTTCCAAATAGAAGCTATTGATTGTTTTTATGTAAAACCATCAAGGAAGCATTAATATAATTGACAACTGCAGCATCTGCAGTTGACAACTGCAGTGATAGTGTTTTACTTTTCAATGGTGCCAGACTGTTTTCAGTGGTTCCCAGTGACAACACGGTGAGGAGCAATGGCCGTAAACTAAAACACAGAAAGTTCCACCACAACATGAGAAAGAACACAGAGGGTGGCAGAGCACTGGAGCAGGCTACCCAGTGAGATCATGGAGTCTCCCTTTCTGGAGACATTCAAAACCCACCTGGACATGTTCCTGTGTAACCTGCTCTAGGTGACCCTGCCTTGGCAGGGGGGTTGGACTGGGTGATCACTGGGTGGTTCCTTCCACCTGTAACAATTCTTTGATTCTGTGATACTGTGTGTTTCCAAATGACTACTGTCTAAATGCTAGCACATATTATGGAATGAGTCAAACTATACAAGCTGAGAGGGGTTTGGTAGCGTAGTGTGTAGATCAAGGAGTGTCACATGTGAAAGTGAGTTGTGGCAACTATGAACATTTGCCTTAATGAAGTCCTTAATTAGGTCAGAGTTTTTAGTCAGTGCAAGCAGTAAATTTGTAGTTACATTATATTAGTAAAAGTTCTGTCAGTCATTTCAAATTGTAAAGCAGCTGTAAGGTGATGGGCATTCAGCCCCTTGACATGCTGCTGGTGGAATCCAGAAACAGTTTGAATTTTACACAGCTTGTAAACTTCTCTGAATGCTGGGGATTTTTGATAGTGCAAAACACTCTTTTGAAGCATGTGAGGTAATCAGGGAAATGTTCAGATGTGCAAATTTATATATGGAATTTCTATTGGAACTAAATGAAAATTAAACCACTTTTATGACTTTGAAAAGTTTCCCACTGGGAGATGATCTTAATGCCTTCTTCACGCATATTTCTAAGAAAACCCAGAATGGTCTAAAAGGATCTGGGATTGCGCATTTTGAGTCAGAGATATGAGAGTGACAAAGTATTTGTAACCAAACATAAATGCGAAGTCTCTTCAGAGAAGTTTAGATCGGTGTATCCATGTAAGACCTATCTTAAGAGGTGACAGCTTACAGAAACTATTATTCTTGCCCTTTTTTCATAAAAATATACATGAAAAATATTTAATTCTTTGATAATTCCAGCGCAATTGTTTAGTACAATATATACAGAAAGGCTCTATTTTTATATCCATATCAACTTGCTTATTATTTTTAGTTCTTCCAGACATTGAGGAACTGTATGATTTGTGTATTTGCATGCAGTGTTTGCATGCACAAAGGAACAAAGAGTTCCAGAGATGACTTAGTAGAGTCCAAGGACTCAGTCTTGCAATGACATCTGAGCAATTTCAGCATCTTGCAGAAGTGTTTCTTAGTTGATAGTAACAAGAATGTAAGCAAAAGAGTTGGTTAAGGCATAACCATAGAGCAAATGAAAAAGGATATTTGAAAAATTTCTAGTGCCTTCATTAGTAGCTATGTTGTATATTGACTAAAAAAACCTGAGCAAAAATGGTGAGTCAAAATTGAGGGAATTATGTTTTATCAGTTTGAAGTACAAAGATGAAGCTTGAAGCGATGTAAGCTCTGAAACGTGGTTTTGCACTTCATCTATAATTTGCAAAAAGAGAGAATTAGATTCAGTCACAGTATTTATTTCAAGTTGTCTTCCCTTTCTCTTGCATTCAGCTTACCTGTGTGATGCTGCCATTCACGATCGTTAACCTTAATATGCAATCCTGGTTTTTGTAGGTTCTCAACCTAGTGCAGTCCTATGTCACGCTGAGAGTCCCTTTGTACGTCTCTTACGTTTTCCACTCTCCTGTGGGCGTCGGAGGCTGGCAGCATTTCGACCTGCAGTCAGAGCTCCGGCTGACTTTCGTGTATGACACTGCCATCCTGTGGAAGGATGGGATCGGGAGCCCACCTGAAGCAGAGCTCCAAGGTCGGTGTTGGGCTTCTTGGCATAGAACTCATGCTCTGTTACTAAGATTATAATTTGCACACAGTAGGATGGTTTTTCAATCATTCCAATACCAACAAAAACCTAAAATTCTCGGTTATTATCAGTTGCAGTCTGTCATTTCCTTGCACTCACAGGTCTCTGCTGGAGTTTTTATGAAAACCATGTAATGTTGACATCAGCTCTTTTACTGCAAAGAAAGACAATTGTATTGTTATATTTGAAGTACACATGCAAAAATTAAAACATTTCTATCTACTCAGAACTTCAGGTACATTATGTAACCAAATTCTGTTAGCACACAAGATGTTTGCTCTTTAATGAAAATAATTGAAGTTTTTCTGTGATACATTTTTTTCTTACTTTGAATGGCCAGTTTCAGAAACTAGTGATATTTTGAAAATGTTGTTGAACATTCAAAAGAATTCAACAGAACTACATAATGGAGGCCTGTCCTCTATGTGAGAGTAGTAAACTGTGAGACATTCTGTAAATGTGTTAGATAATGTCAGTAAATGTTTGTGAGTATAACTAGTCAACAAGTCCAACTCTATCATTGCAGAATTTATCTTTTAAAAAAGTTAATTTATTTTTTTAAAATAGTGACATACAGATTTATGTGCAGGATTAAAATATATACATATATATACATGTATATTAAAATATACACCTCTGTGCTTCATTGGTCTTTTTAAGCAAATTTACTTAATATTTCCCAGCATTAAGCTTCAGGTGTTTCCTATCTCTCTCAACCTAAACTAGAATACAGGCATCAGCTGTAATTATGTACATAGACTTACACAATTTCAGGACTCTAGGAACCTAAAATCACTTTTTGTTTCTACTAACTGTATATGAACTACAGAAATCATTGCTATGCCATTTCTGTCCTTATGTTAAGAGCAGGAAATGAGGAGCAGCAAGGGGAATCTACAGTGCATGAAGAATGAAGCACGTCATGCCATCCCTAAAGAATAAGCCACATGCCACAAATCATGTGGTGTGCTAGTCACCAAATAACAACCAGATCTAATCCTCTGTCTCAGCAGTTATGTGGTGTATCTATGCATTTTCCGTCTTTGATGCTTTAATTTTTTTATTTCTGTTTAAGAAGCTGATGGCCACATCTTTGGAGGTGCTGAACATTGTCAGTTCCCTCTGAAAACAACCAGAGCAAAACAACCCCCAACATATCCCAGTCTCATTTGGGTAGTATTTTTTGAGAAGTTGTTTTTCTGGGCAGGGAGGGGTTAACTAATTTCCATATTTTTTCCATAACTGTCAGTTCATATAGTAGTCCTACATAAATTCTAAGTAACATGTAAAGCAGTCAAGGTCTTCTAAAGCCCTAATTCATGCATGGAGATACAGATATTTCTATAAATATGATTGGTACAGATGATTTTGTACAGGTGTTATACATTCACATTGGTGTGTTAGGTTTCCAGCAAATTCATGGGGGAACATTCTTCTTCCCTTCTTTTTCCTGGCATGCAGAATGGTGGTACATCACTGGCTGTTTGTAAGGGAGCACTGAAGGAAATACCTGAGCTCTAAAGCTTTGCAGAACTCCAGAGAGAAAGGGTCTTGTCTTCAAGCTGCAGCAGTAAACCACTTCTGACATGTAAACAAGATCTTGTAATCTGAAATTAGAATACCTAAGGCCTGTGTTTTGTGCCAAATTCATGCCAAAAATTGCCAACATGACATACAAAGCCTGTCAGAAGGAGTTTCACAGATTGCAGCACCCTAGAGTAGATTACTGTGGAAGTCACAACCAGCTGCTGCAACTAATGCTGGTGGTTGCTGCCTTGGCACAGTAGGCAGGGAGGCACTGATAAAGGGTATCTCTGAAGCAGCTTTCATTGGTAGAATTCAGCTTGAATACTTGGTGAAAACAAAAGTCTTCCTTCTGCAGACCTCCTCTGGTAGCTGACCATGCTGTTGCCTGAACCCAAGCCCAGACTGTGATGTGTGGATTTTCCTCAGTCTACTACATCAGCTGCGGGGGTCCATGGTAACATGTGGAAGCATGACTTTGGAGGGAAGTTCCCTATATGCTTTGGAAGCTGTGTCATGTCGTGAAAACTCAAGGCCTTGCTGTGTAAATTCTTGTTTGAGGAGAATCTGGAGTCAACCCAAAAAGTACCAGTGGGCCCCCCCCCAAACATGTGACATGGCAAGGTCTGGTGTTTCACAGGAGTGTGATTCCTCTGTCCCCTGCAAGTGGATCACTCTTGTTAATTGGTTTGTGGTGGCAGGTTCCCTGTTCCCAACCAGCATGCGCATCAGCGAAGAGGGGCGCTTGGTTGTCAACTTCAAGACCGAAGCCCGGTTTCATGGTCTGTTTGTTATGTCCCATCCTGGTAAGTGTAACCTACCCTTTAGCACTACTACAGAAATACACACCTTTCCCAAGTTTGTTACTATTCATTTTTTGTCTATTTCTGGTTCTGATAGCTGATTTTTTTTTTTTTTTAACATACTATGCTCTTCAGATACAGATTTTTCCTCTGCTTGAGATTCCTTACTTGTCATTGATGACTGTACTCAGGTTGCCAAACTTGTTGAAATATGCATGAACCTGATGGAAGGCAAATAGTTGCACTTGATCAAGAGCCTGAGTTATGAAGGATGAAGATCTAGGCCATTGTGTGCATTAGGGATTTATAGATACATGTTTTTAACCCCATTGTTATAAGTACTATTTACATGTATTGCCCTAAGAACTTGGATAACATTAAAATTTCTTTTCTAACTTGAAGCTTTTCTAGGATATTTAGACCTTTTTCAGAGAGCAAGAAAAAGTCTTGTATGGACACTGTATGACTCTGTTAATATAACACTCTCACTGACTTTCAATTAGTCATTGCTGAGGACCTGTTCCTGCAATTTAATCTGTTTAAACCCCACTGCCTTTATTCAGAATAATTGCAGGTGTAAGACTCTGTCTACAGACATAAATCTGAGCATGAATGCCAGCCATGGAAAAGATTATCTAACTAAATTAAATCTGCTGAAGAACAGTGAGAAGAGAAAAAAAAAAAATAGGAAATCTCTTTTAGTTTAACTCAGGTGTTTTTAACCCATAAAACTCCTTCATGGTGCTTCTACTTTTTTTCAGCTGTCCTCTAGTGTGTTTGGTTTTCCTATCAGGCAGAGACAAAAGTGTTAAATTACTAAGAGAAATTATGTTGTGTTTCCCTGGGTTGACATTCCAAGTTTAAAACAGGAGGGATTATAGATCTCTGCCATTCCACTCTCACTGTTTTGACTGTCTGTTAAATTTATTCTTCATACAGTTCTCGTTGTGTAGCCCAAAAGCAGCTGCTTAATAGACACCTGAATGAGAATCAAGGAGGCCCAGCTGAGCTGACTCTAATTGATTTTAATTTCAGTTAATAAAACCCAGTGCCCTGTGAAGGTATTAACATCGGCTATGGCATTATGGTTTATGAATTATTGGGAATGTTTTTCAGGCTCTGAGAGTTTGCAATGAAACACTAAAGGTGAGAAATCTGTCTCTTTGGCATGTTTCTAGCTTCATCTCTAACTTCCATGGTTCTGTCAGCTGATCACCCGGGCCTCACGTTCAGCCTCAGCCTCATCCGAAGTGAGCCAACCTACAACCAGCCAGTCCAGCAGTGGAGCTTTGTTTCAGACTTCGCGGTAAAACCTCAGCCGTCACTACGGCTTCTTCTGTCCCGGCTTGTTAGCTGGGATGGTGGTGGTACAGGTTCCTCTCTCTCTGTGTCCAGGTTCGAGACTATTCTGGAATGTACACAGTGAAGCTGATAGCCTGTACCACTGCCCCACATCAGGAGTACAGCCTGCCAGTGATCTGCAATCCTAGAGAGCCCATCACTTTTGATCTGGACATCCGATTCCAGCAGGTACCATTCCAATGACTTCTTTATCATGTTTTCTTTCTAATTCAATTCCCATTTGTTGGTCTTGTAATAATAGTACTAGAAACTGAATTTACTTGCTTATCAACAAAGCATTCCTAAATTGGCGGGACAACACATACTCCTCTCCTGCTAAATAACCAGTTTTACCCAACTGGGAAAGACTGAAGTAGGAGCACAAATGGTTTTTTGTCCTCAATTCATGTCCAGTCTTTGATAGCCAAGAGGAAGCTCATTGACATTGGTTTAGGGGAGAGTTACTGTGATGTGATGGTAACATCTGGGAATTCTTTTTTTGTCTTTTAGCTTTGGTAGTAAATAGTTTTATCAGGTAATTAGGAAAATATAAAACTATTATTGGAAGGGTTTAATCTGACACAAAATCAGAGTTAGGTCTCTGGTATTAAGAGGGAACATCCAGAGGAAAATTCATTCAGTCCTAAAGTAGAACTTCCTTCACTGACTATAGAGGGAAGTGTAGATAGGCAACACTGGTAAAATGCTTAGCTTTAAAACTCACAAAAGTGACTGAAACAAATCCAGTCCATAGCAATATGGATCATTTGGGAACATATGGGAACAGGCAAACAGCATACCTTTCACAAAGCCCAGCTGTGAAGCTCTGTAGCTGGGAACAAACTATGGAGAAATTTCTGCTGTAGAAAACATTGGTTTAAAATAAAACTGGGGGTCACGTTGGATGGCTAAGAGAACTTAGACTGCCAGTGTTCCAGGTTATCAAAAGGGCTAGTGTGACTTTGGCATGTGTAAGGAGGAAGTTGTATCATTTCTGTTATTTGGAGCCAATACAGTTAATACTGGAACAGTGTGGCTATGGTTTCATGCTCATTAATAGCATAGATTATGCTATTAAATCATCTTACAGAATAAATCCATATCAGTCAGGGGTACACAATCACTTTTCTGTTGACTTAGCCAGAGTACACAAGGGAATGTATGCAGTCTTTATGCTTTATTTTGGCATTATGCCACCTGTGGGAGAACAGATGATTCCCGATAGGGCATTAAGTCCTGGCAAAGAAGAGAGATGATACATGATCTGATGTGAAACCTGCCTTCTCAGAGTTAACCACATTTCAGCATTTTGAAGAAGTTTGAATGGAATGGGTGAGGGGAATTTATACTAGTTCAGCACTTCAGCCTTTGTCTGGCATTTCTAATCTACTTCTAGGGACTCCTAAGCAACTCATAGCAATGCTAAACCACAACTTGTTCCTGATACTAGCATAAACAATAAGATGTTGATATTTCAAAGAAAGGTCAAAAAACCTGCAAAAATCATTGCAAAATGGTCAAAGTAGCTTAGGAAGAAACCTAAATCTTATCCAGAAGTAGCCTACAAGTAAAAGATATGGCTAAGAATTATAAATAAATAAATGGATACTGTAGGAGTTATTGTATCAGATAAGGCTTCAATAATACAATATATGGAAGTTTCATGTACATCAGTTCAAAATAGGCATAAGGTGCAAAATTGCAAAAGTGTCATAGACTGTGGCTAGCTAAACCCCCATCAACAACAATTTTCAAACCAAGACCAGCTCTTTTTCTTGAGATGCTCATAGTAAAAGGGACTTGGGAAGTTCTGTGGCCTATGATAATTTTTAAATCTGATCACATCAAAATACTGTGTGGACTTTAAGAAGGTCCCAAAATAGCAGCAGTACAAAAGCACAAATTCAGTAGGCAGTATCTAGCACTTTACCTCTAAGATTTTCTAGTCATTCTGCAAAACTGAATAAGCATTGGTGTCCACTCTTTACAAGTAAGAAACAGAAGACTGAAGGATCAGACTGAAGGATGCAGGGAACACCTGATACCTTGCACAGGCCCACTACATCCAGTCCTCTGGTGCCCAAGTGCTAGAAAGACATGGACCTGTTAGATGGGGTCAGAGGAGGACCAGAAAAAAGGTCAAAGGGCTGCAACACCTCCCCTGTGAAGAAAGGCTGAGAGATTTGGGGTTGTTCAGCCTGAAGAAGAGAATGAGCTAAGGAGGCCTTATTGTGGCCTTCCAATATATGAATGGGACTTAGAAGAAAGACAGAGACTTTTTACCAAGTGACTGGAAGAGGGGTAGGTTTAGCAATCCTGAAAGAGGGTAGGTTTAGATTGGATATAAAGTAACTTTTTACAATGAGAGTGGTGAGGCACTGACACAGGCTGCCTGGAGAAGTTGTGGATCCTCCATCCCTGAAAATGCTCAAAGCCAGCTTGGATGGGGCTCTGAGCAACCTGGTCTAATGGAAGATGTCCTTGCCCATGGCAGAGAGGTTGGGTGAGATGATCTTTAAATGTGCTCTCCACCCCAAATCACTCTGTGACTCTCTGAAATAAGTGAGTGTAGGTGTCACAACTGGACCAAAATTGCTTTTGACTGTAAAGTCTGATGATAAAATGATGAGGCAGGACAAGAGTTGTTTCCCCCAGTTCTTAGTCTAATGCTCCAGCTCCCATACTGAATTACCTTCTTGGGCTTTTTAGTATGAGGCTTTTCATTTCCTTGGAAACTTTTTCTTCTGATTTCCTTCACAATTGTTTTCACTGGTCACAGGTGAGGAACCATTTTAAGAATCAAGAAGAAAGTGTATTTGTTATTTCCATACTGGAGATTTTGGTTCAACATTTCCTTTCTTAACATTTATCATCTGCATATCTCCTTTTTCCTGTCTCTATGGCACCTGATTGAAGCAGGTAACCTGGAACACTGTTGAGGATTGTATTACCACTGTCTCACTCTGGAATTCCCTGAATATGAACAGCATCCATCTCCAAGCTTTGCTTTATCCCAATCCTTTCAGCATCTCCTTTCTTTCAATGTGTATGACTATTTCCTGAAGGAAGTCCTTCCATAGTCAGGATACTTGTTGCCCTGAGATGGACCAGTCTCAGGAGTGCTCTGTTCCTTGAGGTACCAAGTATCACATGGGCTTTGATCCCCCTGGGTGATCTGCATTGTCCCCACATCATCTATATGCACAGTTTGATGGACATGGCAGATAGGCAGAATAAATTGACAGTTACTCTTCTCACCCAGCAGATCCTCACAGATTAGGTTTTTTATGAACTCTTATATAAAATGTCTCAAATGCCCATGAAAATAATTACACTTAAAGTACTGTCATAAATAACACAGCTGGAAACCAGTTGTGCTCATCAAGTATTTGTGGAACTACAACCCAACAGCCTGTTTTCCAGGCATTTAGAAAGAAGCATTCCAAGAGAATGGAATTATTTTTTTCTGTGCACAGGCTCCGGTGGTATGGTTCCTTTTTCTGAAGAGTAGCACTCCATTTATAAAAAGGTTTGAGCTGTACATTCTTCTTGCCAGATCCTGTTGCTTTGATAGTTTTGGGACTCTGTTGTGAAATCAACCCTTGCCCGTGAGCCAGCAAGAATGTTTTCTTTGTTGATTTCTTTCCTTCCTGTCCGCACACTCATACATATATATACATAAATATACATATATATGTTAGCATTTTTTTATTTGTTTAGTGGCCTCTTGTTATTCTTCCTTTTTTGGGGGGGGTTTTTTGAAATATGTGTGTTTTCCACATTGTTTCCTCAGGTACTTGCATCCTTTTGAACTTTAGGCTCCCCCCAGTTCTTCTATTCACTGTATTATTTCCCTTTTATTATGCTGTGTCCCTTTATAGTTTGCCTTCTATGTTATGTTTTATGATCCCATGAGAAACCACTGCTGACAGTATTGATTTATTTTATTCTTTTCATGTAATCAAGGAAGAACCACAGATAGCTGTGTCAAATATATAAAGATAAATACTAGCATAAAAAGATAAAAATACTAGCATAAAAAGATGTTCAAATGGTTTGGCACATTTTCACATGCATGATCTGAGATATCCTGCAGCACATTAGAAGAAATGATACTTGCAAATAAATCCTCAGCAATAAGTGCTTTTAAATATTGACAGAGGATCAGAAGCAGGGGTGGGACTTGTGTGTGAGAATGAAAACGGGATCAAGAAACAGGCTGTGATGAGTCAGAGACAAGTTTTGAGGGAAACATTTTCCTCATGTTACCCCCACACATAAGTTTCCTTTGACACCTCCTTAGCTAGGATTTGGGAAAATGTGGTGGGAAGAAACTAACGTAGAATACTATCAAATATCACAGATGCAGATATTCCAAAGGTTGTTTGCATATAAAATACATATGTCTAGTACCAAGAAATCTTTTTGTTAAACTGTATTATTGCATGTGGATATGCAGAGCTGATCAGTAATGTACACTGAGAGAAGATCTTGCTATGCTTTAAGAGTTTAAGATCATGCTATGTTTTTTTCATTAAAAAGTACTTGTTGAAGAGCCTTATGCTTTTGTGGTTTTAGGTCAGTGACCCAGTGGCTGCTGAGTTCAGCTTGAACACCCAGATGTTCCTCCTCTCCAAAAAGACACTGTGGCTGTCTGATGGATCGATGGGCTTTGGGCAAGAAAGTGATGTTGCTTTCTCAGAAGGTATAACTGTGCATAGATCATGCACATTTAATTTGTGTTCCACACCATCAGGATCCTGTTGCTGTCAAAACAAGATAGGCCTAAGTGTTTGTGCTTGTTGCATTAAGCTTCTTGACAAGGCTTTAATAGCTTCGCCTCAGAGCTGTGCTAAATGTTCCAGTCTAACAGGATGTGAACTGTGTGCACTGTTCACAGGTGATGTCATATATGGTCGGGTGATGGTGGATCCAGTGCAGAATTTGGGTGATTCCTTCTACTGTAGCATCGAGAAGGTTTTCCTGTGCACAGGAGCTGATGGATATGTACCCAAATATAATCCATCCAACACTGAATATGGGTGCCTTGCTGATTCTCCATCCCTTCTGTACAGGTTTAAGATTGTGGTAAGTGTTCTAATTCTGGGAGGATGCATAAATATATTTTATTTTTTTTTCCAACTCGTCTTTTATACAAAACCCAACTGTTCTTTAAAATGTTCTCCACAGCACCAAATTTTTGACTCAAGCTCCAGGCTAACATGAACTGATGGAGGCAGTATCTTGCCATTTTCCCTCCTGGTTCTATTCGTTACCTTTTTGGGAACTGCCTTCACTAAGAGTTTGACCTAAGTTAGAATCTCAAGATGGGCTTTTTCTCTGCATTGTCTATATCCACGGACCATAGAGAGAGTCTTAGGTGACATGCAAGTGAAGGACTGGAATTTGTTTCATATTTAGCCATCCAAAATTTAGTGTATAGTGTGAAGTTAGTCATACAGGTTGCCTCTGTAGTCCATAGGGAAAGAGAGATACTTCTAAAGTTGGCTTAGAGGATCTGATTTCCTTTCTGAAAATAACTATAGAATAATCCCAGGTAACTACAGACCTGATGCCCAACTTTTAGAGTTAACTTTAAGTAAGATGGTTATATCATTAGCTAAACCCTAGCCCTAACCCTAAACAAATTTATGTGATTGTCAGTTATGAAATGAAATGAAATGAAATGAAATGAAATGAAATGAAATGAAATGAAATGAAATGTAGCTTCTTTAGACTGGGAAATAGACTTCTTACTTTAATTTCAGACTACATTTATGTATCTTTCTTATTTAAGTATAGGTGTTGTTGTTCTCTAGTGTCTCCTCCTCTTATTCCAGAAAGGCAAGAGATTAAATAGAAGTTAATACAAGTCAGATGGGACCACAACTGCTTCTCATGTCTTTTCTCTTGTAGTAGTATTTCCCAAGATTGCATAAAATAGCATGTGTAAACTACACAATTTATACATTGCAAGTAAATACTGAAACAGTTTTTCCTAGAATAAATAAATAAATATTTTACAAACTTTTTTTCCCCTCCATGCAGGACAAAGCTCAGCCAGAGACACAAGCCACAAGCTTTGGAAATGTACTTTTTAATGCAAAACTTGCAATAGATGATCCTGAAGCAATTCCATTAGTTAAACAGCCAGGCTCTGATGGATTTAAAGTAGACTCGACTCCTCTATTTCAGGTATGATTTCTGTAGCTTTTTAGTAAGAGTACTGAACCAAGAAAGAAAGACTTGTACAAGTACTGTTGTTAACTGTAAGTCAAATTAATGTCAATAGAAAGATTTATTCTGAGTCCAGTGACAGTCAAACACAATTATAAATGCTTAGAAACTTCTAGATATAAAATCTGGAACAGTTATTAAAGTGTTTCTGTAGGGATACTCTTGCTTTTCTCTTGTATAATTCCACAGGTTAATCAGAAATTATGCAAATTGTTCTTAGACAGTTCTTTTAAGAATAAGATTCTTGTTACACAGCATTGTTTTATTGCTTCCCATCTCACTTCTCAAAGTCAAAAACTTAAAAATCATAAGCATTTATTGTGTACTTCATCAAAATCAAGTTGATACTCAGTATTTTCTGTACAATTCTTTCCTTGCAAACTTGCACAGTGTGAAGCACTGGAAAGCCTAAAAACTGACAACTAAAAGGTGCAACTACTAATTAATTATATATAATCCTTCATCTGTGTGCATTCAGCCCTTTGATCTATATAACCCAGCCAAGAGTTGTCTCTTCACTACTTGTCTCTAGTATTTGCAAAACTGCATGCACAACTCAGGTGTATAAATTAGCAGGAAAAAGATGGAGGAGACTTTGATCCTACCTCTGGCCATGTCAATATTAAAGATCCCATTGTAAGCACTAGAGTATTTAACAAAACTTAAAACTATAACATAACTTAAAACTATAAAAAGAGTTTCAAAATCTGCCCCCAGGAAAATGAAATCTCATTTTTTATAGGAAGAATCCATTCCCATGGTCCTCTTTCTGTCAAAAAAATGAGAATATGTAGAAACAAAAGTATATCCTGAAAAATACTTGGAAAAACAAGAGTAAAAGAGAGCATGTGTTGTTTCTCAAAATAACAAAACTGGGCTGCAGCCATTCAAATTATCAGGCAGTAGCTTTAAGACAGTATTCAGACAAGCCTACTGGACCTTGTAGAGGCCAAGTGTGGTATGTATCCAGGAAAGATGAGAGAAATTCAAGGAAGGTAGTATCATCTCACACAGACTGAAGGGACCCATGCAACCACTGAGTGGATGAAGTTTTCAGGGACCTGTGGAAAGTGACTGTTCCCACCTAGAGCAGGTTACCCCGGACCATGACCAGTTGTCTTTTGAACATCTCTGAGGAAGGAGACTCTGCAGGCTCCCTGTTCCAATGTTCAACCATCCTTGCAATGAAAAATTGCTTTCTTATGTTTAGACAGAATTAGGGCCATGGCCTAATCACTTGGTAAGTTGGGCCTGGAAGGTCCTTTTCTGTGGCCCGTCCACAGCTAAAGATACTTTGTATGGTCTTTGGTACTAATAGTACCAAAACCATGCTAAGGCCACAGCTTTCTTCATCTGCACCTGGTAGCCACAGAGTCTGACCATGGAGAGGAATGGAGACTAACCCCTCTGAAAATTTTGGCAGAAAACACGACTCTTCTGGTGCGCATTGGCACGTAGTCAGGAGTTATCTGTGCATGATTTTGAAAGTACTTGTCGAGAAAAGAGACTGATTTCCTCTGCATTTAGCACTGCCCAGATTGTGTATGTGTGTGTTTAAATAATACAAAAAACGTTTCTTCCCAGGTGTCTTTGGGTAGGGAGTGGTACGTCCATACAATCTACACTGTGCGCTCCAAGGAGAACTCTAACCGCGGAATTGGCAAAAGAAGCGTGGAGCACCAGTACCACTCGCTCCTCAGCGCTGGGAGCCCAGGAGGCTCTGCACAGAGACGGCAGAAGAGAGGAGTTGAGCAGGCACCAGAACTTGCGAGAGACATTGGAGTAGAGAACAACCGAGGAACGAACATACAGCACATAGCCCTGGATCGCACCAGCAGGAAACAGGTGCCTCAAAGGGAGGTTGCGGTCAGTGGTGTTCTCCCCAGGGAACTGAGTAACCAAAGTGCGGAAATCAGCATAGTCACAATCATAGGTGGAGCTGCTGCTGTTTTCCTTGCCATCTGCTTAATTGCAATTATCGTTTTGCTGCTAAAATGGAAACAAAATTCTGACAAGAAGGAAAGCACAAATGAGTCAGGCAGCAACGAGCCAATGATGCTACCACATAATTACAGCAACGACAGCTCTGAGGTTTGATTCCAAGACACAGGATTCAAGCCAGACCCTGCAGAGTGCCTCAAAAAAACCCTTGAACTGCACATTTCTAGCAGCAGATAATGGTGACTCATGAGGAGTTCATGTATTTCTAGGTGTACTTGAAATTTATTATCCTGAGCTCTTATTGCCATTATCAACATTAGAAGAAGCTGAACCGAACCTCCCACTTTGCACGAAAGGAAATGCTGATATCCCTATACCATGAACTAATCTTCAGCAGCTAATCAAGGGACTGCATTGTAAGGGAGAGATTATTGTTGTGGTTTTGTATTTTCTGACATTTCAAAATAAAAGAAGCTAATACAGAGGTGCTATATATCCTGTCTGCAATAAGAGAGGACATCTGTTTCTTCAGAAACACATAATACTTGAGAGGAGGAATCCTTACACTCTTCTGTTAAATTTTGTATTGTTTCTCACAAAAAACTCAATGTCTACAAATAGTTTGAAAGGTGATGGAATGCCTTCAGCATGGATCCTCCATCCTATAAGTATTTGACTTCACTTAATCTGTACCAGTGATTTATTTTTATTTCTTTTTACTTATATGTAACTGAACTTTTTCAAAAGACAGCTAGATTATACAGCATAGCATTATAAACAGTTGCATGTCACAGGATCCAATACATACTCCTCCCTGCAAATTCCTATTCATCTATTTAATCTGAGACATTTTTTTTCTTATTTATGTTTATATAGAGCCAAAGAATGCAACAAATCCAGAAAAAAATTTTGGTTTTCACTGGCACTGGATGCTTATGTCCTCTTAAGTTTATAATGGATCATGGAAGTGTTGTAAGGTAAATTTTATTTCTTAGTGCATGTCCACTGCTGAGAAATGCAAGCATTAGTATTTCAGTACCTAGAGAAAATGATAGTTAGATTCAAAATGCAGAGGACAAGGTTCTGCTGAACTGGGCCTAGGAATCATGATATTGAATCCAGCATAGATAGTTGCCATACTAAATAGCAAAAAGTGAAGAAAAAATTAACATTTTATTGAATCAAGTAGTATTTATTGCTGTATAATCATAGCACATTTTGACAAACATGCTGGGTCATTGTTGGGCATTTTTTAACAAGTGATTACTTCTGCAAGAGTAATTCTAATTTTCTCTCAGCATTCTTGATTTAGGTAACATGACAAGTTTGGATCAGCAGTGTCCTGTGTCAGTTTTTATCCAGACAGGACCTGTTCTGTCCCAAAGATGTTTTTATCCAGACAGGACCTGTTCTGCCCCTGTCAAATCCTTGGCTGTGAAAGCTATGTAACCTTCAGGAAATGTCCCTTTTGTCACACTAGCATTTTGTGTAAGCCCTTTAAGTCATACAATCCAAGAATGGCCTGGGTTGGAAGGACCTTCAAGATCATCATGGTTCAACCCCACAGCCATGGGCAGGGACACCTTCCACCACACCAGGTTACTCAAAACCCCATCCAGCCTGCCCTTGAACACTTCTAGGGATGAGGCATCCAGAACTTCCCTGGGCAACCTGTGCCAGTGTCTCACCACCCTCATAATAAATTTCTTCCTAATATGTAAACCTACCTTCTTTCAGCATGAAGTCATTACTTCTTGTCCTGTTGCTACATCCCCTTGTGAAAAGTCCCTCCACAGCTCTCTTGTAGGCCCCCTTCAGGTACTGGAAGGTGCCCTAAGCTCTCCCCAGAGTCTTCTCTTGGCCAGACTAAACAATCCCAACCCTCAGCCTGTTTTCATAGGGGAGGTGCCGCAGTCCTCTGACCATCTTTGTGGCACTCCTTGGGACTCGCCTCCTCAGGCTGACGTCCTTCCTATGTTGGAGGCCCCAGAGCTGTATGCAGCAGTTCAGGTGGGGTCTCACAAGAGTGGAGGAGAGGGGCACAACCATCTCCCTTGCCCTGCTGGCCACACTGCTTTGGATGCAGCCCAGGATATGTTTGATTTTTGGGCCTGGAAGTGCGCATTGCTGTGTCATGTCCAGCCTCTCCTCCACCAGCACTCCCAAGTCCTTCTCAGCAGGGCTGCTCCTAATCCATTCTCCACTCAGCCTGTACTTGTGCTTGGGATTACCCTCACCCAGGTGCAGGACCTTGCACGTGGCCTTGTTGAACTTCATGAGGTCTGCACGGGCCCGCCTCTCAAGCGTGCCCAGGTCCCTCTGGATGGCTTCCCTTCCCTCCAGCATGTCAAACACACCACACCACAGCTGGGTGTCACCTACAAACTTGTCGAAGGTGCACTTGGTCCCACTGTCCATGAGATTGTCAAACAGCACTGGAGTCAGTGGAGTTCTCAATAGCGTTGAGCTATATAAACTATATAAAATCTGAATTAGGATGTTGAGACTTTGCTAAAATGCCTCTTCCACCATCTTGTGGTTGTGTGTACAGGCAGTCCCCAATATACTTGGCATTTGGTGTTCTGGGGATCATGCTGCAGAGATCTGAGTTAGCTGAGCAGGATTCTATTTGAAAGCGGCCTGTAAGCACATAATGCTGCCTCTGAGCTCAAAAAAAAAAAAAAAACAATCATCCAGAAGGCTTCCTGGCCTGGCTGTGGGGGTCAGTTAACAAAGATAGACCTGACCTAGTAATTCCTAGCTGTCCTCTGAGCCATAAAGACTCAGGAACATGGAGTTCTACTAAGTTAGGAATATCTGTGCTATGATTCATGGTAGAGTGTGAATATGCCCACAGAGAGACTCATGCTAATATCTCTTGCTCTGGATTTGTGTTGTTATGACTTCACTTATTTAATAGGATTTCATCAGCTTTTCACAAAATGAATCAGGTCAGATTCTGTCCTACATTTTCTAGGTTTCCTGAAGACGGTGATGAGACAGGTTAATTGAAGGATGTTTGCAGCACCCAAAGGGTCAACTCCATTACTAAACTCTTGCAGTCATCTTTTATGTTAATTAATCCGAGTTCTAGCCTGAAACAATTATCCATAAGCCATGCCCAGTGCTTTAGACCTTTCCCCCAGTCACCTGACATCGATTTGCTGTTGTAATGAAGTTCCTGGTTTTGTGATCCGTGTATTATGTGTGCAAGATTGATCAAAGACTTAACCCACAGATGCTTTTCGTATTTAGTAAGTTCACCACTAAGTTGCAAATGTACACTAAGATCAAATTTGCCTTTGTGCCTATGTGTGACATCACTATGAGAAAAGCAGAATTTCTCTCCTAGAACCTACATGTTTGGATCATAACAGCCAGTGATTCTACAGTAGAATGGGACACATGTAAATAATAGAACATTTTAATATTTATGAAATGCCTGTTTTGTATAAGCAGAGAACTCTTTAAAAATATATATATAAAATACAGAAATTAGGTGTTTATCAGTAGAGCTATTTTTCTGCTTTTGAATTTTACCAGGCCAAAATATCATTAAAGGTGCTTGCAGGCAAAATCGTTTTATAATTATTATTTGTTTTTATAAAATCACATCAAAACCCATGTGTTCTACAAGCCAAATATTTAGCCCGGTAAACAACCTGATCACTGCTTTGAATAGCGTCTGATTACAACTTTGTAAAATATTTAGGTTGATGGGGATAATCAGACTAATGTTTTTCTAAGAACATATAAAATAATAGTGCAAACTGGTGATAACAAGAAAAGGACAAAGCAAACACTGAAAAATTGGACAAGCATGAGTGAGATTTATGAGTCAGATACCAAAGTCCTCTTCCTGGGAAAAAATCCCAATGTTTTCAGTAAGGCGTGCTGGATTTGTCTCATTCTTAAGAAATTGGATTTTTTACAATTCAGTGAACTATAAATACATCTGTAACAGCATGCCTTTTTTTTTTTTTTTTTTTTTTCTTTTTTTGGCTTCAAGGTTTCAGATTTCAGCAAGATGTTTTGGAGGCTTATTAACATTTTTCCTTTTACTTAACAAGTGGCCTTGTTTATACTAACCTGAATAAGTGCCTCGTTCCCAGTGATGTGCACAAATATTTTAATATTTATCTATCCAAGCAATAAACTGAGTATATTATATATATATATTTAATCTATTTCCAGATTATGTATTCAATCCTCTTTTCCCTGGAGATGCTTATTCTGCTAGCAATAATACCATTTGTTAAACCATTTATACAATAATTACTGTGTTTTAATTTGTTACCAAGCTGTCATATTTATTTGGAACAATTTTTTGCTTATGTCTATGGCTGTGATATTTGGCATTTGTATCAGGAAAAAATAAAACTACTGTTTGATTACTGATCTAAAGTTTGTGTATGATTATCGTGCTCTGGAGAGAGGTCAGTAATGCAGTGTTAAGAAAAAGTTAATTTGTCACATCAATGGAAGAACACAAAGTTCCTGTGTTTGCAGCAAATCTCGCTGCTTTGTTCCCAAATTGATTGTTTTCTGGTCATGAAGAGTTCAGCACAGGGGTTGTTTTTTAATCTTTGTGGTTGCACTCATGGCTCAGCGAGGGATTTCTCTTTCAATTCCAGAACATCAGAAATCTTTAGACACCTGCAAGTCCTTTGTAGGCTGGATTGCCGTGTTCCTGTGTGCTGCTGCCAGGCTTTGTTTTACTCGTCTCACAGACAAGTGAAAGTGACTCTGCAGGAGGAGTTCCCTTGTTCCTGCAGGGCTGATGTTGCTTCTTGTGCCAGGTCATCAGCTTTTTGTTTTTCCTAGTGGCAAATGTATTACTGGTAGATGTAGACACTTATAAGGAACTATGATGCAGAAAGAAAAAGCTGCTCTGAACTTTTCCCTTCTCACCCCACCCTTTGTAAACCAGCCAGCAGCGACCTCTGACTTCTGTGTGAATTTAAGCAATCACTTACCTCCTTCACCATGAAAGGCCGTATTTCATGGCTAGTTACACGAGTGACACAATGTACTTACCAACTTACCTTGCAATGAGGAAGGATAAGCTAGCAGGCAGTGATTCCTGATTTGCTATGTCTATTCCCTTCTGCTACCTAAACTTGCTCATGTGGATCATGCTCAGCAGTTACTTAGTCTGAGCTGAGAAGCCCCGTGTCATATCTGTGATCTCTGTGTTGTGATATCTGCCGGGGCAAATCAGACTGAAAGAGTTTCTGTCCTGCTCCAATATAAATAGTTATATATGATGTAAATGAGTAATGAGTCTGGTCCCAGAAGTATGGCATTATCAATAAATCAAAGGGCAGTAATTTCCCACTCCAAGATCATCCACAGCAATCAAGTCATGTCCACACACATTCATGTCCACACTCATTTTGGCACTTAGTGGAATTTTGGTACTCCTGAGGTGTTCAAGCGTGTCTCAACAGGTCCTGGATGACTTTCATTTCAAAGCCCAAGTGTAGTCCCATGTCAGCATCTCTGTGAGTCAGGGGCTTTTAATGCATCCTCACTGTCTTTTGAAAGAATGACTCAACTCCTACCCTGAAGGAATTCAGCTCATCCCATTGACTGCTTTAGCTTTGAATGCTGTTCAGTAAGTTACTGTTGTAAGTCAGGAGGTTGGCTGTTTGAGTTTGGGGAGGTTTATTATTTACATCAAGAGGTAATTCATTCAGAATTTACCTTGCACTACTTTGCTTTGGCAAGTGACCATTGACTTCCATGAAAAATGAAGCAAACAACTGGAAGATTCTTAAATTACACATCTTGGTTCATTTCCTGGCCAATACTCGAGCATGTGCTGGATTCCTCCTTTTGCCTGTTACCTGCAGTTTCATGATACAAGTTTTCCTGAGTGTAAGTTTATATTTAGAGCATAAATCTGTAGCTGTTCAAGTTAAAGTGCTCAGATTAAACCAGTACAACCAGAAGATCATGTGTAACAATTGTCATCTCAAGTGTCTTTTTGACCATTTTTGTAGCAAAAGTTCAGACTCAGGATGGAAGGCAAGAGGAGGCAGTCTGGGTAAGTGTGTGTTGTGCCCCCCTCTTTGATAATATATTACTTTCTGCTTCTGTCCCATTTGCATTCCCTTTGCCCCCCATGAAACCATACAATGGAACTAAATGACACAACGAATGACAAACAGGATGATAAAAGGTAAGGAATGTCTTCACCATGAGGAGAGATTAAATAGATAAAACTCTCTTCCACTCTTCAGCCTTGGAGAGAATTACCCAAGGAAGAGTATGGTAGAGGTACATTAAATCCTGAATGTTACAGAGACAGTGAGTAGGGAACAATGATTCACTGTTTCTTGTAATAGTCAATACTGAACCATACAGACTAAAATTGAACTTGCAAGACTCATTTCTGAAGGATGAGGTGCATGCCAAACTAAAAAGAAGAAAAAATAAAGAAGGGAAAATCATGAAAGAAAGGTCAACTGCAATCAGCTCTTTGTATCAACAGCTAGTTCAGAAAGCCTGGACTAGGAAAAGCCAGTAGGATTCAGGAGAAGGATCAAGCTATTCATCTTCTCTGTCCTTTCTGTTCCCTACAGCTCCACTCCTGGGCACTGTCAGAGGCAGATGAACAGACCCAGAACAGCCACTCTTAGGCCCTAACAGTTGTACAAAGAGCCACCAGCCCCAGACTTGGAATTGGTAATTTAAATACCATAATGTGCCTTACTGGATTTTGTTTTTCTTGGAGTAAAAGAGGAATGAAAGTTGTCATTTTTCAGCACCCTAGGCCTCTAGCAGCTGGTTTACCTGCACCTCACATCTGCCTAAACCTCCTGCTGAGGACTACTTGAAATGGTAGCAAGATCCAATAGCCTTTTCCTGGTCCATATCCTGTGAAGGCATATGATCTGAGCAGAATGAGGTAAAGCATCTGGAGCAAGGAACTTGGGGGCCCAAGTAAAAGATACTGTTGATGATTTTATTTACCTTATAAACATTTTCCATTTACTCTCTGCTGTTTGTACCAAAAGGTTAAAATAGTATTTCTTGGGCTCTCAAGTGTCTCTTTCACTGATGTGTTTTTTTCTTATGTTTCTAATGGCACCAAAATGATTGTGTCAAGGAAGAAACATAAATACAAAATTCTTTATAAGTAATAGCTCATGGGAATGTGGCTGTGCCTCTCTTCTGTTTCTTGGTAAGACACCTGGATTTCAGCACAGCAAGCTGCATTATGCCTCACAGGGACTGGTCCCCTGTATTGTCAAGTCTGTGAAACCACGGGAGGAGTACAGTCTGGCTAATTGTTCAGAATGACAAAAGCCTCCGTGGACAAAATTATGTTGCTATATCAGGAGGTTGGCTTCCTAGGTGTGCTCCTATGCCCACATCTCACGACACAGCTGTGCCACAGACCACCTCATCAGTGGTGTGCCTTCCGCAGTCTTCTGGAGACAGGATTCCTGGCCTCCTGTTGTCAGGGTTTTGAAACACTCTCTCCCAGCAGGAGGAAAGATTTGGATCCACCCTCAAAGAGCATCAGCTGGAGAGACTTGTAATGGCTTTATGGACATCAGGAGCTGCCCATGCATCACACAATCAGTAACTTCCATCTGCCCAGGATTTAGCAGAGGTGCCACATGATGCCCTTAATACCCCAGGCAACCCTAATGCATCAGGGTGTGCAATACAGCACAGGGACTCTCAGGGCTCCTTTGCACCCCGGGAGACTTCTTCCATCACAGGTTGTAATGTCAAACACAAAATTGCCATGCTGCACAGGAGATGTGCTCGTATATATCACATCTTCCAGGACACCAGCAAGAAAAGGCTTAGCAGATCACGTTCACTTCACCTAAACTCCTCTCAGATCCTAACTCAGGTGAACTTCACTAGCAAGGTCCCAAAAAAGCCCCTTTATGGACAGTATCATGTTGGTCATAGATACCTAAGATTTGCTGAACACAAGTGCAACAGAGAAGTTCAATTCTTGCTGCTGATTAAGGGTCTACATGCTGTGCTTGGTTATAGGAAAAGCTTGGTTTGCCAGCAGTGATTCTCAACACAGCAGGCTAAGACCTAACCCAGCTGCAGGAAGTAACCCAGAGGGGTGCATGCCTCAAGCTGTTTTGTTGCTAACTTAATTGTTTTTAACCAGGCTGGCACCTCATGAGTCTCAGAGGCACCCACTACTTGCTTTTATGTAGCCAGGCTACATGGGAGCAGTTCAATACCTGCTTTCTCTTGCTGAGGGCTTTTTCTTGAACTAGTTGTGCAGTTGGACAGCTTTTCTGAGCAGCTCATATTCTGTTCTCAGACATTAGACTGAAAAGGTTTGTGTGCACACCACCTGCAACTGTTGGGGCACACATTTATTACTCTTTCCTTAGCTGTGGTGATTTCTCTACCCTGCAACACTACCCTCAGAAAAGGACCATCCATAATGGCTTCTGTCCAAGCTATTTGACTTGGTAAACTGCTGCTTGGATTTTCCTTTCCAATTTGGCTCTCAAAATGAAGGTGCCAGGGAAATATTTCTCCCCCAGGAAACTTCAGTTTCCTCTGGAACTGCATTTGACATCTGTAACATCACTCTGAATGGTAAATGTGAGGCCAACAACTCAAAAAAATTCTTGCATCATTTTGGCATTGCCTGTAGTTCCCATCTGGGACTGTCAGCTGTGGTAGTGTGCATTTTCCCAGCCTTCTCAAGAAGTGCTGGGGAGTTCTGTTCTCTAGCAAAATGTTTGTTTTCAAAGCGTGGTTGTAACAACTGTACGTGTGCACACAAACACACAAAGACACACAATAAGTTTTTATTAATATATAAATTTTATATAGATTTTATCATGTATTTTAAAGACACCTGTATAACATAGAGGTGTATCTGTGCATTTTATACAGTATGTAATAGATATGGATAGGTGTAAATTTTATGTGTATGTCTATATTTTTGTATTATACTATACACAGATTTTTATTTATATATAATTCCTCAGATAAGATCACAACAATGAAGTATTACAAAGTGGGAAGCAGAATTCAGGGTGTATTTGCCTGGAAGGAATCACAGCAGCCAGACCCACTGTCAAAACCTGAGAATGCAACTCCCAGAGCTTTGGGGTCAGGGAGACTGATTTGATACACTCTGCTGTAGTCCAAAATAAGCAAACAGATGGCATTCAGGACTGTCTTCCAGATGGGGACCAGAAGTTGTAGCTCCTGAGACCAGCAGCTGCAATCAGTACCTGCAGCTCTGAGCTTCTTCTTTTGGTCTGCTGCAGGATGCCAAGAAGCACAACCATTTCTTCAAAATACCTCATGTTTGGAGATCAGCAAGTAAATGCATTGAGAAAAAGAGAAGTCAAATGATAGAAGTTGTCCAAAGTCCAACCTTCCTCTATTTACTTTATGTCAAAATGCTGCAGCACCAGGATTTCCCCATCCCAAGAACCTGCAGCCTGGGGCTGGAAACCTATAAGCCATGGCAGCAGCTTCTCCTTGTGCCCCTCTGCTGAGCTGTGGGCTGTTGGCTTCCCTTCTGCAACTGCTGTGAGCTGGTTTTGGTCCCCTATTAGCAGAGTGGCCTGGAAGTGCTCCCAAAGAGGGGGAAGGCAGCAGGCTCCCTCGGTGAGCATGTGTCTCCAGGGGCCCGTGGCAGGGGATGCTGCCAGCCTCTGGACCACCTGAGACGTTTCTCCCTGGTCTCCAGACATTCTGAGGGAGTCTTTTTCATCTGGTGAAGGTATGAAGTTAAAAGCTAATCAACTGCCCAGGGAATGAGGGTGTTTGGCTGCTAAACAAAGAAAGGCTGTCTGCTGTCAGACACTGTCCAAGATTTCTCAATGGGGCAACAGAAGTGCCGTTTTATTCCCACAGGATGTGAACCTCAGCTCTTTGGTGGCTCCTGGCAACCCCGGCTGGGGCAGGAGAGGTGGTTTTGGTCCTGCTCAGACCAGCCCTCTGGAGCAGTCTGCTTCTTGTTAAATGAGCTGTGGCAGTAAGTCCTAGAAGAAAGTGAAAAGCAAAGCTCAAGGAGAGGAGCTTCCTACCTGGTGAGTCACCAACACTGGCTGCAAGCGGGGCTTTTTCTGCTGCTGTCACTCAGGGTGTGAGTGGGAACCTGCTGCTTATCACAGATTGGTGGGCCAGAAAAGGAGTTAAATTCGTGCCTTAGAGAAAGCAGGCAGGCCAAGAGGGTGCCCCTGAGCACTAAAAAGCACCTGCTTATGGTAACAGTTGCACAAAGCCTGATTAAATGTTCGTAAAGATCTTAAGTTAATGACCAGAGAACACACAGTTCTGTAATTTCTAGGTTATTTCTTTTGGGGTTTTGCTCCATAACGTTTTGGCAAATGTAAATTAATTCTCCTTTTTGCCTGGTGCTGTCTCTCATGTGTCTGCACTTTAAAGGGGAACTGTCAGGGCTACTTTTATCTTCTTTATATGGTTCTTGATTAACTGGTCATACTGTGTGAATTTTATCATTAAAAAAACCCCAAGCCAAGCAAAAAAACAAACAAATACAAGAACGCCCCAGAAAAAAAACTCACACATGCATTTTACAATTTTTATTAGAAAATTACTATATTTTCAAAAGTCTAGTAAAATCAGCCCTTATGGCATCAGTGATTTACACTGAAAAAATGAGGAAAATAAATAGTCTCCAGCATCAGTGAAATAATTAACAGCAGAGATTTGTCAAAGTGGATGTGGTCTGAGCTTAGCAGTCTTCTTTCTCCTTCTGTATCCTTTTCCCCTTTACTGTAACTCCTGCTTTCATTTCCTTTACTGCACTTTCTCTGGATGAAAATGTTTCAAACATGCCACCTTCTGTCTTTTCCAGCTACTGCACAGCCCAAAGAAAATATACATCCTCTGGAAATGCGTAAAATGTGTGCATGTCCATGCACAGATACAGGCAGCCACACACGCATGCATGTAAATCTACACATGCACACACCTCCTAAATCCCTCCAAACTAGCTAAATCTCTTTGCTCACAGGCTTTTCTTTAGTTACAAGATTTGCACTCCAGCTGTTAGAATAAATGTGCTCACTACCGGGTTTTCAAGGAAACCAGAAATTAGGCCAATTCTGACCACTGTCACTGGAAAGTAAAGGGAAATGAGGAAGGTAGTACTTCATCCAGTCTCTCTTTAATGACTGCACTGAATGAAGATCTGTGTGTGCTCTTTGAAATTCTTATCTCCTTTACCTCTGGGTATACACCCACATATATGCATTTGCCCTCAGAGCTGCTCTGGGAAAATCTCCCTCCTCTCATTTCACTGATGCAGGAATGCTGAGGAGCTTCTGCTAGGGCAGATCCTGGGTATCCTCACTTGCACACCACAACAGAAAACAGTGTTGTGGGGAGATGGAAACACAGCTCCAGCCCCACAATTTTGCTTTAGTTCTTCTTGACTTTTAACACGAATTTTTGTATGGTTGATTATTCCTTTTCCAAAAAAAATAACAAAAAAAACCAACCCATCAAGAAAACCCCAACAAAAAACACCACAAGGGAATTCCTTATGCCACAACTCTCCCACAAGTTTATCCCAGTATCTTAGTCTTCTGTTATTCCAAATACAGCTCAGCATTATGGGTATGAGCAGATTCCTCTGCAGAGATTTTTCTACCCATGTTTTCTCTATTGCCATTTAAGGAATCTCCATAACTAAAGATAAACTTGGACTTTGGCAAGGCCAGGCTGGCTCTCCAAACTCCAAGGTATGAGAAATGCTTTATTTTCTTTTCTCTAACCACTAACAAGGAGCATGCCTCTTTCTAAGCAGCTGGGGCTGTGTTCTGAGGTCCTTAGATTCTTTTCACTGAGGACTTTGATAAGCAGGAGATAGTTCTGTGTTAGGTGACAGAGGTGAAGAGTAGACCCCATGGGTGAGGGCAGGGGGATGTACAGCATCACGTAAATGGTGTTTGTGGGTCTCCTTTGCAGGCAGATGCAGAGGTAGTCAGGCTACCTCTCTCAAGGCTGCAGAAAAGGGAGGAATGTCTTTTGCTTTATCTAAATTTGCATGAGGGGTTTTTTCTTAAGTGCATAGCTGCATTCTTCTGTACCTACCTTATACATAATTATCTTGCTTTTGGATGGTGTTGCACTGCTCTGTGTAGTGGATTCTGCCTGTTGGACTCCTTAGAGAGGGCACTTTCAGATATCTCAGTTACAGATAGGGTTATTTACTCTTTAAGAGCATGGTAAATATAACTAACACTGTCTTTATTTCTACTGTAACTCCCACATCAGAAGGGCTATCTGCAGACTGTAAAGAGGAATAAGTAGTAAAATAAATATCCTCAGAAAGTACATCTTTTCTCTGTTTTCTTAACCTCAGAGATACATGCTATGACAGAGAAGCCAAAGACCCTCTCTGCCTTTTCCTCTTTGCCAGAAATGTGTTAGCATTCCTAAACAGCTGGCCTTTTCCCTTAACGCACTTTAATTCCTATTAGAAGTAAAGTTAGTCCTCTGCCTACTGCGAAATAGAGGGAGCTTAAAGATGGTTTAAAGTAATCTTTTACCCTCCCTTCCAGTTATAAGTGGAATTTAGCTGGAACAGAGAATAGGGGCCCCACATTTTCAAGGCATCTGTTTTCCCAGATAAGCTCTTGACTCTTGGGGAGTGGGAAGAGTGTGTTGCAGTAAATCAGAAAGTCCATAAGATGTGCAGTGGGGTCAAAGTTCTGAGTGCAATAATCACCCCAGAAGGGACTGAAATGAGATAAACCTTGTACTTGGCAGTAAGGTGTGGTGGTCAGCACAAACCTTTTCATCTTGCTTTGCAGGGTCTCATGCCATGAGGCTGATGCACCTGGGCAGAGGGGAGTGTTCATGGCTGGCCCTGAATTGTGCTGCCAACTCAGGGCACTGATTTTATAAAAAACTTGCCGTGAAAATTTGTTTTGAACAGCACTGCTTTTGCTGGTTCATTCTCTTGCAAAATGATAAAATAGGGAAGCTGGATAAAATCCTGGACTTGTAGCTAGACAAGCTGGTTTTGGAGACAGGTGAGTAAAGGCTGTGATGCCAAGAGGTAGGCAATTGTCAGTATTCCAAAACGAGTCTTACCAGAGGTCTCTCAAAAGACAACATTTGATTCTGAACTGCCAGTGGGTTCCCTCGGACTTGTTTGAGGAGTATTATTCTATTTATTTCTTCCTTTCTTTTTGTTGCATGCAAGTGTTTAAGCACTTCTTGGAACAAACCAGGATGGAGGGCCTCCTTTCAGTAACCCAAACTGCTTTTTAAAACCTACCTATATGTATTGACTGTCACAGAGCTCGGACCCACAGGTCATGTAAAAGCATCCCGCGCTTTGGAGAACCACCTGAAGGCGTGGGAATCCGGAGCTGACTCCCTGTTGCTCCACGTACCAGTCTGGGAGGAGGAAGCCTGGGGTCTCAGAAAGCAGGGCTGGCAATTGCACAGTCCTTCAGGAAAGCTGCTCCACGGTGCAGAGCACAGCTGCCCTCTGGATGGCACCAGGACTCCGTTCGTGTTTGCATGCTCCCCTCCTGAGCCTCCCCTCCTGAGCCTCCCTGAGCCATCCCATCCATCACTGGCAAAACTGATGCTTTGCAGACAGGCACAGCAAGATTCTGGAAGCAAAATGATAGGGGGAAATTACAGATGTGAAAGCTGTGCAGGATGCTGTCATGGCTAATATTTTTAAAGGGGGAAATAATCTTTTATGGTGTGTTACTGAGATGGCAATGTTCTGCAGAGTGCTTTACATTCCTGTCCATACAAGCTGCTATTTCCAAATAATCACATGGAGAATAATAACAGATGTGGAATACACCTCTAACCATAGGGTAGAGGGAAAAGCATCATTTTTTTAACTGTGAAGTTACAAATCTTCCTTCTTGCTGCTCCAGGCTACAGTAACAGCAGTATATAAATGCTGCAGACTGTGCAGATTGTGGCTGCAAGATTCCGTGTCCTAAAGTATATTAACATCCCACATGTGACCCAGGTCAGAGGCATTAATGCTGCCACAGTGAGTCAACACTTTTTGATCCCTCAGTGGAGAATGCATGCAGCAAACTTATGGCATATATTTATAGAATAATGTGCAAGTTAATGCTCTTCTCCACAGCTACTGCAGCTGGGATTGCTGCCTAAATGTACATCTGCAGTGTACTTACTGAAGCCAAGAACCTTTACAGAAGTCATCAAAGAACGGGGAGCTGTTTGGAAATTTAGCAATCCATTACATTATGTTGTAATTCTTAATGATCTCTGACGACTGTGTTTTTATTTATTTATCACTGCTCAGGCAGAAGTGTAAAAGCCCATGAAATAGGAGCTAGCCCCAGATATAAAGAAGCTGCTGCTGCTGGTGATGCTCTGCTGATTTTTTCCTTTTTCTTTTGTATATTCTCCGTATTCTTTACACATACATTTGTAGCCTATTGTATTAGTGGCTGGTTTTCCCAGTAGTTTTCCATCCCCTTTCCCTAGGCAGAAAGACAAAACACATTCCAAGGGCCCCATCCTATCTAGGTTCTCCCTGGGAACCAAGGCCGAAAAACAACTCTTCAAGGCACATTTTCATCAGCAAAGTACAGCTGGTACCAAGGGGGACCTCCAGAAAAGGGTTGAACCAGAAGGGGGAATGGATGAAAAAGGCATCACTGGTGGCAGCAAGGAATGAGAAAAGCCTGCAAGGCAGAACACTGCACCCCGAGGCTGAGGTGCTCGGTAAGGGCCAGCCTTGGCAGCCCCAGGCTGTGTGTAACCTTGAGGAGGAACCTACTTCACCATTTAGGTGACAGAGGCCAGTGGGCTCCAGGTGCAGGGCTAGATGGTGTCCAAGCCCAGGAACAGCATAAGCAGCAAGGGAATTAGATCACAGATCTGGGCTTCTACCTGAGTCCTAGAGCACCACAGGCACCGGCTCTCTCAAACCTGCCCTTTATTTCTTCTACCCCACCGATCCAAAGACAGAGCCCACAATCACACCCAGTGCAGGGAGAAGAAGGAAAGCAAAGAGAGATGCCAGATGTGGATGGCAACAGCTGCCAAACCTCTCTGTCCCACCCCACCCAAAGAGGGGCGAGCAGAGGTACAGCCCCAGCCTTGCTTTCACAGCAGGGCTGCAGGCTGCCCTGCTGTCAGAGGTAGCAGCAGTGGGATCTTGCTGGGACCACAAGCTGACCAGAACAGTGCCGATATGTTTTTAGACCACATCTTGATGTGGCTGAAAATTCATCTTCCTCATTCAGAAGTCAGGTCAAAATCAAGGATGAATGGTCTGGAAATATGTCCCAGGTCACAAAAGTATTTATGTGTATTTTAAACCCAGGTAACAACCAAGCGCCAGAAAACTGCTCACTCATTCCCCTTGCATCAGGATGGGGAAGGAATTGGAAGAGTAAAAATGGGACAGTGGGAAGACAACGGCCATCATTCCATATGTCCCCCCCCTTCCTTCCTTCTTCCCTCAGCTTTGTATGCTGGGCATGACACCATATGGTATGGTATGGAATATCCCTCTGCTCACTTGGAGTCAGCTGTCCTGGTGTGTCCCCTCCCAACTCCTTGTGCACCCACAGCCCCCTGTGCGTGAGAACCAGAAAAGGCCTTGGCTCTGTGTCAGCACTGCTCAGCAGGAACGAAAACACCCCTGTTATCAACCCTGCATTCAGCTCAAGTCCAAAACACAGCCCCACACCAGCTACTCTGAAAAAATTAACTCTACCCCAGCCAAAACCAGCACAAAGTAGCAAGACATAGTCACATATTAGAAAAGGCAGATCCATGTGCCTTCCAAGATGTGTGGACTAAGTACATGAAAAAATATTTTTTGTTCACATCTTTTATAGCTTCACCTTTTTTTCTGTAGGTGCAATGTAATGCTAGCTGTGTAATCTGGGCAGGGCGTGTCTGACCCAAGTACCATCAGCAGGGCTTTGGGGACATCCAGTCAGTCCCCTTTTGAAGGCATCAATATTCCCCTCTGCATCTAAGCCACTGAGGGGGCAGCTGAGCTGACTTCTTCTGCATTGTTTTGCTGGAGGCGATTTTCTGTAAAACTGGGTTAGCGAGGGAAGAATCCTCCTATGATTGCCATGACCTGGCAGGGTACAGTACCTGTGCCTCACAGGACAGAGGCACATTGTTTATCCAAAGAGCTGCCTAAAAAGCTGAGTGTCACAAAGAGCCAGAGCTTCATGGATAAATTTCTGCAGAAAGAAGAGATCAGCATACATTACCTGAACAACTGTCCCACTGAGCTGCTACAAAAGCCATCCAGACTTTTCCCTCTTTACCAGGATAGCAGATGCCCTGCCTGCCACATGGGAAGGTGCTGCACTTCTTGACACTGAAACTGTTGTGACTGAGCAGCTTCTCCTTTATAATAAAAATAAAATTCTCCTGAGCCTTATATCCTGTCTCCTTTCCTCCTTTCTCTTCGTAGTTCTTCCTTGAAAATTAAAACCAAGGCATGAAAAAAGTGGGACAGCTTCTGATCTGTCAGTGGAGCTGACCTAAACTTGCTTGAGTGTGATGGATGTGGGAGCTGAGCCTTTTCCCAGCTTGGGAGAGGAGATGCTTTCTGGTGTCCCGTGTTCCTCTGAGTTACCGGGTGAAGTGGATGCTTTAGATTTAATTTGCAGATCAGAGCAGGGCAGGCTGCCAGTGGCAGGTAGGCACAAGGCTAGCTGTGGTTGTACATGGTATGGGATTTCTTTTCTCCTTTGCTCTGCCTGTAAAACATTTTCTAGTACAGTTGTGCAATCGTCTGAAACTTTAGAGTGCCCCCATGCAGCAAGTCAGGAAATCCTAGGAATGAGGGTCAGTAATAGTTATAATTTACTTCTCTAAAATTTTCCTGCAAAAGACTGGTTTTACTTGATTTCACAATATGCCTCCAAATCCACAGAACTGGATATGTCACCTTTGTTCTTACTCAGCTGCTTAAAATTTTAGCCTTTGCCACTGATAAGTTCAAGAAGCCTTTTGCTTTTTTAAACTTATTCTTACCTTTTACTCCCAAGAAAAGGAGAAGAAAAGAATTTCCTAAGGAGACAATTGTACTCATTACAGTCCAGAAGAATGGAGAAGTTGGGAAAGATCAAATTATTTGAAATACATTAATTTTTGTAGGTAATTTTTATTTGTTACAGCTGGTAACAAGGAAGAATTGGGGTTTCTTTGGGGTTTGTCATGAAATTGAAAGAAAAAAAAAAAAAAAAAAGAAAACCACAAAGGATTTGAGAACAAAAGAACAAGCCTCTAGATGAATATCAGGATATTTGAGTACAAGGTCAGTATTCCAAATATCCTATCTTATTTAGGCCAAGTTGTTTTATTCCTCATTTCCAACAGCTCTGTGCTTTCACCTGGGGTGAGAGGGTCACTTGCATGCTCAGGTATCTCCTCTCCTCCTGGCCATGACCAGTTCAATGACTTCTCAAAGGTGCCAAAAGCACTGAGATTCTGAAAAACATAGTTTACCAAAAAAACAAGGTGCATGATTACAATATGGTGAAATATTATGTCAGTAGTGTTATGCAATTATTGACCTAAAAGAATCCCTCCATCTTGCAACATATTAATTTTACAGAAGCAGTGCTGGTTTTGTGTGTTTTTTCACAAATCCTTTTTTTTTTTTTTTTAATTTTTTAACATGACATTCAGAAAATCACAGAATTTAGAGAATGAGGGAGAAAGAAGGGAGAAACCCATGAGAAAAATCTAAGGCTGGTTGCTTAATCCCACTGAAATCCAGACTCCTCAGCGAGAGCAGAAAATGCCTGGGTTTCCTCCTTTAAATTGGTTTTCCTCCTTTAAAAATATGATTTTTTTTTCAGTAGATACACTTAGAAGCACTAAATGCAGAACATTTAAAGAGTTTTTTTTTTATGGCAAAAGCATCTACAGCATTTTCATTTCATTACCTCAATTATGGTAAGAAAAAAAGTATAGTTTTAATTTACAATTCCAATTTATATTGACACTAAAGAGCAGCTATCCTGCTGTTAAGAGGAACTTTTCAAATTAGACCCACACTTCATTGTCTGCTGTTGAAAAAAGGATTTCAAAACCTAATTTTCTGAAATGTCAGAAGTGAAATATTGCCTTTTGTGTTTGTCACAACTCCCTGTAACTTGGCAAAGAGGATGTCACTGCAGTGCTTATTCGTGAAATGGTCTTTGTGAAGCTGTCCTTTGTACCATTCTGCCAGGCAGAGGTGAAAGAGCGCAGGACGAAAGTGAAAGAAGAGTTTGGTCTCGTTAATATTTAGGCTGATTAAGGGGAAAAAGGCTTTGGGAAGCTCTTCAAGCCAAAGAACAAAAACTGCTGCTGGTGCTCAAAACACTGTGAAATCCCACAAAGTTCAAACGAAGGAACTGAAAGGAGAGACAGCATATACTCAAAATAAAGCAATTCTGTCTCCCCAAGCCTGGGGTTCACTCACACATCAATCCCAGGCTGTGCTTTCCACAGCTGGACTGTGGGCCAGCTGAAGGATCAATAGGTGAAAAGTGGCTGATGAGTAAATAGGAAAGGACTTTGCTTTTAGAAAAAGAACAGGCATATAAGTTATTTTAGAGGGAATTTTCTGTGTTCTCTCTTGCATGCATATGCTGGAGACCTTCAACCAAGATTGTTTTGTTTTATTTTATTTTGTTTCATTTTGTTATATTTTAGTGTGGCTTTGGGCTGGAATGTTCTACATTATACTACAAATCACAGTGTGAAGAATTTGTGATACTAGAAAACTGATGCAATGGTTATTTTATACCAGCCCAGAGACAGAACAATTAAGCATAAGGAAATTTAATTCCCATTATATGACTGTTCTGTAAACTTGCTCTTTTGTGTTTGCAAGAGACAGTGAGAAAAAATTCTATTCAGTTGAAGTCACTGGTTTATATTTTAGTGAAAAAAATACCTTTATAAGAGTCAGAATGCCTCTTCAAGTATAAAATAGTTATGCAGCATATTGCTATGGCTAGCTGTTATGCATTCACATATATTTATTATTACTTCAGTTAAGGAAGAAAAGTGTACAAATCCAATTAAAATCAAGTGAAAGCAAAATAATAGCTTTTCCAAGGTCCCCTTTGGAAAGTGATCTGTGCAAATGTCTAGCTGTGAGTGCCTACATGGCTATTTGTATAGCTGTGCAAACAGACCTCAGTCCCTGACAAACAAGCCAGCCTGGACAATGGAAATCCCATCTCCTCCCCTCTGATAAAGATGGGCACAGAGCAAGATTTTGGTGTGACTTCACACTGCAGAGGTTTGGACCCTGAGGATCCACAGATACCTTTCCTCAAGTTTTCCTCCTTCCTGATGGCTGAAGTGAGAGTGGAAACCAGAAGAGGTGAAGGAAACTCACTGTCTCTTGGGGAACAAAAAAACCCCAACCAACCAAAAGACACAAACAACTATGCCTAGGGCAGGCAAAATGTAGCTTTTCCTGACATGAGTTTGAAGTCAGCTACTGCTGCCTACCCTTTCTGTGACTACCAGTGGACAGAGAGTACTTTCTGTCTGTTGTCAGACCTCTGGTCTCAGAGGCAGCTACCACACTTGTAACGCACTAAGTGTAAAATAGTGAACCGGTTTGTAGTCAGCTTCTTCTCTTTCCCTACCTCCTCGCCTTGAAAAGCAAGGCAAGAGATGTCACCACCTGCCTAAGCAAATGGTGGGGTGAGGGGAAGGTCCCATGACTGTGGGCAATGAGCCCTTGCTGTGAGTATGAATTCACCTTGCAAATAAGGGAGTGCTGATTTAAGGCATCCATTGCTAATAATTAAAGGCACAGACTTATCCATGGTGTATTAAAGAGCCTGGGATTAGCCATGTGATCATTTCTGGGATTTGACCTGCCTGTAAATCAGATGGGCATGTTTCCATTTTCATGGGTCAACAAAATTATGTTTGGGAGACAGCAATCCAGTAAAAGTTTGCAAAAAATGAGACCTGATGAGGGTTTCAGTTCTTTCATTTACCTTTGATCAAAACTGGTTCCTGTAGAATTATTCCTCAGATGGGCTTTTTCCCCCTGTTTATCAGTATCCTATGTTTTAAGACATTGTGTCCCATGCAGTCTGGAATGCCTTCAGCTGATGATTTATCTTACATGTTTATGCTGACACTAATTAGCCTCTGGAAAAGCCCAGTGTCTTGAACATAAAGGAAAATTGAGCTGAGTAGCTCAAGGAGAAGCATCAATTTAATTTTTGGTGACGTTAAAGCAGATTAATGCCTCCAAGCACCACAGACTAAGACTGAGTTGTGCAGGTAGATTTCCAGCACAGTTCCTTTGGTACTGTCTAAACCAGAAGGAACTTTCTCTCATCTTTGCTGGACTGCAGAGATGTTTGGGGTTAAATAAAGGCATAGAGAAGGTATCAGTCACCTCCGTTTGTCCTCATTTAGAAATACTCTACAGGCACTCCTTTAGCCACAGTGTCTTGTTTGACAAGGGTATTAATATGTGCACCACCAGCATGTCCATCACTATCGCTTGCACAGTTTTGCAAGTTATTAATAAATAACCAGTCTAGGCAACATTATTTGCTGCAATGTGCTGTCAGCCCATTTCCTACAGCCAGCACCTGCATTGATGGTGGCTCTTTGGTGCTTCTGTTCTGCAGATGTTGTAGAGTTTTCCAATGGAAAGGCTGGTATTGTTGGTGAGCTTTTGTTTGCTGCTGTCAAATACGCAACAAGCACCATCGTAAGTATATTTTATTACAAATTCTTCAATCCTAACAAATCCCTTGAAAGAGAAGGTCAGAAATATTCTCTCTCTCTCGACAGAGAATCAACAAAGCCAGTTTCTTGGACCACTGAAAATTTGTGTAACCTTCATTTGTGTAAGAAGTAAAAAGCTTAAAACCACCCTTTTAAGGCAGTTTTAAGGGAGAACTCTCTTAGGAACAAATAATTAAAAATGCCCTACTAAAGCATGTTGTTCACTCTGTTATAACTGTTTTCTCATCTATTGTTTGTGACATTCACTGGATTGAAAAATCTTGGGGGAAAGAAACCTCTTTAGTTGATTTATACATTGCAGAAAGCAAACGCTTAACTTTTGGGAGACCTTCAGTATTCTTCTGTACTTATCCTCTATTTTAGTGGAGATTTACATGTAAGTCAGGCCTTGTATCACCTTTTGCTAGGACTAACAGACTCTGAGTGTATGGAATTAACTATCAGCTTTATTCCCTGATTTCTATACCACACCTTTCATTTTATGCATTTAAGAAAGAAGAAACTTTTTTTATTTCAAAAAGTAAAAAAGAGAGTTCAGCCAACCCATTTTGGTAATAGCAAAATCATTTACCTTTCATTTTAGAAGTCTTCTGCGGAATAATTATTTTCCAAAAGAACCTGTCTTGAGCTCAGAACTGTTCTTTGTCTATGTGACATCATACATGGTGATACTTGGCTCTTCACACAGTTCTCTGATTCTTGTGTGTAAAATATACTTGGAAAAAAATGAGAGCAAGGATAATGATCTACATTTTAAAGGTCATGAAATCAATTACTAAGAAGCACCAGTGTAGAGTTGAATGAAGGAAAGTAATAAAGAGGAAAAAAAAGAAAATCCCAACCAGTTTAGCCTCCAACACAGCCCTTCCCAGGGCTGTGGTCTTACCTTCTGTGGTCTCCCATTTCCAACATTGCACAGTGATATTGCAATGAAGATCAGCTCCTTGTAGCCCCATACATATGGTTACATAGAGAATTGAGATCTCCTGACGTACTAAAGCATAAACTGGCATAATGTGGGTGCTACTACATGAAGATACATAACTTTGTAGCATTAATACCATATTTATGAATATGTATTCATTGTCTTCCAATGTCGTTTGTTTTGTTTCACAAAATTGAGTTTATAGAGTTTTCTCTAAGTATTGCATTGGTAGTCTCTGGAACATATTACAGGGTTTTTTCTCTCCTGTGTATAGGGACTGATGCTTTGTAGAACTTAAATGGGACAGTTCAGAATCTGGAGATCAGAGAAAATTATTTTCTTTTAACCTCTACTCTTGCTAACAAGGGCGATCTCCACAAGTCCCAAACTCAGCTATTCTGTGAGAGTCTGTTTTACCTTTAAAATTCATATTGCTTGGACATTCATTGAACATACTGGACAATCTATTTCTCTGTTGTTTTAGATTTCTTATTACTGCCCCAAATGTGGTGCATTTGGGCACACATGAGACGATAACAGTTCAAGTCCACGGGGCACAGAGCCCCGTGCAAGTTACTGCATACTTCAAAGATGAGACGAAAAATCAGCTCGTATCAGAGAGGATCTACTTTAACCTTAATCAAAATAATGGCTACCAAGAGATGAAAAAAATAATGGTGAGTCTGTCATCATAGTGATTAAAATTTTTTCGTTTGGTGATAAAAGCACATAATCTCAACTTGGAATAGGCTGGAACCGAGACAACACTGATCTCGAGAGACACATGACAAAACCAATTCCAGTGACAGCAGCACCCTATTCACCCAACCAGCTAATAAAACAATGCCTAATGTAATTTCAGTGGTAATTGTGAATATTCTTTTGTGCCCATATAACAAGACCAAGATTTTGTCACATGGTGATAAAGGAAATTTAATTTAAACACATTTTCTTGTTTTATCACTGTTGGGTTTTCTGCCTCATTTAAACTACGACTGCATTCATGCCTTTGGCTTACTACTGGCCATTTTACAGTACAGGATAAACCTTTAAATATGTGCAGTCTCTCAGACCAAAGCCTGAGTTTTTTCTGCATATTCTTAAGCTGATTGATTCTTTACATCCTGTGTTGCATCATTAGCTCCTGGTACAATTCTTTGAAGTCTGGCAGGATTTAGTCCAGTAGCACTAGTTTGGGCTATTTGGTTGGAAAAAAGCACACAGCAAGATTCAGTTTAGCTCTGGTTGGTCACTCCCAAAGCTAACAGCTGAGCTTTCAAATCGGGTTCCTGTTGAGGGTGATGTTTAGAAGCATCATATTATATATATGTTTAGAAGCATATAGACTGCATGAAGTAAAGCAGCAATCTCATAACCAAGATTTTAGCATAAATAGGGATTACAGGATACATGGTAAATGGAAATCAACAGGCATGTAGACTGAAGTCTCCCGCCTTGAATTATTGACATTGGACAGAAGAAAGTGTATTTCTGTGGTGGAAAATGGAGGATTAGATAGTATTTCTACTTTAAAAGAAATATTCACCTAGCAAGAAAGATATAACACCCAATAAGGAAGATATAATTGAGAATTTTCTGTTGAACGGTGCTAATGAGATTATTTGTTTCAGCTGTTGTGAGGCCTCAGCTATGTGGTCCCAAAGTTACCAGGCTCATCTCTGACTCTGTGGGGTTTCCCTTTTGTTCTCAGGTCAAGCCAGGGGCTCTGCAACAGAACCTGTTCAAGAAGAGTAATGTGCCCCATGTTCTGCTGGTCACTGAGAGCAAGGAGCTTTATACGACTGTCAAGAGCACTCGCATCCTCCTGTCCTCCAAGAAAGGCTACATTTTTATCCAGACAGATAAACCCATATACACACCAAGTTCCCAAGGTTAAAATACAAATGCTGCTCTTCAGGTGTTGAATATGGATGTTACAAGGGCAGGATTAGAAAAAGTAATAATGACCCAGTTATTTCTGCAGCCAGAGCTTCTGCAGGGTTTGCTCTGCACATTGCAGCAACTCCTGCGGAAATGCCTCCAGAGCCAGAGTCATTTTAAAAGGAGACAGACAAAATCTGCTCCTTTTTGTTCAAAAAGGTTAATGACAACTTACCTTTGGAAAAAAAATTCATGAGAAATCTGCCAAAAAACGAACCCTATTGCTTCTGCTTGCAACACTAGCAATACGTAACCTTTGCTCTTTAAGACCACTACTGCTTTGTTACTCATTAATTTAATTAATTAGCAAAAGAGGAAAGTAAAAAGAGGTTTTGAGTTTGGTTTTAGGCCTCAAATGCAGAAAGAATACAAAAGTGAATTAATTTCCCTGAGTAATTTTCAGAATTTGCTTCAAAAAGTCATGTAACATTCAAAGCCTGAGGAAGAATGCAATTATTTTTTTAATTCCTCAGACTTATTTTCACTAAAAGAAAATGTTTTATCTTAAATTCAGTAACTCAATTTACAGATTGCAATGATTAGTATCTAAAAAGGACAGAAAAATATACGTGAACATGTTTTTTCTTCTGTTAAACAGTCAGATACAGGATCTTCATTCTGGACAATGCTATGAGGCCGACACATGACACACTTACAGTTGCTGTGCTGGTAAGTATGCAGAAACACTGCTGATGAGTGCTTCTTCAGCACAGGAGCCACGGAAAACTTGCACAAAACATCCAAGAGCAGAACTAAAGCTATGACTCCTCTCCAGAAATCTGTATTTGTACATAGTGAGATATCTGTAGTTATTTTTGGCCCATATCAGGAACGTGGAGGAAAACGTGATGTGGGAATATTAAAGTAGGAAAGTAAGCAAAGCATTTTCTCTTCCATAGGACTAGTATATAAACTTGAGCTTTTGGATGTAAATGTTTGACACCTGGTGCATTATCTTGATGTTTGCTTTCTCTGTCTTAACAGAATTCCAAAGGAATGGTTGTCAAAAAGTTGGACCGGAAAATAAACACAGTGGTTGGTGATCACTTTGATATACCTGACATTGCTGAGTATGTAACTGTTGTGCCTTCTGCATTAAAACCTGTAGATTAAGATTTTTAACTGCTGAGTTTCTTGAATTACCTTTCAAAATTGTCTTTCTTTCACCATGGGGCAGATACTGAGCCTATGACTAATATCTTTTTACCTTTAAGCACATCATCTTGGAGAGATGAGTCCAGAATTTACTGTTAATATGCTGCAATTAGCAACATGTATCCTGGTAAAGAACAATTTAACAAACTTCTTAAATATTTGCTCAAACATATGGCTGCCTTCAAGAAAGGGCTAGTTTGCAAAGTGTCATTAATTATCTCTGATTTCAAACAGTCAAGCTTTTACTTAATATTCCATGTCTTCTGGCATGCTAGGTTGATTTTGATATCTCAGTGAAGATAAGGCATAGGAAATATTTCATGAGCTCTCTAGTTCTGAGGACTTTTCAAAGGTAGTGGTTTGCAAATATGTTATCTTGCACTTCCTCATAGAGTGTTTCCTAGGACATTTGGAAATATGTTGCTGGCTCCTCCCAGCAAAGAGAAATCCATTAATTAATTAGTTAGGGATGACATCAAAGCAAGGAAAATATTATAATTTAGTGATAATTTATACATTGGCATCATAAAATATCTGAGGAATTGTGATTAACTATTTTCTGCTGAATCTGGACTTTAGGCCTGGAACTTGGAAAATCAAAGCCTGGTTTCATCAACATGAAATGTCTAATGTTTCCGCTGAATTTGAAGTTAAAAGATACGGTAAGATATTATTAAATTTGTATTATAAATACAAATGCTATGTGTTAAAAGATATACTGAAGTGATTAAATCTGGCTGTAGTTAGGCACTAAGGACAACTTTCATGGTGTTTCAGCACATCATCGTTATCTCTGATGCACAGAAGAAAAACTCTGGGTTTTTGTGGCTTCCATGTATATTTAAAAAAAGAAACACCTTTGTTTTTATACAGATTTAGTAACTTTTTTAAGCACTTTTTTAACATTTTGTCACAAAACATTGGAAGAGCTTTCCTACTGTAGAAAAACAAATAAATGAGATGAGCTCCATTTTGAAGCCATTGCAATTCTGGCTAAAGTTTGCAGTGAAGACTGGGATGACAAAAAAAAAGCTGCTCATTTTCTCTCAGTAGAAATCAGTCTATTAGAGAATTCAGCTTATTAGAGTTATTCCTATACTCAAAGAATGTTTCTTTAAGTAAAATAAGGGCCCTGTGGATAAAGTAAAAATGTAAAAATTTAACAATTTGGCATAAGAAGTGGCTTGATTTATTTACACTGAAATTGTTGCTTCTTGTAAAATTAACATCGGTTTGTTGTTTCATACCTTTTTTTTTCCCTAAAGACAAAAGAAAATGTTGAGATTGTATCAAAATCTCAGTTTAACAGTTTAGCCAGTGGAGGCAGCAGAATAGTGGAGATTACTGCCTCCTCTCCAAACACCTGCAAGCAGGGGCAAATCACCCTGATATATCTTCAGGAGCAAATAGTTTGGCTTTACAGGAGCAAATTCAGTGTGACACAGCTGATGCTGAGGAGCTTGTATCCACACTCAACCCATTTCAGGCTGGGCTTAGTTCAGCCTGCTCCTAGTCCAGGGCACTTTATGAGCAGTTAGAGTTTATCTTCTGGCTTATTTTCACTGTAAATAAATAAATTTTGTGTGCTTGAAGATTGCTCCAGTATGTGAAGCAATGCAGAATAAGGGAAAATTATCAGGAGATTTGCTTCAGAAGTGCACTGCTGATTCAAACTAGAACATTCCCCCGGTGCAACTGCATCATCTCAGTGTGAGTTGCCACATTTCAGGAGTTTAAGGTATGTTTGAAACTCAAATGTCATGACCTTTTGTCTTCTTTCTTTTCCTGCAGAACTTCCAAGTTTTGAAGTCAAACTCATCCCACTTCATCCATACTACCACATCTGGAATGAAAGCTTTGTGTTTGATATCGAGGCAAAGTAGGTGTGCTCAGAGGCATGCTGTTTTAGGAGGCAGATAAGCAGATATGAGTTTTGTAACTTCTTCCTTTTCCTTGTCATTAATAGTTAACTAGTTCTGGCTTGACTTGGATCTGACTAATCTTATACACCCTCTGTTTCCACCACTGACTTGAGCCATTAGTGCCAAGTGCTACCTGGGCTCAATGGAAAATTAATTACACATGGTCCCATACCAAGTTAGAATGGTATCAAACACAGAGTAACTTAGGAAGGCAGACAATGAAAATGTAACCCATCAAAATATTTTTAATATAAATAATTTTTTGGCTGTTGAATTTTCAAGTTTCAGAGGAGTGGAAATGCTAAGAAACTGCCTGTTAGGAGAATGACTAAGTCAGAACTTGATACCTTTGGGTTTTTTTCTCTTTCTAAAGAGGAATAAATGTTATGAAATGAGAACAGGCAGGTGGAAACAGCTGGCCTTCTTTCATAATTGGGAGAAATCTATTCTGTTTCGGAGGAGTGAGGACTGTTGGACTTCTGCCTGCTGTCCTTGATTGTGTTGGTCCTTCTGTTCCCCAGCACACCTGAGAGAGCAGACAGAACCGGTATCCACCTCCTTTTGCTTGGCTGAACAAGCTCAACTCTTCTAATCTCCTCTTGATCACCTTCAATTCTTTATTTGGTTCTATTGAATAATTACTAGCTTTAGTCATGATCACTTGATATTGTGATATGAAGTGATTTCAAATCACTGGCTTGTGTATTTTAATCCTTTCTAAAGTTTTCTCTGTGCTATTGCAGCACTCTATTTCGAGGGCATGAATTTCATATGTATTTGATTCCTCATTAACATCATCATTATTTAAGAAGAAAAATTGAGGTTCTATAAATGGATACCATTCCTTCCTCTATTGGAAAATAATGTTACATGGGCCTGTGTGACTTTCATCAAAATCAGTATATGGAATTCCTGATAAATGAACTTATTTCTCTGAACTGGCCATGCATGTAATGAAGTTACTTGGTGTATTGACAATTGTTCCCCATTTATTAGCTCTGGCATTTAATGCAGTTTTCATAAGAGCCGCCTCTCCGTTGGCTTTATTGGTATAGATCAGTGCTGCTGACCAGGCCAATTTGAAAGAGGCTTTGTTTACAGAAAAAAAAGCCATTACAGGACTGCGGTGGAGCAGGATTTCCACAAGCAAAAGAAAAGAGCGTGGCCGTGACAGGTCCCATGTATCACATTGCACACTGTGCTGCTGGAGGATGACTGCCAGGGCTTCCTTGAGTAAGGAACCAGGTGCAACAACGTGCCCTATCCTCTCTCCCCATGAGCTGTATGGAATGTTCAGGGGTGTTCTGGCCATATGCTGCTCTGGAAAATATTTCACTCACAAGAAGACTCTATGCTATACTGCCTAAATCTGTAGGAGTGCGTAGGGCAGAGGGTGTCCACTCTACCCCATGCAGGTGTTAGAATATCAGCAGGTCTTTAGATGTACCAAATATTTCATATCAGTCCCTGAAATTACTTTCCCATCCCTTATTTTTTATGCTCTGCTCATGAGGTGTCTCATACAAAGGAATTAGCTGTTCATGCAAGCTAAATAAAGTGGACACCTCCCTTGCTCCCTCTGAACGGGATGAGTTGTGTAAGACCTCCCTGTGCAACTCAAGTTCTCATTCATTTGTTAAAAAAAAAAATTACTCTAGTGCAAATTTTATCAGATGACATCTCCCCATGTGATTCTGCCAATGTGATTTACTCTGTATATATCTTTGCATTTGATATCACCACTTGCTACACAGATCAGTAAAAGTTTTCATGTTTGCATTACAGGTGAGTGGGACTAATTTTTGTTTTCAAGCTGCTAGTTACAAATGGGATATTTTTTCAGCACAAAATGATTAGTCTGAGTTATGTTTGCTTTTTCTTAAGATAATGATTCCTCTCCTCACTTTCCTTCCTTCCAAAGACACTCTTATGGGAAAGAGATTCAAGGTGCTGCATATGTGCGATTTGGCATAATCGATGAAAATGAGAACAAAATATTTATTCCAGGCCTGGAGCAACAGCTATCAGTAAGTATTCAGTAGAACAACTCTGATTTCTTCTACCAAAGCTTTCAGGTTATTGTCAGAAATTCTGGAAACTTGGAAGTCCATCATACTGTAGTCATGACATAAACAACACTTTATTTCTAATGGCAACAAACCAGTAAGCGCTGTCTCTTTCCTTTTTTTTTTTCCCACTACTTTTGTTTTAGATCCAAAATGGAAAAGGAAGAGTTTCTTTAAATACACCTCTTTTGGAAGAGAAATTGAGAAAAAGTATTTCCACACTAGAAGGGTTTCATTTATATGCTGCTGTTACCACCGTAGAAACTGCAAGTGAGTCCAGTATGGCTTAGCTGATACGGTCTGTAAGATTCACACTGATCTTTCTCTGATGTAATCTGTTATGTGGGGAATCTGGTCTCACTGGATCCATCTTTGCTGCAAAGCTTGCTCATGCTGTAGGGCATGACAGTCTCTCTCATCTGACCTCCTTCAGTACAAAAACTTCACCTCGAGTGGGTTACACTTTTCTGAACCCAAATGTCCAGTACTGCTTTAAATGCCTTATGTGATCCTGTGTGATCTTCCAGTGCTGCTCCAGAAGTGCTCAGGCAGGCTGCCTTCCCAATGGTGCACTTGCTGGGCTTGGTACTAATTATATGCATGACAGGGCAAAGGGGGTGGGCCTACCTCTCAACCTTGGAGTGTTAAAGTGGAAAATCAGGATGTTAAAATATATTTCTAAGTGCATTTAATTTAAAGCAAGCCATGTAACAAGTTTCTTTAGATGTAGTTATGTGTAGTGGTGTGACTAGATATTAACTAGAGAAATTATTATTTTAACTAGAAGAATCTTAGATGGAAAGCAGATGCTCAAGCTCCAAGTTGCAGAAGATGACATTAGGTAACATTAACTTTCACCAGTAGCAAATGTAAACAAAATCTTTCATAAAATTAGATATCTAAGGTGTACAAGTCCATAGTTAGTGCCCCCATAGCAACACACACTGTTTGATATTAACAGGTGGTGAGATGAGAGAAGATGAACTCAGCAGTGTGAAGTTTGTGAGATCCCCTTATGCTGTTGATCTGTCTAACACCAAAAAGTATTTTGTGCCTGGAGCCCCCTTCTCTGTTGTGGTATGTAGTGTTCTGGCTGTATGTGTCTGCCTCCATAGCAATGCATTCATATCTGCCCTCTTTCCTTCTCTGGTCCAGTGGCAGCTCTCTGGGACAGAGACCTTCAAGAACAGGTCCAACACAGAGCTACTGTTTGTGTGTCTGGTTTGTCTCATTTCTGTATACTCAGAGCCTGAACAGCCAGAGAATGCTGGTTTCCTGCTCTAGAAGCCGATGTGCACTGTTGCCCTGCAAGGTTTTATAAAACACAACAATCTCTTCCTCACTTCCACATAAAAAGATTGAAAGAAGAATATTGTAATAAATTAATCCCACATCAAATTAAAATTCTGGAATCTAAAACAGGGTATTGTCTTTTAAAAAAATGCATTTGAGTTTTTGTGGCTTGAAACTTCACACCTTGAAGTTTTTCTAGTTTTCTAAGAAGAGTTAAAGTCATAAATTCACCTTATTATAGTTAATGACAAATATCTCTGGGATCTGCTTACACCAAACAGAGGTTTACTGAAAGTCTGGGGCATCTTGTAATCTGTACTCACAGATTTTTACCTTCACTGAAGTCCAGACTGAGTCAGTTGCTATCCCCTTTTCTCAAAGCTCAAATTTTTGAATGCTGGTGTGTACAGTTTTATATTTCTTCTCAATTTATAAAAATTATAAATTATCATTGCTTCTTTTTTGTGGACATTTTTTAAAAATAGGATTTCCTTTAAATAACAGAACTTTTTTCTTTCTAATAGGCATCTGCCACATTGGTTGATGGCACTCCTGCTGCCTTCCTATTTATCACTGCCACTGTTACCTTGCCTGGAACACCCCCAATGAAGAAGACTGCCTTCTGTAATAGAGAGGGTTTGGCCTCCATTACATTTGATATCCCCAAAGATGCTCAAAAGCTTGAAATAAAGGTAAAGAAAATGCAAACATCCATGTTTTAAATTATCCCACTGAGAATTGCTCGTAAAACAATTATAAATGACTGTGAAGATGATCACTTTTCATCAAATTAGCACCAAGTGTGGAACATGATTTCTTGCACCACCTGCAGAGCTTTGTCCAGATTGTGTAAGATATGTTAGGGAGACCAGGGGCCTGAGGGATGTTTCAAGTGAAGGACACTCTGGTACATCAGAGCCTTGGGAGTACATGCAATGGTCATAGTGGTGAATTTTTGTGTTTTGGGTGTGCATTTACCTGGCATAAGGAAAGAAATGGGACTGTAAGGAATATCACCATGCAAAGTGACAGAAAATTATGGGAAGAAAGTGACGGAAAATGTCCTGAGCAATGCAGAGAGTAGGCTACATCTGCCCACTCAGAGGGTTCAATTATGTGCACAATATAAAGTGGGAAAAAACTTGTCTGAGTACAAAACACTTTGTGATTTTTGACCCATTGATTCTCATTTAGAAAGAGCCAAGGGTGAAAAATACCAAATGCAAACACAGCAAGAGGCAAAATAGGGTGAGAGAATAAAATAATTAAAATCCTGGGGTTTGGTGCCAGGTTCTGCTAATGAGGTGTTAGCAATGATTCCTCTCACTTCACAGCATTTTCCAAATAACCTGGCACACTACGAATTATTGGTGACACTATACACTGTCTCCTGTGGACACTTTACTCACTCTGTCCTTTTCTTCCCTGACAGGTAAAGGCTGAAGAGGGTAAAGAAAGGTTGGAATCACCTGAAGCCAGTATCAGAGCTGAAAGGTACCAGTCTGCTTCCCCAAACTACCTCAGCATCAGCATCCCGCACACGGTTGTGGCACCTGGAGATACCTTACCCATCACCTTGAATGATATTCATCAGTCTGGCAGTGGAAACATTGGCTATTTCTATTACATGGTAAACAGAATAGTATCATATCAGTAATTTAGTTTAGAAATTATACAACCTGGAACATTTACCTAGTTATTAATACAAGGGAAAACAGAGGGGCCCAGCAAAGGGCAAGTGGGATGATCAGTGTTCTGCCACACCCAACCCACCAAGACAGGCTGAGGGAACTGGGCTTGTGCAGTTTGGTGAAGAGCCCAAGAGTGAGTTGATAACAACCTAAAAGTACTTGAATAGGATTTAAGCTATAATGGAGACAAGATTTCCTGTGTGGTGCCATGCAATATAACAAGGGACCGAGGTCAAAAATTATGGCCTGGAAGATTAATTTTGGAAAAATATTCATTAGTGATGAATGCAATATTGGAAGAGGTTGCCCAGAGAGTTGTGGGATTTTCCAGCCTCAGAAAAATTCAACAATCAACAAGAGAGAACCACATCTCACCTAATCTTACTCTGGTGATGTCTCAGAGCAAGCAGCTGGGCTAAAAATCTCTATAGGTCCCTCCCAGAATTTATTTCTATGATTCTGTTATTTTTTATACATTTGCATATATTTTTAGGGCATGTAAAGTGCACAGTATTTATCCTTCTGAATGAGACAAAGGTGTTCATGGGTACATTCCAGGAGTGACTCTGTTGTGTGTGAAAAATATTTAATCTCCTTCTCCCGCTCTGTCCCAATCTCCCTTGGCAGCCTAAATTTCACAGGATGATAAGTGCAAAGATATCAGTTCCCATTTATTTTTAATAGGACTCTGATACCTTGGAATAATTGTATCCCTAGGAGTTAAGTTTAGGCTTGGGGATTTGTTTTCATTGGATGATTTCTCACAGCGTTGGAGTTCGCGCTGCCAGGCTCTGGGAAGGCATAGTGCTGGGCAGGCAGGATGTGTGGGAGGGATGGTAGCAGACACTGCTGGAGCTCAGCAGTGAGTATCTCTCCCAAACTTTGGTCACCTAAACAAAGCAGTGAGGATTTCAGGCCAGGCTGTAGCATGCCTTTGTTTCTTCCTGAAACCTGTTCATGATGTGTTTAGGAAAGCTTCATGCATTTTGTTCAGGGAAGAACCCTATCAGTCCTGCCACTGGGTCTGTTTTTCATTCCTCTGACAACCCATGAATACAGATAACATAATGTAGGAAGGAAGGAGTTAAATAGTGAAAGATGGGCTGAAATAAATTAAAGACCAGTCTGTGATACTTCATCCTGAAACCTCCTGCTCCAACCCTTTCACACCATCAGAAAGATTCAGTACTGATTATATGTTAAATAATGCTGCTATCATCCTGGGTGTGATGACCAGACATTGTAGAAGACAAAATTTAGATGACTACTATCTGGGTACCCCTTCTCAAGCTGTAAGGTTGAGTGAAGGGTGACAGATTTGTGTTCAAACCTGGGCCACAAGACCAGTGTAGCAGAGATTCACCACCACAGTATGCAGGTCTCCTCCAGGCTACTGGTATACAGCTTGGGAATCAAAACTGTTAGTGCCATTAGAAGAGAACAGAAATTGCCTCAGGAAAAAAAAGAAAAATTATGCAACATAATGCCCTTTCTGGAGCATAGTCACAACATTTGATTTCTTTTTGTCTCTGCCTTGCAGGTTGTGACAAGGGGACAAGCTGAGGTTTTGGGAAGGGTCCCAGCCTCAAGCAAAGTAATAAACCTTAGAATCACTGAGAAGATGGTGCCTGCCTTTCGATTTTTAGCCTACTACTTCATTGGGAACGAGGGCCAGCAAGAGATTGTCGCCGATTCTGTGTGGGTGGATGTCATGGATGTCTGCGAAGGAAAGGTGCTTTCAAAGCTCGTGGCTTCTGCTGTTGCATTCCAAAATTAAAGAAAAAAAGCATGGGGTACTGGCAGAGCAAGTGCAGGCCTGGGATTATAAAGTGAAAGACATGTCGTTTTTATTGAAAAGGAGTCATCAGGAGTCATGCCAAAAGGCTCCCGGGTTGTGCCTCAAAGAGATGAAAATTACAGTTTTGTACAGAAAACATCTCCCCCTGTGAGCGTCTATATATTAGAAATCCATCAAAAATATGCTGATAGAATTGTTGAGGGGGCAGAATCTCTTTATAACTGTCTTTTGGTAGTGATTTATATCATATGAAAGAAAGTGAAGCCATTTATTGAGGAAAAAATATGAATTTGAAGTAATTTTTTAATCTTTTCAATTTCTGTTAAAAGTAATTTTCTGAGATTTGTTAGCATTTTAAAAGCATTTTAAAATAATAGTTTAAGTTAGAAAATAAAGTGTGGATAAAATAGGAGGCCCTCTAAGCCTTTCTTTCATCTTCCTCCTCCTCTTCTTCCTCCTACTTTTTGGGACCATAAGGTAAAATGAAAAAAATAAGACACAGGAAATTTTTCCAATAGCATGAAACACAACTGCTGAAAAGTATCAGCTGTCTAAAATTACTTTTTCCACTGAAAGTGTTTGTTTTGAAAAAATAATGGCATAGTACATTAGGCAAAAAAAAAAATTAAAGAAAAAATTTTCCATCTCTATCACACAAACCAATTTATACGAAGACAAAACTCAGTTATGTTCGCAGGCATTTCGAGTAATAATTCCCTATAATTTCATAATCAGCTGGGCTACTTCCTCTTAAACCACAGAAGTCTGTGCATCAGAACCAAATCTGTGTTTACTCAGTCATGCTAAAAAATTCAAGTGTGTTATAGAAAGCAGGCAATATTATTACACACTGGTTTAATTCGGTTAGTTTTGTACATTAATTAGATCTTCTGCTGTCTTTCATGGTAATTTTGTTTCCACTGGAAAATGACAAAATTATGTTGAAGACCCCAGTTCCACAAACCCCTTACACATACTTTTAATTTCCTTTGGTGCTTAAATGTCGTTGAAAGCCAGCCGCCAGTATTCTGGTAGACACACCTTTCAGTTCCCTGTGATTTCCTTCAGTGTGAAATATCTGCACCTACATGTTCCGAAACACAGGATCACAGGCAGAAACTCCACAAAACAGGAACTTCTCCCAGCCTCTGACTGCTGAAAGTCGCAGCTGACAGTATTCCTGGCCCAAAGAATCTTCACTTTTTATTAACAAATATGTAATTTTTGTTTCAATCTTCTCTATTTAGATTAAAGTGAAAACAGAACAAGAGATATATGAACCAACAGACCACGTCAACTTAGAGATTGAAATGGACCACGCAGGAAAAGTTGCCTTAGCTGTGGTTGATAAAGCAGTTTTTATTCTGAATAAGAAAAATAAGCTTACAGCCAAAAAAGTAAGATATTTGTAAGAAGAAAATACCACATCTACTAGTCAAACAAAATTTTCCATGACTAATGAGAGGATCAAAATGTAATTAATGGCTATTAATTGCTTAAACAGCGCTTTGCTAAACTTGAAAATGTTTTTTATTTTGCAGTTTAGGATCTATTTCAGATGAGTGGTATATTTAAGATGGGGATTCCCATTCTATGGCAGACAAGTTTGTAAATTAAATAAAGCGTTGCTTGAAAGCACTCCCTAACTAGAACCTCCCTCAGCTTTAATCTGCTTCTAAATGCAGCTTGCACCACCAGTTTGTCTTGCTTCTGCAAATTAAAGGCTACAAGAATTTTTCTGATATGTATATAAACCCTTTTCGAGCATGTGCAGCCATCTGTGCTATTTTATTTGGCAGGTATTTAATGCCATGAATTCATATGATCTCGGATGTTCTGCGGGTGGTGGTGCAAATAGCATTCAAGTTTTTACTGATGTTGGTCTGGCTTTTATATCAGACACAATTCAATCCAGCATTCGGGAAGGTAAGTGCAATCTGCCCTTTAGGAGTTTGTGTAAGACCACAGTAGATCTGGGGAGGCTGATTGCTTAATAATCAGACATTTTTACTACCATGTTGTAAAATCTTCTTTGCCTTTGGATTTTTCTTCTGCTCTTCCACTGGATGCTGGCAGCTCAGATATCCCAGATGGTTGGTGCTGGTCCTTTGGTGACCACCTCAGCTGGGGCAGGCAGCAGTTGGCTAGGGCTGGAAGATTTGTGGGTCTCTCTTTCAAATTGTGGGCCTTTTGTCAATGAGATGGGTCCTAAGACAGGTCTTCATGAATGATGTGAATGATCAGGCTGTTCCTGTTGTATCATCATGACCAAGTGCCTCTGTTCTGCCTTCCCAGGATATAAATGCCTCCAGGGTACCAGAAGGCAGAAGAGATCTTTGGATTTTCAGAAAAAAATGTCAGGAATTGGTATGTCTGCTCATCTGGATGGCCTGAAGGTCTAAACAGGGGGAGGGATCCCTAGGCAAAGGGATCTGTCTGAGATCTAGGGAGCAAGCAGTGATGGCATAGTGAGAGATGCCATGATATTCTTAGTCCCAGTTCTTGCATTAAGTGACATAACCCAGCACAAGTGTGTGTACTATGCTGTGTGACCTGACACATCATTCATCAAAACAGCTCAAAAAACAAAACCAAATGATGTCTGTAAATGGAAAGTAGTTCACCACTTTATAATCCCAAATGTGAAGCACTTCTACTGGATAACATGTCATGTCATCAGTCATGACTAAGAGGCTTTTCAAAATTATTTGTATGTTTAGAAAATGTTTTAAAACCTTTTTTTTTTACATTCTGCTTTGAAGCTATGCCAACTTTAGTACTTTGGGCTTCAATTAAAAGAAGAGTTAGTGTAGTATTTGGTATAAATTGGAAAAAAGAAAAATTATATGCAAATTGACATTTCCTTCCCAGAAGACATGAAGGCTTGAAGCTGGACTCTTCCTTGCTTTTGAAACCACACTCTTTATTCAAGGAGAACACTGATATTGCTACTTCTATTAAGAATTCCAGCCTGCAAGGCGGCATTTTTAATTCAGTCTGACTGTGAAGAGAGGGCTTAGAACAGAATGTCTAGGATGCCATAGAGCCTATGCTTTCCTCCTGTGTTTGTGGACTGTTCTTAGGATGGACTCTTTTCAGGGTCCCAGGCTGAAGCTTGACTGTTGCAATAAAAACTAATGTTAATGGCAAGGAATGACAGAAGTGAGCACAATAAACACCTTTACACTGATTTCTACTTACACAGCACTAATTCTGGGCTTTAATTCTATTGCAGCCAACACATACCAAAACCCTGATCTACGAAAATGCTGCCAAGATGGAATGAAATTAAGTCCCATGAGGTTTTCTTGTGTGAAAAGGCTGGAAAAGGTGTCTGGCTCCCATGAATGTAGGAAGGCATTCCAGGACTGCTGTGACAAAGCCACAGCCCTCAGGAAGCAGGCGAAGCAGAGGAACAGAGTGGGCTTGGCACGACGTAAAGAGCAGTGGCATAGAACTCTGCCATTTTTACCCTTCTTGTGGTGGCAGGGGAGGGTCAAGGGGCATTTTAGTGCTGTGGGGCTGGGGAAGAAGTTTTCACATCAGCATGTCAGAGAGCCCCGGTACAGTATGCAGCAGCCATGCAGCATTGCATCTTCACACCTGGACACTGGGAAGGTGGGAGTGGGATGGGATAACGTCTTGGGGTGAGAAAAGGCAGGAATCACTTTAGCCAGTGCTGGCCCCTACAGTCTTACAGAGGATCTGATGGCTCTGCCCACACCCCAGAGAGGCCACAGACAGCAGAGCAGGGGAGGGGGTGGTTGTTTGCATTCAGGGCTGTAAGTGGTCTCAGATTTACGACTCTTTTTTTAGTGGTACTACTGTTATAACACCTTCACCTTCAAAATGATGTCTTGAGAAAAGTCCACTTTAGCCAGGAATAATTTTTTCTCTTTCTTCTTTTCTTCTCCCCGAAGTCTATCACTGACCACACATTACATGTCCCCTCATGTTACCAAAAGAAAAAATTACTTTGCATCTAAAATAATCCTATTCGGAGTGTAATTTCTGCTACCATTTCTCACAGATTTTCCCTTTCATCCTCTCTCTGTCACAAGTGTGGGACAGTGGGAACATCTTTGCTAGCCTTACTACAGGGAACTGATTTCTCGTTTGGTACCATGTAGTTTTGAAGCTGTCAAGAGGAACTATCTTTTTGTTCAGTGACAAGCTATGGTCATTGCTTCTCTTTTTGCAACATTTTCTTTAATGTACAAGATGGAACACAGATGAAATCTTTTCATTCAGAGCATTTTTTGTGCTCTGACAAGCTGACTCTCTGCAAGACAGTGTAAGGTCAGCAACCAAAGACTTCCAAAAAGAAACCTCGCTCCTGTTTTGCAGAATACAACGAACATGAAGAATTGTTTGATGAAACCTCTGTCACCTTGCGCAGTTATTTTCCTGAGAGTTGGTGGTGGAGTTTTGAAGAAGTGGAAAGCCCTGGAAAGCACAGGTACTGTGTTGCCTGAATATGTTTAAATTTGTACTGTCAAATGTATAAAAATATCAGCTTTATGTAGTATCTGATGCAGAGGACTTCATAATATTTGCAAGTACTTTGTCTCCACAACTGAGGGAATATGTTTTTCCCTTACAATACTCAAACTTCATCCAATGACAACGTTTACATTTTATATATGCCTTCTAATAAGTCTTATTTTGTGTTTTTTAGTGTAAAAAACTTTGCTCCTGACTCTATAACCACCTGGGAAGTTCAGGCAATAAGTATATCTCCTGAAAAAGGTATAAGTATTGGGTATTTTTTGTTTGTTTGTTTGTATGGATAAAGAGAGAAGGTGTATCCTTTAAAAGAGAGATAAGTTATGTTGATAGTATAAAAAAGTCTGTACTGGAAAAACACAAAGTGATTTGTCCATGATATTTACTTCTCTCTTTTATGCCATGTTAAAGCCCAACTATAAGTTAAGGTATAGATTTATATTTATAAAAGCAACATGAAGGAGGGTCTTGAAGACGATGGATTGTACAATCAAAACTGTCTCTTATTCTTTCCACTCTATAAAACACCCCATTTTAGCTTTCACATGGCCAGGAAGCCACAAGAAAGGTAGCAGTAGTAACGTCACTTTTCTTTGAATAATTCTGGGACCAAATTCTGGCCATCTCAAAGCATGAAAGTCTGTGGCCTCTAAGGCAGAGAAGAGCACCAGGAAACCAGCAAAAGACCAGCAAGGTCTGGACACCAGAGAGCCCAGGTTCTCAGGTGCTGCTCTCTGGGAGCTTCTAGATGATGAGGATCATGCAGGATGGACAAAGAGTCTATCTTGTACTGCCCACTCCCCTTTGGAAGGGGAGGCTCATCCAGGGGTGCAGGGATGGGCACGGAGTTTATTTTCAGAAAGCAAGGAAAGGTCATTGTGTTTTAAACATGAAACAAAAAAAAAAAAAGGAAAACTGGGCCACATTTCACTCATGAAACATGCAAACACTCCTGCCAAAAAACCATGGCAGTGACTTCAGGGGGCAAACAAGAGACAGGTCTCTAGAGCAGATGAGTTTAAATTAGCTCTGAGTATGCCTGTTTTCCTCTCCTGCTCATTACTTCAGGGGAGCCCAGGTGCTGAGTTTTGATTAGACATTGAACTTCCTATCAGCTGATGTTAAGTACGGAATTCCCAATTCTAGTTGTTTTTTTCTTTTTCTCACCCCAGGGTTCTGTGTAGCTGACCCCCACACCTTTGCAGTTTTCAAAGACTTTTTTGTGTCCCTGAGATTACCGTACTCAGTCAGACGAAACGAGCAACTGGAAATAAAAGCAGTGGTTTACAACTACCTGCCCAATGATCTCCAGGTAGCGTTATCAACAGCTGCTGTGCCGTGCATGCCTAGCTAGCTAGTTCTATAGTTTTGTAAAATTTGATGTGAATGACCCTTCAGTGCCCTCCTACAGCCCAGACATAATTCTCCCATCTTGAAAGCTATCCCAAGGCCAGGATCCAATTCTACTTGCTAATCAAACTTACTTGCATAAAGCAGATCATGCTATATAGCCATATCCTTTGTCTTTTGGTACGTCTTCTTCCCCTCCATTGAAGCAGTCAGTTCCTTTCTTGATGCCTGCTTGTCTGGGCAGCACCCAGCTCCTGACACTGATACTTGCTGACACTTCACAAGCACAGAGGTATATTATGAGCACACCATCCAATATGTTAGCCACAAAACTCATTGTGCCTGCAACGTGAAGCCACTTTTTGTCTTCGTGTGACTCCTATGCAGTCCTGCATATGGTCACAGCTGTCACTGGGCTCAAGGCCTCCATTGTCCTAAGGCTGATACTCCTTTTTTCACTTCTTCCCATCTCCCAGCCAGCTGTTTGACCAGCATCTTCTGAACTGCACTGAATTGTGTAGAGCTGGGATGTATGAAAATGCACTATCCTTACTTCACTGTGGTTTGGGTGTAGGCCAAAACTCTGTTGCAAATTCAGTGTAAAGAAGAAACAATAGTTGATTTAACTTCAGAGCGCTAATCACTGTAGGTGAATGTTAACAGACCATAGGGTCACAGAACAATTTACATTGGAAGGGACCTCCAGAGGTATTTTCCCTGTGCAGTGATGCACTAAGACTGATCTTGGGCGTTGCCTTGTCCCCGCAGGTGGTAGTGAAGATGGACGCAGTGAAGGGGCTGTGCACCGCAGAGACGACGGAGAAGGCTGTGCAGCTGCCACTGCTGGCTAAGGGGAACTCAGCAACACCAGCCTTCTTCTCAGTTGTCCCTCTGATTGTGGGAGAAATTCCAATTACCATTATTGCTTTCGACCAGGATTCTGGGCACAGTGATAGCATTAGGAAGAATCTCAAAGTTGTGGTAGGTATAACTAATTGAGGGCAGGCACTTCACAAATGTGTGCTTGTCCTCAGGTACAACATTCACAGGCAAACAAAGATGTTGCATTGATTATTTAATACCTTAGCTCTCTTTCAAAATTATAAAAAGGAGGAGCCTTTAAGAAAAAAATGATGTTTCAAGCACCAACACAGACTCATTACAGTATCCAAGCCATCCATTGAGGGCTTTTTTCCATCCACACAAAAAGTGCAAAATATGAATCCTTACACCCCTGATATCAGGGGATAGCCATGTAGGTAAGGATATAAGGCATGGGATGCTGGGAACCTGCTGTTGTTAAAGGCCATAACTTTTGTAGGTATAAACACAGCCTCAGAGTTCAATGCTACACCAAAACATGAAAAGTAACTGTAAAATTAGCTTTATTAAAACTGGAAGTGTAGGAAGACAAATGTGAGCAATCAGAAGGAAAAAAGTTTAAGTCTTACACCAAAGACATACTCAGAATTTCATGGATTTCATACATGAGGGGTTTACAAACACGAGTCCCTCTGTGAACGTGACTCGATGGGTCGCAAAGCTGAGAATAAACTTTGAAGTTTAATTTTGGGGGGTTCGATTTGGTTAAAGGAATTTCATCCAGGGAAATGGTTCAATAGTAGCACAAAACATTCAGGAAAGTTTATTAGTATTTCTACTGGGAAACTGAAATTCTGATTTGAAGGCTGAGTTTTACCTAGAGAGAAATCTCCCTTCAAAATCACTTATTTGTGCCACCTGCTGGCCTAGTGCTTGTATGGAGCTCACGGGTTTCCTGCAGCTTAATTTCAGCCATGAGCGCTTGCAAATGTTTTGACTTTTCTTTCCTTAATTGTGCAGGCTGAAGGTGTTTTACAGAGAGAAGAAGAGACCATTTGCATTAACAGTGGCTGTAAGTTACCCAAAAGGGTTAGACACAGATGTGGTTTGGTGTAGGAATGAGGGGTGAATGATGGGCGCAGTGAAATATTTCTTAATGCGCAGACGTTCCTTTGGTTAACCAGAACTTGTCAGAAATCTCTCCATCCAATAAATAGCAAAAGACTCATGAAAAAAAAAAGTAAAAAAATTCTAAATTTTTAGAGTTGACTTATTTTACTTTTGTTTTTCAAGGTATCATTCTTTATATATTAACTGGGCATCTATTTAATTCACTAATGGGTCTTAAAAGGTGTTAAAAACAAGTTTTGTTTCAAGTATAAAATATTGCTAAAGACTGAAAATTAAATCAATTTAAGAAAGATAAGTATATTTTTTCTAAAATTACATAGTATGCTGTTTATTTTTTTAAAGTCTGGATGTAGATATCTATTTATTATTTATTTACAGTGAAGTCCCATACTGTGGACCTGAACAGACCATCTAACATGGTACCGGGTTCTGATAGCCACGTGTTAGTTAGCCTGAAAGGTAAATGTCATTTTTTCATCAACAGCTTCTCCATAGGTGACAAGGCACAGGCCCCTCTGTGCTGCTCATTCCTGCATGGCAAGTCTCCATTCTCTCCTAGTTTTCCTGTTATGACTCAAGTGGTCTGTGCTACATGACCAGGTCATAAAATAAAACATTCCCAAGGTTGATCCAGTACCTTTTCCTCTTTCTAATTACTTCTTCTTACTTGTAGTGGATGTAATAGCTTTATGAGATCCATCCTTCCTCACTGTGCTCGGGTCAACATTATGGGAAGGCCAGAGGTGAAGGGAAGAATTCATCTTCTCTAATAACCCCACGCTGCATGTAGGGCTGTAGAAATCTGCTTTAGATTTCAGAAATAAGGATGCCAGACTCTGATGTATAGGTTCTGAGAGTTCTGTTTTTCTGAAGAGGAGATATGTGCAACCATATATTCATTTAATGAAATATAACTGTATGCATATATATACACTCATGCATACATATTTTAAAAACATCTATTAGCAAGCACTTTTATTAGTGATAAGTACTTTTTTTCCCCCCCCAGGAAATGTAAAAGAATGCATTTGTGACACAAAAGGTATTAATTTCCATTTCAAATCCCTGTTCTAAAGTAAAGGGATCTTTGAATTCATCAAGGTATAAACTTGCAGAGAAAAAAAAGACAAACACAAAATGTTTGGCACAATTAATGCACAATCTTTTTATCCCTCTGTGGGAGGATCAGGGCTGGTCTGACAAGACTTTTCCAAACCTGATACACCAGTCTTTCCCCCTTCCCTTGCTTCCCTGCCTCCAGTAGCCTCAGGGCTTTTTCTCCTTCATATTCCTTCACTGGGCCAGCCTCCTTTCTCCAGCTTTCCCAGGGCCTGACACCTCATCCTTGCCCTTCTTCAAAGAGCTTTATGAAGTAGCTAAAAACAGTGTTTAATAGTGAGGAGTATCAGGCCATGCTGGAATGTCAGCCTACAGTTATTATCACCTTTATTCATATTACACCGATCAGTTTTACATAAGGTAACTATTACAGCTTGTGTTTTTAACAACAGGGAACATTATGGACGAGTCTGTTGAAAACTGTCTGAGTCTCAGTGGAGTTGAGAAGCTGATTCAAGTGCCCACAGGCTGTGCAGAGCAAACGATGGTGAAAATGGCCCCTGCAGTCTATGCTATAGAGTACCTGGATGCCAGCGAGCAGTGGGTGAACTTTAACCCTGAACGGAAGCAGGAAGCCATTGGTATGATTGAAAAAGGTAGGCAGAAATAAAAACAGAAACAAAACAAAAAAACCCAAACCAACCAGAAGCCAAAGGATGGGATCTTTGTTATCTGTTTGCACTGTGCACTGGCTGAGGCTGCTTCCTGAAGGAATGCCCAATGTCTTACCCCAGCCACACAGAAATGCCCCTGACTGTCTGCAGACAGACATGAGAAACAGAACTTGTGAAGAGGGCTTGGGAGACTAATTGCCAGAATCTGACACTGGGTGGTATTGACATTGACAGCCCATCCTCTCTCTTGCCTAATTTAGAAGTAGAACATAAAATCTGAGCCGATCAATGAAAACTCTTCTCAGAGTAAATGAACAAAGGCCAGTTATTCTTTGCCTCCCAATGTTCAAAATCAACCAAGGTAAGCCACATCCTAAAAAATGCTTATTTCTCCCCATGGATCACAGACACTGCTTAGGATAGCCAGCTGGGATGTAGACATCTCTGCCAGTGGCTATCAAGAGGAATATGACAAAAGAAATTCCCAGTGCTAATCATGATATTGACGCCTTCCCTTCCCCACTCCTGTATTCATCATTACATAAGCTAGAATGAATTCAGCAGCCTTGGACCGAGCCAGGGAGGGAGTTTCCTTAGGGAGAGGACACCTGTAAGTCTGCTTCTGGAAGACTCCACTCCAAGATGAGATCCAAAGCTGGTATTAAACATACAGCAAAGCCAGGACCACAGTATGTGGAAATGTCACTAACACAGAGTTGTTAGTATTGGAGCAGGTACAGCTGATCTGTCTAACTGTAGTGATGTGCTTATGGCATAAAGCAATACAATGCACCTGTCATTATGATCTTCAGATGTGAGGCACACATTTTATATGTGATAAATAAGTGTATAAATAGAGATTAAAAGCATGCTAGCAGTTGCTGCGTGGAGATCTTTGCCTATTTATCCAAGACTGCCAAATGTGACGTGAGATCCTGCTAATTAAGTATTTGGTATTATCATCATCGTTTAGTCCCTATATTACGGATTCTTATTGAAGTTCATCAGAGTAGAAAATGAATTGTGTGGCTATGATACAAACTTCATCAAGATAACAGCAGTCAAGATCAGAGGCCACAAATTATGATTTCTAAGCCTGTGTCTGACCCAACAGGTGATGTTTTGTGTACTTTTTGATTCAATGTACCATAAAATCAACAGCTTGAAAAGTTGTCAATAATGGGAAATAATTTCCCTTTATTCGCAACACATAAAATGTTTTGTAACCATAGGTATCTGCAGTTTTCAGGTTATTTTCAAGGCTCAGTTAAGTCAAACAAGACAGAGGACCTTCTAAGCCTGATCATTTTTCTGTGAATTTCTGCTGACCCAGTCATTTCCTCCTTACACACCAGTGAACACCTCCACGAACTCTTCGACCAGTCAATACAGAATGTATCCATTATAATACAAGTGATGTAAGAAAATGCCCAGTAAATATGGGTGTTCTCTGAACAGTTATGTGCTCTCCTGTTCATGCAGGTTACACTAGACTGCTTGAGTTTCAGAAGGAGGATGGCTCCTATGGAGCATTTAAAGAAACCCCCAGTAGTGTATGGTAAGAGATTTTTTTTTTCCCTGGGGTTTTATTTTTGGGATTTTATTTTTGTTTATTTGGTTGGTTTTTTTTCAATTTACCTCCAGTATCATTTGATGCATCAGAAGCTTTTCTTTGGCGATGGACTTTGAAAATCTGGTGGCTGCCTAGGTACTTTTGTCATGAATAATCAGCCACAAAATTCTCTGAGCATGTTCAGCCCTTGGTGAAAGAGATTTCTACTGAGCCACTGATTATTTTGCATTTGCCACAGAGTAGAAATATTCATGCTGATGTTGAGCAATAACTCACTAGGTTCCAATGAGTGCACTATACTGAATATGAGTCTGTGCATAAAATTAGTATGTTTATCTTTCTGTCAATATAGTCAGCACATATAAATTCTATAAATACCTGTCATCACAAGTTTGGAAAATTTTCCTTTGTGCAGGTTAACTGCATTCATTGTTAAAGTACTCACAAGGAGCAGAGAATACTTCAGTATCCAAGACAGTCACATAATCAACTCCATTTCCTACTTGGTTAATCAACAGCAGGCAGATGGTTCATTCCATGACCACCACCCTGTAATGGACAGGTCGATGCAGGTAGGTTATCCATATTTAGAAGAATTTGTTGTGCATTTAGGGCTATGAGGTATTGAAAGGAATATTCTGAGTTGTTGAGTAACAAGAAATGTATCTAAAGAAAATAAATCTGTAATGTAAGTACAAAATCTTTAATGTAAAATTAATTTGTTAACAGGTCTGCAGGTCTGTTATGTCAGATGCATAGCTAGCACTTCATCACCTTTATCTTTTTATCCAGTCTTAGCTACTTGTTTCACCTATGCCTATAGAGCACTTAGAAAATTAATTTTGAGGGTCATGTTTGGTGAAAAAGTATGTCTTTTATTGCCAAAGGAAATAGAGTGTAGAATTGTAACTTCATTTTGAAGGGGTGTCCAGAAGATCAGATTGTACAGGACCATGTCCAGATGGGTCTCAAGTACCTCCCAGTCTGTCTGGGTAAACAGCTTCAGTATTTCACCACTCCCATGGTGAAAAAAGAAAATGATAACACTTAGTCAGAATTTCTAATTGCATATCTTGGTCTACACATCCTCTATAACTGTGTAGAAACACAAACTTTTTATACTGCCCGTGAACTTAGTCTAGGAAAATAATGTGCATCTTCCAAAACTCATTGGAAATGCAGTGTAGTGACCATATATAAAATAATCATGCATTAATATTACTAATGATCTGTGTCAAATAGCTAGTGAGGCTTTCACCCTCAAAGCCAGTTTCACAGCTGATGTAACACTATTGGGGAAAAAGAAACAAGTAGCTCAAGGATTGGTCAGAGGGTTTTTTTGACCTGTGTTCAAGCTGAAATAATCTTACATATACTTCAAGAACTTTCAGGGGAAAAAAGCTAATGAGGGCACTGTGCTTACTTTACCAAGAAGAGGGATAAGAAATGATCTGGTATTGGTGTATAAATACCTCTATAGGAGAAAAGTTCTGTCTGCAAGGTAGAGGGCTCTTTAGTGTGTAGAGCAGCACAGAAATGAAAAAAGACCTCACCTCCCTAGTGATTGGAAATTGAAACCATGAATGTTTCAATGAGGAATTGTAAATTGTTAGCTGTAAGATAAATAACTAAATTTTTGATTATCAACTGAAGAACGTGGCAGTTTCCTTATCTCTTACACTGTTTAATGCAAACTGGCTGCCACCGTAGAAGACATACCTTAGAGGGACACATATTATTGAGAAAAATTTAAGGCTACAGATACATGGTACATGATCAGAGGGTTTGCATAGAAGATTCTTACCTTAATGGAAAGTGACTTTCTAGATTTAATCACAAGCATGTCCATGCACTTCTAACTTTTCCTTTCCATGTTTCATCTTTCAGGGTGGCATTAAGTCAGCAGAAGAGGATTTGGCAATGACAGCCTTTGTAACCATAGCATTGCAACAGACCCTGCGTGTCTACCAGTCACCTGATGTGGTAGGAAGCCTGACTCTTTAAATCTGCAGGCTCTTGCACGGGGGCATATCCACCCTACTGTCTCTTGAAGAACTGCGAATGAGGAGTTTAAAATCTGCTCACATCTGTGGTGGATAGGAAAAGATGCCATGGCCTAATATACAACAAGGTGTTTTGAGCTACACGCTCCATCATCAGTGGCTTTAATCACTAAGCAAATATTATTATAATTGTCTTAAAAATTACTACAGTGAAGTATTCCAATTTCCTGGTATTCTTGCCAGAAGTTACAGTAGGTCTCAGTGATCTTTACAAATGGATCCATTCTGTTTCCACAGGCACGAGTGATTACAGGAACAGTGGCTTACATGAAAAATCAATTTTCAAGAAATACTGACTGCTATTCTACAGTAATCACTGCTTATGCTCTGACACTTGTGCAGTCTGATAGTGAAGATGCTCAGTTTGTGAAAGAAAAATTAAGGGACTGTTCTTCTTTTGATGGAGGTACTGGTAACCATTCTTAACAATAACTTTTGGAAAGCACTTTTCTTAATTGAAACACTCTGAGCACACTTACATGAACAAAACAAATTGAAGTAAATTAAGAACAATTAATTTTATACAACTGTATGTATGTACATACAGACAACTGTATGTACATGTGTACTTAATTATTTAAATTGTATAATTAAATATTTCAATGTTTGAAATTTTAATATGTAATTTTTGTAATTAATAGCACTATAAAGTGACAGCATAATGAAGCTTGGATCATGACCTTCTCTGATTCTGGAATTGGAACAAAACAACAGTAACTATTCATTTATATTTTCTGCTTCCCCTGGGAAGAAAAAAAGTCCAAGCCAAATGAGAAAGAAGAAACTTCATATGAGAAAATAGTAACATACAGGAGTAGTCCAGACCGGATTTGTGGTCAAGAGGGAGGTGTCTCTTCCAGCCCACCTGCCTTCAAAGCCCCCCATGAGTTCTGAGTGCTTTGTCCCAGCTCCCCATGGATGTCACCACTTACCCCACAGGGTGACTGCTGAGTCAGTCAGCTGCACGGCCGTCCTGGTAATTCCTCCCAATGCGTTTGGTAAATACACTGCAGTTTAACAGCCCCAGTTTAAGCATAGGGAATATGGTTCTCCTTAATCAAGGCTGGATTTGTGGCCATAATTAATACTAATATTAATAATTATGCCTGAAGGACCACCAGACACAATGCTACCTCTCCATCAGATGGACATCTTTGTACAATGGGATCATTAGACTGTGATGGTTGGAGAAGTCAAAATCAAAAGTTGTGGGTTTCCTTTTCCATTTTCTTTGCTTGCCAAGTGATTTGTTGCTCTCACAACAGCACCCGTGTCTTGTGGTGATGCCTTATCCTGGTCTTAAAATCAAGAGTCAAACACGGTTAGAAGGGAAAAAGGGTTTTTACCTTGGTATTTATTTTAAGGATCCTTAGGTGCACACGTCCAGGTCAAATGCACCAAAATGCACCCCGCAATTCCCCCAGAAGATCTGGTATAACATTATAGGTTTTACTGATTAGCATATCTATCAAAAATTCCCCAATGAGAGGCTTGAATGAGCCCCCCTCCCCAAGGAGCCTTCCCCTGCATGGTTCTATCTTGGTTTACAGAATGTGTTCTGGAGAGGACCTTGGGGTCTGGGGCACACTATCCTCTGCCTACAAAGCTTCTAAAATGTTGAGTCTCTCAGCCTGACAAACAAGTCCAAGAATGCAGGTAAAAAGCACTAGGAATACAGAAGTTGCAAAAAAGGTAAAACGGGTATAAAAGAAAAGGCAAAAAATCTTCATGGCATCAGTGGTTCCGCAGTGCCATGACATGAAATATCCACTGTGTAGAGCAATAGCGATTTTTGGCAAATGTCTCTGCCAGCGGCATTCAAGACTGAATTATTCTTGCAGCAAAGCAGCAGCGCCACTGGGGAAATGGCAACAACGCAGTCTCGGTGGAAACCACTGCCTATGCCCTGCTTCAAACCTTGCTCCTGGAAGACATGGAATATGCCAGGCCTATTGCTGCATGGCTGACAGAAAGAAGGAACTACGGTGGAGGGTACTGCTCTACACAGGTGCCTGACCACCAGTTCAGGGGGAGTCTTAAGGGGAGGGAAGGAAATAAAAGTCCCATAAAAACTTTTTCATTTATATTTGAAAGCATCATAACAGTTAATTTTCAACTTCTTTGGTGTATGAAGCACTTAAGATTTTGAATCGTTAATTAGCAATGGGCCCAAGTAAAATAGTTAAAAGCCAGCAAAGAAAATTCTTTGTCTTCATGAAGACATATGACAATCTAAGGTCAGGACTCCAATTTGTTTGCAATTTTAGTGCTATAAGAAGAAGCTGGGAAATTAAATGAATAGTCTGTGCAGGTAGGAACAGACAAATGCAGGAGCACTTCAAAGCAGCAAAAAGCATAAAACTGAATTCAAGGTGGCTGATAATGTCATCTCACATGTTGTTGAAATAACCTGGCATAACTGCTAGGTTTTTTTGCTTTTCTTTCTCTCCTAGGACACAGTGGTGGCCTTAGAAGCTCTGTCAGCATACAGCATACAGACACTGAACACTGTTTCCACCGACCTGACTGTCAGACTGGGAACACCTGGAAGGCAAAATTACTACAGCATTGTTCTGACTGATGCCCATGAAGAATTTCAGAAGCAGCTAGAGGTACAGAACCACCATTTTTTTTTAACATTTTTGCCTCAAACAGGAGAAATTGGATCATCTGGCCTGAGTTTTGTCATGTTAAGCAACCATGAGGTTGCTGGTTTATAACACCTTGAAATAATTTAATCTCTAAAACAACAGAATCTTTTTTAAGTTAAAAAAAAAAACCAAAGAAAAAAAACCAAAAAACACCACCCAGCAGGTGCTTAGCAGCACACTTGAGAGGTGCTTTCCTGCCTCTTTGAGGACTTTGGTGATGTGAATCTTTCCCAAAAGTGAAGAGCAGCCAGGAACCCAAGGGAGCCAGGATTCCCTTTTTCAAGGGAATGAGGAAGAAGGGGAATATTCTGATCTTCAGTGTGCTGAGAACTGTGAAAATGGGAAATCCAGGATACAAAGGAGAGAGTGAAGTTGCTAAAATATATCTACTGGGCCCTAAAACAGCACAGTAAGATGCAGTAACACAGCACACCTAAAATCTCATGAGACTTAAGGTATCATAATTCCTTCCATAGCTAAAAGTTTTCCCCACCCAGGTTTGGGGGGTAAAAGCATAGAAGACTGTCAAGATGTCAGGAAAACAATAGATCAAATGCTGAGCACAGACTAATAATCTTTTTTTTCCCCTTGGTTTGCAGTTTGAACTTGGGAGAAAACTTGAAGTATCTGTAAACGGCAAAGGAAATGGGACAATGAGTGTAAGCTGTAAATTCACAGTCCAGAGTCCAACTGGACTTCTTTTAATCCCTTTTTGAAAACAAAGTGAAAACTTACTTGTCATGGCCTCAACCTTTGTGTTACTTCCTCTAGAATTCTAAAATTTGTGGCCTAAAGCCTGGCCTTATGAACAGTCAATTTTTCCTGTCTTTAACTTTATTAAATGTATAAAATGTCAGGGGTGATAGAGGGGGCTGGAGTTTGAAAGACCTCTTTGTGGTCGGGAATGGAGAGTGGTTATCTCAAAAGAGTCCCACATCATTTGCGAATTGCACATGGGACCTGCTTATATCCATGAGAGTCCTCTGTGACCAGTTTGTGCTACTGGGGGACTGGTCTTTCTCTCCACACTCCCATGTCCCATCACCATGTGTAGAAGTCCTGGATGAGTAAATTCCATGTCATTTAAATGATATTTTTAGTGGCTTGCTGTTTATGTGTTCATCTTAGATATTAAAAATGTACTGGTCGCCTGAGCTGAAGAACACCACCTGCAATGATTTGATTTTGACAGTGGAAGTGGAAGGGAGCCTGAAGTACTCTGGTGAGCGAAAGGTTCAGGGGCTGGGTCTCAAAGGTGACACATTTGGCCAGCTGCTAATAATATTTCATAGCTTTCCAGCCTTGGAAAGTGGGAACAAATGAATGAAACAAGGAAAAGGAGAAGCCCCTGAACTCTGCCTAGCTATTGTTGCATGTACCTTATTATTCTTATTCTTATTTTAAATAGTATAATAACTATCTGAGTGACTGTAGGCGCAGCAGGTACTTAACAGTTACACAGTTACAGTCAGACACTCTCAAGAAACAGGAGGTGAGCTCCCTTCACAGAGGGAAAAGCCCAGCTCAGTTCCCTGCCTAATAAGGGACCTACCGTGTGGGCTTAAACTCTTTGAGGCTGATCTGTCATAGGTCTTTCATATGAGCAAGGATGTGCTTTCCATCCCCTAAAGTGTGTATTCATCATCATCTCTGTCTATGTCTGCATTTTTTTCTGTTTGAATTGTTAACTTTTGGAGGGGGGGATTGTCCTTTACATATTTATGCATAGCCTAAACCCCATTCTTAGCTAGATTTGTTAGTTTTTCTTACTATAGTTACCCCTGAAATTCTAACTCTGAATGAATTGGAAACACTGACACAGTGAACTGTTATAAAATTCACAGTGATGGCATGACTGCCCAATGATATTTATCATTATACCAAAAGGAGCCAAGTTGCAGGCAAATTTGTGCATGGCTGACCGTGTCTCTCACCTCCAGAAGCTGAATACTCTGATGAAGACGATGATTATGAGGACTTGACTACGTCAGGACACAACACATCTGAGACGCTGTCTAAAATTGATTGGTTTGATATCCGCAGCAGAAGAAAAAGGGATGTGACTACTCCCAGCAAAACAGAATCCTTGCAATACAAAGTCTGTGTCAGGTAGGTCTGCAAGATCAGCTCTCCTTTTGTTTTTCTCCTTTGTCACGTTCTTCATAACCACAAGCTCAGCATCCAACCTAGTGACCTTCTGTGAGTGTGCATACACTGTGAATGTGTGTCCTCCCTCCCATGGCAGGAGAAAAGGTTTCCACACAATGGATGAGGTTTATTTACATGGCTTACATAGATTTCAAATGTCCACTGCAGATTCTGTCCCATCAGACTCTGGGGAGACTCTAAAGCACCTGGCAGGCTAATAATTTGAAAATTTGAAAAAATTTTAATTTTTTATTAAAAAAGGTAAATACAGCTAGAATGCAGTAGTAACACATTTACAGAGTTTCATCGCTTTCTGGAGAGATACTGTTGCTTCCTTTGTGGTCACACTCTGGCCTCATAAAAAAAGAAAGTATGTCTAATACTATCTAGGAGAGCAGAGGGGGGTAGACGGGGTTTCTGTTGTGACAAGAAGTTGGCAAGGGCAGAGGTAGTAAAAACAGAAACCCTCCCATGCAGCATAATACTGAAACACCTGTCTTTGTTCCCATTTACAGTCTGGCATTGGTCTCAGAAGCACAAATTTGTGGCTATCCTGGGTTCCTCTTCTAGAAAGGAGCAGGATGACAGAAGCAGGTTTTGCTCCCCAGTAGAATTCTGGTCTTCTACTGGCTTTGGCAAAGCCCTGAAGACAGTGGTTTTATCCCCCCTTCCAGACAGTGTCATGAACAATGGCAGGGGAGAACTGAAGTTATCCTCATTCCCAAGTTTCACTCTCCCTCATTAAGCACATATCCAGTGAATCATGTACTGGCCAAAGCATCATCTTCCCCGTAAATTGCTATGCACCATTTATCACTCCCACATCCACTGTTCTGCTGAGTGTTATGCCGAGGCTTAGACAATAGTGTGAAACTCCTTGTAGTTAAGACTGGGAGAAAAACTGAAGGCATGAGTTACATCACCATTCTTCTTCCCCACACTGTGGTGCACCCCTTATGGGAAAGGGACAGTGCCAAAATAAAAAGTTCTGAAGTACCACTAAGTGTATGTAAAATATCTCATGTCAAGGCACCCTGTGTGAGCACAGAACAACTTCGCTTTCCAGCAATGACGCAACTACCCAATATTAGAGAAGGTGAAAGCAGAAAGATTGGAAATCCAATACATGTATTTAGTGGATAATTACAGCAATGAGGATTTTTGCCTCAGACAGCAAAGGTCATGTAAATTTGACTTAGTCTGTGAAAAATTTGGATAAATTTATTTCCTATCTCCACTTTGTAGGCAATAGAGAACAGAGACTTTGTCAGTATTGTTTATTTCCCTGTCTTCAACAATGCTTTTAAGGTGGAATGAACTGTTGTTTACAGGTGATTTTTTTCTGCCTCTCAGCTCTAAGGAAAGTCTTTATGAGAAGCTCAGGCAAGGCACCTGGGTTTTTGATGCCCATTTGACTAGTTTAGATGACTCATTTTACCTCGTGACTCTTAGTGAATTAGGCAGCTAATTTTCAAATTAAAATTCACTTGGGAAAGTTAAATGGAGCGGAATGTTTTGCTTCACCTTTAGCAAGCCTGAAGATCCAAACTCTTCAAAGCAACCTGGCTGTTCAGTGCAAGTGTTCACTGCTGACCATCTCCCTTATAAAGGTCCACAGGTTCCAAAGCACCAAAGATGTCCCTGGTTGATCTCACTCTGCTGAGTGGGTTGGAGCCAGACACGAAGGAACTCGAACAGGTTAGAAACACATTTTTCTGTGCAACCTTTAATAGACCCTTTAGAAAATTTTTCTTTCAAAATATTCCAAAAAATCCATAGAATAAACATGGGAAAACAAACAGATGATGGATAGATAGATTGATTGATTGATTGATTGATTGGTTTTCACTATTCTCATTCTAATACAAATATTTGCTGAATTTATACAAGAAATGCAAAGCTTGTGGTGAACAGAGTTCAGCCTTCTTAGTCCCTTGTAAAAGAAATTGGGGCAGGGCTCAGCAGGGCACTAATGTGCCTCTCCTTATCACATTGCTGTCCTGTGACACACCAGGACAGTGCATCCTGTGCTTGCAGAGCAGAAGGCAAGTAGTCTTTTAGAGGTGATTGGTGGCAGGGCACAGTGACAAGGAGATGGGGCACAGTGCTCTGAAAATGTGGCTAGGGAGTTTTGGGTTCTGGAGCCTGCTTGGTTGAGGGAGCTTTGCTCAGTTTCATGCTCTCAGGGACTGTCTCCTTTAGGGAGGAAGAAAGAGGGCTGAACAAAGCAAGCAGCTGAACAAAGCAAACTAGAATATGGAGGATGGTAGCAAAGGTGTTCCTGTTCTGCCAGGGGTTTGTTCTGATTTGTTTGTTTCTTTCTTTTCCTGCAGCTGGTGACAGCTTCAGACAGGTACATTCAGCACTACGAGTACAAGGAAGGGAAGGTTTTGCTCTACTTTGGTGAGGTAAGCAAACCCAATGATTTTCTAATCCCTGCCATTTCAGATAGCTGATAGACTTCTTAAAAATCTAATCATTGTGTTTTTCACTCTCCATTACCTTTCTGTAATTTTTGTCATTTATTATTATTGAACGGCTCATTGGAAAGAACAATGAGGAAGGGAAGAAGGGAAACACCCACCTTCATCTTTCACCTTTCTATGTCCCAGGCAATGTAGTTCATATTCAAGATTTGGCCTTTGACTCAAGAATAAAGAGAAATCCTCTCCCTCTCTAGCCAGAAGGGATGCTTACCATCCACAGTAACAAAAGTGTTAACTGGCAGTCCTGTAAACTCCACATGGACATCTTGCATGTCAAGACAAAGATCCATATAGTGACAAACAAATGTAAACATCAGGATCCCTAGTTTCTGTGTCTATTTCCCAATATTTTGGATAATGACTCCACCCTACACCCACTTGTTGCTTCCCCTCCACAGCAAAGCCGATATCAGTATTAGCTCAGCTATGCCGTCAGAAACAAGTGTTCAACAACTAGCACAGGCACAAACATTAAGGAATTGATTGAGGAGAGAGAGTTTTCTCATCAAAACTGGTGCTCCTTTTTCCTCCAGCTCCCAAGTGGACCGGACCCAGACTGTATATCATTTGGGGCAAAGCAAATCAATCCCATGGGCTTGGTTCAGCCAGCAAATGCCATCCTTTATGATTTTTACAACCCTGGTAAGGACACAGAAAAATGATGCATAACTGCTTAAAGGAGAGACCCTCAAAAAACCCCTCCAGTCTATAGAAAGTTGATTTTGATGTGGCGTGTAAAACCATGTAATTTTGTCAAGTGATAAAATAACCTGCTTTGCATAACTGTCTTCCACTTACTTCAGATTATCTAAACAGAGATCTTCTCAGGAATGGTCCAGTATTGCAAATGGACTGAAAATATGAATTTTTGCACTCATGGATTTTTAAATCAGATTTCCTGACTTCCTGTTTCTCAAGGTGCTTTTAAGCATGTTTCACTCACATTTTGTTTTGTCAGGCTGTGTCTTTATACATCTAAGATAGGCAATCTTAGAGGTTTGACTTTTGTAGTGTGCTTGCCAGGGAAACCAGTCTTGTTCCTCATTCAAAGAATGTTAAATGCAAATCATCCCCTTTTGCCAAAGTTATGTAAACAATATTCGAAATTAGGTCAAATCTCTACTTTGCCTTAACTGAGGAATTCAAGACAGTTTACATTGGGTTTAACCCATTAACTATTGGTTGATCCTATCTTCTTGTGAAACAGTGTACTGTTCACTGTTGATCTATGGGCTAAAGATGCTTTCAAGATGAATAGTTTCCAGAGTGAACAAAAAAAACAGGGTGGGGGGAGCGAAGACTACAACTTAAAAAAACAGACCAAAAGAAACAAAACACCACAACAACAATAACAACAGAATGCCCAAACAAAAATTTTCCAAACTGAACAAAAATGACCCCAAACTGTTGCCCAGCTGAAAGGAAATGCTGTACTCTAGGTGCCTAAGCTATAGGTCTTTGTGAACTGCTGATGTGCATCTGGTCCCTCAGTGCTCTGCTTTCTCTGGACCAGGGAAAAGCTGGGCTGCAAATGTATGTACTGCAAATGCAAATGTTTGTACTGTACAGGCTTTTCCACCTGAGCTCTCCCAGACAAGCTGTTTTGTTCCTTGTCCACAGACAGGAAGTGCAGTGTGTTCTACAGTGCTCCCAAGCACAGTGCCATGCTTTCAAAGCTGTGCCATGCCAACGTGTGCCAGTGTGCAGAAGGTAAGGAATGACTACACAGGCTGGTCTAAAAGAAGATAGTTACTTCTAGGAACATTTAACATGGGAATTGTTAAGCCCACAAAGGACCAGGACCATTAGAATTATCCTGATGTTTAATACAGGACACATTCATCCTCTAGGATGTTCAGTATCAAATTGGTTTTTTTCTAAGACAGCCAGGATCTTTTGATAGCTAAATGCAATATATATACACAGTGCGTGTGTATGTAAAAACCCTGTATGATACCACTAAGAAAGTTGTTCTGCCATTACATTCTCTGTTATATTGATGTGTGAATGTGTGCGAACTACATCTGTCTACATACCCATGCCTATGGAGGTGTATCACTTGTTGTCTCCCCTCCAGGTCCCTGCCCAAAACAAAAATCAACTTTCAGCAAAGCATTAACACAAACCACACGTGTTAGTTTTGTCTGCTACCAACCTACTGCAGATTATGGTAAGGCATGAAAGACAACTGTCAATTTCAGCATTGTTCATTTTAATAAGTATAAACTTGTGGGTTTACATGCCCAGACCTCTCCTGAATTGAGTAGGGTTTCTGAATGTGACCGAGCTGCTGAGGAGATGAAATGAAGGCATGTGCAGTCCTAGTCATCAGGGCAGTGAATTGGGAAGTAAAGGCCTTGGAAAGATGCAGCAGGATGCTGGGGGAAGGAAGGATGGCATTATGTTACAGGGTTTGGAAAAAACCCATGGTGCAGTACCCCAATCCCATACATCCCTCATTACAGGATGTAAATAGAGAGTAGGTTTTCCATGTCATGCCATGGTGCAGTAGCTTCTTCTGCAGAGCTAGATTAACATTTTTCCCTTTGTTAATTTGCCTTTCTGGGCTCTTCTTTGAATAAAAAATTGGATAAACTACTGAAGGAAAACTGGTTGGTCACTATTGGTAAGTTTGATGCTAACAGAAGGACAGGAAAAACAGTGAAAACCTCACCACAGAGGAGCTTCCTTCAAAAAAAAAACAGAGAAAGGAATACAAATCTAGAGTCTCTTGATTAATAACTCCATGGTTTGTGAATAGAAGCTACACTGGTCTCTGTTCAGACACTTGGTAAAAGCACACCTATTAATCAGTCTTTGGATGCAATTTCATATTGCCATGTGGCATCACAGAGTTGTTGTCTGTTGCAGCATATGAGGTGGAGATCCTCAACAGTACAAAGAAGAATGTCTTTGATTATTATGAGGCCAAAATCCACAAAATCCTTAAAGCAGGTAAGTATTAAAAAGTTTGGCTCCTTTCATTCACCTGTAGGAAATCTAGGCTGACTAAATATTACCCAGCATGAGCCACGCCAGATGCCTTCTTCTGCTGTGGAAAAGTAGGGTCAGATATATTTCTACACTAGGCTTGCAAGAAGGTATATTTATTGCAGGGCTTACTTGGTGCAGCTGCCTCACTGTTCAGTTCAGCCCAGGGGTAGATTTTTGTTCACATTGTGCAATCCCAGAGCACACAAACTTCAATCATTTCAGATGAAACTAAACCAGAGGACACGCTCCAGCTGCATTGAGTCCCTGGCTATAAACTGGAGCTAGTCTAAGATAAACCCTTCAAAAAACATGCATAGTGTGTATATTATGTCCTCTGCATCATCTAGTTCATTTTATAGACTGTTGACAGATCCTTATTTTTTCTAGTGTAGATATATCCACTGACATCTGTTCTGATACAGGATGAAGATTTGAAGTGCTTATTGCTCAACTAATTATTAAGCAATTGCAACCCTTGTGGAGAGTTGTCCACAGTGATTTGCCTGAGGTCAATGAAGACAGGAAATCTTCTGGAACTTCAATTTAATAACTGTGATAAAGAAATAGGTTTATTTGTTGTTAGGTGCAGTGTAAAGATTTGCACAGCTCTTAAACAGCGTCCTTTTGCAGGTCTGCCATCCCAGCTGCTCCCATGTGAACATAATCAGCAGCATCAGAGAGCACTGATACTCATCAAAGTAATTTCTGGGGAAGCTGTCAGATGTTGTGCTAGGCCTCAGCTGCTGGAGTATCATGTTGGTCACCAGTTTTGAGTTTGGCAGCCAGAGATTGCATTTAAAAAGCAACTTCAAAGGCTTTGAAATCTTCCCTCTTAGGAACAGAATAATTAACTCACTCCATCAGTCTTTGCCCAGGGGACTGGCAATGTCACACAGCACTTCATGGCACACAACTTGTGATCTGTGCCCAATGTTCAGTTCCTGTAGGAAAATAAGGTCCATGCTTCCTGAGCCCAGAGAGAGCATCTGACATACCCAGGGCTTTCCATATGGAGGGAAATGATAATGTACCGAGTGATCAAAATACTGACTAGAAGATTATGGTATCCTGATGGAAAGTTTTATTAATCCCTTCAGAATATCTACAAGATTTAAAAGCTTTAGGGCTCTGGGTCCAAATGCATTTGTACTCACAACTTGCAGGCAAGCACTGGAAAGATTTTGGGTTTTGGTAGCTGAGAGAAACATCCTTTAAATGTGAAGTTGGAGGGAAAAGATGTCATCTATTCCCATATACTTGAAAATTCTTCTTGGTTTGTGCCGTCAGATGTAGCTTCTGAGCATCAGTAAGTTTTCAGCAAGCGTGAGAAAGGCTGGCAGGAGGCATGAATCCATATGAGGATGAAGAAAAAGCTAGGTGTTGCACCCAAATCAGCCTGTGACTGAACTAGAGTTGTTATCTCTTGTACTCTCTGTGGCTCTTTTGAGTGAGGTTGGCCTCTGTTGCTATCACCAAGTGTAGGTGAGAATTAATAGGGTAAAATCTCACTCTCTGGACCCTGGCACTATTTCTTTAACAGTCTTTGAAGTAAAGGGTTGGTTCAGAAGACAGATGGAAACACATATTTGTGTTTGGGAGTCAGCAAAAGAGAATTTTGCAGGTGTATGCTTCTCAGATTACTTTGATTATTGCTGGGATTAATGTATATGTTTTAGATAGCTAATACTTATGTTGTCCTAAGAGTCCTTCAGGAGTCCTTTAGGGGAAGAGTATAGCCCATACAAAGTTGAATCTTTTTTTTCTGCTTCTTTTTTTCCCCCCATTTTTAAAAAGTATTTCCCACTATAGATTCTAAAACTTGAAATAATTGTTTTCCTTAAATTCTGCTTGGATGCTTTGAAACATTAAATTTCAACTTCTTTTTAAATTGGAAATTTAAAATTAAAAACTATATAATAACCATTTAAGGTAGCAACTCAAATGTTTATGATCCCACTGTCTAAACTGTATTATGAAGCATATGAACCGAGAAACACCTTGGTAATTTAAGCCCAATGAGGCATAACATCATCATTTTCTCAAGTAGTCCTGGTCCATCTCTGCATTCCATGAACAAAATGAAAATTCAGGACACAATATAGCAGAGGAACAGCAAAAAGGTCTTGGGTTATATGAGAAAACCTACAGGACTTACTATTCTCTCTAAAAATGCAGATGTATAAGTACAGTACATAAAACCAATGTAAGTTTTAACTAGGTGGGAGATAAGGTTCTTAAAGCTAGGTTTCACAGATCACAGTCTATGCAAAATTCTCTGAAATCTGATTAAAGTTAGAATATTCTACTTCAGGTTTTTATTCTACCTTTAGGGTTTTGGTTACTTGTAGTATAATATTCTCTATTACAGCAGAAGCTGCAGAAGTTTCTGTTAACTGATAAAAAGACTGTGGTGTAATTTACCTATAATTTAAACTGGTTTAATATTGAATTTGTGCAGGAAATTTCAAATTATAGTTAGAGTAAGAAACTAGAATATTGCTGTTATTTGCTTTTTACCCTCAAATGGACTTTGATAACTGTTTTAGTTAAGCAACATAATGTCCTCATGACCTGAGATTGGTCCAATGAATAAGCATCTTGTCAGCTCTCATGTCATTGCAGTATCTGAGCAGCCATCTCATCTGCTTTGGATGCCCTCTTCTGTAGTGGGAAGATTATTCTGAATAAATAATCTTCTGAGCCAGAATCCAGAGCAGAAGCTTCTAAGTTATTTTAATGTGGAGATCAGTAGGACCGTGTCCTGTGTATCAGATTCTGAGGGACTAGCATAAAGACTGCATCAGTAAGCTTCAGGTCAGGTGTATGAAGGAGAGTGAGATTTTAATACTGTTTGCTGCATTGTTGACGCTCAAAATATTTGAATTTAGTTTGCTAGCTTTTAAGACCACCCTGAACCTGAGCATTCTGAAATAGATGATAGCATGTTGTCCCGGCTTGAGACAAATTATGAGGAAACGTCCAAAATTAACGGATCCTCTAATAGAAGGCAGGTTTCAGCAGTGCCTCCCCCACCAGGTTTGGAAAGAGGTTTCTTGGAGGAAAGTGAAAAAATGCTGTTTATTTAACAAGCAGGGTGCACGCAGGCAAGAGAGAATGAATAATATTAAATAATAAAACCTCTTGCTGTGGAGAAGACCTGGGTAGATTCGGAGTCCTTTCTATGGGTGCAGCTCCGCTCTCTCCAGAGCTGGGGTGAGGCCTGGGCCTCTCCAGGCTGCAGCGTGGGGCCTCCCAGTAATGGTGTTCCGGATCTGAGCTGAACGGTTTCAGGAGAAGTTCTTGCCTCAGCCAGCAGGCAAGAATGAACTCTGACTCTCTGTCTCTGTCCTGAGAAAAAGGAGCCAAGAGCTGGGGAAAAGCAGGAAGGTGCTTCCTCGGCTCTGCAGCAGTGAGAGTGCAGGGGAGTCCATGTTTTTGAACACAGGCTGCTAAAAGAATTCCACCAGCTTTTCCCCATCTCTCCTGGACCTAGCTTTAAAAGCTCAGAACTCATGTCTAGCATAGGGCAGACAATAAGGGATACAGCATCATAAAGTCACCCCACGACACGTTTTCTGTTTTCCTTGGCTTTTCCTTCAGTGTCTGAGATTTAAGCAAACTCCATAAAGTCTGAAAAGTCCTAAGGTCTATAGGAAAACAGCTTCTTCAATAACTACTGCAAAGGCCAAGACAGCCAGCTAAGGCAAAAGTGACCTTTTTGTCAGGTCGTAAGGGAAATGTATCCTACCATAGCATGGCCATTTATTCCCATGTCCGCAATTACCAAGGGAAATATCACCTTGGCTTAGCAGTGGGGCAAATGACCACAGGGGGTCGTGTCCTGTGGGCTACAGTTCTTCTCTTTAATAGAAAAGTTCATGTGGTTTTCTCTTCTTGCCCCACAGCTGCTGATGAAAGCATTCAAGTGGGTGACCACCGACAGTTCCTAACACGCTCCATGTGCAAGTTAAACATTGTGCCTGGCAAACGCTACCTCCTCATGGGGAGAGATGGAGAAACGGTTGATTGCAACAACAAGTAAGTGCAAAATGGTCTCTGGGCAGCAGCAGCTGCTATTGTGGACCATAAACGCAGAGGGTACTCTGGGTTTTAGAATACCTCCAGAAAGCTAAGGCAGCACCAAATTTCTCAGGGACTGATTCTGCTGAATTTACTAAAATGGAAATAGTTCCACTCCATAAGCAAAAGGGGCACTGTGGGGAAAGCTGAACCACCCAGATCTATTGGGTCATGGACCTGTGGTTCCCAGACTTCTGATTCCCAGACTTCTCAGAATCAAATCTGGCCCTGGTTCCACTGGGTTAAAAACTCACAGCTAGGAAAGGAGAATGGGAAAAGCTACCCAGTCCATCTACTGCAGATGCCTTAAACAGCTCCTGTGTTTGCAGAAGAAATATGTGGGGCTGTGATTTAAGAGCAGCTCCCAAGGTTGCTGCTACATCATGCATGCAAGTAGCATATTCTTCTCATTTCTCACGGTCACACTTCAACAAAAAAAGGGAATTTATCTGAGTAGGAATTTAGTATGACACTATCAAATATTCAGGAAGGAAGACATCTTAAATGTTTCATTTCCCTGCACAGAACTGGACAAAGGTAGTGCCTCTGAAAGCTTCTAGGGAGGACATCTCCATCAAGCTGTGAGCACCACTTCCTAAAACCTTGAAAAGTCCCATCCCTGTCTCTTTATGACACTAAAGTGAGTGCCTAAGTCAGTGGCCTTTATCAAAAGAAGCCTGATAGAGACTGGGGTCTCCTAGCAGAGGTTTAACCTCTAAAGTCTTCTCCAGTTCAGTCATGAAATACTGGAAGTTACATGGCTTCTCATCACAGAAAATTAGGAAACATTCTGGAATACTCTGTTAGAACTAAACTCCCCCTCACTGTCCCTCTGGTGTGCACTTGGGCCTTTTGTGCCATTCTGGAAAGCTCTAACAAAATCTTAGCCCAAGCTTACCTGACACACTCAAAACACAAGTACAGCAAGGTCTGTCCCAGCTTGGCACTGAGACTTCCCAGACTTTATTCAATGCTCAGTTAACCTGATGGTGAAAGTAAGTTTCAGGAAAGTTCCTTGGCTAGTGTAACTCTTGATCTCAGAGGTGCCTCTGTGGAGGGATGCAGGAGCTCAGTGATCATGCTCTCCCATTGCTCCATGTCAGAAATAATGACCAACCTTGCTTACCTGTCCCATCTTCACTCAGGATGCAGTACTTACTTGATGCACAAGCCTGGGTGGAGAAAATTCCAGAGGCCAGTGAGTGCCGCAGCACCTTGCGCCGGCAGAGCTGTGCTCACCTGCAGGAATTCCTGAGCACCACTGACAGTCTGTGCCACATCTGAACGATGGCTCAGACCCCCACATCTCTCTGTGGGACTGCAGCTCACCTTCTGCCAGAATTCTTCCTGCAAAGCCTGTGCGTCCCAGTGGCACCTGAAACATTGCAGGGCTGCTTCCATTGCTGTTTTGCTGATTGTGGTATCCTCTTGTGGATGTGTATATGGGTAATACAACAAAAAATGCAGCTACTCTACTGGTTATTGTGTTCATTGTACCTGACATTGGGGAAGAGAGAGCAGGAGTTTCTGTCTCCTTGAGCCATTATACAGCAGTGCAATTGCCCTGCAAAGAGTCAAAAGAAAAACTCGTGCTTGCAGAGCTGATTAATTCCTGCAGTCCTAGGCAAGAAAAAAATAATTCAAAAAAGGCAAAGACATTTTCAGGGGTCAAAAAGAAAACTGGGCATTCATGGGCTTACCTGTGTTACACTGCTGCTGAAAGACAAGAGATACCAGCACTCATGCTTCAACACATCAGCTAGTTTCTGGCTGTGAGTCCTGCTGACTCCATGGCTGGATTCCATACACTTCTGAAACTGGAACTGAAAGTGGCACACTGGACATGTCCTGTGTTGGACTCGGAAGTCTTGCACAGGCTTGCTAGGATGGTAGCTCACTGAGGGCACAGAACTGCTTTTAACTGCACTCTCTAGCCACATGTGTTTCAAGCTTTTCTTTTTTTAGAGTTCAACTCAAAACTGCTCTTTTTTTAGGATAAGAAAAAGTCTGTAGAAAATGTTTTGGTATCACTGATAAGCAGATGACTTTCAAGTACAGGTTTTGCTTCTTTAGTTTGCCAGCAAAATACCATTTGGTAGTCATGTCTGAAGCAGAGAAGAGTTGGGTAGGTCACCATCCACAGATGCTCATATCACTCTGTGCCAGCAGCTACTGAGCACAAACATTTGCCACCTGGACTGCTTGTGATACATTGCAGTAAAAATAGAAGGGCCAGCTTCAGTGATATGATAATTACTAGGTCCATCCTGAGGTGGTTAATTTGGAGTCAAATGACCCTACTGATAGAAGGGGCAGCAGTGATGCTCATGTGAACAAGACATGGCACTGCAGCAGCACCTACCAGAACAGCTCCATCACAAGAAATTTCAGATTCACAGAAGACAGTTCATTGCTGTGTGCCTGAACTGTGAACTGACCAGCTATTTTTAAAGGCTGCAAATTCAAATTTAACATCAGCTGAACCTGGATATCAGCAACATCTTCTCAGTTGCCAAGCATTGCATGGATGGAGGGTAGGGAAGGCTCATTTTAGGAAAACCTGCATGACTGCTTCATGACATATGCAAAGGAAGATAAGAAACCTACTGAAGGTGTAAGACAGACACTTAAATTGACAGAGGACCTCGAGGTTTGCCCCAGCTTTCACATTCAGGAAATGTGATTGTAATGCCTGGTCATATATTCCCTTTATTTTATTACAGAGCTCATATAAATGTCAGTGATGAGGCAAAATACGGCTGAGGTCAGTAAAGCAAGTATTAATTTCTATTAATATAAGATAAAGAATAGGCTGTTCCACTGACATACCAATTATACAGTAATTCTGCCAATATTTATGAAAGAATACCTCTAAGGTTAAGAGCCAAATCCTTCCTTTCCACTCCACAGGAATTGAGTTAAATACCAATGTCTGACCCTTCTGCTGTGTGGAGTACATCAGCACCTCAGAGGTTCTTGCCTAGCAGACAAATCACCAAATAATTGCAACACTCAAGACTCTGTAAAGTGTGGTGAAATCATCATCAAAATTTTATATTAGGTCTAACATACATTTTACATATTTTCTTCCATTTTACTTGGAGGTGAGTCTAAGCTGGAACTGCTTAGTGTCTGAACTTTGCAAATGCAGTCTCAATGTGGGAGCTGTGTGTGATTATTAAACTAATTTTGCTCTTATTTTTGGGACAGAGGACCCAAACATGCTTCTACTTTAATTCTACCAATCGGGACTCCCTTGCTTCCTGGGAAAACCTTCAAATATCTCTGGCCTAGGAACTAGCTAGAACAGCCTCTATCCCCCTGTACTTTTCTGCCCCAAACTCCCAAACATATTTATAGGGAGAGGGAAGACAATAGTGGAATTATTCTGTGCTGCCACAGTTGTTAGTATTTGCAGGTAACGCAGCTGCAGACCTGCTGGAGACTCGGCCAGCACCATGGAGGCCTGCTGGAGAGCTTTGGAAGCATTCATTTCTCCTTCTGCTGCCACAACCTGCAAAGGAACAGAAATGGAAAGGGCATGGAAATGCTGCCCATCCAGCTTTACAATGAGGAGAAAACAAACTAGCTTGGATTCCTGGAACCATAGGACAAGAGGAAATGGCCTTTTAAGTTGCCCCAGGGGAAGTTTAGATTGGATATTAGGAAAAAAATTAGGTTGTCAAGCATTGGAAGAGGATGCCCAGCGATGCGGTGGAGTCACTAACGGTGGGGGTCATTTACAGGGTAGGTAGATGTGGTGCTTAGGGACATGGTTTAGTGGTGGACCTGGCAGTGCTGAGTTAATGGTTGGACTTGGTGATCTGAGAGATCTTTTCCAACACAGAAGATTCTGTGGTTCTATGAGAAGGAAATGAGAGCTGGTGGTTGACGCTGTCATGGGTCTCACCTTAGCTCTTGTCTCTCGAGCAGCCTCTGCTTCAGCTGCCATTGCCCTCTGCATGGCCATGGGAATCCGGATGTCTTTGATCTCCACACGGGTCACTTTGACTCCCCACTGCTCCGTGGCACTGCTGAGGGCAGCCTTAGGGACAAACACACAACACGCCAGGAAGGGCACAGTGCTGGCTGAGAGAAAGCCACGGGATGGACCCGCTTGGACAGAAGGACAGGGCAAACCCGCACAGCAGAAAGAGGGACGCGCCAGGGGCACCGGCACCCAGCATGGTGTGTGCACAGTGGGTACCACAGCCTCATGAAACACTTGCTGGTCAACACCAGTGTCTCCTGTGCAGATTCTCTCCTGCCTCCTAAGTTATGATCCTCATCCTTTCCTTATATGGCACTTAGTAAACTTCTCCCTTTTACAAAGAAATACTACAGCAACTTCCTTAAGCAGCACAACACTGTAAAAGTACACTGTGGGTGAGACACAGCACAGCCCTGCAGCACTGGCACACTCGTCTGTGCTCTGGCTCCTGGATGCTCCTGCAATCCACACCACCCCTGTAACCCTGGCTCTGCCCGTGGCCACTCTCCTGGCTCCAGGGGGTACAGTCTCTCTTTGGTCTGACTATGCCTCATCTCTGACTGAAATTAATAAATCAGGTGCTTGCCTGCCAAATCAAAAAATAAACCAGATGGTGTTTTAGAGCATACAACAACTCCATTTTGTACTCTTAGTTGTAATGACAGGAGATATAAGTCAAGGGTGTGCCCAATTTAGAGCTTCCCACAAGCAGCAAACCTCCTTCTCCATGTTTGCAGCTGCCTCTCTGCAAGGACTAAACTGATTTATTTAAGTCACTGGATAATTTCAGAATTTTAATTGCTTTTTGATACAGATAACTCTGCTACAAGAACCTGGGGAAATACCTATAGAATAACTTTTTCTGACTCCAAGCAATGAGATGTATAATTGAAAAAAAACCATAAAGGGAGATTTTTTTATCATTGTTGAAGAAAGAAAGAGAGGTTATTACTAATTTGCTACTCCCCAGGTGACATCTCCATGCTTGTCAGTGAATTTTGAGAGCCAGATTTACCTGGATATTGTGTGCAATCTCCTCACGACCTGCCAGCAGCTGAGCCAAGCTCTGTGTACCCAGGACATTTCTCAGGGTTGTCTGTGCCAGAAGCAAGGTCGCAGAATGGACATCAGTGACATTGGCAACAGCACTGACAGCACTGTGGATCTTGTAGTGCACCACCCCATCCACCTGGGCAGTAACAGCATCCCTCGTGAGAAGCTGCATTGAGAAATGCACACAGTCACAGAAAGATCCAACAACACATCCTTTGCCTAGAAAGGGGAATATTTTTTTTTACCCCTTAGTGAGTAAAAGGCACTGATAATTCAAAGAAACTAAGAATTTCTTTTGATTTCTTTGTCATTCTCCCAAGAAATTACTTCAAGAGAGCTGTCTAGCAGCAACAAAGTTTAAACTGGGGGGAAATGCTTTACATATCCTTTAAATAACTTCTTCAATAGTAAGTGAATCTCATAATTTGAATTAATTTCTTTTGCAATAATAAATTATGACTATCCTCTTCCTTTTGTGTAAAAAGGTCCATTAATGATTTTATAAATTTCATACAGCTTGGAAGATCTGTGCTACTTCCCCTAAACAATGTATTTGTAAGAAACACCAGCAAATTACATCCTGCTTGGAGGTATCTTGCTTCTTCCATCTATTCCTGCTTGGACCTGAGTTTTGTAGTTGGTTATCTGCTAATTCCTGTTAATTTAATGAGATTTGTTATCCATGGGTAGTTTGCCTTTTCAGACACATGTAGAAGGGTTTTTTGAATGGTGAGCTCCATGTCAGATCCAGTTTTATTAGGACATTAATTTACAATTGGGAATTTTGTAGCCACTCCTCTCTTGTCCTCTGTCTCTCATTCATACTTGTAACTCCCTTCCCTTATTTTTGACATCAAAGTTCTGAACACCAGCCTGACCTGCAATGATGCATCTGCAGATTTTCATTAAGAGAATCACAGAATGGTTCGGGTTGGAAGGGACCTTAAAGATCACTCAGGTCCAACCCCCCTCCCACACACAGGGACACCTTCCCTTAGACCAGATTGCTCAGAGCCCCATCCAGCCTGGTCTTGAACACTTCCAGGGATGGGGCATCCAGAACTTCTTTGGGCAAGAAGCTGTTTTGTAAGCAGCTTGAAATCCAGAAGATACAGCAAAGTAGCTAAATTCTATATGGCAGCTCAGCATGAAAAAATTATAAAACATGCATTATTTTTGGTCATGCCATGAATCCACTGCATCTTTTGTTCCTGTCTTAGATGGCTGCTAGAAAAGTTACCTCTTGTGGAGGAATCTTACAGGTAACCGTCCTAAGATCAACCTTGATAAATGTATCTGTACATGGAAGTACAAGGATCATTCCTGAAAAATAAAAATAATTAGATGAAACACCTCTGAAACTGAAGTCCAGAAACAGGTATCCTAGAAGAAATAAACAGATGGATATACCCAAAGGATGGGGAATGACACCCTACCTTATCACTTCAGCTGTCCTTTCTGCTTACAAGACATGACAAGAGTGATGTTTTGCATTTTCAAATAACAGAGGGAAATGCAGATATCTGCAAATAATGTGAACTCATTAGAGCTTAATGACCTAGGACTCTGGTCTGGAAATGGGAAACTTGAAGCTCTGGTCTGAAGTCTGCCATGAGACTTCTGGCAAAAATTCCTTCCATGCCTTTAATTTTCCGTGTTTAAATCACAAGCCATGTATGGTTCAGTATGTGTCCTCAGGAAAGACATCACCCAGGTCCAGATTCCTGCACCACATGAGGAACATTGTCCCAAGATGTGACAAACCCTGTGAAGGAGTCCCCACTCTCCTTCACTGGAAAGGGAGACTGGACACAACTTCTAATCTTCTATTCTTGCAATCTCAGCACCTTGCTTTGGTGTCCAGAGCAACACAGAAGAGCACTGTACCAGGCCTGGCTGCTCTTTGGACCACATGACTATTATTCAAGAGGGAGGATAGTACCTGAAAAGGACTTTTTCCTCTTATTTCCTGTTATTTCAACTTCCAGTTTGCCCGTTTCATTGCCCAGAGGTGGTAACTGCACCAATGCAAACACCGGATGTAGATGGGTTTGGTTTCTGATTTGTAACCTGGACCTAGGGGACTGTAACAAACTTGGTGTAGCTGCTGAGTGTCCCTGCCCCGACACATTTACCATTTTCAGAGCAGAGAACAGCTAAGGAGCTGGCACAGCAGCACTGTCGGAAGCGAGTACAGGGAAAGAGGCCACAGTCGCTCAAAAAAGACCATGGCAGACCTGAACACTGCATTTAAATCTGCCTGCAGTCCCCTGACAGTGTCTGCAGTATGAACTCATCCTTCTGTTGTCCAAATCACTCAGCAGCAAAGTCATACCTGATATCAAGGTATTCAAACTTCTGTGCTGTGACAGGAGGGTGTCTTTATCTTCTCTTCAGAAGAGTAAACAATCTGCAGGTAAAGGAACTGCAGTAGAGGGGACCTTCTCATTCCCCTCTATGCTATGAAGGATTTCATGGAACCTCTGCAATTCTCTGTGTGGTTAGACTGCATTGCAATAACATAAACAAACCCAGAGGACTTTAACAGAATAAAACTGCATGTATTCACCTGGTCCCTTTGCTTTCTTAGACAGTATTCGTCCCAGACGAAATACAACAGCACGTTCATATTCTCTGACAACCTAGGAAAATATTTTAAATTTAGAATTGTATAACTAATTCTATTCTCACTCCCTGGTGCCCTAATCTTTGGCACCCATATTAAATGTGAAGAAAGTACAAATAATATAGGGAGCAACAAAGCTGCAAATCACTTTCTTTCCATCTTCTACCTGACTCATGATTTGCTGGAAAAACTCAGCCCCTGTCCTTGGAAACAGGTTACAAAACAGATCACATAGGAAAGAATTAGCACCTATCAACAGAGGGTACCCCAGAGCTCTCCTCGTATCAGCACTACACTCAGAGGAGCTGCAGGCAAAGGGGGTCTCACCTCAGGTAATCCTAAACTAATTCACTTAGTGCATCACAACTACTGAAGGCCTGGGATTCTACCGATGTTTAACTGGAAGTTTAACTGGTGATGGAAGTTGAGACTGGAAGAAATTAAGTGAGGAAATTATGGCGATACAGAAAATTTGTGAAAGAATCTGTGTGGATCTTGTTTCCAGAGCACATCTTTGCTACAAACCCTCATGATTCCCAAAATGTGAATATGAAGTGCCTTGTCTTAATTGAATCAGTAAAAAAGTACCAGCAGTGATAATGGAGCATTCTTTGTGTACCTCATATCCTGCTGGCTTACCTTTATACATGCCCAGATGGAAATAGGAAAGGTAATAAGCACCATGAGGAATGAAAGGGAAACCAGGATCCAGCCACAGACACCAATTCCTTCCTGCCTGTCAGCTATAAAAAATATAAGGAAGAAGAGCAGTGAATGCAAACTTTGAGGAGTTATCCCAGGGATGTACACCTAGCCCAGTGCAATCATATTGGACCACAAAGTCCACAGAGACTCACTCCCTCTTCCTCCCTCCCATCATTCAAAGAAAGCCATAAAAGACCTAACCAAACATACAACCTTATTGGCCTTCTGATCAGAAGGTTTAAAAGGGTTCAGAAAATACATTTTGCAACAGGAAAAAAGAGAAAAATTAAAGATATTACCAAAGCTGGGGGCTGTGAAGGAGAGATAAATCATTGGGTGGAGTATCCACGAGTATGAATCTGTCAGGGTGCTATGGCTGGAGCAAAGGGTTTAGTTTGTGTGAAACAGGTAACAAGGTAAATGAGAGGAACTCCTGCTTTCTTCAGATGAACATTTTGAGGAATCATGGTCGACCAGTCCTTCCACTGGACCATAAACTTCAAAATTAGGGCTTGTCAAAATGCATGCTCATGCAGTTGTCTTGGAGCATTGAGCTCATCCCAAAATTCCATTCTAATTTAATAAAAAATATATAAAACTAATTTCATTGGTTTAGTGCCTGAAGGGAAGGCAGTAGTAAGGTAAGTTGTTTCAAAGGTGTGGGGAAGCACTGGGAATTTCTGACATCAAACAAAATTCACATGCAGACAGAAACTGATAAATAGGAAACAGTTCATTTTATACTGTCTCAGAAAAAAGAGACTTGTCACCATCGTGAAACAGCATGAGACTCCCTGATCTGTAAGGCACAAGCTGGCAGACCAGCAGAGCAGGACTGACAGGTTTGTCAGAACACTCCCAGCAACCCTGGGGTAGGAGGAAACAGCACAGCTCTCCTGAAACCCCTGCCCCTCCTGTGTCCCTGTGCCTGGCTGGGCTGTGCCTGCATACCTGAGGGTTACATCCAGCCCTTTGCTGCTCACAGCTTTGCCCATCCCATTCTGAGGCAGATTTAATTACTCACATGGAAACACATTTGCATTCAGGAGGGCCTGGTTTCAGGTCTCCCCGAGAGCTGGGCACAGAATTGGTGCACTGGGAGCCCAGCTTTCCTCCTCACCCTTCCCAAAATCCTGGTTGTTTCATGAGGTATGATGAGGCGCTCTGCAATCAGTGGTAAATTTGAGGAGCTTCCCTAAGCAAATTATTGTGCAAACCATAAGGCCATGTAGATAAAACCAGAATTTTTAGGATTTAGTGTGAATAGCTTTAACCCTTTCACTGCTGTTTGTTAGTGCTACTTCACATTACACCACTGGTGTGTCAGGCTACATAAAGTACCAGCAGTCAAGTGTCTTTTAATCAGTGGAAAGAGATCAAGAAAACTCATGGAATAGGCATCATTCATATTTCTTAATCTGAAACTGGGGGAAATTAATCATGAAGGGATGTTTTTTTCAGCAGAACTCAACATTTTTACTTTAACTCTTCATTTCACCTAAATGACCACCTTACAGAAAATGTCTGAAGATCTTCTTCTCCAGTGACAAAATTGGTTATGAAGAACCTCCTCAAAAGCAATTTTAGATTGTAGCATCATCTACCACCATCCACCTGAGCCCTCTGTGAAGACACCTGGTGGGAATGACACAACCCACAGACAGGGGAAATAGCTGGGAAAAAATGCCAGCACTCAGCACATTTATACCCAAGCAGCTGAGAAGAGTTAGGGGTCAAGATACCAGCCTTCACCACCGTGGGCAAAAAGCATGCATCCAAATCTTGGCAAAGTACGATTGAATCCTTCTGAAACTGAATGTCCTAGAGATCTTGATGCCAGCTAATACTGTAGGTTCCAGTTAGAAAAGGAGAACATGAAAATATGCCTTTGAATGAAACTTGTAGCTCCCCAAAACCACCACAGATCTTCTCTGATTACTCCAAAGTTTCAAACCATTTAACCACACAACAAATGAAAGACTCTAGAAAAAAACAATAGTGAAGAGCCAGTCACAACCCAATATATCATTGACCTGGGGTTGCCATCCCTGTATATGGATTATAATAGTCATAACCACCAAAAAAACTTCCCTTGGGTCTTTAGTCCAGACCAAAACAGGAGCTGTAATTCACCACAAACTGTGAGAGCTCATTACTCAGCAGTTGTGGAAAAACTCCAGGATGCTGGAATAAGATTCACTTTATTTTTTCTTGATACACTCATTAGGGAACATCACGAACACACTTGGAAAACAAACTCATGATGTGGGTTTCACAATTGGAAAGCAAATGAAAAACTCAGTGTGGGCAGAAATCTCCTACCGCAGAAATCTCCTACCGCAACAAAAAGATGGAGTAGACTCATGGAGTAGACTTTAATCACCATGTACCTTCCTGCTTTCTACTAGGAGCTGAAAAATTCTGTCTTCCCTAACTAGATCCTATTTTCCTCTCTCCAGCCCATCCCTCCATACACAAGTGAATCAATAGCTGAATCAGTCTTTTTCATCCATGGGGTCATGTTGGCAGAAGGTAGATGCTGATGCATGCTGGTAGGGCAGCATGAGGCAATTTGCTCTGTCACTCACAGTGGCAGATTCTGAGTTTTCATCTCCACTCTGTTAGACATCAAATGTACTTTTTTTGTTTGGTTAGTTCTGCTCCTTTTTAATATTATTGAGAAAAAACCCACTCACACACACAAAACAATGCTTACCAATTAGATGTTCTGTGTTCACTTTCTTGGGTCTCTCTCTCTGGGGATCCATCCCCTTAGAGGCAAGCTCTGATCCCCTCACAGATGAGACAGCAGTGTACCTTGAAACTGCAGTGCTCGTCCAAAATGCTGAAGAGGGAGGCAGGATGAAAGAAGGAGAAATCCCCTGTACGAGAGTCTTCTGGGAATTAGTTACCCTGGTGAGGACAGAATGTTTACAAACACAAAGTCTTGTGTCTCGGATGTAACTTGATGGTATTCTGTGGCCTTCCTCTGTCTGAGGTGCACTTGGCCCAGCTGGTCTTATACAATATAAGCAAAATACAAGCTGGAAATAATTTCTATGAATCCATCACCAGAGATTAAAAAAAAACAACAAACCACGAAAAAGACAGAAAGAGAAGATAAAAAGAAAACAAGTCCTGTGAGGAGCCACACAGGTTTGGCCTGAAGAAAACGAGGCTCAGGGGAGACCTTAACACTCTACACCTGCCTGAAAAGAGGTTGTAGCAAAGTGAGGATTGGTCTCTTCTATCAATAAACAAGCAATAGTATAAGAATAAACGGCCTCATGTTGTGCTAGGGGAGGCTTAGATTAGATATTAGGAAAAACTTACTTCACAAAAAGAGTTATCAAACACTGGAACAGTCTACCCAGAGAAGTGGTAGAGTTGCCCTCCCTGGTGGTATTTGAAGAACATGTAGATGTGGCACTTAAGGATGTGGTTTAGTGGTGGACTTCGCAGTGTTGGGTTAATGGTTGGACTCGATCTTAAGAGGTTTTTCCAACCTATGGTGCTATAAAGCCAGAAGGTAGAGATTGAGTACTGCTTCTCTGCTGTTTTGGGGCTCAGTAATTTTTCAAATTACTCAAACACCAGCATAATAAATAAACAAACCTCCAGATGAGGTCTCCAAGCTGTGTAGAATAGCTCACCACACCCTCCTTCATACTGTCCATCAATATAGGCTAAGCCCTGTTCAGCTGGGTAACCTCAAAGCCACAGCAGAACATTTCAGCTCCCAAGACTTAAAACTGTCCCTCAAATAAGAGTATTTTTCACAAAATATTTTGACAATCAAACTAAGCACAGCATTTCAGACTAAGCCATTTCTGAAGGCTTTAGCAGCAGAGGGCAACCCTCTCAAAGGAAAAGGCTGTTGCTTGTTATGTGAATAAAATTCATATGAGAGGTTTGACATAAAGCTGCATTCATTACAGGGCTGTTTTCAGTGGGAATTTGTTGTCTAGAACACCTGAAGATCTGGCTTCAGCTTCATTTTGCCCAAGTCTTCCTCCCTGCCAGTAATCACACTAGCCCCAGATGGGTCATTCAAAGCTGATTGTTCCCCAGAGAATCCTTTTTCAGTCTCACAGAGAGGAAACTACTACTCTGAACTGACATTTTAAATCCCACTGAAAGCCATAAGCATAGCTTGAAAAATCAGGATTTACATGTTTATTGCAATATGCTCCCTAAGTGTGACAATATTCATTTTAAGCCATTTGTAGAATTTTCCTCACTATTTGACTTCTGTACACTGAGCTGATCAAACCTCTTCAGGACAGATGCTTACTAGCAGGGTAGGAAGCATGAACAGTGACAAGAGAAATGTGGTTTAATTATTTCAGAAGCAAAAGCATAGTATGCAAAACTATCCCAACAAATTTTTTTTTCATTTTAGAGCAAAAAAAAGTTATTGAAAATAGCTTAATTCTGAGCCATTTGAATGCCACAGTTTACACTGCTGTTTATAGCATCAGATAAATGAGCAACATGTACTAAAAGTTAACAGACATAATTGCTCCCTGTTTATTGACAACTCCCTGAGGTGACTGTAAATATAGGTGAATAAAGCAGATGATGCTTTTTGTTTGTGTTCAGGAACATCACAGTATTAGTTCCTTCATTTTAACTTCAGTTGCACTTTTATTCCCTTCTCAAAATTTTGAAATCAAAGTCAGGGAGTTGCTAACACTTTCTCCTTGGGCCTATACTGGGGCATGGGTCCCAGAGTACTGTAAAACACTCAGAGAACAAAACACATGAAAGCTCTGGGGCAGAGCAGTTTACAAGCTGCAGGTTCACTGGTGCTGAACACTGGGGAGCTCCTGTGACACACGGCACAGCCACAAAGACTGAGTTCAAAGCTGCTTCAGCAGAACCTACTGACTTAGAAGTAACATCAGATGACTGTGGTTCAGACTGCTCACGGTTCTGCTATTTCTGCAGTTTTATATATGTGATATAGCTAAAGCCTTCAACTTCTATTCCAACAGCAGCATGAGGGCTCAGGTGAGACATGACCAGGTGCTTACCTGTAAGCACACCATTCGCCAACATTTCTCTGCACCAACTGCTACATTTACAAATGGCACCAGTCCTTTGCAGTGTCTCTAAAACATCCACTTGCTCCCACTTACCTCATGATCCAGTTATAGAGACTTAATCCACAGCCATTTCTAAACAGTGCTAATCCCAAAGGTGTGAAAAAGAATCATCAGGCAGTCCCCACATGAGATTTGCAAACAAAGTTGTAGGTTTGTCTTTTTCTGACCTTTTTAGGCCTATACTACTTTCCTTCCCATGCACTGGGCTTTGGCCAGTCTCTATAAATTTCTCATCTTAGTCCTTTCCTGGCCCTGAGTTCTGCCTACTTGCTTCAGGCTCAGCATTCCTTTCGCCCAGGTCAACATTAAGAAGACAGGACAGGACAGAGAGCAGATTAACAGTACTGTCCTGTTGCTTGTAGGAACATCCCCATATTGCTGCTCCTCATGAAAATGGCATCAGCTTTCAATAGCTGCAGATCTGGAGATGACAGAAAGCCCCCCTTTGGCCACTAGAGCATGAGTAAATATGAAAGAGCCATAGGTATTGCTCCTCTCTCAATACAGAAAGGAAGGCAATTCGCAAGAAAGTAACATTCATACCATGACAAGTTTTCAGGCCCAGCTAAACTGGGCACTCATTTGCAAACCACAGGAAAAGGATAGAAAATTACTCTGTTTCTCTCTCCTATTCACTGCATCTGCAGTTAAAGCACTTGAAAGAAACATTGAAACTTGTGTTTGCAAACACAGTCCCCGTATGTTCTTAGTTGTTGCAAAAGAGATTTTATTTCGGAACACTTCACCTTATCTTTTGCAGTCTGTCAATACATATGAAATAGAGCAGTAATAGGCAACTTGAACAGTGAAAAAAGTCATAGTTAGTCCAAAATTAAAGTCATTCAGCAAGAGTCCTCTCCCGGAACAGGCTCAGTTTAAGGTGGTTTGCCTCAGGAGCAGATGTTTCCTTGGCTGTCTAAAAATGGTGCTCAAGTAAGCATGAAAGAGCTCAGGACAAATCGTTTCCTTCAGAAATTCCAAGGCTGGGTCACAGCAGTTTGCTGCAATGCAGAACACAGACTTTATTCCTGAAGAGGGAAAACATTAATAAAAAACAATTTTACATCAGGAGAAATATTTTAAAAACTGAACTTTAATCCTAACCACTGGAGAGTTCCATTTACAAAATCTTTCAATATGATTCAATAGAAACCAGAAAACCCATTCCAGACATAAAAACTTCACAAATGAACACTTCTTAACCTATTCACTTGCCCAACACTGATGGGAGCATCAAATACTCTTCTCTGGTAAAGTGTGTGGACACCACCCTGTAACTACACTGTTTCAGGAGAAGAGCATTTAATATAGTGGATTTCACTACTTCTCACCTGTTTTCATTTGGAGAAACGAAGTTTGAGTCTCTTTGGCATCTGAGGTGTCCAATGCTCAGACAGGAACCCCCATACCCCATGGCTATTCAACAGGTATTTTTAGAAACAGAGGTATGAAATGCTTACTTTCTGACAAAACAGTACTACTTGCTTTTGACTACAGGGTGACGTGAATTAGTTCAAACTTTGATTGCTTGATGGGGAAACTAGGATTAAAATAGGATGTCAAACTCAGCATTTCAGTAAGGTTAGAAAACTCTTACTGACTTGGAACTACTTTACATTCACATCTAGGGGAGAAAAGCCAATTTGCTCTTGATAAGATACCTGTATCTTTATTTTCTCCAATAGATCTACAAAGAACATGTTATGGATAGAATGAGAAGCAGAGTAAAATGAAAGATGGTAGAGATCTCTTCCACAGATTTCTTAAGTCAAGATAGAAGGCACCAATTTTAAGAGCAGTTCAGAGTAGAGAATCATCAGAATTTAACAGGTTTCACAAACTAAAAAAATGTAAGGACACTATATTTTTTAGCTGTAACATAATATGTAAGTTTGATTATTAAAACGTCAAAAGATTTAAATTTTTCATCTAAAAACTTAATAGGATATTTCTAATGTCACTCTTTAGGAAGTCAATTTTATAATTTTGGACAGAATTCTGCATCATAAAGAAACAGCATAAGCAAGATCAAGCAGTAGAAGTATCTTAGTAAAAACAAGTTTATTCATTTGTATTTTAGGTAAATATGCAAATAGTCAGCAAAGACTTTTTGCCATGACTGTAAACTTTTTATTTAAAAAAATTATGTTAAAAACCAATACAGTAATTTCCATTAACGTTCTAAAAAAGTTTGTTCACATCTTGAAAGAAAATACATTAGCAACATCTCCCAGCAGAATCAATCTTTAAAAAAGTAAAACTCTAGGTGCAGAACATTTCTACAGTGTAGTATCCTCTACATTTTAATTTAATCACATGATTGAATATCATTCATCTCTATTGTCTCTAAACCATGATCAAGAGCATATCTTAAATAGACGATATTCAATGATGTGTTACACATTGCCACAGGTACTAACATTATTAGAAGAGTGCACAACTCAGTTTCACTAACAGAGCAAGACCTTTCTATATGCTGCATCGTAACAGTTAATTTAGCTATATGCCTTTAAAATCATGTACGTTTTCCAAGGAAAAATACTAAAAAAATCCATGGTCCAAATTCTGCTCCCACTTATACTCACAGGAAAACGTAAGCACCATCAAGTTGTAGTTTATAGCTGAAAAGCATTTAGAGAACCAGTTTGTTTGTGCGTATAAGGGAGAGAAGAACTTGCCCCATGTCTGTAAACATTCACGTAAGTCTGCAGTCAAAAGTGCCAGATAGGCAGCCTATCCGCAGTACAGATATTTCATTCAGAGGGGTGCTGGGGGCAAGGAGAATATTACAGAACGTTATTTTAGAGGCAAGTTAAAATGTTTTTATGTACTTTGGAAAGACATATTCTCAGCTAGCTAAACCATACTCCAATAAAACATAATCCACTTCTACCCAAATACAGTACAGCATCATTTCCTAGCTTTCATGTTCAGACAAAGGAGTACTCAATTCAGCAGCAAGCCCATGACAATATTTCAAAGCATAAGAAAATCCCCACACACCTCTGACCTACCCTCCCCTCAACATACTGCTGATGCTAACAGGAGATCCTCATACATAGGAAGAAAACATCTGAAAAGCCATAAACTGACCTTGATTTGTGCACACACAAGAAGTGTGTCTACACAAAAGGTCATCTACAGCTTTATTTGTCTAGTTTCAGTCTAGACTCAGTCTATATTAACCACGTATACCATACAAAACATAACAGAAGCATAGGTGCTTATACACACTATTAAGTATACTTGGTCTCCCTATTCAGTTTGACAGTCAATTGCCCTATTTACATAAATATCTGTTTGAATGTTCCTGATCCTGTAAGACACCAAACATTGAACTTTTAAAATTAAAGGAGAGTCAAGGATGCTCAGCAATTCACAGGATCAGACCCTGAATCAAATTGAATGCAATCACAAATTAAGTTTGACATCTGACACACCTTCCTGGAAACATTTTACCCTCATGTTTTCCCTTTCTTTCCTCAACTCAGACCATGCTCCCACTATCGCAGAGACAGCCTTCAAAGTGAATAGGATCAGGCTCTGTCAAGCAAACACTGCAGTCTTTAGAAATGCCTGGTATTTACTGCCATCCACTCTGGGGCAGACTTGTCTGCAATGAAAATGGTGTTCCTGGTGTTGATGGATAGTTAGCAAAACCTTCAGGCTGAGCTGTATAGTTCTCCAGAGCAGAAGCAGAATGCGCCTTAAAGGAAGATGATAAGTTAGGAAACAGCACTGATAAAAACAAGGAAACAAAAATCTAAATTAAGCAAAATTTCAGCCACAATACCAGTCCTACTCAAGCCATAACAAATGGATTATAATCTGAAGTGTGCAAAGAATAGAGATGAGCAATGCATCTATACACAGATGTTAAACTCTAGTGCAACTATTGCTCTGAAATACCAGAGAATGAAAAAAGCAGTTGGATTAAGGGGGAAAACAAAGAAGTGTTAATGGCATTTACTTTCCAGTGGAGTAAGCACCAGCTGATTTGGAAGGCATAGCTTAATCAGGAGCTATAATATTTTAGTGACTTTGAACTTTTCTACTCTTCATTGCTCAAGCAAGTAAGTGTTAATTTTAGTGACTGGATCTTATAAATAAGAAAAATTGTATTCTCTGAATGCAATCTGCATACATTTCTACAGAACAAATAGATTCCTGAGCTGCAAAAGCAGCATGGCCTAGGCAAAGTAACTTACTTCTTCCAATCCCCTGATATTTAAAAGACATCTGACAATATGCTGCACTCTGAACAGTACTTAGACACGTGCTCCATTTCAACAACTGATGTGTCACAGAAGAAAGAAAACATTAAGTCAAGACACTCAGCTCTCTCCTTTAGCATTTTGTAGAGAAGGAAAAGTTTTTTACAAGAATCCTTAATCTGTACAGAGGCTGCTTTTAACAAAGGACAAACTATACACATAAACACAAAGTCTGATTATAGTCTCAGTTAACTTATATAGGTTGATGGGTGAAACAAGCTGTTTCATGGACAATTGACAATGAAACTACGCATTACCCAAAGCCACTTCAAGCTTATATTACAATTCTATTTGTGGGAACTATCAAGAGAAAGGCAAAACCACAACAGACACAAATTCAAGACAATCTGATTACATGTGAAGAGGCACGTAACTCACAACAAAGGGTCCACAGAAATCTCTAAGTTACTCAAATGTAAGACTGGAACTGAGCACAAATTTTGCAATGGTATGGTCAGCTCATTAGATTTAACACAAGCCCAGGAAAAAAAAATAATTTCCACTACCTTTTCTTTTACTTCTTCCCATTTAACAAAGAGTTTTAGATAAGGTTTAGTCTCATTTATGAAGCATTGTACACTGGCCTTGAGTAAGAAGGTAATACAAGTAGGTTTTTATCATCATCCTTACAATCAGTTCTCACACAGGTTAGGGGTTTTTCGTCATTTACTGACTTAAACTAATCCCAACGAGTTAACAGGCAAATACATGCTCAAGAGGTCACTGGAAGAAGAACAGTATTAACAAATAGGCACGTTACCTGTAGTAGTGCTGACTGTGCAGCTGCACTGTGCTGCAATTCCTGTAAGGAAGATTGGGCGGCACTTTGGGGAAAGCCAGGGATACCAGGGAGAGATAAAAGACCAGGAAAAACTGCATTTCCTGGTGTCTGTAGTCCAGAAGTCAACCTGAAAGAATGTCAAAATGAGGCTATTATTAGGAACATCTTCACCATGTCTTATTCTGTTTCACTCTCTATAAGCTTATGTCTGCATAAAATACAAAAGCACTTCTTTTTCTAAATCTCATGAAGGCCAGAATTTCTAAACCGAAGTACAGTCTTTACCCACCTAAAAATTATTCATAAACACACAAGATTGTCTGGAACACACTTAAGGGGAATCAGAATTTCTGTTTTGTACCTAAACTGTGCCTACAGTTCACACGCAAAAACAACCTTACAGACAAGAATTTATGCTGAGTACTTCCTTAAAACATCTGAGATATTGTCTGCTGTTACTTGTATGTGTTAATGGATGCCCACGTGGAATCTATTCTTGTAAAAGCCTAGGAGGTGCCAAGTATCCTCATCTGGGAAATAAAATCACTGAGCATCTCACTGGATTAGACTGTTGTAACAAGGACTATTGAGGCCAACCTATTTAGTCACTACCCTATCAGCTTCTAAAGACAAGTGGAAATCTAGTAGTGAACTAACTTTAAAAATTATCTGCAATTAGTAACTACGAGTGAAAACATTGTCTACACACCTAAAGTAAAATCAGCTTTGCTCAAGAGAAAAAGAAATAGTTCTGGCCTCCTTCAGAAACAGTAACATACCCAGCCTGCGCAACAAGTGCAGAGTTGAAGTTTGAGCTAAAGGCCGAGGCAAACCCTGGCAGGACCGGAGCTGGAGATGGGGCTGTGGCAGCTGCTGGCAACGGTGCAACTGCTGCTACTGCAGAAGATGCCTGGAGGCCAGGGAAAGAAGGGAGAGCAGGAGTGACAGAGGGTGTGTTAGAGACAGGAAAACCAGGGAAGGATGGGTTTGATGATCCCAGAGGTCCCTGGGCAACGGAAAAAAGGGAAGGGACAGCACTGGACAAGTTAAGCGAGAAGGGTGGAGCGGAGACTGCTGCGGAGGCGGCGAGTCCTGAGAGTACGGCGGCGGTGGAACTCACATGGGGGGCGGACACGGCTGAAGCGGTTGTAGCCGGAGTGGCCAACAGAGACCCTGGGAGAGTGACGGGTGGGGTCAGTGCTGGGTTACCAGTAAAAGCAAAGTTACTGGTTAGAGACGTGAAAGGAGGGAGGCCATTGAACACAGGGGCAATGGGAGCAGAGGAGCCATGTGGGGCAAGGGAAATGGAAGCCAGAGAACTGGAGTTGTTCAGAGGAGCACTCAAAGAGGAGAGCCCTGACAGCGCTGGGTTCAGGGAACTGGGTAAGCTGACTGGCACTGAAGCTGCTGAGGTGTAAGCACGCCCAAGCCCTGACAGTCCTAAAGTGCCATGAGAAGGGCTGGCTGAATGAGAAGGACCTTTGAAGGCTGACAGGGTAGGACTCATGGGTTCTGTTTTGACCAGAACTGGGATACTGGTGGCAGCTGGGGCTGATGAAAGCTGCTGGTCAGGATTAGTAGGACTTGTGCCATGCAAGAGGGAGGCTGATGAGCCACAGTTGACTGGCATAATTGATGGTGAAGTGGTTAAAGGTGACTGTGCAGGCAATGTTGGAGGAGTGGAACTAGAATTGGCTACAGATGGGGATGGAAGACCTGGAAAAATAGCCAGCCCAGGTGTGGAGGAGCGCTGTGGGTTGGGGGTGGCTGATGGAGTGTAAGATTTGTTGACAGAGGAAGTGGGTGGGTCAGAGCTTTGATTAGCAAGAGCAGATAAAGAAGCAAGCTCACTTGTCACAGCAGAAGGTAAAGCAGATGAATTGATTAATGAAGTGTCATTTGATGTCAGAAATCCCTTTAAGACAGACAAAATTGGGTTAGGCAAGCTTAGTGAGCCAGGAATGGTAGTGGCAGGAGAATTAGCAATTGTAGATGGAACAGGACTAGAAATCCCTTGGGCATTGGGCGGCAAGGACAAAGGGAGGCCAGCAAAAACTGATGACAATGGAGCAGGATTATTAGCAGAAGCAACTGAGGAGGTTGCAGAGAACGGGAGGCCAGCAAATGGTGTAGCAGCAGATGCGAAAACTTCAGTAGGTGCAGGTGTGGCACATGGGGTGGAGGAACCTTGCGGAGCGGGCATAGCAGCGGGGATAGAAGCCAGCCCAGAGAAAACTGCGGGGATAGGGGTAGAGGTTGCACTCTGAACAGATGTGACAGGAACACCAGGCAATGAAAGGGATTTGATGACAGTAGGGGTTGGGGTGGATGGCTGAGATGTATGGATGGAAGAGGAGACCTGTCCTGGGAAAACAGGAAGGACAGGGGTAGACATGTTCATCCCAGAGATGAGTGGAGTTGCAGGTGCTAATGGATGGCTTATTGCCTTGACAGGCGATGGGGTAGGGACTGGAGTAGCAGCAGGTGTTGAAGGATTAGAACCATGAGGAGTAAAGAGCTGATTCACTTGTGCAGAGAAAGCTGCAAAGAAACAAAACCAGTAAGAATACTTGAAACTGTCAGAAATGTTTGAAATCAACAGAAAAACATTTTATACAGCATTTCAAAATATGACATACAGGCAATAGCTAACACACAATGTTTACATATAAACAATGAACAGCAGGGCCTATGAAAACAAACCAGAAAGGTACACACAAACACATCACACAAATCGTACACCATGTGGGCTAACACTCCTTTATAAAACACTCTGTGACATCTGCTACCTCTTCATGATCTCATGCAAAACAGTTAGAAACTCAAATATACTCTGTAACAACATCTAAGTGATACAGGTGAACACCCTCCCTCTGGTCCCTAACATTTGGCAGTACCCAAACCAGATCTAATATTCCATCAGCATCAGATCACCTGGGCTCCTCTGCATCCATTCTCACTGAAGGTCAGAATTTCCTTCAGAACCAGTTAATTCAATGTATCATGATTTCAGAGAAGTTTAGTCAACAACTGAAGAAAGCTGATTTCAGGTGCTGGTAGTTTTCTTTCCTTCAAAATCAGGTCATTCTCTTCACTGTGCTTCCTTCAGATTTTGATTCTAAGAAGGTACACTTTTAAATTCATGTATCACACTACAGTATTAAACTAACATTGGCACTTGACTTTATCAACAAGTATTTCTAGGAGTCTTTAGTCAGGTGTCTGTAATAAAGGCAATCACCTGCCACTAAAAGTATCAGCTTATGTCAATCCTACAAAGTAAGTTAGAGACATCAGTCAAGCTGCAGGAAAACAGGCAGGCACGCTGTGAATGGGGAGGTGGAGATTAATGGAAAGGAGCTGCATTTATGAACATGGGCATGTCAAGAGTCCCGATATGCCTGCCTCTAGTTTCCTGTAGAACATGAATATGTTAATAAATCATCCCTCTCAAGCAAACCTTGTGCTTTATTTTACTTTCAGAATATTCTGTTCAACTGTAAGCAAGACACTGATCCAACCAGTCAAACTCATCACCCATAACTCTCTAACAGCCTAAATGTCTCTCTTGCCTGAATTCTACATATAATTCTACACATAAATCCAAAAAAGTAATCTCTAAAATCTTGGACCTAAGCTGGTATGACAAACTCCCATTCTTGTGTATGTTGAAACTCTAAAACTAGCAAGTCTGCAAACAAACTATTTCCTTTGACATATTTTTTTCAAAAAAACCCAGACTGCCCAGCTCTGGATTCTGTTCTTTCCTCTTTCTGTTTCCAAGCTGAAGACTCTCCTAAAGATCACAGTTATTTAATCCTGACAGCCAAGATAATCACCAATGAAATACAGCTGCAATAGAACTCAGAGTTGTTGCTGAATTTGTGCTCCTAAGAGAATATTTCATTCCTTACACTGTATTCATTTAGCTGCATTAACTACTTTGTAAAATACATGCACACTTAAAGAGGGGTACATAAGAATGAAGTGATTCTCAAAACATTTCTGTAGAACCATCCCTGGACATAGAGAAGGAAAGACAAAACATAACTTTTTTTTTTTTGGCCCCTAGGAATATTTACAGTAGATAAACTTATCACAGTCATTTTATCTATTTGCAGTATTTGTTAATATGTCTGACTTAATGGCCAGTAAATTCTCTGTTTGGATTTGTCAAATCTAACAAAGTATTATCAAAGCCTGTTTATAAGTAGTTCCTAATGGGATTTATTATTATGCTTTGTACTAATTGTACAAAGCACCACACAAATAAAAACAATAAAAAATGCACAACTGTCTTTGTAAAGGGAACAGAGGACCTTACAGGGTAAGACAAAAGTGCAGGTAGACATAGTTGGATCTAACACTCTGGGATAAGACATTCAAAAATATCTAAATCTCTCTTGTATTACTACCTTCTTATTGCAACTGATCTATGAAATTAAAATGTCAATGGCTTTTCCAACAGACGTCCACAGTTTTAAAAATTGCAAAGATTTACTGAAGTATTTAAGTGCATGACATTGCAAAGGGTATTTTGATTTCGTTTTTAACATGATTTCTCACATACTTATATAATGAAGAATATAAAAAACTTTGGTAAGCTAACACAAAAGAATTGTAATGTTTCCATGCTTCTAAGTGACAAATTTCTGACGATTTTTTTTCTCCACTCTCAAGAGATCCTATTCCACATACTTAGCAGCTACATACTTAGAAGCTTATGAAGATCCCACTAAACAAATTGTTAACATTTTCTGAACAAATAACAAAGATACAATCAACACAAAAACCCCCCTGTGGATTTGCAATTTACCTTGATTTTGTGAAGGTTTTGCCTGGCTGGAAAGGTCTTCATTTTCTAAACAGAGAACCGCAACTTGTTATTGAAAAGCAAATGACACTCCAGCAGTGAATGAATGATCCACTCCCAACAACGAATCAGGAAAATCAGCATGAATATTTTTAAAGATATGCATGCTTTACCTGATGCCACTTGATTAGTAGTGTATGGTGGAGGAGCTGGTAAGCCTGGAGCTATGACATTGGCCATTGGAACTAAGCCAGCATTGTTGTAAGCACCTAAAATAACAAAGGCAATACACATCCCCATTGTCAGAAGAATCTGTATCTAGATGAACCAGTAAGAATCGTCTCCTTTAAAAGAACATTTTCAAGACTGTAAGACATTCCTTCATCAAAAAGCTAGACCAGTTAATTATTCAGGCTGGATGTTGGCTTTTGCCAATGTCTGCCTGAATGGCATGCATTGTGATCCAAATTTTACTAAGGGCAATTCTCTTGAGAGAGCCTGAAAAAGTCAGGTTTCAATTCCTTTCAGTTCCATTTTGCCTTAAAAAACTCAAAGGAGAGGAGTGATACAGAGTGTCTGCAGCATCACTGGTTCCATTCCTATTCCTAATTTAAAGGCTGTTGCAACTTCTTCTTCAACATTAAAGCTGGACAAACAAAGGAGCCAATCACAGATCAGTAACCATGACCCTTTAACACTAGCCAGAAAATACAGAGAAAAATGTCCCATCTCAAATACTTAATCTAGTATTCTTCAATAATCCTTTAAATGCTAAGAAATTCAAGTGGGTTAACAAACTATTTCAATATAAAATTTTTACAGCAATTAATGTATTAAAAATACCTTTTTTCCTCCCTTATTTTTTTGAGCAACTTAAACTGTTGTATTGCTGTGGTATACAGTTCTGATGAAACACATATGAATTTAAATTGCAGGAACACAAACACACTTCATAGTGGCCCTGAATTAATAGTTTAAGAGCATAAGAACTTAGTCTTCATGGGCAAAGGTAGCACTTGAACAATACTGAAAGTGCAGCAATTTGTCATATGCAACTCCTTTCTGATTTCACACTTTCACAGCAATTCCACCTGATGTTAAGATTTCTTGCACGACCTGAAAATCAGAAAAGCCACTAACAATCACTTCATCACCCAGGAATGAAATGTTCAAGAGGCAGAAAACAATTCATCATTCTGACCAGTGACTGAAAACAATCACATTCAATAGTTTCAGGTCAGCATCTGCAATCTCATTAAACACACACACACATGTATATCATTTTACCAGTTATGAGTTCTGTTGTCACAAGAGCTTTCTTACAAAATATGCTGCAGCCTAATAAGGCCCAGAAACCTCAAAAGCTGTTTCATATCCTAAACCTGTACTAATATTTATATCCTTTCACAAGCCAAATTTTGTGCTTTAAGATACTTTGGACAGGATTTATTTAATATAAATTTGAGCTAGTCTGCAAGTTTGCTGTACAGTTTCTTGGCAACAAGTAATTTCCTGGGCATAAATAATCAATCAGTCTTAGTTTAGCCACTAGTAGTGCCCATTTTTCTAAAATGGCTATAAAAAGTCTTGCAGACATCAAGTTGATTAGATGACTCAGCCTTCAGCACGCTAGGAGTTCTGCTTCACTTTCTTATCAACTACCTGAAAAACTCCCTGAAATCCCCAACATCAGTGAAAAGCAAGCATCCTAACGAGAGCACTCCTTGTTTTGCAGTACAGAATCTCAAGATGAGAAAAGCCTTTCAGCTGCCAGATCCAAATTTGACTACTTTACGTATTCTAAGCTTTCTTCCAAAGAAAGGGCAATTGCCTTGCTCCCTTCCAAAGATGTCTGGAATCAAACAATTGATGCAGCAGAGCAAAGAGAGAGGAGCTTACGAATAAAGGCTCAATCTTACCTAAGGCACAAGGCCAGAAACAGACCAATAGCAGGAAAAGGCAATCACTATTTCCCTTCTGAGACTGAAATCTACTTTTCTTTTAGGAAACTGTTTGCTCTCCATTATGATGGAGAGAAGGCAAAGCTGAAGGCAACTGAGAAGCAGATTATAGCCCTTCGGCAAGTTCCTACACAGTTCCACCCAATTCAGGGCTGTGGCTGGCCATATCCCAAGTTGGGTTCTACAGCAACAAGCCAGACTTGTCAAGCCAAAGCCCAAACCTTGGTCAAACGTTACAACAAAGCCAAAGCCCTAGTCTTGTCTAACACGCACAATGCCTCCCATAAATTAAATACTCTGTCATCAGAAAAGGATTGTGAATTTTTCTTATGGATGTTGGAAAAATAAGTCAATATAGTTCTCTTTTAATCAATTCTGCTGTCATGATAAGAAAAGGTAGAAACCAGTACCCAGAGCATGCTTGGAGAGCAGAAGCCAATTTCAGAGATGACCATGGTCAGAGAAACTGACACTTGACACATTACTTAAAAGGCAAATGCATGAAACAATAGCATCAAGCTAGAACACAGAAACCTTACTTGGTGCAATAGTTGCATGTGGCCGACATGGTGGGATGGGGTATGGAACTGGTTTGTGTGGATTGTACGTTGATGGAGCCTACATAAACAAAAAACAAATGGGAAAAGCAATAGTGAAAGCATTACCTAATGTTTCTCAGACAAAAAGCTAACTTTCAGATACTACTACAGACAGGCATTCTTCACTACAAATATATGTGACACAAAATTTCGTCATAATATCCATAGTGACTGCAACTATTTCGCTCTTTCTGAAAAGAGTGAAGCAAACATCACTAGTATACCTTTGGATTTTAATATAAAACTGAGCACAGGAGGGAAAGGGAACTCCTTTCTGCCTTGCAATTCTCACACTCTGCAGTCTTGGACTGACTTCTCATTTTAAATGTTTAGCACATTTAAAACTACCAAATATTTCTGAAAGTACCTATGCCTTTAAAATAATATAGCTTTGTGGGAAACATCTCATAATAAAAGTGGTAATAAAACATTTGGACAATACTTCAAAGTAGTAACAGGTGCAACTGAAAGTTTGTCCCACATGCTTAAAAATTTTGAAATACACATCAGCTGTGTTGTCAAGAAACATGAACCTCTAAGGCACTGCTGTAATTCAAGTTTTAAAGATGGAAACATTTTCTGTGTTCATGTGAGAAATCCTCAGAGAGGAGCTCATAATGGACTACTAAAAATGCTTTTAGTTTTCTCTTCTGCTACCGCAATTTAAATTCTGTCTTCAAACGCACATAGTTTGCATCTAGTAGAGGATCCTCCCCCCCGACAGATAAAAACTAGAGCTCATTTTCAAGCTAAATAAAAAAATACTAGGTCATATTCATTATAGAAGTTTAGCTTCAATTAAATTGCTGCTCTACAGTCTTCTGGCAACATAACAGAATTTTATAACAAAGCCTCGGTCAATTGGCTGGTGGTTGTTTTGGGGTTTTTTCAAAGTTTCATTTATTTATGAATTTATTAGACATACTGGTTTGGATGGTCCAAGTATACGGGCTGCTATTCCCTTTCCTTCATTAGTACACTCTTCTGTGTCCTTTTTGATAGGGGTTCCCTGAAACAAAAGAAAATTAAGCCAAGCATTAATTTAGAACCAAATCTTGCTGTACAATTTCTGCCATATTTTTTTTTTCCTGAACTACATCTGAGTTTGTGAACATTCTGAAAGTAACCGTGTTTGTCAGGAAAAAAAAACAAAACCAACAACCAACTGTTTTAGGCTTGTAAAGTAATGAGTAAGAGCATTCCAATAGCTTGGTTTGTAACACTGAGCTTTTTTAAAGAGAGGCATTTTAAACAGTACATGTTGATGATGAAATTCTGCATTTTGACTTGTGGACATGATAACACTAATTTTGCTGTCCCTTAAGTGTTCACATGAAATGCTTAACATGCTTGTTTAGGAGCCACACTAGGATTAGCAGTAGTATAGCAGTGACCCTATTAGGTCACCTTATCAACATACCAGTAAAGCTCTTGACACCTCTCCTGATTCTGCCAAACATTGCTAGAGTTTACAATGTTTTCCTGATATGAATAATGTTTTATTTATGAAGTAATCTTTACCTGAAGCAGCATAGAAACAATAGGCAAATAAAAATAATGCAAGTTCCCTATAAATGTGGAATGGGGTAAAACAAACCCAACAAACGCACTTTGGTTTTGATTCCAGTCCTCCTTCCATGTATATGAATTCTGGGTTTGGTTATACTACAATGAACCTTAAATCAAGGGTTCATTTGTGAAAAGCAAAAGCATAGGATTGTGCTTACTGGAAAAATTCCATTTATGCGGCTTGGTTTGCCCTTGGGATAAGGATTGCCAGGAATCATGCCACAGGATGATATCATAGCATGAGGAGCCTTACAACCTGTTTTTGAAGCCTGCAAAATAATCAAGAAAGAACATCATTTGCTATCAAATTCAATGTTCTAAAGAAACTAGTTACTACTTTATGACATTTAGACTGCATGAATCAACCTACATGGAACAATTGGAGTCTGTGTCTCAAGTCTTATTCCAAATAATCCAAATAGTATAAACTTCTACCAAAGTCCACCTCTGCTTATACTGAACTTGGGCTTAAGCACTTGGTGTTCTCTCAAACAAACAGTTTCCTCCGGCACTGGTTGCAATTCTGTGCCCCTTTTTCCGTATGTTCCTAATGCCTGACAGAAACTTCCCCTTTTGTTGCACGTGCGTCACACAGCTCTTATCTTTTTGCAGTTGCTTGTTTCAGTTTGTCTCCCACCAATAGCTCCCAGAAGTCCTCATGCTAAGCCCTGGCCCCTCAGTGACCATAAGGATGTAAACAGAATCCTAATAGAACCAAGGATAGTAGTTTATCTTGATTACCTGTTCGAGAATTCTTCTGCATCTTTTCTTCTCTGACATATTAATTCTGAACAGATCTTCAATAAGGCGATAATTCTGAGCATCAACAATGTTGCTGTAAAGGTATTGACAGACAATTACTGCCATTGCCTTTGCATAAGCTGAAACAATGCACCACTGCAAAGTGGCCCACACTTACTGAGCCACTACCCAACAGTACATTAAAAAAACATAATTAGTTCAAATTATAATATTACTATTGAAGTAAAAACCCCTGGCTTAAATATGGTAATTTTTTTTTCTGATATCCAGTCTAAACCTACTCTCAGTGTGAAGCCATTCCCCTTGTCCTGTCACAACACTCCAGCTCTCTTGCAGGCCTCCTTCAGGTACTGGAAGGCTGCAATTAGGTCACCCCAACTTGTTCCAGGCCGAACAAACCAAATTCTCTCAGCCTTATGTCTACTTCTACAATGTCTACTTCTAATTACTCTATTGAACAGCCCCATCAGTAATGGACATGTGCTTTACCTTAACCAGACACAGTGCTTCCTTCTAGGAGTATCTGAAGTTTTATATCCCCAAACACGAGATAAACCAATATAAGTTATGGAAATAAAGCACAAGAGATACTTACGAAGCTAAGATTTCAAGGGCAATAAGTTTATCTTTACTGAATGTGAAGCAGTTGAGAATATTAACTATTTTTGATGCTGGAACTGCCACTATTTTCTGATAAGAAAGAAAAAATGTGTGTATAAAATAAGGCAGCACAACTATTTTAAACTCAGAATACAACTCAGTAACATATTCATATGGTGTATTTCAGTGAAATTTTAATAGCCTCTCCCTCCCATTGGGAAGGAGACTCTACAGGCTAAATTACAAACAAGCAGCTCCAAAAAGCACTCACCCAAAGCAAAGAAATCAGGAGAGTTAACAATAGTTACAAAGGGTTACATCTATTACTGAGATACACAGGAAAGTAAAAGTCACTTTAGTCAGAAAAGATACCCTAATTTTAAGTATGAAGTTTCATAGCTTGAAACCACTGAAGAAGGAGATGAAGAAGAAACTTTGAAGATTTTAAAGGGTAGATTGACTCATCAGTTGAAAAGGAGGTGTCATAAAATTAAAATGACATTAGGAGAGCAAATTTATTCCAAAAGATTATGTCACAAGAACTTACATGTTGTAAAGCCTTTATTGCCTTGAGCTGCGGTTCTGCCCAGGAGAAGTATCTCAGTAATTCAACAACCTGCAACAGTAAGGCCTTCAATTAATCTTTTAGATATATTAAAAATGTATGCTAATAGCATCAACATGACCTTTCCACTTTTCTAGCACAGTGGTATACTGCTAAAAAATATCTGTATGTCTGTGTGTTTGATTGTTGGTGCCTACCAGCATCTAACCTTTTTATTTCTAAGTAGGCACCTAAAATTCTATTTTATGAGATGAAGATTTTCTATGGAAATATTTCAAATACTTACTTTTCTACATATATTTGCATATATGCATAACAATGCCACTGTTTTAGAATAAGTAAAAAAAAAAATCAAGTATCTCTGAAAAAGCTTATCAACAATCAGTATCCCAAACAGCATATTCCCAAACATACACCAAAAAAAGCCAGCAGGAAAAGAAACAGGAAAAAGAAAATCTATGTATTATCATATTATACATTATTACTACATCTCTATTTAGACAATACATGAAAAATAATCCTAAATTCCATTAAGATAAATTTCCACCATTTTCCTGACACAATAAAAATAAAAATGTAGTGATTTTGATGACAAAGCAACTTGGAGCTCTTTTTAATAGTGTCATGCTGATATAATAGTAAGGAATTAAATCTCCTCAGTTAATCAATATGAAAAGCTAATATGATCAGCCTCAGTATGACTGGCAACAATCTGTTTGTATTACTGAATACCCAAAAACAAAAGCTCCCATTAAACCCATGACAGTGTTGACTTTACCTGTTCACTGGAAAAGTATCCATGAACATATTCAATAGCTTTTAATTTGTACTCAGTCAATACAGCCTAAAAGATACAGAATAAAAAAGATGCATGATTAGTGACTCAAAATTATAATTTTAGCACAACCATCTGCTAATCTATTAATCTAAAATCTGCCCCTACAAAGTGACACTTCTATCAACTGCACTGCAGCACTTTGAAGCAAAAGTACATTCCTTAGGTAATTGAGAACAGGGAAGAGCAGAAATACTTGATTAAATTCTTCTGTTAAAAAAATACTCATTTTTTAATTTACTTAATTTTGCTTTTTTGTTGTTGCTTATAACTGAGAGAACATCATCACTCTCTTTTTGCTCCAGTGATTTACGTCAACTTTCAGTTAAACAAGATAACACAGTTGATTATTCAGGCAATCTTTTTGCACGGCCCCTGTAAACTAAGTAGCAAAGTATTTTACCTCAGCGAATTTATGAAGAAATTGGATAATGAGCGTATACAGACAGAATTAAATATACAACAAAGCTTGCACCAGAGATGGATGCTGTCTTACCATCATCCTCACACATTTCAAATTTTAACATGCAGTCATACAAAACAAACAAGGCACAGTACTTTAATGCAGCACTGGCCTTTTGACTTTGTGGCAAGACAGTTTTGTTGATAACCATGTGAGCTGTCTAATAGCCAGGACTTCCTCCCTCTCCTGTACTCAGCTCTCTGTGACAGGTACAAGATGTAAAGAAGACTGCTAACAGCTGAATTCCTGCCCCAGGCTGCTGAAAACACCTTTCTTCCACAGTTTCCAAGTTCCCCCTCTGATGCTAGATCTTGTGTATTCTCAAACCACCTTTAGCTTTATCCCCACACCCACTTCTATCCTTCTCCCAACAGCCCTAAAATCTACCCTCACCCTTGCTTTTTTGTTCCTGTCCCTCCACATTGACAGACATGGTCTCCAGCACTGCAGCTTGACTGTGAGTGAGTAGCAAAGGTGCACAGAAATCCACTTAGATACTGTTTGAGGCAACCTTCTTCCCTTCCATACCTCATTAACAGACAAACACAGACACACTGCAGTCACAGGGGAGAAAGAATTTCTCCCTTCATGCTCATTTTTTCTTCTGTCCTTTCCTCCTCTTCATGTATTTTGAAAAAAAAGCAGGGTATGTCATATTTTTTACCAAAACAAATGTTACTTTTCCTTCTTAAATCAACAACTGAATGACTTTGTAACAAGAGCACAAACAGAAAGCACTGCTATGCATATTTATGGAAGGAACAAACAAACAAAACCCCCAAAGTTTATTTTGCTAGTAATTGTAAATACATATAGTGAAAAACAGAAGTAAGCTAAGCATGAAGACATTTAAATAATTGTTCTTGCTAAATGTGGGACTGAAAATGGAACATGCCAACACAACAAACTTGCAAATCACATAATAAAGAAGGTTCTACCACAGAGGTAGAAATGAAGCTTAAACAAAAACATAGCAACAAAGACACAAAATCAGCATTTGGACCATGAATGTTACACTGCAACAGCACAACTATTATTAACACAGCACAGCACTGACCCTTAGATCAACAGCAAGGTGGAATACAGGAATAGAGGCAGATAACATAGAGGAAACATAATTGCCTAAAATCACATGTCTAAACCCTTTTGTCTGAAGTCTTTAGTAATCACAGAGCGTATTCTGAAGGACTGCACTGCAGTCATATAATTGAAGCACTACTCCCTCCCACCATCAATTATCAGAGAAAGCATTCATGTGCAAGTCGTTCCTTGATTTTTTTTTCGTTCCCAGATTTTGCACTCAAATTCATAAGTTGGGAGGGAAGTCCTCATCCTGAAATATCTTAGACTGTCATGTTTTCAGCTGTTTTATAAAGGAGACTTTATAACCATGACCTTATGCAAAAATGTAGTTGTGACAACAAAGACTCACCCCTGGGGCTTCTGTTGAACAGTTCTATACCACAATATGGTTTTATACCTCAATATGTTGCAAAACAATAATACTGCAATTGCAGCTGTCACTGCCTCATGCCGAAGAGAAACTGAACTGAATCTCAGCTCCAGTACCCGAGTCCAAATAAAGGAAATTTACCTCTCCTAGAGAAACCAACATAACAAAAAACCCCACTTATTACGAAAAAGCTATGGATCGCTGTTCTGCCACGAGTAATCTCATCTAAAACAAGCCCCTCATCGTCACACCAAGACAGTTTCAGCAGGTTAACTGCTCTACTGTGACTCTTAAAAAACCTCTGCTTAACTGCAACAAAATACATCCTCACAGGTTTCTGCTTCCTAGGCAAAACAAGAAACATTAATCTCAAAGGTTCTGATTTTTAATCTCTCCTTTTCTCCTTCTACCAATTTGGGGAAGTGTGCCAACCACTAACTTCGAGCTTTCCTGTTAAAAGCAGGCCTCTTGTGCAGAGAGGAACCAGAGCCCCGCCAGACACGAGGAAGCCCAGGTTTGTATCTCTGCTCCCCACAACTAGCAGTACTTGGCTCGGTGAGGTTTTAAACAGGAGATGCAGAAGCACAGCTTAGAGCTCATATCAAAATGCAGACTTAACACCCCAGAGGAAGAAGGTGGGCACACACTCCTGAACTGTGGGAGAAGTGACTTCCACAAGGACAAAAGAGTGCAGCTTAGGAATCAGCATTCTCACGTCCTATTTGTGCGCTGTACCTCCTAAATCAGTGTATAAGAGGTGGATACTTCACACTGACACCGCTCGGGCCAAGCAAACGCAGCCCCTCCCTCGCAAATAAGAGGTGCTTGGCTACTTTGTTTTCATTTCTCATCTTCCTTGGAAGAGAAAATGCTGCAGTAATCTTATCCAAGTGCTAATTTCAAACGACGACTCAAGATCATCCAGTCCCGACACCCTCTGCCATGGGCAGCGACACCTCCCACTAGACCGGGTTGCCCAAGGCCTTGTCCAACCTGGCCTTGAACATTGCCAGGATTGGAGCATCCACCACCTTCCTGGGCAACCTGTTTCAGTGTCTCACCACCCTCATAGTACAGAATTTCTTCTTAATATCTGATCGAAATGTTTCCCCCTTTCAATTTGTAGCTATTAGTCCTTGTCCGATAGTCCATCACCAAATGATTAAACTAACACACAAAACGAGAATTTACCTTCCTAATTTCATCCAGCACGGTTTCAAATGATTTCTTATCCATCTCGATTATTTCATTCAATGTCGACACTTAAACGTGGAGGAAATAATACTAGTAATAAAAAAAAATCCTAAGTGTCTTTAAGCATACAGGAAAAAAGGATTTAAAAAAAAAATAAAAATGCCGGGCACGGAAGGCGGCCCGGGCTGTCGCCGGCCCCGGGGATGGAGCTCTGCCGCTTCTGCAGCGCCGGACACAGAGACAAAGGCGCCCGCCGGGAGCCGCCCGGCGCGCCCGCTCCCCGCGCGTCCCGCGGGCGCTCCGGCGGGAGAGGGCGGCGCGGGGCGCAGGGGCCCCGGCAGCGGCAGGAAGGGCGGCAGCGGCGGCCGCCCCGCTCAGCACGCGGCACCGAGGCCCGGCCGGCCCGGGGCGCCCCCGCAGCGCATCGTTCGCGGCGGCGCCGCCGCCCCGCGATCCCGGCGGGCAGAGCCCGGGCGGACCCCGGGGCAGGCGGGGCAGGTGAGGAAGGCGGCCCGGGAGCGGCGTGAACCCCAAGACAGCGCACCCCCTCCACCGGTCCCGCCTCCCCGCCGTCGCGCCCCTATGGCATCACAGCGCCGAGAGAAGGCCCTTTACTACGCTGCGCGACGACAGCGATGCCTGTGCAAAAGCGGCGGGAACTCCGGGCGGACTCGCCCCTCACCCAGCTCCCGGCGCCGCGCCGAAGCGCTGAGCGCTCCCTCGGAGCACCACCGCGCCCGCCCCGCGCCGTGCCCGCGCTGCCGCCCCTAGTCCCGGGCCCGGCACGGCGCGGGGAGCAGCGGCCACCGGGGCGACGTGGGAGGGGCGGTGGCCACGTGGCTGCCGTGGCAACCGGCCCCGCCCCGGGAGGCGGGAGCGGCCGGGGGCCCGGGGCTGCCATGGCCGGGACGCTTCTGGCCCTGCTGGCCCTGCTCGGCGGCTCCCAGGTACGCGCCGGCCGGCCGGGGCTTCGTGCCAGGGCCTCCGGTTAGGGCGGACAGCGGGGAGGGCTCGGCTGCGAAGGGCGCGCCCGGGGCGGCGGGACCGGAGCCGGCTGGGCGGGGGGTGCGGGCGGCGCCCCGGGACCCGGTGGCGCTCGGTGCCTCCCGCGCCGCTTGTGGCTGATGGGGTTCCAGGCGGAGGCTGCGGCACTGCGCGGCTTCGCAGCCCCGCTGAGATAATGCCTGCGCGGGGCGGCCCCTTCCAGGGGGCTCCAGGCGGTGTGCTGCGCCCAAGCGAGGAAAAAGGAGTCTGTGGGTGAATAACTTCCCACTTGATACTGACAGGTTTTCTCCTTGCTTGATTGCTCTCGGTTTTCCTTCATGATAGCCCAGCCTGTCTCTCCGCAGCTCTGTGTCCCCTGGTCGCGGCAGGGCGAGGAACAGAAATGTCAGGTGGCCGTGGGCCGTCAGTCACCGCGTTACTTCTTAGCTCTGTGCTGAGTGCTCTTTTCAATGCTTACCTTACAGCATTGCTTAGCTTCCACTCTTTTGCTGGAAAAACAGAACAAGAAAGTGGAAGATTATTTTTCTCCATTTTCGTTTAAAATGTATACGTTGACCCGAGTCTGACTGTTTGTGGCATTTTACACTTCCTCATTTCCAAGGTGTAGTTTTCTTTCTTGACCTCTACTTTTTTTCATTTTCCTATTTTCCACATCTTGAAGTGGCTACTGAATCTGGTGCATTTGGAACCTTCTCTACTATTTCCCTTCTTCTGGAGTGGGACTTATAGATAGCAACAGCAACTCTAGTGTAAGAAATTTCGGGGTGTGTGTTTTGCCTTCTAATTCCAGAGCTGCCCAATCCAAAGGACTTGATTAGCTTGATCAGTTTGTTGAAGTTTTCCCACTTGCAGTCCAAACCCCTGGCTACAAGCCTGCTTCTGTTAATCTGTCTTGTTAATTTAAATTGAATAAATGAATTTATGATGCTTCAGCACACAGTTACTTTCAACTGTTGTTTCCTTTGATCCCACCCTCATGGAATTTGACTACTATATATTTATTTTGTATTTTCAGGTTTTAAAAGCAGAGTACTTCTCTCCTTGGAGGGGAGAGCAACAGATGTACAAGCTGGACATAGGCTGGCCTAAAACTCCAGAACATTTCACTGGCCAAACATTTTGTGTTGCTGTTGACTCTCTGCATGGTTTGGTCTATGTAGGACAAGTGAGTGGGAATACTGTATTTCTTTCTGTTGTTCTTGTGTATTTTTGCCTTCAAAGCATCTGGTTAAGATTAGGATATATATGTGTACATTTATTTTTATATATTTACATTTTTATATACATGTGTGAATAATTATTGTATCAAACTCAGAGAAAATATAAGCAGAGATGTCTCTGCTACATCTCTTTTTAAAAGGAGTTCTGGTACATTTGTTCATGGGGGTTTTTTTTTAAAGCATTAAATTTCTGTGGTATGAATGCATGATCCAACTTAACTGAGTTACAGCAGCTTCTTCCCTTAGCTGTAAGATAAAATGTGATTCTGGGGCAACTGAATCTTCCATTCTTTGAGGCCTTGTCCCATGAAATCAAAACCACACAGCTTTTTCAACCAGATAGAGTAACTGGAGGCAAATTATTTCCTCTACCCAGTTCCCTGTGTGACTATCTCTAGGCCATGGATAAGACATTCTCTCCATGGGACGTGGTAGGAATTTCTTGTACAGTACAGTATGAGTACTTGAGTGCCATGCAGCTAATAAGCACTGTTGCAGTTTTTCATGTCCATGTTCCACTGGGCATGCTTTTCAGCAGGAGCACAAAATCACAGTTCAAACCGAAGACCAAGATAGCTGCAGGCACCCGGCTGCTCTGAAAGCTGGACTCTGTGATGTAAGGTTAAAGTCTAGACTGACTGGAAGGTTTCTAATGCTAAATTTAGACTCTTAACTCTTTTTCCTTTTCTAGCTGGAAAAAGAGTTCTGGTGGACAATGACATCCGGAGATTCTTACGGTTCAGGAAACATTGCAAAAACTTCACAAAGAGGAATTTTAAATGATTAGATTACTTACTTAATGTGTTTTCTTTAGAACTTTTTTTGCCTTTTCAGCGGGGAGACAATGTGCCTAAGGTACTTGTATTCTCAGAAGAAGGCTATTTTCTTCACGCCTGGAATGATACAGTTGAAATGCCTCATGGTATCTTTGTATGGAACACTGCAACTGGAAGTTCAGTATGGATCACAGATGTTGGAACAGGTATGCATGGTGGTGATATGAGAAATATTAGGTGGGGAAGAAAATGTAGTACTGCAGATTTTGCTTTAAACAACTCACTTATTTAGGTCTTTCACACAATTCTGAGACAGATTTGTGCTTTTCTTGCCAGGAACAAACTTCTTGGGTGCTGCACAAAATAGTCTGAAGTTTCTTGAGTTGTGCTGTGTGTTTGCTTACAGCTGCTGAGCTCAGTCAGCACTCTCTCTGCTGCCCAGAAGTATCAGGGAAAAAAGCCTTCTGGCTAGACCTAGGTTTAGTGGTCCTGATACAACGGATGAATATTGTTGTAGCCTGTGGATTTACTAACCCACTGTTGTAATCTCATTATAGAGTTTTGTCTGTTAGATGTATTAATACCACTTCTGAGTATCATATTTTCTTTTTCAATCTCTCCAGTCAGTTTTAATACTTACATTTTGTTTTGTTGAGACATTGTTGCATTTTTTTTTTTTCCTTGATTCAGGGAAATACGGACACACAGTGAAACAGTATAGTCCTTTGGGTAAACTTATGCAGGTCTTGGGCACACCGGGTAATGCTGGTTCAAGTTTGATTCCCCTGCAATTTGATCAGCCAGCAGAGATCTTTGTGGAGGAAACTGGAGAAATCTATGTTGTTGATGGAGATGGAGGAATGAACAACAGATTGCTCAAACTATCAGATGGTATGGAAAAATGAACTGTTGCAGTAGTTGACCACTGAAAACTGCATTTGAAATAACACGGCTTGGGAAAACTTTTAAGCAAATACTAGGCAGAACTGTCATTTAACTTTAGTTTCAAGACCTTAATGAATCAAATCCTGTTTTATTGCTTGTCACTTCAGAAGAAATCTTCTAGTCATTTGTGAGAAGAGGCTGAGAGTGTGACTTTGTTCAGTCTCCAAGAAAGAAAGCTAAGGGGGATTCTTATTGCTGTCTTCAAGTCAGTAAAAGGAGGCTATAGAGAACACAGAACCACATGTTTCTTGGAGATACACAGTGAAGAATGAGGAACACTGAGCAAAAGATTCAAGAGGGGTGAATTTCAATTTAATTTTTGTTAGAAAACATTCAGAGTAAGAGTGGTCAGACAGTTAATGACAGGGTGGCCCAAAGATGGTTTGCACTCTCCATTCCTTTAGATGTGGTGAAAAGCTGATGAGTTATGAGCAACCTGATCTAACTTCAGAGTTGGATATTTTTATCAAGGCTAGTCCTGCTTTGAGGAGCAGGTTGGACTAGGCAGTGTCTGGAGGACTTTTATACTTAAATAGTTCTGTGATTCTAATTAGCTCGCTCATACGCCTCATTTAGGGCAGTGACTAAGGAGTCTGCACATGTCACAGCTGGAATAAGTGGAGGAGCTCCTGTTTCTCTGTTGTGCTATCATAAAGCAGATAGTGTCCTAATACATAGTTTGCAAAATGGTAAATTGTTAAAAGTAATAACTTCAGGCAACAAATGTTAAAAATCAGTTTAGGAAACAATAGCATAATCAGCCATCCTATTTTTTTCCTTTTTTTTTTATTTTAAATTCAGTGCTTAACAAAACCTTGGGTTATGGCCCTGTGTATCAGTTGCTACATTTCTGTAACCATAATCCTGAAACCACTAATAACAATCCAGTAGTCACTGTAATAGTCATGTTTTTTCTCAGATTTATGTATTGGGAGTACTGTGTTTAAACAGTTTGGAAATTTCCCCTTTTACAAATTACACAAAGTAACTTTGCAAGAGAATGACTTAAAAGCTGGTTTATTTGTTGTTTTCTCACAGTTTGTTTTTTTTTTTACATTTATTTTTCATGGTGCTCACTGTTTAGACTACAAAGAGATATGGCTGACTGGAACAAATGGGAGCGGCATTGGTCAGTTCAAGATTCCTCACAGTGTAACACTGGATGCATTTGGACGGGTAAAGAGTAAAGGAATTTTTTTATTTCATCTTTCAACAGACTTATTTATATGTACTTGGACAAAACAAAATGTATTTCTTTTTTATTTAAGCTGTTGGGATCTGTGTTGCTTTATGGGGTTACAGTTTTTGGTGTGATAGTCATGAGCTGAAGTTTCATACTGCAGGTTCTATGGAAGCAGCTGACTCCAAGGTTAACACAAGGATCCTGACCACTTACACTGTCAATGTCCATGCAACAACAGACTGCTTCTCCTGCAGTTTGTAACAGGTTGCCATTGTGAGACTACAGGAGAACTGTGTTCTCTAATAAATAAAAGCACTTCTGTTTCTTCATGTAGAAGCAGCAGCCTGCTTGGGCCATTCTTACCTTGACTAACAGCTCTTCTGCCATGGGAAAGAGCATACCAAAGGATCAAGTCCAGCTGTAAATACCTATGCATTGACGTACAGCCCAGAAAACTGGGCTGTGAATGTGTGTGGGATGAATGATAAGAGCTAGAAACATTGGCTCTACTCTTCTTGTTTTTGTGTGGTTGCTTTCTCTCTCCTACTGGCTGCCTGTGTAGTTGATCCTAAAACTTGTACACAGAAGAAACATATAAAGACAATCCTGCTAGATGACAAAGTGGTGGTCTGTTATCCTCAATCGCTACACTTCAGGGGGCTTTAATTTCATACTTGGAAATTCCAAGTAAGCTTTAGGTGATAGTAAGGCTCTAGCTAGGTTATGAACATTACTGTCTTTTACATGCAGCTCAAGGCATTCCAAGAGTCTGCTTTTGCCAGGTGTTAATTGTAGCCTGGCTTTTGCTCTGGCAGTCCTAGAGAAGAATTATGCAGTTGCTTCTTAATCTGTTTCAGGGCAAATAAGATTGCTTCACTAGAACTCCACTGGTTGAAGCTAATTCTGCTGATGCTGTCTGAATCAGAATAAGAAGTGTATATCAAAATCAATTCTCTGCCAAAACTGGCAGAGTGGGAGAAAAAACAGGAGGAATATGGTCACTTTCTGCTGCAGGGTAACTGTGAGTTTATTCATTCAAAGACAGCGACTGGGATGAGCTGTGATTTTACTACCAATGTAGTGTTGATCATCAGTTCAGGTTGAGAAATAATTGTTAATTCATAAGAAAGCTAAGAGAATGCTGTAGTAGTGTTTCATTTAACAATAGTGATGAAAGATCTAAGGTTATGTTTATTGCTCCCTTTTTGGTAATACCCCAGAAAAGTTACAAAGTTTACATACCAGACTGATGAGTTGTCAACAACTAAAACTTCAGTGATTGTTGTACAAAAAATGCCTTCACTAGAACTGTCTAGTGGTATTCCTAGCTTGCAAAGTTTGTGAACCCAGTTAACACAGGGTGGGACAGAGACAAAACTGGTTAGACAAAACCAGCTAAACATGCTCTAAGTGTTTAAATTGCTCAGTATTTGCAGTAGTATTAGGCATATCAAGAGTGTTTGCAGATCATGATCATGAAATGAGACTACCACTGGAAAAACAAATGCAGGTGACAGACCTTTAGACAGATCTTCAGAATTTTATAGGTGGAAATATGTCTTCATTGTGGGGATAAAAATCCTATAAAATATATCCATATAGCCACAAAAATGAAGAGAAGGCACTGATTTCTCTGTTAAAGTAGTATAAAATAATTTGTGTATGTTAGCTACAGGCCAGTTTTAGTTTATATCTGGAAGTCAGATTTTCTAATTTAGTTTTGAGTGGGAAGGTATACATTCTTCCAGGTACATTCTTCCATTTTTACTACAGGGAACTTTGCTCTTGTAAGAAACAAATGCATTTAATTTGTTCTATTTGTTGACAGCCATGATTTTTCTTTTTAACAGGTATGGGTTGCAGACAGAGACAACAAGAGAATCCAAGTTTTTGATAAAGTCACAGGAGAATGGCTTGGGTCTTGGAGTGGCTGTTTTTCAGAAGATGGACCCTATTCTGTCAGGTATTGTTGAACAGTTCTAGAAGCATGCAGTTGCATAAATAAGGTGTACTCTTACTGATGAATTAAAATGTTGATATTTAATGCCTGCTGGCAAGGAGTTAACTAACCAGTGTAGTAAGGTGCTGGGTGTCCTAACATATGCAAAGATCTGCACAATTGCACCTTGACCAGGAAATTCTGGCTTTTAACAAGCCCTGTGGATTTGAGTGCAGGCTTGGGAGCTTCACTTCAAAGTTGTTATGATATTAACCTTACTGTTACACCTTCTACAGGAATAAAGATTTTCTTGAACGAGTTTTCTGTAGCATAATGTGTCTCAATTAGCAGCCATATGAAGAGCAAGGCTTACAAGTTAATTCTCAATGTCACATTGCATTTTTCACTCAGTCCTCAAAACTGACTTTAAAGAGGTTTTTTTTGTGTTAAAATGAGATGTCATATGGAGTTCATTGTTCAAAAATATGTTTGTCTTTCACAGGTTTACTGCTGATTACAAATACCTGATTGTAGCTCAGCTGAACATCAACCGGTTGGCAATCTTGGCAGCACCTCCAGTTGGCTCCATTGGGGACTGTGTCATGGTCCACAGTGTCCAGCTGGCTGATGAAACCAAACCACACCTTGTGGATGTAGACATGAGGTCTGGAGCAGTCTATGTTGCAGAGATTGGAGCCCAGCAAGTACAAAAATACGTGCCCTTAAGCTGATGGTTTCCCACAACTGCCATGGCACAAGCTGTGCGTCATACAAAACCTATGACCACATTTCCATGAGTTCTTTATAGCTGGTGTTTCCTTAGACAAGCACAGAACTACACAAGTGCTCCCAGAACTCTAGAGCTAAGACTCTGTCCTAGCTGTTCTGGAGAAATACTTGATCTTGAGCTGTTACTTGTTTAAGTAATGATATGGTGGCTTTTACTTTTGTTGCAACTGTAAAATGATAAGCATTTTCATTTTATTATTATTTTTACAAACACTTATTATTTTTACAAACACAACTGTTGATCTTAAATGCATGGAGTCAACTTGGGGCTCCTCTGCATAGACTGTGTTGTTAAATGGTCAGAAATGTCTGAAAGAAGTTTCATAAATTATTTCCTGGGAGAAGAGCACTTCATTTCAATGTTTCTTCACTTTTCTTTTTTTACTGTTCAACACAGAATATAAGGATGTGTCACAATGTTAAATTAGATGCTGCTGGATATTGGTGTCAGTACTGATACTGGCATCTGCCTCAGGTGGTTAATGACGTAAGTATTGAAATCTGTTTTCAGCTCTAGCTAAAGCCATAAAGTCTGTAATAAGCTTGAGCTAAATTGATATTAGACACTTCAAACTAAATTAAAAGTATGTGCACAGCAGCCAAGTACTGATTCTTAACTAAATCAATTCTTAACCTTATTTGATTTATATCAGCATGAGTTTTCTGTTCCATAAGATTTCATAGGGGAACATACTGAGGTTCAAGTCATGTAAGTTCCTCAAGAAAAACAAATTGCAATTTGCTAGGAAAGTCTTAATAAGCAGTAGGGACTGGGAGACATATGATTTTCTTCTGGCTTAATTGAAGCTCTGTCAGTTAACAGCAAAGCATCTGTTTTAATTTATTTCCAGAACTCAGACTTCATCAACTCCACTAATGTCTAGAGTTAAGTTTCTTACACTATATTATAGCAGATGTCTCTAAGCTCTGTCCTAAAAAATCCTGCTTCTCCATTCCCAGACCAGAAGGATTCTGCTTTCTTTACATGTTGCTACAAGATTTTAAGTTCACTTTATAGCATAGAGGGAGCCAAGTATGGGAAAATGGGATGGGGAAGATGGCATGGCAGAAATGAGACAGTGGATAACTGATCACCATGGTAAAACTGTGGATCCACATTCCAATCCACATTCCATATTTTCTAGCTCTTCAAAACACTTGAGATGATTTTTGCTGTTTCCACACACTTATTCTGCTGTGGGGATTATTTTAATGCTAATTGCCAGCTAAGAGAGGCAATTTTTTTTCTACTTTCTTAGAAAGGGAATATGGGAAATAGAATTGTACTGATGGGAAATACCCATTTCAGTGAATGTTATCAAAAGCAAATGCTACTTAGTTTGGTAGGTGCCAACCTATGATCACAGTTTGTGAGTCAGTAGATGGAAAATCTGTCCAGAAAAGTCAGATTCATACCTTCTCTGGAAAGTAACTCAGCTGTGGAACCTGACTGCCTGATTTCAGTGCTATTTGAGATTAATGCACTAAATGTGAATGCTTTGTTGTTGGCTACATCCACAACAATAAAACCAGATCCCACCTGGAGCTGTCCTCACTCAAGCCTTAGAAGCAGAACTTCAAGGTTATCCACTAGCAAATATGGTCCATCACTTGTGTGGTCTTGAATGGGAGCTAGTAAGCAATATTTATTTGCTGAAAAAGTAGCAGTACTTCCTCTAGACCATGTGGATATGTCCACACAGTGTGTTGTCTGGCTCTTCTAGCTGGTTTTTGACCAGCTCAGGGATCTCTGCTCTCTGTGCAATTTAGCTATTTCTTGTCTACACAAGGTGGATTTATTTTATAAAATTTTACTGTGATGATATGATATTTGAACATATCTTGATGGTATAGGGGGTCCAGGCATACCCATCTCTCTTCACTACATCCTCTCCTTATTTATTTTCCCTTTGTCACATCCATTTGAAAGTAGAACTACAAGCTCTCTGGGAATATGTTTTTGTGTTCAGTAAAGCAATATAGTGCACTTTTGGATGTTGACAAATAACTTACATGTACAAGTTTCCGTTTGCTGCGTGGATCTGCTCTCAACTCTTTTTCATGAGCCTGTGTAGCCTCAAGAAATTGGGAGCATCCATCCAGTTTTGTCTGGCTTTACTGAAATAGGCCAAGGTGCCAAAATGTGCCTTGCCACCAGGCATTAGGGTGTCTGTGATAACAAGGGACAAGGGATGCTTATTATTAATAATTATAAGATGCTTAGACTCTGGTTTATCTCTGTATCTATGACCAGACTGAGAAAATGATTTTGTGCACTAACTTGCTATTTCTCTGAATGTTTTCTTATGTATCACCTTGATACTGATCTCTGAAAAAATGCATAGTAGGAGAATTTGTTAAAATAAATTGAGAATTTCCCATTATTAAAGTCTTGGGTGCTTTATTTCTGTTCTAATATAATTACATTCCACTGTAATGGATTACTCTTCTAAATACAGGGCCCTAGGCACTTAAATAAGGTATTAATTAATTTCTGATAATTTAAATTACATTTAAATGTAATCTAAAATTCCATGTTATCTTTATGCATCACTATTTCTGTGGCCAGTCTCTTTTGCATTCTAATTTATGTATCAACACAGACACTTAAATATCTCTCATATGTTTCCCTCTGAGTAATTAGTAAAATGGAATAATGAGTTACATAAGTGCCAAGTTTAAAAAAAAATATTTAAACTGTATACACCCTTATGATGCTAGTAGGGAAGTTAAAAAGAAACTAACAAAACACTCCTTATACCAAATCAAGTTTTACTTTCAGAAAGGATTTACTGAGCAATTCATCTAGTTTTTAGAAGACCAAGAAGGGTTCTCTATGGATTAGAAATACTTGCACAAGAAAAAAAGTAACATACTGCAGTGTTAACTAGACAAGAGAGAAATCTAAGGTGATTGCTAGAAGTGCCCAGAAATGTAATTTTAGGTATTAAGTGCCAGCTTTAAAGTGTGAGCAGTAATCACTGGAGTATTCAAGTAATGGAAATAGAATTACCCTCTATTTTGTTGTCTCCAATTCTGCAGGCCTTTTTTTTTAATGATACTTTTCTCTGAGTAAGTACCTAGATGTTAACTGGATGATGTTTCCAGGATGTAAGACCAGATCACACAGTCCTCTCTCTTCACAGAACCATAGAATGATTTGGGTTGGAAAAGACCTTTAAGATCATCTGGCTCCAACCCCCCTGCCATGGGCAGGGAACTTGCCACTGGATCACGTTGCTCAGATTGTCCAACCACACCTTGAGCACTTCCAGGGATGGGGCATCCACAACTTCATTGGGGAACTTGTGCCAGTGCCTCATTATTCATGATTTTTTTGTGATGCTCAACAGCCTTTTTTTGTGTGTGTGTTTGTGCTCTCATTATCATCAGAAACAATATTTGGCCAAACCAAAAAAAGCCTGAGTCAGGTTTGTGCTGTGCAAGATCAGTTTAGTGAGGCTGAACACCTCAGTAAAACCTGAAGGGAATGGTACAAAAGTATGTCCGTGGCTCTGTTCATTGCTTGAAGTTCACTGCCTCTGTAAGTTCGCTTCCTTACAGTGGTTATTAACCTTTTTGAAGCATTAAGTAGTCAGTTATCTTAGCTGGCACTTAGTTTCTTAACAATTTGTATCCTGAGAAGCCTTCTCAAGCCATCCATCACCCAGCAGTGTTTGCAATCGCTCAAGTTGCCTGTATCCAACGTAAGAGGGCACCAAACCCCTGCTGATGCTGGGGGGACTCCGTGTGAAGACAGACAGACCTAACGGTGCTTCCTAAATGCTTTAATAAGTCAACAAAGATAATGAATTGCTCCAGACTTCCTTTCTCTTTTCAAAATAGACTGCTTTAAGCATAAGCTGATCACAGAATCATAGTAATTTTGGCTTATTATTGCTGGATTTATGTCCATCTTTTATTTCCATATTTTTCGTAGGAAAAAAAAAAATCAGTAATTCACAGTCCAGAGACAACTGGATATCGTGAATTGATTCTTGTAGTCCTTACATCCTTGGTTTCAGTGGAATTACTACTGATATGTTGCTTTGGAAACATAATAATTTATAATAGTATAACTGTAGCAGCATAATTATACCATGAGAGCAATGCCAGTATATTTCCCTACAGAGGTGACCCTGAGCAAGATTAGAGCTAAGCTTACTTAATCTCATTCACCAATTTTATTCTACCCCTCCTTTCTCAGCCTGTGTTTAAAAAAAATCTTGCTCTGGTTTTGTATTACTATTTTATTCTACTCCTTTGGGAGATTGCATCTGCAAAACTTGTGTTTTCCAGCAGTTGCCATAAAAAGGTTAGAACAAAGACTTTTCTTCAGGTAAATGATTCAATATATTTGAGTCTTTCAGTGTTCATAAAACATCAAAGTCATGTTGCTTATATGAAATTTTAAAGTAGGAACATATTAATTTATGCACACAGGATGATTTGTTACTGCATTAAAGCCAAAGTAACACTGATACAAATGAGATATGGGATAGACATACTTTATCATAGTATCACATTTTGAGTCTGAGGAAACTACATGTAATTGTGTCACTGGGTCTGCAAAACAGAGGTGAAGAATACTGCCCAGTTACAGCAAGAACAAGCCTGGTAATTCACTCTCAGCTATGGTGGGATCTCTTACAAACAAATTAATAACTGAACTCCTGAATAACTAAAGTCTATGTATTTAAATTCTTCTTAGTAGTCAATAAACATCATTATGAAGGGGAGGCTTTATTCTGGATTAATTTGTCTTCAACATCCTGTGTTCTGTTTTCAGGTAGCTTAGAGATTTAATATGGCAGGTTTTTTTTCTTATCACCCATAGAGTCATTTACAGATGATGACAGAGTCATCTCTTGCTCTGCTCCTTATCTAAACTGTGTAGATTGGAAAACTTGACTTGCAATGGAAAACTGATAATACTTTAATTTCAAAATGTTTTCATAGCACTTTTTAATGAAAAAAAACAATCCAGAAGAATGTTTCCTGTGCGACAGGAAGTCTGGATATTAGAACTGCCAGCACTAAACCTATCTGTGTGCTGTATGGGAGTAATACTATCTCCCCATGATTTGATGAGGCTGAATTTGTTCCTGCTACTAGCTCTCAGTATAGTACTGTCCCTGACAGTTGTCAAAGAATTTGGGTGACTGTGTGGTCAAGGTGTAAATGTGGAAGAATAGACCAGAATGGATACAGAGATTTTAATCTCTATTTGCTGTTGACATGCTTAGCAAACTTTTCATGCTGTTAACAATTTTTGACAGGATCTTAATCAGAAGATCTGGCTGAATTTAAGTGTTAGTAAATGGCTTATTGAAACACTCTGATAAGTTACTAGCAGGTGGTCAGTTCATTAAGGTCATTAAGTATTTTCATGAGATTTCTGAAATACTAACTTGTGCTTAGAAGTGCATAAGTATCAGAGGAGAGAAAAAAATGGCAAATATGGTTCAAGGAAAGAAAAAAATTCTACCACACACACACAAACAAACAAAAAAAACCCCACCACACCTGTGTGTGAGATTTCTGTAGAGGTTCAAAAGAATTGATGACTGTACCTTGCCAATTGACATAAACCATAATGAAAGAGTAGATGTATTGGATACACAACCATGAAATCTATTACAGGTCTTTGGAAGAATCTCTGAGCATGTATGTCAGAATGATCTGGCTAATAAAGTTTGCTTAAATCTTAAAAGGGCTTTTAGCAACATCTCATGCCTAGTGTCCAATTGTGTGAAATGAGAAAGAAGGGATAATTATGGAAGACTAATTAAAATATTATAAATGAAGTTAAAAACTAGTTCTGTGCTGGTCAATGTATTGATTAATGTTCTGGAAATGAATTTGGGAAGTCAGGGACAGAATTTACTGACAATACTAAGCTACTCAGGCTTGAGAGTAAAGACAAAAGCTGCAAAGAGTTGCAGAAGGATATCATGAGATTGAATGACTGGGCAATAAAATAGCAAAAGAAATGTAACACTGATAAATATAAAATCAGGTACAATTAGTAAAAAGAAGTCCAATTTTATACATTGTGATAGCTTTAATATATACTGCCATTCAGGAAATTATTCCAGCTCATAAAAGATGATTCTATGAAAATATCAGCTTCTGGACTCAGCAGCAGTCAGGAAACAAAGAGAATAATGGACGGTACTAGGAAAGTACCAGCTGATCAAACAGAAAGCTTTGCAATGCAATGTGAATTCCTAGAGCATGCTCATTTGGAATAGTACAGGCAATTCTGCCTCTTCTTCCCCCTTCTAATCTCAGGAAGGCTAAAGCAGAATTAGAAATAGTAGAGCAGGGGTAGAAAAGTCTGTAAAAAATCCTTGGCTGTATGCAGTTACTGTGTGGGGCATCGTTGGCATTTCACCACGTAAGGCCTCTGTGTGAACTTGCCTTTTCCCTATAGCTGCTGCTGTAAACTGGTTTGGCTTCAGAACTCAGTGAGGATGTACAGACTCCTGGCATGCCACAGTGGGGTGGAGGATACAGATGGGCAGAGACACGTGGTGTCTGTTATGCAGGAGAAGTAGGTACCTAGGTAGGTACTCTTACCTTGAAAGGAAGGTAAGAGTTTGCAAATATCTAAGATTTTTAGTGGTGAAGGTACTTTATGAAGAGGACATACAGTCACAAACTCAGTTCATTTCTCTTACTGAAAATCAAAAGTTGCAGCAAAGAGACCAGAGTTGCCCTCATTCCAGTCTGATCACCTTTAATGTTCCTCCCAAGGGTCATGCTCTCGCTGCCTGTGCCACCTGTCCACTGTCCCAAAGATGAAAAGCATTATACTCTCTGCATCAGGTACTAAAATATAAAAAAATAATAATTTTTTTGGTAACACATCATTACCCATGGTCTGACACAAACACAAAGTAGCACAAGCTAATTTTCGTTCAAAGACTGGAGCCCTTGAAAAATGTTTGAATTCAAATGAAGGTGCTCTTTAAATGTTTTAATGGTTTCCAGCCAAGACACAATGCTGATGGTTGTGCTGGTTTATCCATGTGCATTGGTGTAGCTGGAACAAGCAGGCAGAAGATGACTCTTGCCTCCCAAATGGGGTCTCCCACTGCAATGTTCATGGCAGTGGGTAACTGGTCTACAAGCAAATACCCATAATTGTCACTACAGGGATGCTGTAAAAGAGAAAGGAATCAGAGGCATGTGCTTCAACATGTCTATAAATCTTACAGTGGAAATATGCCTTTAATCAATTAAGGAGGAGACCTGGAGGTCAGGGGGGAGGAAAGGGGAGGGATTCTACTTAGCAGAGGGGAGAAGAGAGGAGTGATTGTACCTAGCAGAATCCACACTAGCTCTGTAATAAGGCTTGCCCCATCTTACTTAATGCCCACTCTAATTTCAGAGCTTTTAGTAATGAAAACTAGAAAGTTGTTACAAGAGCAGGAGATTTTACTATAAGTAAAGATTGCCATGATGTGCCTCCAAGCTGTTGCTTTAACAGGGCTTTGTGATGGATGATGCTACTGGATGAAAACAGAAAGAAAGTACGTTTGAATCATCTGTAAGACAGATAATGAGCAGGAAAAGGTAAAAATATTTGGGATGACTTTAAAGGTGGTACCTTTCAATTGATTTGAAAATGCTTGCCAGTGTTCTAACAGGGATGCACGGGGCAGCAGAGAGCTCCTGATTTTCATTTTGCCCAATCTCCTTGTCATAAATGTCCTTCTTTCTCACAGACAGGTGAGTCAGGAGGAAATACAGGCCACAAAACAATATTTATCAAATATCTTTTATGAATTAAACTGTTGATATTAATAGAGTCAAGTTAATATTTTCCTTATAGTTATGTCTGATGGTGTTTCCCCAGCTGACCCATGTTGATCTACCTCCAGAGCTCACCCAGCGGCAAAGGGCTGCCACAGACAGCTCCCACCATGTACTTACCTTCTCTCTGGCCTGCTGCTTTCAGTCACAGTTTCTCCATCCTCACACAGGCTTTGGCAGTGCACAAGTCTTCTTCCTTGCACACAGCTCCCCAGCAGTGCACAGGAGAGGAGGACAGACTGCACATCAGGAAGCCCTGACAGCACTGGAGGGGCTTATGTTAAAAAAGTTGGGTTTTTTTTTTAACCAAGCATTGCAAAGAAAGACACAGCTTATCTAAAGAGGCAGATTTGCTGGCAGTCTAGGAGAGGCCACCTCTAAAGCACAGCTGGCCACCAGGCAGTCCTAGGAAGGTTGCCAGGTGCAGTGAAACCCATGCACCTCTGCAGAGCAGTCAGTCATGCAAGGCATGGTGTGTCACATGGGCTTCTCCCTGTGCCCCTCCTGCTCCACGTGGAACCAGAGGGTCCTTCTGTCATGATGGCTGCTCTCTGAGCAGCACCTTCCTTCTCCAATAGAGAAAGCAATCACGCTCCTGATGTAAAACCTATCATGATCTGCAGACACAACTTTTGCAAGGAGAAATATTATCTCTTGTTAGCCCATCTGAGGCAGTTTAAAGCAGGGGGCAAACATTTGGGTACGCAAAGCCTTATGTAATTTTTTTTTTTTTAGATCAACTTTCTCATTAGGTATAATAAAGGATATCACCTTCCCCAGCAAATTTCAACTTGCTCAAGATGATGTAACAAATTTCAGATTGTATGGATTGCATATTGTATGTATCCTAAACACAAAGACACACACACTCAGGTCTACATATAACATATCAGGAGAGGTGTGCAGCAGATGCAGTATATATATATATAATCTAACATTCATACATATGTATGTTATTTTAATTTAATTTTTATTGATCTAGTCTGGGTCTAAGGCATGCTGGGAGAGGAGAATAGTAGCAAATGCTTCTATAATGAAACTGCCCAAGCCACCCAGCATCAGCAATAGCTCCCTGCTGTGTTTGCTCTGTACAGAGACAGCCCTGGAGGCCTTCCCCAAGGAAATGGGCTGGTGTTAAAGAAAAGCAATATATAATTCAGTAAGACAATCTGAAACCTCCATGCTTGCAAAAGGAGGTCTGGTTTGGTGTGAGGGATCCATTAGATCAGCTCAGGTGTCCCAAGGAATGCTATTTCACCAGTGTAACTCACTGCAATAATTACACTGTATGAGTTTTAATGGATTTTATGACATCCTTAGTTCTCACTCTTCTGCTTGGGAGAAATTTCAGCTGAGATAATAAAGGAATAATAGTTGCTTGACCCAAAATCTTTATCAGAGAAGAAACACTTGCATCTTGATCTAAAATTTCAAACCCTATGTTATTTCAAAAGAAAAAAACCAGCACTTGGCACTACACAATACATGAGATAAAAGCCTGCACGTTGCCAAGAGAGCTTGACGTAAGCACATTGCAGATAATGAAACAGTGGGAAAATTAATAGAGAGGAAATTATGAGCACCTTCTAAAAAGTTTTACTATAAACATACTTGTTAGCCCTTGGAAGAATTTCTTTTTCACTGCAATGTGGTTAGAGGTGAATCCAAGTAAACAAAACATTCAAAAATTAAGTGGAACACAGTGGCATTTAATGGAAGTACAAGTCCATGACACAGGCTGGAAATTCATCCTTTTCATTCGGCAAAGATTTATGCAAGCCTAGTCAAATTGAATGTGGTTCCCGGTGCACACACTTAAAGAGCTAGTACCAGCATGGATCCATCCCTAGGATAGCAGTCTTGAATCTGAAGTTTAAATTAGGCTCCAAATCAGGAGTGGCAATTGGTAACATCTAAATAAACACCAGCAGGCCAAGTGACTGATAATCCCACTGCTCATCCCTTGCTAGCCTGTGCCTCCTTGGTGAGGGTGAGTGACAAAACCGGGTACATCCTCTGAAGCGTAATAATTAAATGGGCTGAATCCTGCACGGCTGGGTGTTCAAAATGCAAATAATGCTACTTTTTAAAATTCAGCAGAGAATTTATTAGCCTTTTATACAGATAATCAGATGGAGTGGGGGAGGGATGAATGGCAAAATTGAAGCAATACTGGCAACCCAGAAACGGTGGGACAAATGGGATTGGGTGGCTTCATTCCTGTTCTGGGGAAAGACTATTTTAGCTGCTGTAGTTGGTTTAATTGCCTGGCCTTAGTTTTTTAAGTGGGTGAAAGCAAACCTGGAGCCTTGTGTTGGTCACTTATTTTTTGCTGTCTTGCTTGCTCCACAAAGGAAGGGAATGAAACCAAAAGGGAAGCTGACCACTCCTCCTCCAGGTCTCCAGGTGCCCAACAATGGTGGCTTTTGCTTTGCAGCAACACCCTCACCCACAGACCACGCTGAGGGGATAGAAGGGACAAGAGAACAGAACCAGCCCTGGACACTTCTCCTCCCATTTTTTTTGCAGCTGTTTTACTTGGAGCCCAGACCTAGACCCCAGCCTCTGGTGTCCTGTTCCTCTTCTTCAACAAGGCTCTTGAGGAAACTCCCAGGACTGCAGTGGGCTTATCAAAATACAAACTGAGTGATCGATAAAGCCAGTCATGTCACCCAGCCAGAACCTTCCAACATTCACCTTTATTAGACATTGGGTTTGTTTACTTTTCACCTCTGAAGTTAACTATCCAGGCTGAAGTCATCCATGCAATGGATTTGCTTTATCCTCTGCTTAAATCAGTGACTCCTAAGAAAGTATATTGTTTTCCACTTATTTAGAAGAATTTTAAAACAGGCAGAAGCTCTAATGCCTTCCTACTAAATATGGCTTTAAATTCAGCAAAGGTCACGTACTCTGCATGAGATAATTTCCACTTGTTATTCCTGTGGAAAATATGTGGATGTTTGGCTGTGCAGTGAGCCTGGAGATCTCCAAGGAACAGGAAGCTGAAGGAGGACCACCCAGCAGAGGACACTAAATGAGACAGGAGCCCCTGGGGAGAAAATAAATTGGTGATCATGTCATTAAAGATTGCAGCCATGATGCATGTGGGGAAAGGGCAGATCTAGAGTTGCACAGATGGCATTACCTCTGACACTTCCCAGGCTTTTGCCTGCTTGAGTTAATAGATTTTATAAGGTATTAAATGTGCATATGTGCATGTACAGTATTGTTTTCTGACAATGTCCCTTTAACCTGAAAAACCAGTTTGCAATTCACAATACCTCGACACGCAATGCCACTCAATGAAAATAACTGTTGTGTAAAGTGATCCCTAAGACATAGCTGAGGAGAAAGTAAATTTACAGTGCAAAGTGGGCTTCCAGAGTTACTGAGAAAGAAAATAATCCATGTCACCAGAGGTGGGCTGCTGCTTTGGAGCTTATTCTCTCTTTACAGTTTTCCTTACAGCTATGTCCAATGGTGTTTACAGTGTATCTGTTTAAGTGGAGGGGAGAAAACTGCTCACCAGAAGCCTCAAGAATCCACAACAAAAACATTCTTCTTGGTTTGTCAGTTACTTGTTTTTGTTACTTCTGTAATCAGCTCTTTTACTCCTTTTTAGCTTTTAATTTTATTTAGCTGACCTTGTCTGTACACAGATCCACAAATAGAACAAGCCAGTCTCCCCTCTCACAGTGTAAGATTCAAAAATTAGTTTTTAATGAAAGATGCTTCCAGTCTTTTTAAAAGAAATAGTAATTTGAGTCACAACAAGGACTATTAGACAATTTCCTGTACTGAGCTACAATAGGTGTTTTCATCTCTACACCTCTTCTAATTATTCACTATTATTCTTACTGCTTATATATCCTGATGGGTTTTAATATGCTTAAGATGCTTCTCCAAAGTATTTTCCTATATTATAGTGAGCAGAGTTATTATATGGTTGGTCCTTTCATCTTCTGAGCATCTTATTACCTTATCAATTAAGATTTTATGAGTAGTCCTATCTTGCTAAAATTTGCAAATCAACTTAACTTAAAGGATAATGATTTGATGGTAGTGTCTGCTGGGTTTTAGCTAAAGTAAATCAAAACATACTCAATGTAGCTGAAATTGTCTTGAAAGCAGAAAGGCAGTTGCACTGTGAATCTGTGGGGGTGGAGGTGATGAATTACACTGTGAAAGAAAATGAAAACCAGATGGCACTTGCCAAACACCAACACAGTGCAGTTATGCATAGTGGAGGCACAGCCACATAGCACTTACACAAACCTGTTACCTAGATCCTCACCAGGCTGCTGAGCAGAGTGAAGCCTGAGTTTTGCTGAGGTGTCTGGTGACATCGGGGTTTTGTGAGATGAAGACAAAGCAGCAGCTTGGGCTGAATGAGCCCAGGCTTCAGACAAGATGATGGACGGGCAGTTCGCCAGGACCTCCCCAGCAGGGGTGGCTTTGCCCAGAGCTGCTGCACTGTTTGGAACCCCCACCAGCGCCTGCAGGGCAGGGAGCTGCTGGCTGCTCTGAGAACAGGGCATGAGGGGGGGTTGAAGTCCGAGCTTGAACAGCATGGTTTTTTCTATTTTACAACAGCTCAGGCATCGCTTTGGTGGCCACAAATAGTTTTAAACTCACAACTTCAGTTGCATTATGAATCTAAGCTTGGTGTAGGAGGAATCCAGACTTTATATAGGAGGAGACAAAACTTGTAGGAAAGGTTAAAACACTGACTGCACTGCAACCAGGAATAAAATTGTCACTGACAGCTACAGCAAAAACAGCATTTCCCCCTATACAAATACATCACATATTTTGTTGTTGCTAATATGACCCCACTCACTAGGACCATAGCAAACACAAGAAGATGCAAACTCGTGATGAGGGACTGACATCAGAGTTGGGTTTGTTCTGCTGCTCCAGAGCATCCACAGTTTACAAGCTGGGGAGTGCAGCTGTAAGTGAACAGAAGCTTTTTGCTCAGCAAGTTATTGCTTATTAAATGTTGTTGCTTGAATTTCTTTGCAACTTTAAAGTAGATTTTCCAATCAACAGATGAGTCATTCCCCTAATCCTCTTTATTTTGCCAAGTAAGAAGACTCAGCTGATACACACCTTGGCATACTGCCATTTTATGATTCAGTCTACTATCATAATTGTTTGTTGTTCTGCTTTGTTTCAGTGAAAATGATGGATTATAATAATTGTTTTGCATATTGTACTTCTCTTTTAGTCCTTAGATCTAGAAAGGGATTTGGACCCATTTTCCTGCAGGTGAACCACAGCAGAGGCATGCCATTTTTATTTAGAGATACCTAGGTTAATCTTTATTATCAACATCTCTTATTAGCAGCATTAAAGAGGAAAATCAATTCCCAAGAAAATCCTTCTGGGCACTTTCCCATCAGCAAAAGGTCATGGCACTGCAGAGTTAAAGCCTCATCATCTCCACATGACTATTCTTGCTGGGTTTGTTCCAGTTAAAATATCTTGTGAAATGGTCATATGAGTGCTTTATGATTTAATTCAGCAATTTATAGAAGATTCCCTTTGGCTAGAATTTTCCACCCTGCAGCTGAGATGCAGTAACTGACAATATGCCTGGAGCAAAGGAGGGACAAATTTTAACTGGAGATGCTAAAAGCTTGTGTAGGTATGCATTTTTAGGGGTTCTGCCGTGCTGTGGCACCATGCATGGTGCTAAAGGGGAAAAAGTTTTGATCCATTAACGTTGCAAAACTGACCCCTCCTTCAGCTAGGGTGAATGTTGAATCTGACAACATAGAAAAAACTTCTCTGTGGGAGAGTTTCCAGATGAGATCTCTCATCCACCACATTGTGAAGGCAAGGGTCTAATTAGATCTATTAGCTGTGTTTTCCTTGCAAAACCCACCTGTGAGCTGGTGCTGAGATGAGATGTGCAGCTTCTGGCCACAGCCCTGATTTACACCTGCCTGATGCTCTCGATGGGAAAAAGTGTTTGTTCTTTTCCCTGGGCAGCTGGAGGAGGGTCTGAACTCCAGTATCTCAGGTTGAAAGGTTGGATGGCAAAGACTATGTCCATTCTATTAAAACTAACAAAACAGAGGGTTTGGTTCCTATCCCTGAGTGACATGGACTGTCTCACATCCACACAGCCCAGGACACGCTCCTCGTGTAGCACTCCCACTCTATCCTCTCTCTGGATGTCCTCTGGTACCCAGTTGGTGCCCCTTCAGCAACAAAATTATGATTTAGAGGGCTGGGAAACTTTACCTTGTTTTCTTTTTCTGAAATAATCTAGGGTTTGCTCTGCAACTCTGAACTTCAAGAACCTGTAAGTGGATGTTTTATTCACACCAGTGTGTGGCACGAGCACATACGACAATGATGGAGGGTCAGGTTCATTCATGGTGCCTTCTGGCAGGAGCTGCTGAGAAAAGACTCTCCCCAGAAGCACTCCTGGGCTCTCTCTTGGAAAACATTCATTGGAGTGGTCAGGTCAGCCCTTGAGCAAACTAAAAATTCAGCAGAGATTAGTTGGGACCAGTGCTCAGCCCCACCCCCTGCCCCACATTTGTTTAGCAGTACTAACATACCAGGAGTCAGCACCTTATTTTTGCCAAAACAGTATTACCAAATGAGCAGAAAAGGAATGACATGAGTCAAATTCAACATTGCACATACCCACTCCCTGCCAGGAAGCAAACATTCCCATCAAACAGTTTAATCCAGATTAGAAATACATATATATACATCTGGCAGAGAAGGAATCTTAAGTCTCTCAAGTCAAACTGCCTCCTGGGACTTCTCCTGAGAAAGTCAGCTCATGCCCCACCTCCCACTCAAGGTCCCATCCAGAATTATGGTTTCATCTTATGCAAAATACCCAAAGTTTTTGGCAGAATATTTGAAAATTAATACTGCAGCACAGTCATGGAAATTCCTCTCTTTTTAATGGGATTTTCTGCCTGGCTAATAAGCAAATTGTCTTTTAAATGAAAGCTGCCTCTGAGTTTGTTCTCCTGCTGGATTCCAGCCCAGTTGACAGAGAAGGAAACTCCAGAGAATTTCTGTTCTCTCTGACAGTGATCATGCTGTTAAGTGATGTGTAATGGTTATTTATTTATTTATTTATTTGCTTGCTTACTGACTTGCCATAGTTAATCTCTGTCGCCTTGCTGCCTGCTGTCTCTCCCCATTGGTTTAAAATGAGCATTGCACCCTGGGTTGTTTTTTCCCTCACAGTACTTTAGCCACCCAATCTCTTGGTGGCAGTTGTCTCCTCTCTTCTAGCCCTGGGGATACTTTTCTGCCATAATCATCCTTCATCTGTCTTAGGGTTAACTCTTGCAGTCCTTTTTCGCGAGGTGAGGGAATGGACAGAAATGGAGACAACAATGAATGAAAGCAGCACGGCTGCATACCCCAGCAGGGTAAAATGCTGACTTAACCAGCAGTGCTTTGGACAATCACAGTTTCTTCCCAGTTACCTTACTGGTCACAATCTCTACAGGTCATTGCTGTGCTCTGTAGTCACAAGCTTCTCAGACAAAGAGTTATAAATTTTAATTTATCTGTGAGGCAACCAGCACAGCAGCAGCGCTTCTGAACGTAGATGATAATTCATTCTGGCACTGTGCTGTGCTGTGTTAATATGAAAAGGCAGTGCTGATTTTGTTTATTTGTTTTGTGTACGGAGATTGATGCTAAATTTCCCCCTGCAAATCCAACAGGATCATTGTGGTTTAAGATAATTGCATAGCTTAGCATAGTTGTAAAACTGCAGTTGAGTCTGGCACTGGGAGCCTGCCTTTGATGTGTCTCAGGTTCATCTCCTGGAATGGAGTGCCAGTTTGTCCCACGATCCATCATTTATTTATTTAAATCTAAAAAATCAAGATCGGTTCCCAAGGCCCTATGGAATTGCCATAATAAATTATGCAAAAATACTGTCAAGTTAAGCCTCAGCAGTTCAGCCAACTATCTACCTCCACTGTCAGCTGGAATGCACATCTCTGCCTCCTCTGAAAACCCTCTTACATAAATGTCTTTTGCAGTGTGCCTGGAAAGTCAGCAACTTTGGTATCTTTAAAAGAAACAGTGGAAAAACCTCCAGAACCATCAAATGTAACACTTTGCAAGTGCTGTGCTTTTTCCAGTTACTGGGAGCTTCTGAGGAAAGGCCATTTCTTGGTGCTGCAGGCCCAATCCACAGAGGACTTTACAGAGCCCAAAAAAACTGAGTGTGTGACAGGACAAGACACTCTTAATCCAAACACAGAGAGTAAGGAAAACTGCAAGGGATGAACAGAGATATATTATTTCTGCTTTCCCAGGAAAACACCATAAACTCCAAGAAGCACTAAACACAGCTCTGAAGCACTGAACACAGCTTCTGAGACATCAATATCTTATCTCTGTACTGGGTCTGTGTGGCAAGGTTTTGGTGGTGGGGGGTGCTACACAGGTGGCAACTGTGAGAAGCTGCCAGAAGCTTCCCCATATTCAACAGAGCCGATGCCAGCTGGCTCCAAGGCAGACCCGCTGCTGGCCAAGGCCAAGGCCATCAGATAGTGCCTCTGGAAAAACAGAGTTAAGAAGGAGGAAAAAACACGGCAACTGCGGCCGGAGAGAGGAGTGAGAATATGGGAGAGAAACAGCCCTGCAGACACCAAGGTCAGTGGAGAAGGAGGGGGAAAAGGTGCTCCAGGCGCCAGAGCAGATTCCCCTGCAGCCCGTGATGAAGACCATGGTGAGGTAGCTGTGGCCCTGCAACCCACAGAGGTCCATAGTGGAGCAGGTATCCCCCTGCAGCCCATAGAGATGTGTGATGAACTGTCTGCAACCACCATTCCCTGTCTTCCTGCACTGCTGGGGGGGAGACGGTAGGGAATTCAGGAGGGAAATTAAACCCAGAAAGAAGGGAGGGGTGGGGGGAAGTTGTTGTAAGATTTGGTTCTATTTCTCATTGTCATACGTGGATTTAATTGTCAATAAACTGAACGAATTCCCCCAAGTCGAGTCGTTTTCGCCCACTATGGTAATTGGTAACTCTCTCTGCCCTTATCTCGACCCACAAGCCTTTTTTTTTTATTTTCTCTCCCCTGCTCAGCTCAGTAGGGGAGTGACTGAGCAGTTTTGGTGGGCACCTGGCACCCAGCCAGGATTAGCCCACCATATACTCCCAAATATTCTGCCTAGATTTCTATTGTTGAGCTGCATGAGGCATGTTTACCAGCATCTAACCCTGAGGTAGCCATCACGTGGATCATGTTGTCAGTGTTTGTGCCCAAGAGGGAAGGCTGTGTGTGTCTCATGAGACACATATTACGAAAACTGGCTAAGAAGAATGCTAGCAAAGGAAGAAGAAAATGATAAATAAAGTAGGCTTAAAATAGTGAAATTATTAAACTATTACTTTCAGTGTAGAAGCTCTAAACTCTGCACTTTTTTTCCCCTAAAGCCTATGTCCCTGGTATCTCCTGAATAACTTCCCAGTATATCCTATTTCTTCCTACTCTTGTCAGTACTGTGGCAAAAAAGGTCACAAAATGCTATTAAATTCCTTTAGCCTTCAAAACGCTTGGCTGCGTCTCGTCTGCCTGTTGGCACTGCTCTTTGTTATGCAGTAACTCCTGTGCTCATGAATTGTCTGGAAAAATGCTTGTGGGCCCGTTCCAAAACCATGCCAATGACTTTTTGCAAAAATGAAAAACAATTCTGGCAATTTCGGCTGCATGATGCACCTTTGGCAATCAACAGAGGTCAACAAACTGTGTGCAGCCAAGGATGCTGCCCATCCAAAAAAGCTCTTGACTCAGGGGACTCGAGATCTGCAGCTGAGTCTCAGCCTGTTGTCCATATGTATCTCTGGTCTGCACAATGCCTGTGCCTTGGAATGGATTCTAAGAAAAGTTCAGGCTGACTGTGGGCCCAATACTAAGTGGAAATAAAGCACCTTTTCTGAAATCTGGTTCCTAAACACAAAAAAGGGAAGTGTAATGGAAACTTGAGTGAATGGAGGCTAGACTTTAGCTAGATCACTAAGTCCAATTTTTCCAGATCTCATCTCTAGACCTTAGAATACCAAATAGAGCCAAGCACAAGCCAAGTAGAAACATTTTCAATTGCAAAAGAGTAATACTCTGCAAATCATCCTTAGCCAAGGCCACACCCCAAATGGGTTCTGTTTTTCAGTGTTTCAGTAAAGAAGCAGCCTCATGGGAAGGCTAAACACCCTGGGACCAATATTAAATATTGTGTGATAATGGAAGGTCACTTACCCTCTTCAGTATTTTCTGAATGAAAGACTCCTTAGAATGGGGAAAAGTAAAAGGCTGTAGGATCACTTGTAGACATCCTATTAACTGAGGCTGTTATCTTGAGATTTCTAACATGGCATTGCTGAAGTTTCTAAAACAGCTTTCAAAACTTGCAAGACCACTAAAAGATTATTCAAGGATCAGGAAGCACAATCCAGGAACTGAAGTGGAAGAGTCTGTAACTGGTTTTGATGCAATTACCAGCATGCACAGTTAAATCATACACGTACATGCTGTATGTTTCACCGAAGTCGTTTAAGCTTCTTTTCTTATTGAAAGGCAACGACTGGCCCGCCTTTTCCACAGGTGAATGCAATTTAGATATGTTCATAGGTAAAGCAGACACAGCAGCTGGAGGATTAATTAAACGTTTGCCTAACTACCTAAACAGACAGTGATATATCTTCATAGCATCTGGCAGTTTAACCATTCACTAGGCATCCTATAATTAGCATGCTGATGAATTTAATAGAATACTGTTCTAATATAGTGCCAGATGGTCCTTCTGACTTACAAGGGGAATGACAATCTCTGTCATGTTTACTTCAAGGGCAGCAGAACAGCCAAAAAGATCCTTCTCAGACTACAACACTGATGATGTAAGAGGTTATGTTTGCTGTCCTCAGAAAAAAATGGCTTTAAGTGTTGCTATGTGAAGTAAGCATGGTTCAGGAACTTCACATGGAAAGTTTGCTTGGCTTTCCTCGTTTGCTTCTGCTATTTGGTAAAGACATTAGCTTGCTTTCTGTGTTTGCAGAAGAACTTTGTGTAAGACAAATAAGCACCAATCCCAAGGTACTGTGGAACAGGAGGAGGTGGAGGATATTGAGTGCTGCTCAGAGAGGTCTGCTCTGCAGCAAGGCCTGTGAGATGACCCCTAGCCACATCAGTGGAGCTTTAAGTTAGTCCAAACATTACACAAGTGACTCTTTGCTGTAGTTCCATTCATTAGAGAAATTAACTTTTACAAAGCAACTAGTGAAATGGCAAGGAAAATAAAATGAGGAATATCCATGGAAGAGAAACTAAAAGACAGAGATGGAGACATATTTGCTGTCAAAATATAAAGAAAATTATTATGTAGCCAGCAGAGAATTTCAATAAATTTCAGTATCATTCTGGAGTTTATAACAGACTTTAGTGGAATTAGTAGTCAGACTACAGCAATCAAATCAAAGGATGTCTTGTAACTTAAAACCTCTGGGAGAAGATACCATGTGTGACAGATAAATCTCTCTGGTTCTTTCATTTTGAAGCTGGATGCAGCCTGCTAGGCCAAAGTCTTCTTCATGAAAACTATTGATCATGTTCCAGCTGAACTCCAGCTAACATTCTGAATATCAAAACTTGCTGTCTGGTTTTTACTCAGCCTATCTCTGTACAATCCTTTTCTCTTAAATAACAAATTATACTGTCAAAACGTCAGTGTAGGGACTCTGTACAGACTGCTACCTTATCAGCATAAGCAACACACTCCACACCAATATCCTAAATCCCCTGGTACAGAGAACAATTGCTTTTAAATTCAGGACCTTCCAAACTGTATCTAGACTGATGGAGATATCAAACTACTTTTGTGGGCTCCTGCAGTGATTCTGACTTAAAGACCATTGCACAGTGAGGATTAGTGATCCATGTAACAGTGCATCTGAGAAGGCACAAGGCCGTGCTGTGCTGTGCACCAACAGCATCACCTTCAGGCCTGGGCCATGTTGCACTTCTGCCTTGGTGCAGGGCAGATTCAGTCGTGTGATGGTAACAGAGGAACCTGTGGGCAGCTCCCACTTTATACCAGTGATTACACATCTGCGTGGCCTTGCCTTTATCTCACAGTGCACCAAGAAGTTCTTATGTGAACATCTCTCTGTTTGACAATAGGAATGATGAATGGAGTTGTTTTCTTCTAAGAAAATCCTATAAAAGCTTGAATCACCAGAATGGACTAATCCTTCCTTCTGATGGGGTCTGCAGGGCATGCTGCTACTCTCCAGTGCTGCACAACACGGGGTTTCCAGCATCTAAAGGGACGTAAGCTTAACTCTACTGTTCTCCTTCTTTATACTGTTAACTTTTGTAAGTTTTATTTTAAATGATGCTTTACAGAATGCAGATGCTTTTCTTACTGGGATCGTAACCGCCGTGTGCAAATCCCTTGTTGCAGCCGGCAGGTCCCACTTAGAAAAGCCTCTCTGGAGAAAGGATCCTGAGGAAAGGGGAGCCCGGGAGGGTGCATGGGTGACTGCCCAGGGTGCAGCAGCGGGTGGGCTGCAAGGCGAGTCGCCCCGGTGGCTCCCGCGGTGGCCAGGGAGAGCACGGAGGGGCTGTCTGGACGCCTCCCGCGGCGGAAGTGCTGGGGTGCCCCAGTACGGAAGGGGCAGGGGAAGGGAAAGCCGGGGGACGCTTGCCCTGCGTTTGCCGGCGGGCAGCGAGCGGGGCGGTCCGGCCCGGCCCGGGCACGGCGGCGGCTCTGGGGGGTGAGGAGGAGGCGGGGGCGTGCAGCCGCTGGTGACGCCGGGAAGATGCTCCTGCCCCGGCACCGCCTCTGCCCCCGGCCGGGTCGGGCCGGGGCGACCCCCGCCCGCTCGGTGCACGGGAGGGGCGCGGTGAAGGCACCGGCGCTCACGGGCTCCGCTCCGCTCGTGGTACGCTGGGGATGGCAGGATATGCGACGGGTTATTGCTGTGCCAGGCGGCGGGGCAAGGGGAGCCCCAGTTCGTGGAACCCCACCCCACTACCCCAAGAATGAGCGGACAAATACGAACTTGTTGGGGCGGGCAGGGTGGGAGGGTCGTAGGCACGGATGTCATGCGGGACACTGTCAAACGATTTGCATAAATCCGGGCAGACGATGTCGTTTTCTCTGCCCCGCCCGCCAACGCTGCAGCCCCGGCACAGAGGGTCACCAAACCTGAGAGGCATGATTTGACCCTAGTAAAGCCATGGCCGCTGTTACCAATCACCTCTTTGTTTTCCATGTGCCCTAGGATCATTTCCAGGAGAATCTGCTCTATGATCTTGCCTGGCACAGAGGTGAGACTGACTGGTCTGTAGTTCCCTGGGTCTTCGGCTTTCCCATTTTAAAAATGGGGGTCTATTTCCCTTTTCCCAGTCATTGGTGTCTTGGTTTCAGACAATTTAAACGAGCACCCTCTGGAATGAGTTGTCTCTCTTTATAGGAGAATATATATAAACATACCTGAATTGCATTCACCTGTGGGAAAGGCGGGCTGGTTGTTGTCACCTTCAGGCTAGTTGGTGATGACTTCCAAGATCCCAGGGCAATTTGCATTTCCTGTTCAAGCTCTTTGTGTAGTGGGGGCAATCCATGTACTTCAGGTAGCATTGGTGGCATGATGGGTTGCAGGGACCTTTCCTTTAAACATCCAGCCCAGCACTGGTAGTCAGGGTGCCAGAAGCAGCTGTGCTTCAGTGCCAATCACCTCTGACGCAGCTTGAACCCCTTCATAGGCTGCAAGACTCTCTTTCACAGTTGGAGTGTAGCTGGCCTCAGATCCTCTTGATACCTTAAGAGGCCTCCTAGACACAGAGACTAGATAGGAGTAAGGCAATAAAAGTAGGTATTTATTTGAAAAGCCTTCAAAGATACCCCCTGGGGAGCCAGAGGCTATTGCCAAGATGGACCCCAAGATGGATGACAGGTCATGAGTTCTTCACACTTTTATAGGTTTGGTTCATTTGCATATCAGGGTTAATTCTCCAATTAAAGTTTCAGTTTAATGATGTCATTTCCCCTCAGCTTGCCCCCCTCTCAGAGGCTCTTTGGTTTATACTTTTTGGGCCTAGGACGGTCTGGGTGTCCTTGGAGAGCAGGCCTGGAGAGGCTTTGTTATGTCTACCTAGCCTGAGAGAGCAGAAATAAACAGGCTACAAGAAACTTCGGAGTTACACACTAGGCAGTACAGGATTTGAAAAATATAAAAGTTAAAACCTAAGGCATCACTCTGTATACCTGACTCCAAAACCAAAGAGGTCATCCTTGAGTCTCTCCAGGCACCTTCTGCCAGAGGCTCCAAGCTGTGGTGCACGTTATTCACATCCTGTCCTGCCTGGCCCTAGGGCTACTGATGAGCAGTTTCTTGTTTGATCTGTTCAAAGGCTTGCTGTTTTTCTTCCATGTCACAAGGTAGAGAGGGCTTACAGTCTTGTTGTATTCTGAGATGTGCATCCTCCAAAAACCCATGGTGCCTAGGAAAGCCTGTGTTTTTTTCTTGCTGGTCAGTGAGGACATGGTAGCTATCTTATTAATCACCTCTGTTGGAATCTGTTGACAGCTGTCTTGCCACTTTACTCCTAGGAACTGAATTTCCTGGGCAGGTCCCTTGACGCTATTTTGTTTAATGACAAAAACAGCTTTCAGGAGAATCTCAATTATTTTCTCCCCTTTCTCAAAAACATCTTCTGTTGTGTTGCCCCATACAATGAGTCATTGATAAACTGCAAGTGTTCTGGAACCTCGCCCTTTTCAGTGCAGTCGGGATCAGTCCACAGAAAACGCAGAAAATGGTGGGACTGTACTTCCACCCCGATGCAGTCAATTCCAAGTATAGCGCACGTCCATCCAGGTGACAGCAAACTGTGGCCTGCATTCTGCTGCTAGAATAGCGAAAAACACATTTGCACTGTCAAGAGTGGAGTCCCATTTTGCTGCCTTGGACTCCAGTTCATGCTGAAGTTCCAGCATGTCTGTCATGGCAGCACTCAGTGATGGTGTGACTTCATTCAGAATCACAGAATCAACGAGGCTGGCAAAGACCTCTGAGAACACCACGTTCAACCCATGACCTAACACTGCCTTCTCAACCAGACCACGGCACTAAGTGCCACATCCAGTAATTTCTTAAACACCTCCAGGGACAGTGACTTCAACACCTCTCTAGGCAGCATATTCCAATGCCCCCTTTCTGTGAAGAACTTCTTCCTAAAGTCCAGCCTAAACCGCCTCCCCTGGCACAGCTTAAGACTGTGTCCTCTTGTCCGGTCACTGGTTGCTTGGGAGAAAAGACCAACCCCCTCCTGGCTCCACCCTCCTTTCAGGCAGTTGTAGAGTGATAAGCGTCTCCCCTAAGCTGCCTCCTCTCCCGGCTAAATAACCCCCACTCCCTTAGCCACTCTTCATAGGACTTGTGCTCCAAACCCTTCACCAGCTCTGTTGCCCTTCTCTGGACACACTCCAGCATCTCAACATCCTTCCTAAATTGGGGGCCCAGAACTGGACACAATACTCAAGGTGCAGCTTCACCATTGCCAAGTACAGGGGAAGAATCACTTCCCTAGTCCTGCTGGCCACACTATGTGCTGATACACACTGACTTCCCCAGATGCTTTCCATATGACCTTATCTCCTCCCCCTGTGTGTAGGGGTTTTATTTGGGCAGGACCAGGGAGGTTCACAGATCCCCTAGTGTTAACCAGCCAAGTGGCTTCTGCTCAATTTGCATCCCAATCCTTCCATGCCCCATTACCAAACACTTAACATAGTCTTCAGCAGTCCATTATACCTCTCAGTCTTTCCAGAGGCTTATGGGTGATAAGGGATGTGATGTATCCACTCAGTGCCATGTTTCTTCACCCAAGGGTTTATAAGGTTGTTTCAAAAATTAGTCCCATTGTCTGACTCCATTCTCTCTGGGGTACCCTGTTGCCACAAAATGTGTCTCCAAGACCTGAGATGGTGTCTCAAGCAGTGGCAATGGTTTACAGGGTATGTTGCCAGCCAGCCAGTTGCTGCCTCTACCGTGGTGGGTATGTAATGCTTGTCTTGGTGTGCCCACGGCAGTGATCCAGTGCAGTCAGTTTGCCAGACATCACCATACTGGAAACCCAGACGCAGCCCTCTATTCCAAGGAGGTTTCCCTCATGTGGCTCCCTTGATTGCAGCACAGGTTTCACATTTGTGAAACACCTGTGTGATGGCCTCTGTGGTCAGGTCCACCCATTGATCATGAGTCCATCTGTCTGTTGTATCCTTTCCTAGATGCCCTGATGTTTCATGGGCTATAAATAGCTCACCCTTTCCTTCCTAGTCTAAGTCTACCTGAGTTAATTCAGTTTTGGCAGCCTTATCTACCCATTCCTTGTTCTGATGTTTTTCAGTGGCATGCCTTTAGGCACGTGAGCATTTACATGGGGTACCTTCAGAATCATGTTTTCTGCCCATGAAGCATGGCCTATTGGCACACTGCTGGCTCATGTTCAGCCTGATGTCAATCAGCACCCCCAGCTCCCTTTCTGCCTGGCCACTGTCCAGCCACTCTGTCCCCAACCTGTAGTGCTTCATGGGGTTGTTGTGGCCAAAGTGCAGGACCTGGCACCCGGTCTTGCTGAACCTTATTGATGGCCTAAGAGGCCTCCTAGAAACAGAGACTAGAGAGGAGTAAGGCAATAAAAGTAGGTATTTATTTGAAAAGCCTTCAAAGATACCCCCTGGGGAGCCAGAGGCTATTGCCAAGATGGACCCCAAGATGGATGACAGGTCACGAGTTCTTCACACTTTTATAGGTTTGGTTCATTTGCACAGCAGGGTTAATTCTCCAATTAAAGCTTCAGTTAATGATGTAATTCCCCTCAGCTTGCCCCCCTTAGAGGCTCTTTGGTTTATACTTTTTGGGCCTAGGATGATCTGAGTGTCCTTGGAGAGCAGGCCTGGAGAGGCTTTGTTATGTCTACCTAGCCTGAGAGAGCAGAAATAAACAGGCTACAAGAAACTTCGGAGTTACACACTAAGCAGTACAGAATCTGAAAAATATAAAAGTTAAAACCTAAGGCATAATTATATCCTTGGATTCATCCCATCGATCCATCCTGTCCAGGTCTCTCTGCAGATCCCTCCTACCCTCCAGTAGATCATCACTCCCCCCTAGCTTGGTGTCATCAGCAAATTTGCTAATGGTGGACTCAATCCCCTCATCTAGATCATCAATAAAGATATTGAACAGGACATGGCCCAACACTGATCCCTGGGAAACACCAATGACTGGCCAACAACTGGATGCGAACTGGAAACTCAAGACGTGCATCCACCTTTGCAGGCCATGAGGCTCCCCCAACTTTGCTGTGACAGTAGCCCAGCTTTTATACTGTTAAACAAACAGGCTGACTAAATTTCTAATATCATTCTCCTGCTGGCTTTCTCCCAAAGCCTGGCCAGGGCTCAAGGAGAAACTAAGGGAGTTGTCTTTGATCCTATACCCCCCTAATTAGGCCAGAAGTGGCCTTATCTGGTTATTTCCTAGATATGGAAAGGTAAATACATATTTTGCCAATAAATGGACACCTATAAAATGACTTTGTTAATGAATGAATATATATACAACATTTGGTTGGAAGGTTCATCTATAGGTCAGCTTTGGCTCAGGGCCTGTTATTCAGGCCTTAGTACTTCAGTTGCTAAATAATGGGAATATGTTTCTGGCCCTAGCTGTGCAAATTTCAGCCATACCTGTGATGTGCACTGGACACTGTCTGGACTTTCAGGGAATCTCTTATCCTCTGAAAAAATGATCTCTAGCATAGCTAATTCCCTCAGGCATCGGATACCTTGCTCCATAGTGTTCCAGTGTCCTTGCTGCACATGGAGGTCCTCCTTACAAAGGCATCTTTCTCTCACACTTGCCAGCAGTTACTGCCAGAGGCTGAGAGTTTCCCATTTTTTCCTGATCCCCTGGTCAATGACTACATCCCAGGACAGGGATACCATTTGCTTGACCTCACTTTTGTCCAGAATGGTGTCACTGGCTGCAGTGTCCCAGATGCGGAGCAGCCAGGTCAGGATGGACTTGTCTGTCTCTCCGCAGATCACACAGCTCACTCAGGGATAGAGAGTGGGTGATGATCTCCGGCTCTGTCTCTTCTGCTGAGTGTGAAGGTCCAGCTACCTCTTCATCAGTCACTATGTGGACTGATTTGCTCTTAGATTTCTTTTTCTGAATGGGGGCAACTGCTACCAGCTTAGGCTGTCATGGCTCAGTGACAATTTGTGTGGACACAGTGACTGTTGTTTTGGTTCCTTTTCCCCCTGGCCCAGTGATGGTTTGTGTTGACATAGTGCTCGTTGATTTGTTTCTTTTCTCCTCCTCCTGAAGGTGCTGTACCATATCAGTGTCCAGTAGGTAGTGGCCAGGGCCCAGCAGTTGCAGTGAGCTGTCCATCTCTGGACCTGTCAGAACATTTTCCCTTCACTGGTGGTAAACAAAAAAACCAACTCTCAGTCCAGAGCTACAAAGGAGGCTGCTATCACCTAAAGGTGCTTCAGTCCTGCTTGCTTTCTTGGTAGTCCTCATCTAGAATCCTCTCCTCTCTCTCATGAGTTACCTGCCAGAGGGTCAGCTGGTCTCTGGTCTTTAGCAGAAACACCTGGTTCAGCACAGCTGTAACTCTTCAAGGTCGAGGCTGCCTACCTGCTGCCTTGTTCTCCTACACTTCACGTACCTTATTACTTTAGCAGGGTCCTGCAGTTGTTCAGGGGTGAACTTCCAGATCACTGGAGGAGAAAATTTTTCCAAGTACTGCCCCATATCCTTCCACATACTGTGCCACTCAGGATTATCCACTTCCAGAGCAGGCCTCCAGAGAACTTCCCTGGAAGCCTCTGTCCTGACTCCAAGCATGGTGTAGACAGTGCAGGCCGTACAGAGAAAACACAGCAGAACTAACAACAAGATTATGCTGTCCTTAACATCTAGAGGAAACTAAGTATTTTCAAAAACTGCTCTATCAGGCCTGAAGGGATGGAAGAAGACATTCTCTCCTCTTCCCCCCACAGGATGGGTGCAATTATTAATGAGGCCCCAGAGGTGACAGCTCAGACCAGGACAGGTAAACAAGACCGAATATACCTTCCAAATGAAACTCATTGGCTGTGATGTTATTGTCCCTTAAACACAGTGTATCAGCAACGTGAGTGACCAAGATACAGACCCAGACCAGCAGGGAATCTGAATCATTTATTCAAAGAAACAAGCTGTTTTATACACTTTTTCAAGGCACAGTATTTCTCACTACGTGACCCGTGTTGCCACGTCAGCAACACACTTTCTAAATGTCCCTCTATGGGATGATCACTCGCTGTTCACCCGTCTGTCAGCTCCTGGCAGGCTCCTCTCCGTAGGGGTCTGCCGTGTGACACCTCCTCCCCCCAGGGTCCAGTGGAGACAAGCCTCTGTGTGCTGCCATGTGCTCCTTTGCGCTGCCATATGCTTCTGCAGGTGCATCCCACAGCCCACAGCTCAATTCCATCCCATCTCTTTTGACACAACAAAGCAATTTATACTTTTCTCCCTGATCTTAAAAAGAATATCATGATGGGCAAATAGTTCCCCATATGCGGAAATATATATACAGGGTTAGGTAAAACATCCATATAAATACACCAAGAAACATGACTATCAGGGAGCTTCTGTACCCCAATACACAAAAGTTTAGAACAAAATTATAATTCCAACTACTCTCTTGTGCCCTACATTGGACACCAAAAGATGTGCTGGTTTAAAAGTAAACCAGTGGGAAAAATAAACCCCACTCAGAATCACAGAATAAGACGGTTGGAAGAGACCAAGATCATCAAGTCCAACCCATGTCTTAACACCTCAACTAGACTGTGGCACCAAGTGCCATGTCCAGTCTTTTTTTAAACACATCCAGAGATGGTGACTCTACCACCTCCCTGGGTAGACCATTCCAGTACTTTATTATTCTTTCTGTGAAAAACTTTTTCCTAATATCCAGTCTATACCTTCCTTGATGCAGCTTGAGACAGTGTCCTCTTGTTCTGTCAGTTGCTGCCTAGTGGAAGAGACCAACCCCCGCCTGTCTACAATCTCCTTTCAGGAAGTTGTAGAGAGCGATAAGGTCATCTCTAAGTCTCCTTTTCTCCATGCTAAACAATCCCAGTTCCCTCAATCGTTCCTCATAGGGCTTGTGTTCCAAGCCCCTCACCAACCTTGTTGCCCTCCTCTGGACACACTCAAGCATCTCAACGTCCTTCCTTAACTGAGGGGCTCAGAACTGGACACAGTACTCAAGATGTGTCCTTACCAGTGCCGAGTACAGGGGAAGAATGACCTCCCTGCTCCTGCTGGCCACACAATTCCTAATACAGGCCAGGATGCTATTGGCCTTCTTGGCCACCAAGGCACACTGCTGGCTCATGCTCAGCCGGCTATCGACCTGTACCCCCAGCTCCCTTTTTACCTGGGCACTGTCCAGCCACACTGTCCCCAGATTGTAACGTTGTTGGGGATTTTTGTTGTGGCCAAAATGTAGAACTCGGCACTTGGACTTATTAAACTTCATCCTGTTGGACTCTGCCCATCCATCCAACCAATCCAAGTCTCTCTGCAGAGCCCTCCTACCTTCCAACGGATCGACACAAGCTCCCAGCTTAGTGTCATCTGCAAATTTACTGATGGTAGACTCAATCTCCTCATCCAGATCATCAGTAAAGATATTAAACAGGACAGGGCCCAGCACAGATCCCTGGAGGACACCTCTAGTGACTGGTCGCCAGCTGGATGCGGCACCATTCACCATCACTCTCTGGGCCCGGCCATCCAGCCAGTTCTTAACCCAGCAAACAGTGCACCTGTCCAAGCCATGGGCTACCAGGTTTTCCAGGAGTATGCTGTGGGAGACAGTGTCAGTCCTTGCTGAAGTCCAAGTAGACAACATCCACAACCTTTCCTGCATCTACCAGGCAGGTCACCTGGTCATAGAAGGAGATCAGGTTGGTCAGGCACGACCTACCCTTCGTAAACCCATGCTGGCTGGGTCTGATGCCCTGGCCATCCTGTAAGTGCTGCGTGATAGCCCTCAGTACTGTTGCATTACCTTACCTGGTACTGAGGTCAGGCTAACTTGGCTGTAATTACCAGGATCCTCCTTGTCCTGGGTTGCAGTGTATTCTATTACCATCCTCATGAGCTGTTGAAATCAGGTGGGGCAGTGTTTCCTTGCCTCCTCCCTGCAGACTATCTCTCTATTAATGGCCCATCATTGTCCTGCCACATGACTCAGAGATAACTCCCTCCGGACTATCTTCTGTTAATGAGCCTAATCAACACTTGGCCTCATGACTCATTACCCCACTGTGAGATGTTCCACCCAGAGGGAGGAACCAAGCATTCCATCCTGGATATAATCTGAGATTCCAAACACCACAGACACCCTTTCCACTGGATTTCCAGAGGACAGGAGCTACACAGCCACCACTGGACCTTCTGAGGAAGAGCAGACCCTTTTTTTCTACAGGATCACTGCTTCAGAGAACTGCAGCCACCATTCTACCAGACTGCTACCACCACCCTGACTAACAGGGAGTCAGGTTGTATCTTGACTCTGTCAGTTTGAACCAGTGTTTTCTTTTAGTTTTTTTCCTTTTCTTTAATTTCCCCATTAAATTGTTATTCTGACTTGGTGCCTCCCACTGGTTTGTTTTCAAACTGGTACACTCCTTCCTACCCTTTTTGTAAACGGGTGTCACATTAGCCAGCTTCCAATCATCTGGAACTACGCCAGTGAGCCATGACTCCTGGTAAATGATAGAGAGCAGTTTTGTAAGCTCATCTGCCAGCTCCCTCATCACCCTGGGATGGATCCCATCTGGTTCCATTGATTAATGAATATCCAAGTGTCTCAGCAGTTTTCTGACTGCCTCTTCTTGGTTAACAAGAGGACCATTCTGCTCTCTGACACCATCTATCAACCCCTGAAGACCGTTGTCTTGAGGACAAGCTGTCTTCCCACTAAAGACTGAGGCAAAGAAGGCATAAAGCACTTCCACCTTCTCCTCATCTTTAGTTACTAGGTTACCTGCCTCATCCAATAAGGAACAAAGGCCGGTCTTACCCTTCCTTTTACCATTAATTGTAAAAACTTTTTTTATTACTTTTAACAGAAGTTGTCAATTTAAGTTCGAACTGAGCTTTGGCCTCCCTAATTTTTTTTCTACATGCCCTAGCAGCCCCCTTAAACGCTTCCTGAGAAACTCGACCCACCTTCAAAAGATGATACATCTTCTTTTTATTTTTAAGTTCCTTCAAAACTTTGTTGTTCATCCAGGCTGGACGTTTGTCTCATCGACTCATCTTTTAGTACACAGGGACAGTCTGTTCCTATGCCCTCAAGATCTCTGTTTTGAAGCACGCCCATCTCTCCTGAACTCCTTTGTTTTCAAGGGCTGTTTCCCAAGGAACTCTTGGAATAAGTCTCTTAAACAGGCCAAAGTCTGCCCTCCAGAAGTCCAATGTAAAGGTCTTGTTGATATTCCTTTTGATTTCAACAATTATCGAGAATTCTATAATTTCATGATCACTGTGCCCCAATCGGCCTCCAACCTCCACATCACCCCCCAGCCCATCTCTATTTGTGAACAACAGGTCTAACATAGTCCCTCCCCTGGTGGGCTCGCCCACCAGTTGCGACAAAAAGTTATCCTCCACACACTCTAAAAACTTTCTAGACTGCCATTTTTCTGCTGTATGAAGTTCCCAGCATATGTCTGGTAGGTTGAAGTTGCCTACAAGAACAAGGGTTGATGATCCTGAAACATTCTCCAGTTGCTTATAGAATAAGTTGTCTACCTCTTCATCCTGGTTGGGTGGACGATAACAGATCCCCAGTAGGATGTCAGGCTTCTTGGCCTTCCCCTTAATTCTTACCCATAAACATTCAACTTCATCATCATTAGTCTCAATATCTCTGACATCCAAAACCTCCCTAACATAAAGGGCCATCCCTCCACCTCTTCTCACTTTTCTGTCTCTTCTGAAGAGCTTGTAGCCATCCAGTGCAGTGCTCCAGCTACGTGACTCATCCCACCATGTTTCTGTGATGGCAAATACATCATAGCTTTGTTGTAATACCATAGTCTCCAGCTCTTCTTGTTTGTTACCCATGCCGCATGCATTAGTATACATGCACTTCAGCTGGGCTACTGATTTCAACCCTAACTCAGGCTTGCCACCCTTAGGCCTGCTTCCAGATAGCCCTGCTTCATCCCCTTCTATTACAGCTGGTGGTGGGGTCCGAGGCTGTGACCCAGGAAGAGATGACCGGTCTGGGGAGATGGTCCCGAAAGGAATCGCCTTCCCGGGGTCTGGTGTCTTCCTCTCAGCTGCTGGCAGAGGAGCCCTTGCAGAAGCTGTCAGCTCTTTAGTGATATCAGCTCGTGGTTTCAGCTCAGCTCTGCAGGGCAGCCTCCAGGCCAAACCAGACCAGAGAGAGAGACGAGAAGGCCCGTGTGGCTGGTTCCGCACGAAGGTAGCTTTATTATGGGTCCCCTCCGGCGAAGGGAGGCCAGGGACGAGCTCTCTCTCGAGGGGCTCGAGGGAGCTTGCCTTTATAGGGATACAGGGGATCAGCAAGGGGACCAATGGATTACAGAGGGTCTGGGACAGACCAATGGGTTACAGAATGATCTGCATAGGGTATCCCAAAGGATTGTGGGTCTACCTTTCCTCGCCATGACCCAAAAGTCGTTTCCTTTCCAGGGAGTCCTGCTGGGCGATTGTGAAATCTTTTATCTCAGCAGACATCCCTCCAGGGCAGTGGCTGGGCATATCCCACACCCTTCCCCCTTCAAACCTAGTTTAAAGCCCTCTCAATGAGTTCTGCCAGTTCATGAGCTAAAATTCTTCTGCCCTTAACAGAGAGATGCAGCCCATCCAGTTCCAGCAGGCCAGGTGCCGTAAGGGTTGCCTCATGGTCAAAGAACCTGAATTACTGCCAGTGACACCAACCCTTGAGCTACTTGTTGATAATGTGGGCTCTCCTCTTTCTTTTACTGTATTTTTCTACCACCAAAGGGACTGAGGAAAAAACTACTTGTGCTCCCGCCCTATCAATCACCTGACCCAGTGCCCTAAAGTCCCTTTTAATTGCTCTGACACTCCTCTTTTCAATCCCATCACTGCCATCCTGGAATATCAGCAATGGGTAATAGTCAGAGGGCTGAATCAGCCCAGGAAGTCTCTCAGTGATATCCCGTACCCAGCCCACAGGGAGGCAGCAGACCTCCCTGTGGGTTGGGTCTGGTCAGCATATGGGACCCTCTGTTCCCCTCAGAAGCGAGTCCCCTACTATGACTACCCTTCTTTTCTTTTTAATGTTAGAGGTGGTGATCCGTCAACTGCCACAAGAGAGATTTCAGGTGAGAGTTACGATTTATTAAAGAGATTACAATCACACAATCACAGAATTAACTAGGCTGGAAAAGACCTCTGAGATCATCGAGACAACCTATGACCCAATACCACCTTATCAACTAAACCATGGCACTGAGTGCCACATCCACTCTTTTCTTAAACACCTCCAGGGACGGTGACTCCACCATCTCCCTGGGCAGCCCATACCGATGCCTAATCATTCTTTCAGTGAAGAACATTTTCTTAATGTCCAACCTAAACTTCCCTTGGTACAGCTTAAGACTGTGTCCTCTTGTCCTGTCACTGGCTGCCTGGGAGAAGAGACTGACCCCCACCTGAATACAGCCTGCTTTCAGGTAGTTGTAGAGAGTGATAAGGTCACCCTAAGTCTTCCTTTTTTCCAGGCTAAACAACCCCAGCTCTCTCAGCTGTTCTTCATTATGGCTTGTGTTCCAAGCCCTTCTCCACCCTTGTTGCCCTCCTCTGGACACATTCGAGCATCTCAATGTCCTTCCTAAATTGAGGGGCCCAGAACTGGACACAGTACCCAAGGTGTGGCTTCACCAGTGCCGAGCACAGGGGAAGAATGACTTCCCTGCTCCTGCTGGCCACACTACTCCTGATACAGGCCAGGATGCCATTGGCCTTCTTGGCCACCTGGGCACACTGCTGACTCATGTTCAGGTGGCTGTCGACCAGCACTCCCAGCTCCCTTTTTACCTGGGCACTGTCCAGCAACACTGTCCCCAGCCTGCAGCGCTGCAGGGGGTTGTTGTGGCCAAAATGCAGGACTCGGCACTTGGACTTATTAAACTTCATCCTGTTGGACTCTGCCCATCTATCCAGCCTGTCCAGGTCCCTTTGCAGAGTTCTCCTACCTTCCAATGGATCGACACATGCTGCCAGCTTAGTGTCATCTGCAAATTTACTGATGGTAGACTCAATCTCCTCATCCAGATCATCAGTAAAGATATTAAACAGGACAGGGCCCAGCACAGATCCCTGGAGGACACCTCTAGTCACTGGCCACCAAGCGGATGCAGCACCATTCACCATCACTCTCTGGGCCCGGCCATCCAGCCAGTTCTTAACCCAGCAAACAGTGCACCTGCCCAAGCCGTGGGCTACCAGCTCTTCCAGGAGTTTACTGTGGGAGACAGTGTCAAAGGCCTTGCTGAAGTCCAGATAGACAACATCCACAGCCTTTCCTGCATCCACCGGGTGGGTCACCTGGTCATAAAAGGAGATCAGGTTGGTCAAGTAATGTAAAATTTTGGTCCCCCCGCAGCCATAATAAGTGCATCCTTTTTAGCCCCTGGAATTGCATCTGCCGAAGCCCTTGGCTTATTAAACAAGCTAGGCTGCTGGCTTGCTAAGCAAACTAATGCCACTTCAAAAGCATTATCAGAGCTCTTAGTAGATGTAGATTCAGTGAGGCATGCTACCTTGCAAAACCGAGCTGCGATCGACTTTCTGTTGCTAGCTCACAGACATGGTTGAGAAGATTTTGATGGAATGTGTTGTATGAATTTGTCCGATCACTCCCAATCGATTCACAAGCAGATAAGTGAGTTACATCGATTAACCAAACAATTGCAGAAAGAAAATGGTCTCGGCTTAGAAGGATGGTTAGAGTCACTTGGATTAGGACCATGGCTAGTCTCACTCGTGCAGCATTTGATTACTGTAGGACTGGTAATCTTATTAATAATAGTGTGCTTACCTTGCCTATGCCAATGCTTGCAGAAGATGATATACAAAGTCACTACGTCTGTAACCAATCAAGTGTTGCTTGTAAAAAAAGAAAAAGGGGGAATTGTTGAAGAATGGTTAGAGGATCAGGGGCATGGGTCATTGATAGCATTATGGGATCAATAAAAGAACTGTACAAGCAAAAGGCCTGCAAGCAAAGGTTTGTGAGAGAAACTGCCTGCATGAGAAAGCACCGGTGTGAGAAACAAGCCTGAAAAGAAAAAGGGTGTTTTGAGGATGTGCAGCTGTGCAGATAAGATGTACTGACCAGGAGAAGGGAGGGTGAACTCTGAATTCTTTAATCATAACATAACTAGTAGAAGCTTGCCAATGTAGTCTAATTATGTAGAAGCAGAACTGCGCTTTGATAGGTTTAAGCCAACTAAGAGTTAACAAGCTTGTATACTATATAAGTGCCTCTGGATTGCTAATAAACGGAGCTTGCTTCTATCAATCATATTGGTTGTCTGCAAATGTCTCCCCCCACTGAGTTCGTCGAACTTTTCCAACAGTCAAGCATGACCTGCTCCTTCTAAACCCATGCTGACTGGGTCTGATACCCTGGCCATCCTGTAGGTGCCATGTGATTACACTCAAGATGATCTGTTCCATAACCTTGCCAGGTACCAAGATCAGGCTTCCAGGCCAGTAGTTTCCCAGATCCTCCTTCCGGCCTTTCTTGTGGATGGGTGTCACGTTGGCCAGCTTCCAGTCATCTGGGACCTCCTCAATGAGCCAGGACTGATGGTAAATGATGGAGAGCAGCTTCACAAGCTCATCTGCCAGCTCCCTCATCACCCTAGGATGGATCCCAACTTTATATCTGAGCTAATGTCATATAGTATGGAATATCCCTTTGGCTAATTTGGGTCAGCTGGCCTGGTTGTGTCCCCTCCCAGGATCTTGCCCCCTCCCATCCCCTTTGATGGGGGGAAGGAATGTCAGAGGGACAGCGCTGCTCGGCAGTAGCCAAAGCACTGGTATGTTATGAACACCCTTCCAGCTACCAATGTAAAGCACAGCACTGTAAAGGCTGTGAACTTTACCTCAGTCAGACCCAATACAATCTCCACCCCTTATTCCATACCATTTGCGTCATGCTCGGATCCCATATAATCTATATATTCTCATTACTAGAATCCTTTCTTACCCACACATACAGCTTAAACTATGTCCTTAAACCATCTCTATACCAAATATACATTTTTATTAACTGCTATCGCCTGTCTTTTCACATGCCTCCAGGTAGTCTCCATTCCAGCAGGATGTGGGGTCAGGACAGGAGAAACAGTAAACTTGATTGTTGGGCAACGACACTGTCCCAGTTCATCATCACATCCTTCTTGCTCCTCGCAAAATTCATTCTTCTTCAGTTCACGTCACCCTGCTACTTTACCTCCTGCAACATATAACTTACACCATAGATTATTCTTACCTCAAGGTTAAATCTCCTTGAGGTACACACCAGGTCTCCCCATCCTCCTGCATCACCCACCAAGTACACCCTGGTCCTTTGGCAAAGACAATCCCACAAATGGGTTTGTCTTTTCCCATGGGGGAAGAAATCCACACTGTCTTCCCCAGCCACTTCCCTATGTGTAATGCAGGGACCTTGTCTCCTTCCACAGTGTCTTAGTTTGGGCAGGACCTGGGCGGTTAGCAGATCCCCTAGTGCTGACTAGCCAAGTGGCTTCTGCCACATTTGCATCCCAGTGCTTCCATGTCCCATTACCTAGTGCTCTTAACATAGTTTTCAGCAGCCCATTATCTCTTTCAATCTTCCCAGAGACCTGTGGACAATAGGGAATGTGATACATCCACTTAATGCCATGTCTCTTTGCCCAGGAGTTTACAAGATTATTTCGAAAATGAGTCCCATGGTCTGACTCAATTCTATCTGGTGTTCCATGTCACCACAAAATGTGTCTTTCAAGACCTGAAATTGTGTTCTGGGCAGTGGCATGGTTTACTGGGTACGTTTCCAGCCAGCCAGTTGTTCCCTCTACCATGATGAGGATATAACTCTTGCCTTGGCACGTTTGTGGCAATGGCTCAAGGTAATCAGTCTGCCAGGTTTCACCATACTGGAAACCCAGCCAACACCCTCTATTCCACAGAGACTTCACCCATGTGGCTCACTTGATGGTGGCCTATGTTTCACACTGATGGATAACCTGTGTGATGGCCTTCATAGTCAGGTCTACCCCTTGATCATGAGCCCATGTGTATGCTGCATCCCTTCCAAGATGCCCTGATGTTTCATGGGCCCATTGGCCTATAAGTAGTTCACTCTTTCTTTCATGATCTAGGTCCACCTGAGCTATTCCAATTTTGGCGGCCTTATCTATCCATTCATTGTTTTGATGTTCCTCAGTGGCACAACTTCTGGGCATGTGTGCATCTACATGACGTACTTTCAGAGTCATGTTCTCTACCCATGCAGCAATGTCCTGCCATAAAGCAGCAGCCCAGATGGGTTTACCCCTGCATTTCCAATTGCTCTTCCTTCACTGCTGCAGCCACCCCCATAGGGCATTAGCTACCATCCAGGAGTCGGTATAAAGTATGGGCCACTTTTCTTGCTCAGCAATCTCTAGGGGTAGAAAAAACTGCATGTACCCACTTCATTTTGATCTTCTTAAATATGTTACCACAGAGGCATTACAACCTCTCTAATTGGCCAGCAGCATGTCCGTCTTCAGAGCCATCAGGAATTGGCTCTGCTAGACATGGTGGAAACTTCTAGCAGCTTCTCAGAGAAGCCACCTCTGTGGCCCCCCCACTACCAAAAAACAGGCCGTGCAAAACCAACACAGCTAGAAATAATGTTCCCTTGTGCTGCCACTCCAGATCCACCTGTGATACTTTCACCTTGGCAGCTTGATCCACCTGCTTGTTTATGATGTTCTTCATTAGCCCAGCTCTTGGGTACATGTGCATCTACATGTCAGACCTTCAAAATCAGCCTCTCCGCCCAGGCAGCGATGTCCTACCAAATCTCAGCGGCCCAGATGGGTTTCCCTCTGTGCTCCTAGCTGGCCTTTCTCCACCAATCCAGGCATCCCCACAGAGCATTAGCTACCATCCACGAGTCATTGTAGAGATGGAGTCTCGACAACTTCTCTCATTCAGTGATATCCAAAGCCAGCTGGACAGCTTTAGGCTCTGCAAACTGACTTGATCCGCTTTGTCCCTTGGTATCTTCTACAACTCGCCATGAGGGGCTCCATACAGCAGCTTTCCATTTCAGGTTAGCACCTACAATTTGGCAGGAACCATCAGTGAAGAAGACATACCGCTTCTAATTCTCTGGTAGTTGGTTATATGGTGGGGCTACCTTGGCATGTGTCACCTGCTCCTTTTCTTCTTCAGAAGATAGTCCATAACTCTCACCTTTGGGCCAGTTTGTTATGATCTCCAGAATTCCAGGGCAATCGGGATTTCCTATCCAGGCTCACTGTGTGATTAGAGCAATCCACTTGCTCCACATGGCATTGGTGTCATGATTTGTAGCATCTCTTCCTTTGAACATCCAGTCCAGCACTGGTAGTCAGGGCCTGCCCAGATCCCTTCTGCTGGAGGCTCCAGAAAGGAATGTTCTCCCCAGCTGGCTCAGTCAGTAGAGCATGAGACCCTTAATCTCAGGGTCATGAGTACAAGCCCTACATTGGGCACCAAAATGTGTGCTAGTTTGAAGGTAAACCAGCGGGAGAAATTAACCCCGTACAAATACCTTGTGAGAGATTTTAAGTCGCAGTTACAATTTACTAGCAAGGTTACAATAAATGCAATGAATACAGAAAGACTGGCTTAAAATCACAGAGTACAACCTGACACCCTGTTGGTCACGGTGTTAGTCGCAGTCCAGTTAAGCAGTGGTAGCCATGCTGTTGAAGTGATGGTTGAAAGCGGTGGTCCTGCAGAAGAGTTCTGGCCCCCCTCTGAATCCTTGCAGTGGTGGTTTCACTCCCTACACCTCAAGATCATATAGCCTCAAAGTCCATGCAGGAATGTTCCCCAGGGCAGGGAGTTTCAAAATGGAGTGATGTTATCCTATGAGTCATAGGATATTTTTGGAGTCCCTGATGGTTGTTCCAGTGGTCTATTCTGCTGGAGCCATTGAGTTCATGATGGCCCTTTAGCAGAGATGACACCCTCAGGGTGGGTGGTACTGCTGCTTCACCCAGAGGGTGTAATCATGGTTGAGTCATGGTAAAGAATCACAGAATGAACTAGGTTGGAAAAGACCTTTAAGATCATCAAGTCCATCCTATGACCTAATACTTCCTCATCAACTAAACCATGGCACTGAGTGCCACATGCAGTCTTTTTTTAAACACATCCAGGGACGGTGACTCCACCACCTCCTTGGGCAGACAATTCCAGTGCCCAATCACTCTTTCAGTGAAGAATTTTTTCCTGATGTCCAACCTAAACTTCCCTTGGCACAGCTTAAGACTGTGTCCTCTTGTTCTGTCAGTTGTTGCCTGGGAGAAGAGACTGACCCCCACCTGAATACAGCCTGCTTTCAGGTAGTTGTAGAGAGTGATAAGGTCTCCCCTGAGCCTCCTTTTTTCCAGGCTAAACAATCCCAGCTCCCTCAGCCATTCTTCATTATGGCTTGTGTTCCAGGCCGTTCACCAGTCTTGTTGCCCTCCTCTGGAGATATTCGAGCATCTCAATGTCCTTCCTAAATTGAGGGGCCCAGAACTGGACACAGTACTCAAGGTATGGCTTCACCAGTGCCAAGTACCGGGGTGTATTAGTTTGAAAACAAACCAGTGGGAGATCACAAGTCAGAATTATAATTTAACAGGAAAACTAAAATAAATGCAATAGTACAAAAACACTGACAGAGTCAGGATACAACCTGACACCCTGTTAGTCAGGGTGGTCTTAAGTGTCACAGCAGCTGGACGGATGATGAGGTGCCGTGACCTTCTGGAAGCGTCTTCAGTACGAAGCTGCTCGGTGGTGCAGACACACAGCACACATGCACGGATAGCTCCAGAACATGGGTCGATGACAAAGAGATGGGAAGGGTCTTTGTATGGCATTCCACAGGAGGAGTTTAACGCAGCCACACACGTGAAGGGGTCCAGGGACAAAGACAAAGAATATGGCAGGGCCAGGTTTATATTCAAGAGCAAGGGAGACAGCAGGGAGCAGCTAGCCAGGGGCGGCAGTGGGGATGGATTGGCCCGGGGCAGGACCACTGGTGCAGGGGGCGTGAATATGGGCAGGACTCACAGCCAGGAGGGGAGGGGCTGCCATGGGCACCCACATGGCCCTGGGGGAGGGGCCCGCAGCCGGAAGGGGACACCTGGTGGCGAGGGGAGGGGCCGCCGTGGGCACACGCGCTGCCACGGGAAAGGGGCCTGACACAAAGGCACACCCCATCCCAGAGCAGTGGACCAATGCAGGGGCACACAGCAATGCAGTGGGCAGGGTTAGGGAGGGGCCAGGGGTTCCCGCAGCAAATTCGAAGAAGAAGGCAACATGGCGGAGCCAAACACACAGCAGCCGCCATCTTGTGAACTAACTAAGGTCGACACTGTAGGACTTTGGGGGGTCAGAAGGAGGGTTAGGGGTTTCTCCAAGGTGGGGTGATCAATCCCGACCTGAGGAGAGACTAGGGGGGATCCGGAAAGATCAGGGGGCTGGTGGCTCCCTTATAGCATGTGGTGGCTTTTATTTTCTGGTGTCCCCCGAGGGTCAGGGGTGGGGGGAACACAGGAAGAGGGAAGGAACAAAGGAGCACCACCACCAAAGGGACCCAGATTCCCCAGCGCTGCTGATTCAGTCTCTGAATTTTTAACTGATTTAAAAATAACAACTAACAAAGGGAAAAACCTTGCAACTCAGGTATCTCTGCTTTGTCTGAGTAGAGTTAGCTTCTCCCCAACTTTATCCCAGAACCCCAGAGACTGAACAGAAACCTTAGACACACCTGGGAAATATTCAAACAGCCACCGGACAACACTCTTCAGGCTTCTCTTAGAAAAGGGGAATTTTCCCGCCTTAAGATAAATCTTAACTTGGGTATATACCTCCTTTTGGGGAAGGGCTACTTTCCCACCTATCCTTCCCCAGAACACTCTTCCCAACACTGAGAGAAAAAGGTAAAACAAAAGAGTGCAAAAAGGCACCCAAACAGAATACCACTTACACAAGCCTGGTGCTCTGGGGGTCAAATAAAACTCACAGCGTGGTCCTCTGGTGTTTGGCTGTTCCTCTTGTGTCTGGAAGGGTCGCAGCCACCCTTCGAAGCAGGTCTAATAAAACTCAAATCTGCCCCTCGGGAGCAGCAGCACCAAAACATGACTCCTGATAGGCCAGAGGCCCCAGGGACATTTCCAGGGACTTTTTTAGCAAAAGTCCAAGTTTGGGTGGCCACTTTGCCATGTGGTGGTGTTCGGGTGGAGGGGAGTTCACTGTGTTTTCCCCTGAAGCATCCCTGGCAAGAGATTGCTTAGCGTGATGCCATATAGCACCTAGAGACCTTACTCCTTCATCCCTGCACAGCTGTTTAGACGCAGATCTCACACACACACACACTCAAGCCAGATAGCTCAATATTACCAGAGATAAGTAGTCAGGAGGGCTCTCCCGCATGGTAATTCCATGGATGAGGTTTATTTCAGTCTCACCGCAAAGGGTGAACGGATACGAGAGAAGTGGCCTGCTCAGAAGCAGGCTTACATAGTGTTACAGAGCCAATGATCTGAGGGCACGGGGGTGGTACAAAGGCAGGACTAGGGTAAGGGAACTAATAGGGAAGGTCAGGAGGTGGGTAGGGTTACAATTCATTCACAAGGCATTGTAGGAGGGGCTTTTCCTTTCTTTACACGTGGTAAGAAGGATGTTTTCAAACCTCTGAGTTTTTCTACCAGCAGGCCTTTGCTATTTCGGGGCTCCCTGGCCCCTTGGCCATCACAGCTGCTGGCTCAGTGACCCCAACAAAGGATTTTCAGGCAAGGTTGCTTAATTCCTTCAGTCTCTACAGCAGCAATTCCAACAGCCCATCACTGTCCCTTTGGGTCTTTGAAGTATACTTTCCTAAGGTAGTTAATGCCCAGGATACATGGGGCATTTGGGCCAGTTACAATGGGTTTTTTCTGCCAGTCCTTCCCAGTCAAGCTCATTTCAGCTTCTAACACTGTCAGTTCTTGAGAACCCCAGAAATGGAGACAGTTTCTGGCCCCACATATCCTGATGGCATTAGAGTACATTGTGCACCAGTGTCAACCAAAGCCTTGTATTCTTGTGGGTCTGACGTGACAGGCCATCAAATCCACATGGTCCAGTAGACACGGTTGTCCTGTGCCTCTGCCTGACTATAGGCAGGGCCCTTCTAACAGTGGTCTTGTGAATACGTATGGAAGGTACCTTCCAGTGGGTCAGATCCTTGCCTATGGGAAACTGCACTCACTTTCACCGACTTCCCTTTTTCTTTCTCCTTCAGTTCTTGTACTCAGGCTGCCAGGACACAGGTAGGTTTCAATAGCCAGAGGTCTGCCGGGATGAACCACGCTTCTCATAGAGATATGATGGAACTCCGTTTATTCTATTGTCAGACCCATAGTTATACTCCAATTCCTCAAGCACACGTAAGCAAGCTCCATACTATTGGATTACAGCTACTGTTCACGCGGCCTTTAATAGCAAGCGATTGGTTACAGATTAATATGCACGCGACTAACTAACATAAGTCTTTCTCTTTCTATGGTCAGCATCCCCCTCCCCAACACCATGTTGCTTGCCACATCAGCATTGCTCTTCTCTTTTTTCCCTAGTCAAGGACAGTTCACTAATATAGCTTGGATTGTGCATGTATACATGTCCCTGTTCACTCAGCCATTTCTCTACAATTCCCCCTTTTTCTTCTTGCACAAGCCAAGCCCAATGAACAACTTTCTCTAAAGCTTTCCGTATGCACCCAAAACCACAACAAATTATTACTGCTACATTACTAGTGTAGCTAGCAGACGTAATCCTTCTTGAACCAGGTTTCCTAACCACCTTGTCAGACCAAGTGAGGACAGCCACTCAGAGAAGCTGTCTGTATGGATCTGTATCCTTTGAAAAGCATCTTGCAGTTCTGAGAGCTGTCGATGGATACTCTGGGAATGGTCTGACAGGTTCATACAACACATACCTTCAAACTTTTCAACCATGGCCATGAGCTAGCAATAAAAAATCAATCGCAGCTTGATTTTGTAGTACAGCATGCCTAATGCTATCTACATCAGTTAAAAGCTCATTTAATATATGGGAAGTCCTATTAAATTCCTTTTCTGACCAACGGGCCAACTTTTTCATATTGTTATAGCCATGAGCTGCAGCACCCCCTGGGTTAAAAATAGCCAATGCTATAAACGCACTCAAACTCATAATGTTTACCTTATCATTACAATCTTTATCAAACATGGAAACATTACGCTGGTATCTATTTTGCATCCTATTTTTCCAACTTTCTGATGCCATAATGTTTTTCCATGCTCGTATAGAAGGGGCAAACATAGTTAGCTTTCCCAGGTAGCAAGGACCCCCAATTGGACTATGTGGAATCCCATTCCATGCTCTATCTCTGCATACCAAAAACACTCCAGGAGGTAAAACCTTTCCTCCGGTTGTGTCAATAGACTCAGCTCCTCCCAACGTGGCCGGCACGTTCCAGCCTCCAATGGAGTGTCCTGATACATTCTGTTTCCATGGAAAGGAGGCCATGTCCTGTCTTGCCTGATAGTCCTCCCAAGGATCTCCAAAGAAGAAAACCCCAGACCCATTGGCATATTGCATTGGAGGCACCACATTGGAACAGCTGGTCCATGGCGTTACGTTAACAAGCGTACTGGGAAAGAGGGACCCATAAAGCTGTAGCTCTTGAAGAGGCAAGGTTGCATTTTTTGTTAAATTGGCAACAATATGGGTTTGCTGCAAGGAGTGCTGATAGCTAGACCAACAACCTAAGCACTCACCCTGGTTTCTTTTGCTTTGCATTTGTTGTTCCACTTCCTCATTGATTTTCGCTATATCTGTCACCCATTTTTGAAATGTGTCTTCGAGTGAGATCCATGGCATGCCAATTAGACATGTGCAAAATGGATCTGCTGCCGACCCCATGGCCAGACAGAAATCTGTCTGGTTCGCCTGGTGAACCCATGTTACCCACACGTTTTCTCTTTCTGACACTGAAGTTATCACAGCTTTACTCAGGGTGAAAGTACTTGAGAGGAGGAGCCACATGTAGGGCACCATGCCTGGGTTGCAGTGGTCTTTTTTACTCACTTGCAGACGTCTGATGGCTTCCTTCCCTTCCCACACTTCCAAGCTTAGTAAAAACTTGTGTGGATCCCTAAATGAGCTAACTCTAATCTGTTGTGGTGGAATTCCGAGCACGATAGACGCACACTGCCTAAAACTTCTTGTCCCAGGCACTTGATAACATTCTTGGCATAAACTACCTCGCTCATCTACATTCCAAGTTCCCCTAGTAAGCTCTTCCCCACGGCCCCCACAGCACAAGCGCAATCACAAGCTATTATAACAGCGTAAACAATTTCTGCGGCGATTAGCATGCACACTCGGTGACTGTTCCCAGAATCCGAGTGGTTGTCCAAATGTGAGGTCGTCAGCCACCAAGTGAAGGTTCACTTCCCAAAGGTTTGGAACATCCGCTGTACGTGCCACGTCCTGGCTCAGTTGGGAGGTGGAGCAGAGGGCTCGACTCGAGCCCATTCCTGTAGTTGCAGGGCCGTCTGGGCCACACCCTTTCGGGACTCAGTGGGACCCTGTTGTGGCTCGTGCTTCTGATGGAGCTTTTCTTCCATAGAAGACAAAGCACAATCAAAATGCTGTTTCATTTGATTCATTGCCTCTTCTACTTGACGAGCTGTTGGGGTTTTAGTTTAGTCCTAGTTTTTTTTTCCTGTTAAAGGAATTTTTTCCCATATGCATGTTGCTAGGGGACAAATGGCTGTACTTAAGAAAGACAAAAGAGCTGCCCATTGGGCGTGGGGTGGGCCTTTGTTTCACGTGGGTGTGGAGTCAGATGGCTCTTGGCGTTCTCGGGGAGAGGAGCCTGGTTCTTTTCGGCCATTTTTCTTTCTGCGGAGAAAGATCCCAGGATCCCCGGCCCACCTTCCCTGCCCTGCTGGAGGCCGGGCTGTGGCTGCCCTGCCCCATCGCAGATTCAAGCCTTCGCTGCATTGTAGCTGTGCTCGTCCTGCCTGCCTGGACCTCCGGGGGGTTTCCCGTTTGGATACATCTCGTCTGCCACCCGGGATTTGTGCTCATCCCTGCCGCTCCAGCCTGCTGCTCCAGCCTGCTGCTCCAGCCTGCCGTTCCAGCCTGCCATTCCAGCCTGCTGTTCCTGACGCTCCAGCCGGACACCGGGGCCAGCTGTCTGGGGTTTGTGAAGCCTTTGTTCCATCCCTTCCCAGGATCCCAGGGCACCGGTGCCGCGTGCTCCCCGAGCTCGCTCCGGAGCGCCCCCTGCAGCCGCGGGGGAACCATCGCACCTGCCCTGCTCACCGGGAGCCGCCAGCGCCCCTGCCGGCTGTGAGCGGAACTGCACCCAAGGGGAAAGGGCCCGACAGCTGAGAAGGCTGGGACTGGGTTTGTGATTGTTTGCTGTTACTGCCATAGTTATTGTTGTTTGTTTGCCTTGTTATACACATATAGATATATAATAGTAAAGAACTGTTATTCCCATTTCCCACATCTTTGCCTAAAGGCCCTTGATTTCAAAATTATAATAACTTGGAGGGAAAGGGGTTACATCTGCCATTTCAAGGGAGGCTTCTGCCTTCCTTGGCAGACACCTGTCTTTCAAAACCAAGAAATTGAATAAACTTAGCAAAAACATCAGCAAGAGTACAGTATCTTTAGCATCTAGGGGAAATTTAAACCCTTCAAAAACTGTTGTGGTAGGCCTGAAGAAGTGGCTGAAGGGTTGGGAGAAAACACACCCCTGTTTTCCTCCCCTACAATAGGTACCATTATTAGTAAAACCCCAAGGGTATGAACTTAGGCTGTGATAGTTAGATAGCCACATGCACACATTCCAAAAGAGGTTTACAAGCATTGAATTCCTCACCCAGTCTACCCATTCTATAAACCTGATAAGTCAAATGTCCTTTGTTGTCTTCTCCATGCTCCTGAAGAAAAAAACAGGTTACCTCATGGAGTGTATCCTCTCTCCCTGGCTGGGGGATGACCACTCCTAATGGCGGAGTCTCTTGTTGGTTCTGGGGAGGTGTGGTAAATTCCTTTCTTAAGCTCCTTTCTCAGTTTCTGATGGCCCTCTTCAGTTTTCTCTTCCAAGCTCCGGACATGCTCAGCCAGCTTTGTTTCCACAGATGAGACATGGGTACGTAATGGGGTGGTGACAGTGTCCTCATAAATTTTTAGTTTGTTGACCAACATTCCCACCTTGTCTTCTCCTTCCCTCCATTGCAGCATCACTAGGTAATGGGATTATATCTCTGGTCCAAGATGTGCAAATCTCAACCACATCTGTGACGCGCACTGCACAGCATCTGGGCTCCTAGGAAATCTCTCGTCTTCTGAGAAAATTATCTCCAGTACAGCCAATTCCCTCAGGCACCGGATACCTTGTTCCATTGTGCTCCATTTTCCTTGGTGCACCTGGAGGTCTTCTTTACAAAGGTACCTGTCCCTTACACTTGTCGGCAGTTGCCGCTAGATGCTGAGAGTTTCTTGGATTCTCCCTATCCCCTGGTCAATGACCACATCCCAGGACAGAGATCCCAGTTGCCTGGCCTCACTTTTGTCCAGAATGGTGTCATTGGCTGCAGTGTCCCAGATGTGGAGCAGCCAGATCAGGATGGACTCATTCGTCTGGCGGGTGAACTCTCTCCGCAGGTCACGCAGCTCACCCAGGGATAGAGAGCAGGTGATGATCTCCGGCTCTGTGTCTTCTGCTGGGTGCGAAGGTTGAGCTGTCTTGTCATCAGTCACTATGCAGATTGATTTGCTTTTTGATTTCTTCTTCTGGACGGGGGCAGCTGCTACCAGCTTAGGCTGTCATGGCTCGGTTATGGTTTGTGTGAAGACACTGACTGTTCTTTTGGTTCTTTTTCCTCTCTGTGACAGTTTGTGTAGACATGGTGCCTGTTGCTTTGCTGCATTTCTTCTCATCCTGAGGATGCAGTGCCACACCAAGCATTGTTCTGACTCTAAGCATTGTATACATGGTGCAGGTCATAGAGAAAAAAGAAAACAGAACTGACAAGAAGATTATGCCATCCTTGACATGCAGAGGGAATTCAATATTTTCAAAAACTGCTGTGTCAGGTCTGAAAGGCTGGGAAAAACCATTCTCTACTCTTACCCCCAGGGGCTGGGTGTGATTGTTGAGGAGGCCCACAGACATAGCAGCCCAGACTAGGACAGTTAAATAAAGTTGAGTATATATTCAGAATGATGTCCATTGCCTCGGAGGTTATCATCCAATAGACATAATAAATCAATAAAGCAATTTTTATACCATATCTTGGTCTCAACAGAAGCATTACAACATGCCGGTTTGTGCCCATTTGGACAAATTTGGAGGAAAATATCCTCTGATAGAAGGCAGATTACAACCAACCCTCCCCCACCAGGTTTGGGAAAAAAAAATTTTCCTTGGAGGAAAATGAAAGAGATAAAAACTATTTATTTAACAAACACACTGGAAAAGGGTAATAATGCTAAATAATAAAACCTCTTGCTGTGGAGAGAAACCTGGGAAGATTTCAGAGTCCTTCTGTAGGTGTAGTCTCTCTCCTCCTCCTCAGAGCTGGGTCGGTGTGGGCCCACCTCCGGGGCCTTGGTGGAAAATTCTCCCAATGTGTTCTGATGTTGAAACAGTCCAGAAGAGAAGAAGGAAAAAAACCCGAAGTCCCAGGAAAACAAAGTTCAACTCACCATCTCCCTCTGGAGAAAAGGAGCTGAAAGCTGGTTGAAAAGCAAGCAAGGTGCTTCCTCCCCTCTTGCTGCTGTTAGAAGCAGAGGAGTGTGTATCTGTGCCCTTGAGCAAACTGCTTTGAAAAGTTCGCTTGGTTTTTTTGTCTCCCCTCTCTCAGGCTCAGTTTAAAGGCACAGAAAGGCACAAAATTAATTTCTGGGCATAGAGCAGCAATAGGGGATACACATCATAAGGTCGCCCCAAGACAAGGTAGTTCCCCACTTGTGGAAAAATATAGAGAGCATGTTGAGCATCATGGTGAATAGGTGGTTTCTGTAACACAAAATTGTAATTCTGACTTCTCTCAGAACTGGCCCCACAATGGGCGCCAAAAGATATACTAGTTTGAGAGCAAACAAGTGAGAGGCTCGAAATAAGAACCACAATTTAATAGAAAAATTAAAAATAAATGCAATAGTAGAAAAACACTGACGGAGTCAGTATACAACCTGACATCCTGTCAGTCAGGGTGGTGGTAGGAGTCTGATTAAATAGTGGCTGCAGTCCTCTCGAGCTGATAGATATGGTTCTGTTGAAGCAGTGATCCTGTAGAAGGGTCTGGTCTTCCTCTGAAGGTCCACTGGTAGTTATGTAGCTCTTGTCCTCTGGGAATCCAGTAGGTAAGGGCTGAGTGTGATGTTCCTCACAATCTCAGCTTATATCCAGGTAGGAATGCTTGGTTCCTTCCCCTCAGTGAAGCATCTCACAACGGGATGATGTAATTTTATGCGTCATGCAGTAAGGCTTGATAGCCCATTAACAGAAAAATATCTCTCCAGAGAGAGTTATCAGGGATGTGTCAGGGAAGAGATAAAGAACACTGCCCCACCTGGTTTTAACAGATGGTGATAGAATACATACTTTTGGTTAGATCTTACATTGCAACCTAAGACAGTCTCAGAGGCTTTGCTGAAGTCCAGGTGGACTACATCCACAGCCTTTCCTGCATCCACCAGGCAGGTCACCTGGTCATAAAAGGAGATCAGGTTGGCCAGGCCGGACCTGCCCCTCTTAAATCCATGCTGGCTGGGCCTGAGCCCTTGGCCATCCTGTAGGTGCCATGTGATCACACTTAAGATGATCTATTCCATTACCTTGCTGGGCACTTAGGTCAGGCTGCCAGGCCTGTAGTTTCCTGGATCCTCCTTCCAGCCCTTTGGGTTGGCTGGCAGGTTTGTTGTTTTAGTCTCACTAATAATGAGTATTAATTAGTATCACCTGAATGTTCAAGTATATCCTCACCAGCCAGAAGACTGGGTGTATGTCCGGACGTGGAACAAAGAGCTCCTTAAGCAGAAGTGGAAAGGACTTTTGACTACTCACAAAGGTGTGAGATCTACTACTAGAGACTTCTAAATTATGTGAATAAAATTAGCTCTGGACAAAGAGGAACACGGGGAACTATTGGACAATACAGTAAGCAGAAAATCCATCATAGATGAAGCTGCAACAAAACATGAAACTCCAAAATGAAAAACATTAAATGGTTTATATTTTTTGTATTTTCAGAACAGCGTCCCCAGTATGGGAGCATGGTCGTTTGGTCCTGGATTAGTCAACCATCCTAGCAGGACCTTGTACCTAACGATTGTAATAGCAACTATGGCTTCAAATGCCAGAGGGATAAGTGAGCAAGAAAGGAGAGTGGTATCCTTTTCCTTGAGGACCACTCTAACATCACACACAAAGAATAAATTTTACATGAATAGAGTCCAAATTTGCAAAATAGGACAGAATGTATAGATCAGACAAAAACCATTTGATCTAAAATTCAAAAGTTCTCAAACAGATGGCTGGCTACTCTAACTCAAGTTTGCCTACATGGTGCTAAAAATCCTCATCAGTATTGTTAAGGTAGTAAATAATTTAAATAAGTTTTACCAAATAAGTTTTATTAGTGATTGTTGCATTTTTGAAGTCTTCTAAGCTTGTTTTCACAGATTGTTTTTGCTAGTTTGATTAAAGATTCTCTGAAACTTTCTAGGGCAGAGAACACAAAAGAATAGCAGGTGGATAGTTCCTCCTTTGAAGTAGGTCCAAGTGGGACCAAGTTTTCTCCTTCTAGAAGTGCTCCATGAGAGGGTGAAGTGACAACAGGACTGAAAAGGTGCCATTCTTCACTGCTTTGAGTGATTACATGTTTTTATATTTATGTTCATATATGGCTTATATGTTCATATATGGCTGGTTTGTCACCAGCAATGTTTTAACATGTTTGTATTTTTTTCTCTGGTTGTCACAGTGGGTGGGAAAGACTCCTCCTTCAATTTAGTTTTGGGAGCTCACAAAGGATTTCATATGATTATGGAATCAAATTGTGTACCTCTTCCTATCTCCTCAGAGCAAAGCATAAAATTACTATTTTGATGGAAGTGCATCTAGTAATGGTAAGCAATATGTGAAGCATAATTGTGCAGAGAAGGGAATGTGGAACTGTTTGTGGCCCCTGGAAGGAGGGAGAAGAGGGACTGACAGGAGCCAAAGTGACAGCTTGAAAGTTCTCTCCAGCTGTAGACAAAAAAGGTGTAAGTAGTTAAGAGAAGAAGAAAGATTTTGGGTTTGAGAACTACTGAAGAGTTTGGTAAAATTGAAAAGGTAGTTGGTCTGAAGCTAGGACCCTGACTGAAATGATATGCTGAGGAGGTTGGAATGACTTGAGTTTTGTTATATGACTCCCACACCTGAGGCAATCCAGATTATTAGGCAATAGAATTTTTATGGAATGTAATTTTCCCATGTTGTCCACTGACCTTTTCCTCTTTCCCTGAGTACAGATTCTGGGCATCCCCCTGAAACTTGGTTGGTGGGAGGGATAAGTGTGGTAATCTGGGGCATGTCTATTTGTTTGGGTTGTGGGGATACCTGGACCTGTAAAACGACAGACTCAAAAAGTCAAGGTGGCCTAACTATTGATCCTTAGAGTTTGTCCATAGAGAACTGGAGGGGTTTTCAGCCACTGGGAGCTGGCAGAAGGGGGTTTTACCCCTCGTGTGCCGACACAAAGAAGCCCAGAGGTCAACGCTGGAACCCCTCTGGAAGGCAGCACTCGGTGCCCAACACACAATGAAAAAGGGGTACAGCTCCTCACCCAAAAGGGGCTGTATCCTTCTGTCACTGTTAAGCAAGAACGCAGGTGAAGGCAAAGAAGTAAAGAGAGGGGACTCTCTGTATGTGTTCCATGCACGTTTATTCCAGTGAAATCACAGGGACAAAGAGGCCAATTGCTGGGAGCGTCCAGAGATCTTAAACTGGGTACAGAACAGGTGGGGAAAGGGATCTCAGCCAATGAGATAGAGACAAGCAGGTGGGATTGACAGGAAGGGAACCAATGGGAACACCACATAGGAGGGACTCAGGGAAGGATCCAATGGGGCGTCGAGGAACAAGGAACTTTCTAGAACTAATACATATTAAAGAAGGAAAATGAATATACATAACTGCATACATAAAACAGAGAGACAAAATATTCACCAGTCAGGGGAAAACATGCAAAAGCCAGAACAAGGGAATCATGGGTTCTCACCATGGCTGAAAGTCACATGCTGAACTTGGATTGCTGACCACCACAGCGGGTTGTCTGAGTTCTCCTCAGGAGAAAGAGAGGCTGGAGCCATCTGCACCACCACAGAGAACCTTAAATTGAACTTGACATATGCTGTTTTGGAACTCAGCTCACAAGTCCAGCAAATATCAAAAATAGTTTTATAAAATTGTCTATAGCTCAATAATGCTGAACCTCACCAAAGAACAGAGCTGTCTCAAGAAATACAAAGGAAATAATGGACCAATCTGCTGGACTCCTTGGTCACTGCAGCTGGAAGACTAGTTCACGAACTCTCCCCTCAGGCTCTGGTTTGCATCGCCCCTTTTTTTTGCATCGCTGCAATTTTACAGACTCATGGGTGGGGGGCAATGACTTGCATAGAGGTAAATTTTTATATAAAGTAGATTCATGCTTCAATAATTGAAGTAGCAATTGTTATATGATTTCATGTAAACTTTCCTTGTCTTTCCTTTCTGCTCTGTCCGATCCCACCACTGCCACGGGAAGGAAGGTGCCATTATTGTGGTCCCAGTCAATGTCTTGAGCCATGGGGCGGTTATGAGAGACTGGAGGAGATTGTTGGCTCAAAACATTTCATGTGGGGGTAAGGGGCAGGTCAGGCCTTGCCCTGGTGAGGCAGTGCCCTGCCCTGTACACCCCCACCCCCCCTAGAGCCTGTATCCCAGCCCAGCAGTGGCTACCAGCCCAGCCACTGAGTGGCCAAATGACTGGAAGCCCCACCTGAGGGAAAGGCCCAGAAAGACTAAGGGGTATATAAGACCAAACATGAGGCAATCACACATCTTTACCCTACCTTCTCTTGGAATTTCTATCTGAACACCCCTGGAATCCAGTATTTGTGTGCTTTTCTGTATCTTTTCTGTCTGTCTTTCTTCTTCTTCTAATTTCTTCTTGGAATTTTTGAGTTACTTAAAATCAAATGGGCTTAGAGTTTGCAAAGTTAATTTTGTTGCTTGGAATAAAATACAAAACCTTTCCAAACAATGTTAAGAATGATAATGTAAAAGCAAGTCTTTAATGAAAGCTTTCAGACACACAAAACATGGGTATATGCACATGAGCAGAATCAAATTCATAGAATTTTTGTAAGGTTAATTAATTAGTATATCCAGCAGGTACATCCAGTAGGAGATTCAGTTGCCCCCTTGGGTCTGCCTCTTGGAATTGTTCCAGGAGCTTCTTTACCTTATTTTTCATTATGTCTTTTCAGATTCTGGTTGCAAAACAAAATGTCCTTCTTAGCTGTTCTCTTCTTCAAAATAAGACTAAACAGAATTTCAAGAGTGTGTTAGAGACTTAACTTTTTCAAATCTAAGAGAAAGGGTAGAAAAAAATACTAGGAGCTATATAACCATGTATTAACAGTCTACAAAGCTACAAATATATGAAAAATGTATAAAAGCAAAAATTTTTATGCATCAATTTGGCCAAGTTAATGCTTTGAGAAGTGTTTTCTGTTGATTAAATGCTGCTCTAAACCTTTCGTCAAAGTTCTCTGATTTTCTAAAGTTGCCAACAAAGTTCTTTTTAGCTGTTTTGATCTCCTGAGAATATCCTGTCAGTATTTCTCCCATGCACCCAACTCAGAGTACACAAACAACTGTAAGCCTTTTTAAAAACCTTATCAAGTGCATTGTTTGGGGCCTTACAGATGCCTCTGCCTGAATTAAGGTGCAAACAAGGCCACATGCTGATGTCAATAGTACAGATTCTATTTGACAATAAATGAGGGATAGAGAGAGAGTGATGGGGGTGGAGAAGAGGAGGAGGGAGGAGGGAGACAAAGAAAGAGAGTAACAGAGAAACAGATTAAGTAGAAAAAGATACCACCAATTAACCACTCCGTGGATTCCAGTGACATCCCACTGGTCCTCTTCTTCTGGTCTTCTGGGTGGTTGCAGACTATCCATTGAGCGGTGGAGGGAAAGCCCCCAGAATTTTTGTTTTGTGGGGTTTATATTGTGCTCAGTCTCACCTGGAACTGTTAAGCATCTGCCTGGGCCCAGGAAGCCCCAACAGATGAAGATCTTGCCTCTAAGCAGAGACAGCATGCCTGGTTCACAGATGGATCAGTCAAGGATGTCAAAAGGGAGAGGTGTAGAAGGCTGTCATCTACAATCCAATGTAGGAGGAGGATAGTGGTCAGTGTGCAGAACTAATGGCTGTATTAATAATTTCATACTAGAAGAGACACAAACTCATGAGTTGTAACCTAAAATAACAGCTTATTTTAATCTCATGCAGAACTTCTATGTGAAGCCTGCATTGTAGCTTTCAGTTGGTGTGTATCAACAGACACAAAGTGTGGGAGACAAGAAAAGTCTTATTGAATAAGTAAAAGGCCTTTGTTCACTTCTGTTCACTGACGATTCACGAAAAGCACTTTGGGAAATGTACAGCCGACATGAAGACAAGAACAAGTCATGTAAGCTTTGTGTGGACAATGCCTGATCAAAGTGCTAATTGGTCAAAGGAGCATGTGGACAGCAACACAGGAGATATGGCATATGGCCAATGTGTGTTTGTTTAGTTAGCAAGAATGCTAACAAGAATATTTTTAGATAGTATATTTTTAGCACAGTATAAAAGCCTTGCATAGCTGTACAGTATAAAAGGCCTTGCATGAGTGTAATAAATTATTCTCTTCCCTGGAAACAAGAGAGTACATGTCATCATCGCTACAACAAAGTGCTAGATGCCCCTACTCTCCAGCTGCACCAAAACTCCTTGTTGACTTCATCACACAAGCAACTGGACCATGTGGTGAAATTTGCACCACCATTGCCTTAGAGAAGATGGGATGAGGGGGGGAGTGCAGTGGCAGGACACCTTCGGTGGTCCTAGTCCTGGTATTGTTGCTGCTGCACACTTCTTCTTTTAACTACTATTTGTTTTTCTTGTCATTATGCTGTATTACTCTTCTTCACAGAATTGCTTTGTATATAAGAATCCCTATAGTAGGCAAAAAGATTACTAATGTAATTGGTAACTCCTAATACCTGCAAAGAGGTTCAAGTGCATGTGGGTCAAGGGGGGAATGTAGAGGTGCTGACCGGAAGACCATTGTACATCGAGGAGTCAGTGATCCACATAGCAGTGAACTGTGCAGGACAGACTCATCCGGGTGATAATAACAAAAGAGCCCAGGGGCAGCTCCCACTCGGTACTGGCGGTTACATCTTTATACTTCTAGCTCCAGTAAACAATATTTAATTGTTACTTTGCAGAGTCTATGTGTCCTTCTTACTGTGGTCCTAATGGATCAGCAACTCCTGGTGCAAAACAATTCCACACAACTCCACTTTTTCAATAGCTGATTTAATGAATTAACATTCATCCCTGAAGTCTGCACTTAAAATGGTAGGATCTGTTGTCCCCTACTTATGGTCTCTGTCCCTACTTTGGGTACCAGCTATTTTTTTTCACTAAAAAGATGGGGATAACGCCATTTCCTGTCTTGACAGAGATTACAAAGCTGGTAGTCACAGTTCTTTCTCAGCTGCCTTGGCATCCATTTTTGAACAGACACTTCTTGTAGTGTATGAGGACCAATACGAAGGAATTCCTTCACATTAGTATTATTGGGGGGGGGCACAGGGGTGGCTTCTGTGAGAGGATGCCAGAAGCTTCTGCCATGTTGGACATAGCCAGTTCCTGCTGGTTCCAAGTTGGACACACCACTGGCCAAGGCTGAGCTCATTGGCAATGCTGGTAGCACCTTGTATGAGAGAACATATTTAATAAAAGATAAAAAATGATGGAAGAGAGGAGTGAGAAAATGTGAGAGAAACAGCTATGCACAGACACCAAAGTGACAAGGCTCAGTGAACGAGAGGGAGGATGTGCTCCAGGCACCAGTCCAGAGATTTCCCTGTTCCTGAAGGATACACCACTTGAAAGGGACCTGCACGGGAACAGTTCATGAAAGACTGCAGCCCATGGGAAAGACCCATGTTGGAGAAATTCATGAAGGACTGTATTCTGTGGATGAGACTCCATGCCTGAGCTGAGCAAGAGTGTGAACAGGAAGGAACATCAAAGTGTCGTGAACTGAGCACAATCCCCATTCCCCCATACCCCTGCACCATTCATGAGGAGGAGGTAGATGAGTTGGGAGCCTAGGAAGAAAGGAGGGATGGGGGAAAGGTGTTTTTAGGTTTGTTCTTATTTTGCAGTGCCCTGCTTTATTTTATTGGCAATAAATTAAATTAATTTCTCCAAACTGAGTCTGTTTTGCCCATAACTGTAAACAGTAAGTGATGTCCCTTTTTCTATCTCAAATCATGAGCTTTTCATTTTTTGTGTTTTCCTCTCCCTGTCCAGTTGAGCAGGTGAAGTGATAGAGTGGCTTGATGGGCACCTGATGTCTTGCCAAGGACAACCCACCACACCTGTCCTGGCTGTCAGGCTCTTTTTTGGCCTTTTCCACTGAAAAGCAGTACTCTCCTGGGATGCTGCAGTTGGCACCCTGTACATCATGGAGTCCTCAGCTGACTGAAGAGTAATAATTGATAACAACACTCTCCTGTCACAAATGGGTCTTAAGCAGGCAGAGGAGACTAATTTGTTTCCCTGCCTTTTGAGCTGTAGCAGAGAAGAAATCTAAATGAAGTCCCTTACAAATACATGGAGACAGGAAAGGGTGTATCTAACAAGAAAAGAGGTGTGTGAGGCCTGGGTGTATGCAGCCATATCTTCACAGATTTTTACAACTAATCTTTCCTTCTGAATGTAAAATAGATATTTCCCAAGGTAGTAGATTGCTGGCAGTTTTCTATGCATGGCCTTTCACACTAAGTGCTGAAGTCAAATGAGTTACACCATTAAAAACTGAAGTGCACCTCAGCAGTCCACAATGCCTGACTTTCTCTGACCAGCGACCCCCAAAAATCTGTCTCAGTGATTTCCATGCATGTTGCTTTCCTGACTGAGGAGATACAGCCTCAAAAGCTCCTTATTGCTCATGGGTAGAGGGGACTGAAGTGCAGCCTGTGAACAGCAGTGGTTTCTAGGATCTGAAGGGCTGATAACTAGCAATAACCCCAGGGAGAAACTGCAACATTGATGATCCTGAGAGAGGAGATAATGACAAAGCAGAAGGTATGGATTTTCTGGAGATGTGGAACAAGGGCAGAGCACTATTTGGGCTAAATGAAAGCAATCTTTCGCCCAAATTCTGCTAGCAAACTTGCAGGCATGAGAGAGGTTTGAGAAAGAAAGTAGAAGAGTTAAGCAGTAAGAGCACATTGAAGCTCTGAAGTAAGGTGGGGAATAGCAATGTGTTAGATGTCAGTGCAGTCATTCAGAAGACTGCTTCTGATTCTAAAACCTCTTCCTAAAGATATTCAGCTAGAAACTGACTCCTTGATTCAGTCATGTCTTAAGGAAGAAGACTAAGAAGTACCTCAAAGGCAGTATCTGATCCTCTTCCATCCTCAATCTTTCCACACATAAAAGATACGGAGTCTAGGAAGGGATAAAATCCACATGAGCCAAATAACTTTTCTTTTGGGCTCTTTATGAAAAAAGGAAAAATATTTTTGTAAAAGAGCTGTCTGAGTGAATATACTTTGACAAGATGAGCAATTCCACTTAACAGTCACAGGTCTATGTCTCTGCTAGCCCAGGTCCCAGTAAACAAGTTATTCATCTGTTAAAAGCAGTCCTATCTTAAGTTAGCTCAGGGAAGGAGCTAGAACACACGAGTACAGCCAAGAAATGGCTGTAAAATCTTTATTTCTGGCTTTCTGCCCTTCCAGGACCCTCTCACAACCCCGATTTCCTCAGGGAAGTATTTTGGCAGAAAGGATGCTCACAGAGCCTGGGATATGAACTGTGTGGGCTGCAGCCAAGAGTCCCTCCATGTGGCTTCCTGAGCCTTGCCTTGTTTTATCTCTCCCTCTGTCCCTGCCCCTGAGATGCCCTCAGGATGCTGTTGATAGATTTACAGGTCCAGCTAGTTTGCACAGTCATGGCACTGTTCATCTGAACAGCAAGTTATTAATAGCATCATCCTTTATCTCCTCTATCATTGTGAAGAACACACTAAAAAATCTAGTAAGCATTTGGAATATCTCAAATTATTTCAAAGATATTTGAAAGCACTCACAGGGAATCTGGGCCAGTGCTGTTGCCATACCCCATTACCTTAAACTGATCATTCCTATGGTGGGTATCTGCTGCTTAATTTGCAAATACCTAATGCTGAGTCATGGAAGTTGCTGTAGACATTTAAGTTATTAAACATTGTTAGAACATTAGGCATTAAGCCTCTTTGTAGTACAAATGGCTTGTCTTTTCATTGAGATTTTAAATTTCAACTGATGCTTTCAAGCATCTGTGTCTTAGTCCAATTTAACTCATAATTCTATTGCATACTTTGTAAGAAGCATCCATGTAGTAGACTTAATTGTTGGCAGAGACAGTATAATTCTGTTACGATGCTTCACAGAAACACTGCAAATATAACACATACATAAATTACTTCTTTTTGATGTAAAAGTCCCTTCCCAGTTAAGGACACCTGTGCTGTGAGAATACAGAATGGTACATATTTTCCTGGGAGCAAATAACAAAACTGCATAGTCTTCTGAAAGACATACTGGCAATTAGTCTGCTGACAGGTCAAAATTTGCAAGGTAATACTAATTCTCTTATAAATCTTAGAACATTTCAGTGCTCAGAACCAAAGAAAAGGGCATTCAGTTAAATTTACTTCCCAGTCTGCAACTATTTGTTCTTTCATTTAATTTGAGCTAGGACTAGAGAAAAAACCACTCTATCACTGTGTCACCTGCATAAGCTATTCTATTTGTTGATCCCTCCCTCAGGAAGACACAAAAGAGAACATTGTTCTCATCACCTCCATCAGCCATAGAAGAACTCAGCTGTGTAAGCCAAAATTAGACATATCAAAGCACCTTTGATCACTTCATTTTCTGTCAAGTTCTCTCCAAAGCCAGCACTGTCTTCTGTAATGGATTTTATTACTTTGAAATGTCATGTTTAATGTGTGTTCATTCCTTCAGATCCCTGATACTGTCTGAGGTGCTGACTGCGCAGCACCACACGGAGAATCTTGCAGGTGGGTCTATTAATTTCAGTGTGTTCCTGTTTCTCAACAGCATGTGGCTTAATTGCAGAATTGGTGAAGCAAGGGCATCGCAAGAATTTATCTGCATTTTTCTATGTGTGCACAACCACAAAGTCATCCTGCAGCGTAGGTTTGAATGAGTTATGGGACCATAAAAAAGTACTTCAATTCACAAAGCTATCAACTCTTTGTCATGAAACAAAAACACCTGCCAGAAGAGTTTTATTCTTACTTGATAATCACAGCACAACTAGGCATGGGAAAAAGCCATCATTTAAAGGGATATTATTATGCAGCAGACATGCTCTGAGGAACCATAGTCTAAATTTAGTTACTAATTAGAAAAACACATTTTACAGATGTCATTAATTAGCCAACAATCTGAGAACTGTCTCTTTCAAAAAGGAAATGTAATATTATTAGTAAAGTACACACCACAGGATTTGACTTCTCTTGTCCAGTAGCTCCAGCAAGTGGTCATTACTCGTGTAGGTAACTTCTTGTTTTCCACTGATAAAATTAATTCTAAGCTACCTTTAGCTAATAGTGAAATTTGCCCTTGAGAAGAAACTGCAGAAATACACAGCAAGCCAGCATTCTTACATCACTTTCCAGAGTTTTATGAAATTCCTCTTCTGTCTTTCAAGCTGTTAGGACACAATCAGATCATACTTTTGTCCAATAGCATGCAATTCAGAAATGTCATTTTTCATACAGAAGAGCTAAAATGCTGACGAATTCCTGTGGTTCCAGGAGTCAGGTCCCTGAAAAATCATCTGTAGCATTAGTAAAATACCAAAGCTGACACCTAGAAATGATCAAGTAAGTTGGAATAAAGCTGCAATATGGGGAAGAGGATGAAAGTTGCCAGTAGTGGGAACATAGCTTTCTCTGTCACGTGAAAAATCTTGAACTTTCAAAGGAAAGAATGTCTCAAATATTTCAACCAAGAGAAAAAAAAAACTGTTGGTAAATGTTACAGTGATGATTTATGTGAGCAGTGGTTCAGTGGCCATATGCACTCCTTTTGTTTTATTCTTTGCACTGGGTCATATTTCTCATAGTGTCTCATTTTGGGGAGGAAAATGGCTCAAAAGACTTGTGAAGAATTGTTTGGCCACAGGCACATTTCAGGAAATGTAAAATGTACCTAGGAAGCCTGAAAATGGAAAACTATAAGGACATGGGGCATCTGTTCTGCAGTGTAACTGAGGCACACTTCTTATACATGCCCTGAAGCACTGGGTACTTGGCCAACTCCTTATTCCAAGCTTTCTTTCTTAGTGTCTCACTTTTCCAAAGAAAAAATATACTATGTGTGGGAAAGCCTGTCCCTTCAGGAAATTACAAAAATGAGTCTAATTTTGAGTTTTGACAGAATTATTTTATCTAGCCCTGGAAAACCTGAATGCTACCCATCAACAAAATCCTTGTCTCCTTAGTTGGTTTTTGTTTGTTTCTGTTTCACTTGGTTGGTTTTTTCGTTTGGGTTTTGGTTTTTCTTTCCAGTGTTAGACAAATTTCAAACAATTTCCAAATATATTGTTGAATATATTTTAGGAGGAACTTTCCAAAACAAGGACATGGGAAATACTAACCAAACATTTAGAATCTCTTTTGAGAGTCACGGCAATGAGAAATATTTGTAGACCAGGTCAAGCATATTTCTTAGTGAAATGAAAATACAAGGATTTAGTTTCTATTGATTCTTAAAAATCTCAGACTTTGACTGGCATTGTTTTACTAAGACGCTTAGACTGGGCTGGCTGTGGAAACTTCTCTTGTAGTTAATGGAGACAGAAAGGTACCTCTAGAAGGAGATTCATCCTACCTTTTTTAAGCTGCCTACTTCTTGTAAGTGCCTGGGACAAAACCCCAGTTTCAAGAGCCTTTCAGGGCCTTTCACTATGGAGGGAATTGGGAAACAGTGAACATTTTTTCTCACTGTTTGTGAAGGAAACACTTCTGGATTTCCTTCACTCAAAAAATAATTCAATGCTGATGTTTTGCTCATAGAAAATGATGCATTTCTCCATTGTCTGATAATCACAGCTCTCTCCTGGGACATTCTGAACAAATAATTTCTGAACATGTTATCAGTCACAGCCATGTCTGTTTATTCAAATTTTCTTTCATGGGTATCCAACCTACATTTTTACCTCATTTATATACACACAGCCAATAATTTAAGTAAACATTGAAACATGTACATGCATTTTCTACTTTAGGAGATACCTATAAAAAGAGTGTTCTCTAACTGGCTTAATTTTTGCTGTTTAAAGTTAAAATTAAGCTGGTGCAAATCTTCCCATTTGTTAGCCTTGGGATCCCTTAAAATGAGTTTGCTGAAGGGACTTAAACTTGAGGCTTGTAGCTTCACCACAGTGGTTCACCCAGATCCATGTTTCTGTTCCCTGACTTAGAAAAACACCTCAGCAAGTATCATGTGTTTGGAATATACACTTTCTTTCAGTATTTTCTTACATGGACAGTCACCTCAGTGAATATTCTGGCTTCTAAAGCCATTTACTAGTACACACTGTGAAAGAAAATTCAAACTCAATTAAAGAGGATTAGCGCTCTCTGTCCCATGAGGTGGCCTTTCTACTTGCATCTCTCTTGCAGCTTTCAGTTTCTGAGATTCATGGCTGTTACCCTGGGAGCCAAAGTCAGACATATATGTTGTGTTCAAGAAACTCACTAAGAGAACAGAGAATGAATGGATTGTCTGCTAACATAAGCACAGCTGTGTGTAGCAAGTGGCATACAGTTGTTTGTATCCAAATTCAGGCCACTGTGCAGCAGACAAAATAAAACTTCAAATCAAAAGAAAATGAAAAATGTTGTTGCTTTTGCCACTGCCTTTTACCTAAAAGTATTTATGCAGATGCATATTTTGGATAAGAAGAAATAATTTGCACACTTTTACAGAGTATAATTTAATGATGTTTCAAGTCCTTATATTACTTCAACAGGCATGGGAGGCACTGAAGAATTTCTGGACATTCTGTCTGACTAAGCAATCATCTCCCACCCTCCCACCCCATCCATCCATCTTTCTTTTTTCTTTTTCTTTTTCTTTTTCTTTTTCTTTTTCTTTTTCTTTTTCTTTTTCTTTTTTTTTTCTTTTTTTCTTTTTCTTTTTTTTCTTTTTTCTTTTTCTTTTTCTTTTTTCTTTTTCTTTTTCTCTTTCTTTTTCTTTTTCTCTTTCTCTTTCTTTCTTTCTTTTTCTTTCTTTCTTTCTTTCTTTCTTTCTTTTTCTTTCTTTCTTTTTCTTTCTTTCTTTGTTTTTCTTTCTTTCTTTCTTTTTCTTTCTTTCTCTTTCTTTCTTTCTTTTTCTTTCTTTTTCTTTCTTTCTTTGTTTTTCTTTCTTTCTTTTTCTTTCTTTCTCTTTCTTTCTTTCTTTTTTCTTTCTTTTTCTTTGTTTTTCTTTCTTTCTTTCTTTGTTTTTCTTTCTTTCTTTCTTTTTCTTTCTCTTTCTTTCTTTCTTTCTTTCTTTCTTTCTTTCTTTCTTTCTTTCTTTCTTTCTTTCCACATGGCTTGTACATTTCTTAGATGAGAATTTTGTACATAGTTTTTTCTCAGAAATCTTTGCCAGCAGAAAATACTAGATTTCTAGTCAGAATGTGGGAAAAAATGCAATGAAAATGCTTCCAGTCCCAAGAGAAAAAAAAAATGTTTCTTGTCATTCATATTTATCAGAAAAAGCACTTATTTACCAAAATGAGATAGAAGTATTCATTATTCAGAATAAGACATCTGCAACACTGTGTATAGTTAAATAAAATCACCAGAGTACTGGAAGCAGTACAGCTTTTACCTACTGGATTATATCAGACAAGTAACTGTCCTAATTCAGAGTTAGCTTGGGTAGCTGATATCACAGTGGCACATGGCACCAGCCCACAGCTTATGTCCTGTGTTTGGGGACAGCAGCCTAATGCTGTCTGTTGTGGCAGTGGGGAGAATAATCACCAGAACAAGATCCCACAAAGGTTAGCAGTTCTTGAGAAAAGTTGGTGGAAAATGCTTCTATATTTAATTTGCCTATTAAAATAAAAAGTTAAAACAATCTTCCACTTGTCTGGATCTTCAGTTCTGCCTTCCTTGGAGGAGCAGTGAGCTGCTTTGATACTGGGACTAGCAACAGCCTGGTGGGACCCAGAATCTCCTCAAATAGCTCTATTGGGTCTTCACAGGGATCTCCAGAGTTAGAAAGGTCTTCTTCCTAATGGAGCTATGGAGAAGCTCCACTTTTTCCCTTCCCCTCACATCTCTCCCTATATGTGTCCTTCCAGCTTTGCTATACTCTCTTTCTGTTAGAGTGGCTGTCACTGTCTTCTGACCCTGTACTAGTACAGACCCTGTACTAAGTTCTTTCAACTTGAAAGTGGTCAGAAAACTCTTTGGGTGATGTTTGGTGGGTTTTTTCCCTCAAATTAGTTTTTTACTATATGAGTGAGCTGAGCTTGCTCAGCATGCAGTCAGAGGAGCACTAGGGCCAGTATAAGGAAGGGAGCAGGTTAAACAGTCATGGTGAGGGCAAAAAGGAAGAAAGGAGAGATGAATGAACTGGACTCCTCCTTTCAGGGTCAAGCAGCCATCTGGTCAGCTCAGCTCAGGTGTGTAAGCAGCCTAACTCCATTATTTAATAATGGGGTTAATAAGCTACCCTATCAGCAACCCTATTTCAACCCAAATTGCAAAATTTATTTAGTTGCTTAATTGGAGTGATTTTCATATTCAACTCATACTCATCAACCAGAACTTTATTTTCACTTCTCCTATCAACATGCTGATGGTGGGACCAAGCATTTTGGCCAAGCATGCTGGAAACTGCAACACTTTATAAGAAAAACCATCCCAAAAGAACCCTTAGGCTGTACAGTTAGGATGTTGCACCTGAAGTCTTCCTCTGTTTTTTATCCTATTTCATCTAATAGAGAATCTTTCATGTGCCTTTTGAAGCCATGTTAAAAAGCCAGGCTGTTTTGAGATAGTACAGAGGGACTGGTCATTCTTGGGATCCTTCCAATATAAACTGAACAACTGGCTGGGTGTCATGGATTGCAAAATTCTCTGCTCCAAAGGGAGCCAGTTCTGACAGGCCTGTCTGGAGGCGTATTCAGAAAGAATAGGCAGAAGGTGAGCAGTTGTAAAAGATGGGGTTCCTAGGAGAAAAGCTAAACAGAAGACACTTAACATGACCCATCTGCTCCAGAAGGAATCCTCGTTCCACTGTGAGAGGAGGAAATGCGTTGAACAATTAGGCAGAGATACAGCTCTGTCTAAATTTAGTTCCAGAGATTATATAGGCATATCTTCTGCTGCTTGTATTCCCAGTGATTTCTCTGAAGCAGTATCAGTCTGAGTGGAGGTTATTATGTTATTCATGTCTTTACATTCTCTATAAACTGTTTAGGAGATATGGGGAAGAAATCTTTTGTACATGACCTCTAAGGTTCTGGGCAAGTTACAACTGACTGTTTTTCTTTGCTTAACCCTGTTCGTTAGAGAAAGAAAGAATGAGGAGAAACCTTTCCATTAAGTCATGTATGTCTGCCCAAAAAAACTTTCACCAAAGTTTCAGAGAATACACTCAAGGCAGATGCTTACAATGTCCTGTGGTCTGTAGGAGGGCAGGAAACACCATGCTTTGTTTTTCAAGGAACAAAGATGTGCATCAGTTCAAATGCCATCCTGACTGTAATAGGGGAAAAAAAGCTGGTGATGGCTGGACAACATGAAAGGAAACTGCAGAAGGAGCGCAGAAGGAGCACAGAAGGAGCACAGAAGCAGCAGAAGCCTGGAGAATACAGAGGGGCAGTGGTGGTGGGTGTATTAAAAAATCTGAAGGAATAGAGGAGAGAATGAGCTTTAACTTGAGCTTAATGCAGACTATAGGAAAAGAGAGAAGCAGATCAATAGTCACAGCTGACTTGATCTAGCATAAGCAGCAGTCCTACTGTAAACAGGGCTTTGAAATAAGTGGCTTCCAGATGTCCTCTTTCATCAGAATTTCTAAGAGCTTTTGAATTCTTGCAGTGTCAGGTGAGGACATGCTGCCAACATCTGATTTTTCTGCATTGAAAAATACTACGACACTGCACATGTTTGAAGATATCTCCTAACAGCCTCAGTGCAGGAATCCTTCTCCTCACCCAGAAGGGCAGCCCACAGAGGAGCAGGTGGGATGAGGCACATGAAGGTGGGTAGGGATGTGAGACGGGGGCTGGGCAGGCTGTAGGGAACAACTGTTGGTCAGTTTTATAATGGGATATGGAATTGCTCATTTCTTGGAAAATGGGTAGAGAATGCTGGTAATTATTATGGGGTGGGGACCATATGGTGTGCTGCAGGTGTACCTGCCAGGTCAGTCATAAAAGAAAAGGTTTCCAGATCAGGTACTAACACTGATAGGGGTTAGTGTAAGCTGGCAACATCATCTTCTCAGAGAGGCTGAAGCCTGGGCAGCTGGGGAAAGCTCAGCTCCAGCCTTTATGTTTTCCAGATGAAGGATGGTGTGCATCCCAGAGGTCACTTGAAGAGAGTAGGTGTCTGTTAACCCCAGGGGCATAGTCTCCCTGAAATCCATAATAGCAATAGCTGTGTTTTTCTGTTTTTCTGCTGGTCCAGGACAGGAGTCATGGACCTCACTCAAATCCTATCCAATCTCCTGCTGTCAAGGGGCTGTTCAGTAGAGCTCAGTGCCCCTCCCTAAGGCACAGAGCTTTTGTGGATACAAAAATGCTGCTAGCAAGGATTTTCTTGCTATTTTCTAAGTCCATGAGAGACTTTTTCTCTCTCACAGAGATAGTAGCAGAGTTCTGTAAACAACCAAACATCTGCAACCTTGAGAAGTCTTGTTTATGGTGTAGTAGAAAAATATTTTGACAATGGATATTTTAGGATTTCAGCCAATCACCCCCAAGGGGTGGCTGATCCTTGTCCAATTAGACTATGAAGAGAAAAGTCTATAATTGTAAAATAATTAAATAAATCAATCTTGGTGCACAATTCCTGCCTGCTGGATCTTCTCTCCTCTTCCCTATGGCTGCGGGACACGGCAATATAGCCTAGGGCATTTTTTTTAATAAGCTTTCACCTCCTGCTCCTGAGAGTAGCTGAGAAGAACCATGAGTCCCCTTTCTGGTTCTCAAGAGCAGGAAAATTTGACAGAAGTGAAAAAACATCTGGCATAAAGGAATGAGCAAGAAGTGAAGCCTGCCCAGGGCTGTGAACAATTACCATCACACCCACATGCCAGAGCACACACATGATCGTGCCTTGTAGGCACATCCCACAGCAGTCACAGGGTGCTTTCAGCTTCTGTGGCAAAAAACATCCCAGCTACTAGCAAATCCACTAGACCTGCCATGATGGGCACTCAGTCTCCTTCCCAACACACTCCCTGATAACCCAAATCAATCATATATGCGTGATTTTGGTATCGCAGCATTTCAGGCAGCAAAGAAGGCAAAGGATAATGAATAGAAAAATGCAAATACAATAACTCCTGTAGAAATCTATGTTTTCTGCACAAGTTTTACACTGCCCCTCAGCCTCAGACCTGGGGGCCGTATCAAAACTAGCAGCTGCAGTGACCTAACTGCTTACTTGTGTCTGTAATTAATTCAGATGAGCTTCCCAGAGTAGCCTCCCTTGCTATATAAGCTATGAATATAAATAGACATGATAGTTGAAGGCTTCGTTTGTAGAGCAGTGGAAGAATTTCCTAACTCCCTGGTTTTATTTATCCCAATCACATCCCAATACAATTTTGGAGCAAGTGAAACATGGATTTTAAAAGAAACATTAGGATTTTAGTTGAAGGTTAGCTGTGTTGAAAGTAGTTAAAGTAGATGGCCTGGCTGGAATTAATTAAAAGTTAATAATTAGTTAAGAAGAGCGGGACCTGAAATAAGCTTTAAGATGTAAGTAACTGACTGCTAAATAACTGATTGCTTGTCACTTTCATATTTGTTTATCTGTGCTTAGAATGAGAAACAGAAACATTGATAAATATATCTTAAGAAATATAGACAATTACCAATTTCCCCCATCTGAGAACCTATTCAGAAGTCACGAAGAGAGGAACTGGAAGGTCACCAAAAGTAATTTGTATTGTCAAAACCCAGGAAGGTAGAAAGGTCAAATCAAGGGGAGACTACCTTTACTTCATCTTCAAGACCACCAACCCAATTCAGAGAGCATACTATGCATGCTTAGTGACTTTTTAAGCTAATTACCATATGTCGTAGGTTAGCAAGCATAGTCCCGGAAGGGACGTCCTTGCTAAGGGGTGCTTACAGTTTCCTCTGGGACCTGATAGAACCTATCAGTGGCCAGTTTGAATATGGACAATTCTCTAAGCCACTTAAAGTTGTGACCACCTCTGTGATCCACATTTAAGAATAGGCAAACTCCCCCCCAAGCTCTCTCTCGTTTCCGGCGCTGGGACAGGTGGCTGCGGGCCCCGTGTGGGGGCCAGCGGGCCCGGCCAGGCCCTGCTTGGGCCAGGCCAGGCTGGGCCACGGCCATCCTGGAGCCGATGGACCTGTTCCAGCCATGGAACCCCCCCCCAGTGCCTTGCCGTGGGCAGCCGGAGCAGCTCGGCTCTCCCCCCTCTCCACTTCGATAAGAAAAATTCAACATTCCAGCTGCAAAGCTGCAAGGCTGAGGTGAGATTAACCCTTTTATTGCTGTGAAGAGCTGAAAACCTGAGGGAAGAGAGAGAGGAGATGCTTAAAGCTGAAATTCTGTTGTGAAGCTATGATATATCAGAGTGCCCGTTGTAATTTCATGAAGATATGGGGGGTGGAGTGTTCAACTCGTGAGCAAAAGCACCTGCGCTGAGATAGGCAGATGCTGACGCAGCTGTAATTTCATGAGAAGTTTGGACAGGGAGAGATGAACCAGATGAGGACTTTTGCTCCAAACGGGAAAGGAGAAAACCTCAGTTCCTAGAGATGCTCCCAGAGATAGTCCTAATGATGAAGATGATGAAGACCCTTTGCTCCCAGGGAAGGAGAAGGGCCTCTGTTTTTGTTTCTGAATGGCTCAACCTTAAAATTGTACCTTCAAGAAAAAACCTTCAAGAGTGGACCCTCGAAAGCAGTTGCGGGAAAAGCTGCAAGTCGGGGGAAGGGACTCACACACAGGCAGAGAGACTCCTCTTCCTAAATGGACTGAACAATATTTGGAAGTGGGCGGCTGTCTCGTTGTGATACTGTTTTCATAGCATGAGCAAGAAGAGACTTCTCTTTCTAAATGGACTGAACAAGGTTATCGTGGAAGTGGTAAACAGACTGAACATCTTAAGGGTTGTCTTTTTACATTGTCAGTGGGAGAAGGGAGGAAGGTGGGGGGAGGAGGAGAGTTCTGAAGGTGGTATAATTTTTTTTCCCTCTTTTAGGTCTGTTAATAAACTTCTTTATATTCTTTCAAGTTTGGTGCCTGCTTTGCATTTCTCCTAATTCTTATCTCACAGAAGATAAACAGTAATGAGTATTTTGGACCAAACCACTACACCATACGAAGCGGAGAATGGGAGGTGTCGATGTTATGAATATGCATTTGTATTTTGGATATTCAGAACTTTTGTAGATAAATAGATTTTGTATTGGCTTGTAACTTTGCACTGCATATTAGGGAGCTATCCCACGCAGCTGCCCGGCGCTGGAATAAACATACACTTTCTAACTCTAAACTGTTAGGGAGTCTTTGTCTGTCTCAGTTGGGTGTCGATATTAGATCAATGCCCATATTTTGGTATATCACAAGAACTGGGAATATGCTGTCTCCCCAAATCTGCTTTCCATGCAAAGGAAACCAGGGTACAAAGAGGTGCAAGGAGCAGCAAGACCCCGGGGTATGAAATGACATATTCACTAGGTAGCCTTTACACAGCCTGATAAGTAGGTCATTTGTTACAGATACAATTTAGGAATTATAACTTCTTTTCAAATTGACTGAAGGGGGCATCATGGCCTGACAACAAGCTCTCCAAGCTGCTCATTGCTCTTGTCACAGTTTCTTCCAGAAGCCACCAAAATAAGTATTTAAAGATGGTGTCCTGAAAATAGCCCTGAACATCTGTAATGTCCCAAATGAGGGTCTCATCTTCCAAAGTTTCAAATATAGGTCTCACATTTTTAAAGAGGAATGATTTTGCACACTTTTATGCAAGCTTTCGGGTGGTTTAGGTAGGAGCTAGAGTGATTTCAGGAGACAGTAGACCTAGGTTCAGTTTTTGTTTGAGCAGATTCAAATCCAAAACTTCTGTCCTAGCACCAGTATGATTTATTTTACCAGGTTTCTAACTTAGCTTAGTGCCAGCATTCCGTAAATATCTTCTCAGGACTGAGTAACTGTGACAAGAGATATTTGTGAATCACTAAGCCAGGTTAAGAGAGAAGGGGTACAAGAATCACCCTGTAGTTTGGGCACTTGGATGAAAGGAGGGTTCTGATTTCTGCTTTGTGTTCTTACTGCTGTTCCTTGACTTTATTCTAGAACCTGTCTAATATAAAATAAATTTGCATATCTAAGCAAGGGCTTCTGTGGACCATATTACAGAAAAGAAAGCTGCCAAAGGAAAAGACAGGGTAACTTGAGGCACCCGTAGACCTCTGACTCACAAATAGATGAGAACAGACCAAACATATAGAACATGCTCAAAGACTGTGTTGTGCTGGAAAACTGTACACACCTCTCCTGCTGTCTTGGAAACAGGTATATGTCCAGTAAAGAGATTCTTTATTCCTATTCAGCTTGTATTCCTGGCTTATTGCCATGATGTCCCTCAGAAGAACTAATCAAGAAATCAGAGTACTGTGGTGAGGTGGAATTCTGATAAAAAGCACAAAGTTACAGAGATTTTGTAGTGTTGAGGCACTATTTATGAGATGGTTAGGATAGGGAGAGTGAGAGGTTCTGGGACTGGCCTTTGGCAAAGTTATTTGGATGCCAGACACAATGTTTATGGTCTACAATAGCACTGCGTCATCTAGATCTTGCCTAGGCAACAGCTGTGTTCCCCAGTTTTAGACTGATCTCTTCCAACAGGGAAACTGGGCCAGCTTGAAACAATAATCACCAGCAGTGTTAGTTGTGCAGGCAGCTGGGAGTTTTGATAATCACCCACACTCCTGCCTAGCAAATACAGCTGATGGATTTGAAGGTTGCCAAACCAGGTAATCTTTTCACTTCCATGGACAAGCCCTCTCAGCAGAACTGGGGCACGATGGCAAACCCGTGTGGGGCGGTACAATGAACATCATATAGCATTTCAGTACTCTTGTGGCAGGCAGGAGGCCCCTGTACTGTGTTTTCACCTGGGTTTGAACAAGATGTCTGGAATGCCAGGATCTGAAAGCAGCTTGCTGGAGTTCAAAAGAAAAAGATGGAAATAAAAGACCTCAGAGGCACTGAATGATTAGCTTGTGTTGGCACTGCCAACTATGGCAGCAGACTGGGTTTCCAGTGTTAATGCCAATGTTTAATGACAATATTGCAGCCTTTAATCTGAAATAAATGGAGTTGATGTAGTTGAGCAAGATGAAGGGAAAATAAAAGGACGGAGTTTGACAGCTCCCATTGCCAGCGTTGGCACAAAATTCTCCTCCATCCTGTCCAGCACTCCAGCTCTTTTAAAACAATCTATGAAGTAGTCATGTTGCATTCAGTACATCAGCAGTGACTGAAAATGTAATCACTGGAAGTGATACACAACTCAACAGGCTGCAAAGAAGTTGTTCTATGATTTTTAAAATAGCCACATTTTCTGATTTAGTGTTGCCTTTATAAAAAACCTGACTTATTCCTTCTCACACTGAGAAGTTACTTGGACTTACTGAATTATTTGGAGGAAATATTTCCATCTAAATCTGTCTACAGTCATCAGATAAATTCTGAATATACACAAGGGAAGATTTTGTTCTTTGATCAACTTAAAATTTGACTGTGTTGACAGCAAGTTATGTCTGATCTCATTTACATCAGTGCATAACTCAGTTTGCTTCAGCTTGAGCTGCTCTGGATTCACACCACTGTATGTCTAAAGAGAGTCTGACCTTGCTTTTCCGGCTTTTGCAGATAGTTGTTCTCAAATAATCTTTCTGCAGGCTACTCAAATTTATTTCTTCCATGCTGAATGATCACTCACTGCCAGACAAGTCGACTCAGCCCCTCCCAAGCAAGAAAGGTCAAAATTCTGTCCTCTTATTTTACCTCACCCATTGCCCAAATTAAAGATGAGATATTTTCTCTTTTTCTTGGGTCCTCCATTCTCAAGTTGAAGCAGGAATATTTGCTTGGGCACCTCTCATATCCTGGTTTTCCTCAAACTAGTAAGTCAAAACACCACCTGACTTCAGAGCTCCTCATCTACTGCTCAGAAGTTCCAGAATTATGTCTGGAAAATGCTATATACATAGTCTAATATAAAGGAAATTAAGTATTGCCATTGACATATGAATAAATTTGCACTTATAAAACACAACCAGAGAAGTTACTGAAATGGCATCTTATATCTCCTTTCCAACAAAAAGGAGAAAAGAATCTCACATTTTTCCTGCTAAACAAGCAGATATTTAGGTAAACATGTAAAAAGTGTAATTTTGAGACATTGCAGCAAAACAAGGCAACACCTATTCTTGTAGTTGCCTGTACATGTACAGGATTAAGGAAAAAAAACATCAACAAACAAAACACAAATCCAGTAAAAAATGCCTAACCTGATATATTTGGCTTTTATACAGGTAATTTTACATCTCTGACTGGACAGGGGACCTCCTTCTTTTTTTTCCTGTTCCTGCAAGGTTTTAATATTCTGTCAGTGGTACTTACCTTAGGTTTGTCCTAATCAGAATAAAACTATGTTTTGATGGGAAGTAAGACCATGACTGTTTTCTTGCTGCTTCACAATGATGTCAAATTAGGTACTGTACTGGACAACAGCTTCTAAATATCTTTGAGTGTGAAGTCATGTTTATCTCTGCATTGGTGCTTTGACCTGTCATATCACCCTGAAATTTCCTAGGGACCAATCTTCTCCTGATAAAGCTGTCAGTTTCTCTCACTGAGCATCATACTGCCTGGTCCTTCCTAACCTGTCTGTGGATCTGTCTCATATGGATCAGTCTGGAGTGAATACAAGGAATATGCCACTGAATCCTTTATTTCACTGCTGCTTTTCTAGAGAGAAGAAGAAGTTCCCCTAATCATCCTGTTTTAGCAATCATTTTTGATGACGTGTTCTTATACCATCTCCCCGGTTCACTTTATTTCAGAGCCAGTAGTGTAACCCTTATGGTGCCAGCCAGTCCACATCCTTGCCAGCCTGTTGCCATTGCAGGTGAGCTCCCTCGTGCTCTGGGGAGATTTCGGGGGTGATTTTGTGATGCACTCTGCTTGCAGGTGCCATCAGTTAACTACCTCCACAGTTGGCACTGCCTGGCTACAGAGGGGAAAGAACAGACAAACAAAAGTCTGCTTTTGAGACACCAGCTTGCCTAACCCACCATGTACCAAGTCTCCTGCTGAGTATAACATGGGGGCTGCTAAATGCCATCAAAAGACCATCCCTAAATGCTTTTTCTAAAGTTGAATGCTTTTTCTAAAGTTGTGGCTAGAGCTTACACAGGCTTCCCAGAAGTGAGTGCTCTCACCCCACAGTTCAGGGGCTCGAGGTTGGTTGGGGGACACCTGAAGAGGAAGGCAAGAAGGAGAGTAGGGCAGGGGAGTGTGCAGAGAAGTTGGAATTTCTGCTCCTGCAGCCAGGAAGCTGGGAGGATGGGGTGATGACCACCACTCCATTGCTTCACCTGAGAGTAGTAGCCAGCAGCCACACCTTCCCACAGTGACCCTGAAGGAAGAGCAGCAGCCATTCCAGCTCTCCCGCACTCTGTCAATCACAAAGCCAGCAGCCTTCAGCAGGATGCTGCTTTGGGCAGGTACCTGCTTTGTCTGTTCCCAAAAGAGCTCTGGCTTGGGTATGAGGCTAAATTGGGCCATGTTTTAGTGCTGATATATTTTTGATGTACTGGTGACCTGTAAAAATCCCTGCCCAAAGCTAGATGAGTAAATTCTTGTGACAGGTGAAAAAAAGTTTGTCTTTCATGGCAGCTTTATATATCTGCTGCTGCAATTCATAGGAGACTGATGGAGTAATGAACCCCCATGTACAGTCCTTCTGCTCTACCAAGGCACAGCAGAGTGCAGGAGCAAATGAGGCCTCATTTCATAATCTGCCTGCTGAAAAGTAGATGTTTGTAAAAGGAAATAGGTAAAAAACCAAATTATTCTGTCACACTTCACACCAAAATCATCTTGTTCTTTATGGACAAGCTCAAGCAATTCTGTTTGAAACACCACACCCGAATCTGTGCTATGAATCAGGTGAAATCCCTCAAGTCAGTGAGCCTGTGAAAGAAACACCCCCTCAAATCACAAGTTGCTGTTGCAGGGAGTGTGCACCAGACAACACTCTATTTTCACCTCCCAGGAGCATCCAGGTCAAGTGTTCTGAGTAGGGGAGGTAATCATGCTGCCTAGTTTTAAGCCCCAGTTTAAGAGCTTGTATGGAAGGGTTGCTCTCCCTCAACAGGCAAAGGAGACAGCTCCTTCCAGCCAGCAATCCAGCACATTTGTCTTATTCAGGTGCTACAGATCATCTTCTGAAAGAGCTCCTTCAGTTCACTGCCTATACAGAAAACTTAGGTTGATGTCTAAAACAGGCCAAATGAGTTCTAAAATGTTCTTTCTACCCAGGGAGCTGTGGGGAGATGGGTCCAATCTAGGCCTCTAAAATAAGCTCCTGAGTTTGGTGGCTGACGTTTGGCAGTATGCCTAACACATCTTCACCTGGATATCCCTGTTCTGAGCACCTTTTGTATCCTACTGACTACGTACAGTGATAGGGGGCCAATTATAAAGAAAGCTTGAAGAAATCTTGGCAGTGATGGAGTTAATTGGTCACTGCTACACCTTCATGATCACCCAAAATAAAATCCTAGAGATTCTCTTAAGGTCACTCTAGTAAAGAGCACTGAACAAGAAGCCCTTTTTCCCATTCCTCACTGCAAGTACTGTCACAGGTATGGATAGTTACCAGGCTGCTTTGTAGTGTTCCTGTAACGCTAAAGAATCCACACAGTGCCATTCTGCCTCCCCACAGAAATCCCTGTCTCACGGGAAAGGCAGGATATTAATGCTTAATGCAGATGATGAAAGGCTATAAACTGTTGATTTGCTTACAAATAGGGGACATTAAATTTTGTAAATATTTTTGTCTGTTGGTAACTATAGTTCTTCTCTGGCTTTTCATTCTCTATAGGGACACAAATGGAGATGAATGAAGGGAGATGATCAGTGAATCAAATCATAAAACCCAGAGAAGGTCAAAGCAGTAGCGTTTATTGCCATCATCTCTCAGAGAATATATGAGGCATTAAAATTCTGATACTGTACCATATTCTAGTCACAAAGATTTTAACGAGCACAAGTAATGGCATCAAATGAATCTCATCTAATGACAAATGAATCTCATCTAATGACATGAGCAATAACGAGAACAAGAAAATGTGCAAACCACAACCTTCTTGAGTATGATCCTAAACAGGTGCTTTACAGTCCATCTTGGAAAGTGGGGGCTGTGGCAACGTATTAAGGAATGCACAACTGATTAGTCATTACTTGCTGCACAACAACTGCTGTTGATTGCTGCTACTAGATATCTGATGTGTTGCCATCCCAGGCTACACCTTTTTCCCCCCACAATGGTCATGAAATTTCTGTTGACAGATAGTGAAAGCTGCCGCAAATAATACAAGGGAAGCTGAGTGTAAATCTCCACTGTGAATCCACAATTACTTCAGGAGAACAGGGTAAACAATGCAGCAGACAAGACTCATATCTATCAGCTCTTCTTTAATATCATAATTTTGTGTAACATGTGGTTGCAACTCAGAAACAGTCTTGATCTAGGCATATCATCTCTTTGCAGGCACCAAGTCAAGGATGTCATAAATACTTTTAATTTTATAGAATATGGAGGATGCAGAGCAGAGTAATTCTATACAGGATTGACTGGCAGAAGTTTGGAATTCCTCCTTTCAGGCTCCTTTCACCAGAACTTCTAGAAAATGTGACAGAGCTTAGTAAAGCAAAGACTGAGCTGCAGGCTTAATTGCCTGGCTCTGGCAGAGGCAGAAATAATTGCAAAAGACTGTAAGAATGCACTAAAGATTCCATCTCCTCACTAAAGATGAACCAAGTTGCATTTTCATCATCAGCAATAATCTAAGTGTAGTTTAGTTTACTACCAGCTCGCCCTGACTTGGTTGGGATATTATTTTCCTTCCTGAACACATAACTGCTTGCAGAAACTACCTGGATACAACCAAGGGCATGCAAATCTTAAATTGCTCCTCTTAAAAATCAGACCAAACTGTCACTTACAGCCCTAGATTATTGTGTTTTAAATTGCATTGCACTAAAATCTAGCCCTAGCTGGAAAGCTTTCCAATAGTGTTATTTGCTCTTCTGTCTGCCGTGCTGGCACTAGGGCCAGTTGCAGGCAGAAAAGGGCAGTAAGCTGCAGTTTGTACCTATCTGAGGTGCCTTTTCGAGGCGTTCTGGTTTCAGAGCAGCACAGCAGCCACCACACAGTGCTTCATTTGGGGAATGTGACCTTTTCAGTGCTTACACCCTGGCAGCACTGTTCATTTTGTATGATCATCCCATATAATCTGCTTTTGCCACCTTCTCTGACCAAACCTGGCATGTCAGAACTTTCTTTTGTCTACAGGTTGTCCCCACACACCACTGCATGTTACTGGAGCTGTGTTCACTCATGGTACTGTGATTTTCTATGATATTTAGTATTAGACTCTCTGCCTATAGATTTGCATAATTTATTATCATTTTCTCCCCACCCTGAGTAATTTTCAGCTTTATGTTTTCTACTCAAAATGTGTTTGCTGTATTAAATTATATTGCTCCAAGGTGAATCTCCATTTATTTCTAATCATTACTGACTTCTTTAAGTGAAAATGTGGCAGGCAAGCTCATTTATTTCACTTTCCGAGGTCAGTCTCTTATGTTCTCAGTTGTGTCATTAAGACATTCTGCCTCCTAGAAGCTCTTGAGTTATGACTCTACCTTCAGTACTGGCATCTACTCCATATCCTTGCCTTGTACTTATAAGAAATTTAAGGCCATGTGTCATGAAGATTCAGCCAGCAGGGACCAAACCTGTGGTTTAATGCATGAGCTCTTATTACTTGCAAAATTAAAGTAGGTTGGTCAAAACTGGGCCAAATTTATCTTTCTTTGGCCAAAGAAATACCAGATGTATGTGTGAATCAAGGAGAAAAGATGTCATGAAATCCTTTGAAAATCCAGTGAGGAACCTGCTGGGTTGTCAATAAATCATTTTGAAAGTGCTATGTGTAACAGCAGCCATTAGAAGTCAGGATTTACCTGCACTTGTGGAGTCTGACACACAACACCACATTTTCTGAAAGGGGAATGCTGGACTATCTCCATACTGGAGGTCAACATTGATTATCTCATGTCCACCAGTAAAAAGCTAGTCCTGAAATGCCAAATGTTACCTTCAGTATCAATTCTCTTTCAACCACTGCTATCCTGCTCCCCAGGAGCTGGTGAAATGCTGTCCAGTGATGCCATAAGCACCTTCTGCTGCCAGTCATTGCCAACTTATTATTGCCAAGATGGATGTGATGCTGCAGATGGTGAAGTGAAGGAGCCTTGTCTGCAAACACAGACGACTCTTTGCATGTTCACTTTTGGAAGAAGAGTGATCACAGACACTATGGTTTACCATAGTATTCAGCATGAAAAGTGGTTCATTTGCTTGTCCTGTGGACTTCAGTGCCACCTCTGGCACAGCCAAATCCTCAGAAAAGCTGTGACTGGAAACACACAGAATTGTCTGCTGACACTGCGTGTATACTGTTTGCATGATGCATGGCAGGACCCTGATCACCATTTTGGTAGCAGGATAATGACGAGCCTCAACAAAATAAAAGCTGTGTGCTTTTGCAGGACCTTTGTGCATGGCTGTACTTGTGCTTAGCTCCTAACCACAGCCAGTTCTGATGCCAGTGGGAGTTTTTTGCCTAAACCACTGGTTCTCAAACAGCTCAAACCGTTTCAACCTTCTTTTTCCCAGACCACCCATGAAGCCATAGGGAGTTCATAAGTTTAAAATATTTTTGTGGAACATCAATTTCACAGACCAACTGATAACCCCTCAGCAGAGACCACAGGTTGGGAGCCTCTCACCAAGTTTTACTGAGTTTTACTGAGAATATGCTCTGTAGGAACATGCCAGTATAGGAGGAAGAGAGAAAGAAGTGGGACAGTGCACAACCCGCACCTCAGAAGTACTGATGATGGACACACATATCCTTCTCTTACTTAACCACCACAGACTCACAGAAGGTATCAGTAGGACTGTGCCTGCAAGTGGGCCTTCATTGACTCTTTGAAGCAACTTGGAAGGGCTCTCTGTTACGCACTAAAGATTGATGTCTATTAAAAAAATGCTAAAGTTGTGTGGCTATTCAGCCTCTACCAGGATACAGATAATGATGAGAATAATAGTAACCTTTCAAAGGTGAGGAATTGCCACAGGTGAGGTTGGGAGTTTAATGGGCAGATGCAGCTAATTTAATAGCACTCAGGAACTGGGCAGTAAAAGTCCAGTTCCCTTGGGTTGCTTTATACTAGACTGCAGGTATAAAGGGAGCAGAAAGCCACTGAATCATCTTCTCTTTGGAGCAGCAAATTCACCTGATATTGTAGACAGGGGTTGTTATGCAACAAGGTTGTATAATCTCATGAGCAAGGCTTAAGAAATTAGAAATATGCCAGCTATGTCAGTGTATCCCAAAGATCCTTCTTCCAATTTATGACAACCCTGAAGCTGTTTGAGTTTAGGCCAAGGCTCCCCTATTACTCGCCGACCAGAGAATTTGAAGGCCACAAGCCCATTTTAGTTCTCCCACTTGTCATTTCAATTTTTTATGCCTTTAATTTGACTACAGCAGAAGGTTTTGACTCAGGTGTATTTTGCTTTTCTAGCCCAGGGACTACAGATACATTAAGATTGGACAATATCGGATCAAACTTCTGAGGCAATGAGAACTGCATGTAAAATTTTAAGACTGCACACAACTCTTCCTTGTGCTTTCCTGTGGCTATATTACATACATTTATTGAAATTCAACTTGTAGTTAGGGAACAAGAGGATTTTTTTAAGGCAGTTTATTGCTGCAGGTAATAGAAAAGACATAAATCTTCTAATACTAAAGTTTCTGGCCAGTGATACTCTAAGCAGTTGTTACTGGGGGAGTTTTACCAACCATGGGAAATCTCAGACAAATGCCATTAAATGTTTTCTTTCACACATACTCTGAGTCATTGTTTAAAAAAAAAAAGATGTTAAATTGCTATACTTTTTAAATTTAATTTTGTCTTCCTCAAGTCTTGGGAAAGTCACAAGAGCATGTGTCAGCATACTTTAATAAAAATAATGGAGGTTGGGGAGACATTTTCTAGACCTTTTACTCACAGTGGAAAGTTTCTTAGCAGATATTTTCATGAAAATAGCCCAGCAGTAAATGATAGAATTTCCCTTCTGTAAAAGAGCTGTCTCTGAACAGAGGATATCAGTGCTGTCACTGTATGCAGCTGCAGTTTTTTCTAGTTATCAGACAAAGTATTGCTTTCAAAGTAGCCAGCAGTGGTTGTCCTTTACCCATAGGGAGTGTAGGGAGATAGCAAACGTTCAGTGCTGGTAAATGTTGATGAGACCTCCCACTTCTTTTGTCTCAGTGCATGAGAAGATGCTCCCTGACATGCACAAGGCACAGGCATGGTAGTGCCTTGCTGGTACAGGTGCACTGCTGTCAAAGGCTGAAGAAAGAAGAGTCCTCAGCCTTTCATGACACTTGGAGTGAGGAGCAGGCATGGATTTCTATGAACAAGTACAGCATGACCCCATCCTCAAGGAGAAATGAGTAGCAGCTTCATACTCAATAGATGACACTTCTGAGGTCAATACAGCAAAAATGGGCACGAAAGGAGGGTCTCGGTTTGCAAACTTTTGGATAAAAAAAAAAGCCCAGTGTAGATGGGGAAACTGAGTCTCTCTTCCTCACCCCATGCACAGTTATATAGGGGAATTAGAGCAAAAGTCTCTGTGTTGGGGCCACTTGACCACCTACCACAGACCAAGTGAGAACTTGGCACAGCTGTGCTGACAGACATAAAAGCCCTTCTGTCCATGGCAACTGTGCTTCTAATGTAAGTGACAGGCATGAGTGAGCAGGGAGGCAGGAGGCTGTGGCTAATGGAGGGAAATCCCAAAATTCTTGGGGCCCTAGATGTGTTGCTCTTGTGCCTACAGTTAGCTGCATTTCTCATTTCATTGGATGCTTTGGAAAGATACTCGTGTAATGAGAAAGTATGCTGTGTATCTGCTTAATCCGTTCTCCTGCCTTTCTCCAGCGTGTGATTGCTTTAGAGTTGACCTGTGTCCTGGCAGTGACTTGTGTGTCATTCGGTGGGGCTCCACCACACTGCTTGTATCAATGGGGAGCCAGCCACCCTCAGCTGCCTTTTCAGTCCCGCTGTACTCACTGATCATGGAGAAGGTGACTTCTGGGGGACACACCAGAGCCCATGGCTTGTTTGTGTACAAGTCAAAGGAGAAGGTGCTTGTGAAATATGTGGTAAATCCCTCCAGCTGGGCTACTGATGTTCTCACCGTGGTCCCTTTCCTTATTCCTCCTCTCCATCTTCTCTTATGTTCTTATCCTGCTTGCTGCATCCTGTCCCTAGTTAACTTGTCAGTTCTTTAAGATGAGGATAATCTTTCCTAAATATTGTACTTACTCAGCATGACAGAAGCTTGAGAACCTCTGGGCTCTCCTGTAATGAATGTAATATATAATAATAACAAGATGTCATTGAAAAATGAGCCTGGCACCGTTCAGAATAATTGAGAGTAATGTTAGTTTTTAACAGGAACACTTTTTTTGCTCAATGATATATACATTTTGTCAGAAACAAGAATTATCAAAATTTTCAGATTTGCATTTCCCTGCTTTATTTATGTTACAGCTTCTTTTCTCCTTCACTTCATTATCTGTTAGATTTTTTTCCTGCTTTCTACTCTGTGACAGGAGTAAATTCCAAGATAGAATTGAGTGTTTAGGCTGCATTAAAAAGAAGGTAAATACTGAAATTCCTCTTTTCTAAACATCAGTTTTAATATCATTTTTCAATGAAAGTTCTATAAGTGAAATATTTTCACCAGTTATAACAAAATTTATTGTGACTAAATATATCTCTTTTTCCCTTTTCTAGTCCCTCCCTAGTAACCATCCATTTTCTCCCTCTCTCTTTTTCTATTTCCCTGCATCTTCTTATCTCTCTTGCTTTCACCTGTACATGCAAACACTCACTGACACAGATATTTTGACTGGTGCTTTGTCTCTGCACAGCAGAGAGGCTAAAGCTGAGCCTGGATTTTACATCTCTGTGTATTTTCCAAGCTCCTGTCTTGCCTTTGAAATGCTCACAGCTATAGAAAGGGAATATACACACTTCTTCATTTCTTTGGTATCTCCTCCAATAACAACAACAACAAAAATCTTTTCTCTTTTTCTGCCTTTCCAGCAGTAACGAAGAAGCCATTGTCTTCTCCTCTAAACTGGCAAGTTCCAGAGGGAGAGAAAGACAGGGAAAATCCTTACTTACAAAAATAATAATATAAATTATTTTCATTATTGCAGTTGTGATACTGAGCCAGTACCTAGGAGGCCCTCCTGAGAGCTAGGGGCCCCTTTGTGCTCTGGGATGATACACAAAAGGACTCTGCTCCAAAGAGCTGTTTTTTTCTTTTAAGGAATTTCTGGCGCTGATTGGATGTTGATGAAAAATGCTGGCTTGGCAGCAATTAGAGAGGAAAGACTCCTGTTCATCTGCAGGCAGTGCAAGTTTCCCCTTTCCTCTGTCCTGCTGGCCATTGGTGGGGCCCTGAGAGCCAGTCACAGCTTTCCAGGTTGCTGAGTAAAGCCCAGTGCATCAGGTTCTGGCTGATTTCTGGATCATGGTACAAAGTTTTCTCCCTTTGAGGGGAATTAAGGTCACTTGAGCTCATATCCCAGCCTGAGCTCAAAGCAGACGTGGTTCTATCAGTAACACAGAAGACAGATGTGTGGATGTGTGGGTACATCCCTGTGTGTATGCACAAGGTATGTTTTCTGACTCCACTGCTCTGTGGGCTGTTTTCCCATTGAGTCATCTTCATCCTCAGATTTCACCCTCTTCACACATACCACATGTCTGTAAGTTTGCTACCTTTTCAAAATGTTTTTAAAGGATTTGAAATGCTCTGTATCCTCTGCAGTGTGTTGGTTTAGTTTGTGTAAACCCAGTGAAGCCAGTGCACCCAAGCCAGTTTACACTGATTGAGAATTGGCTCTTGATTTCCTTCCTAAGGGGATACAGCTTTGAGCCTTGAGATACTAGAAGCCACCTTCCTGCAGGTGCAGGGGATGCAACAGGAGGGAAGCAGGAAAAGTCACTGAGGAATGGGAGAGAAGAAGACTTCTTCTCTATTGCCTTTAGACACCTTGGCAGGAAAGCTGAAGCATTGCTTCCCTCCTTTTCACACCCCCATCTCAGGATTCACAGTGGTAGTTGGCTTAATGAAGCTGGCTCTGACACAGTATGGGACATAGAGTGACACTAGGTCTGTCTTGCAGAGGGATTGTACCTTAACTTCAGCATCTTACCCTTAAAACTAGGACAAAACTTGCATTTACAAGAAACAAAGAAATATCTAGCAAAATTAAACATAAAATTCTATGAGTAACCTTTTTTTCAATAGCCATTCTTAATCTTTCAGTGCCCAAGATTTCTTTTGTTTGCATTCCCCTGCTTTGAGTAACCCAAACTATTTAGCTTCTGGTTATACTAAGTGGTTTTTAAATGGAAAATAGGAGCTCAAATTTAGTAACCATTCATAAATTTCAAGGAAGTGCAATGTGGTTTTTAATATATGCTGTACGTTTTATAACTGGCGCACTTCTAGGAATTGAAAGTGTTAAATAAATTACACGGTCCAGTGAACCTTTTCCAGACCAGTGTGTTGCTGGGATTTGGACCTGGTCCACTGCATTTCTTTGAAGCTCTTACTGCTTCTATATTTTGTTTTCTAATAGCCTAGTTAAAACAAAGAACATTTCCTTCAGAGCTTCTAGTCAGCTCTGCATTTCACTTGGCTTCTATTTGATTTTTGGACTGTTTCTAATTGATTTCCATTAATAAGGTAAAAAACTCTGGTTGTATTTTTTTTTCCCTGGTGCAAAAAGAGACAAGTAATATCAAACATAAGGTTTACTTGGATTCCATCCAAACAGTTAACTCCTTTTAGTTTATCCCCAGTAGACGTTCCTTTGGGGACGCATTATCATTTCATCAGTAGTTTCTCCTCTGCTTCTGTATTTCTTCAATTAAAATTCTTTTCACAGAGAGAACTTTGTTGCCTATTCCTGTTAAGGGTTCCACGCCAGGGGTTTAACACTCCAGGCTTATACTATGATCAGAAATTTTGCTGCAGTTTGCATTATGAGCACATTTTCTCCTTCCTGTAAATCATTCATATTTGTATTTATTTGTAACTTAGTCCATGCTAATTTCCAGCTATTTACATAGCCACAGAATCTTAACTTTATTTTCGTTACCATATCATCCTTTTTTCTTGATGGACTAGAGGGAGAAAATTAGAAAGCAGACATGATCAAAACTGCAAAACTCAATTAGAGCAAATGATGAAACATGATGTAATAAAAAAATTATTGCAAATATCCTGTCCTGTTACTTATTATATATGTTTTTAAGCTGCTGTGCACTTTCATACTTTAAAGGCTATCTTACTAAATATTTCTGACCTAGCATCTCAAGTCAGCAGCTGCAATAGAGAGATTTGCTCTAATATTATTCCTGCTTTCCTCGAGGCCTACTAGAGAAGAACCAGGTTTATAAGAAGAAATATATTTAGATAGAATCAATTTTCTTTTCCATGCATGAAATTCTATCTCTGGCTCTGGTAGTATTAGGTTATACCAGTCCCCTGGATTATTCCCATCTTAACCTCTGAATTATGTGAGACAGGCTTAGAGTACAGAAGAAAATGGTATTTCCATCAGCAAACAAAATATTTTCTCTTCTGAGTGTGGGCACTTGAATGCATTGTCACTGCAGTGGTGTACCATGTTTTTTATTGTTTTGCAGACTGTCCAGTCCAATTCCCTTGCGGTGATAATGCAGACAGACTCCAAGCCAGAGCTGTGTGGAGTGGCAGAACTCGTTGGGCAGACAGGGACAGCAGGGCCCCGCTGCCCCATGACTGGGAGGTGAACATGGCTCTGATTGCAGGCACGTGGACAAATCCTTCCCCACTGCACAGTGCAGTGTCAATCCCCCAGTCTCAGGGTCCTCTTTGAGAAGCCCCAGGTCAGAGGCGGTGACCGCCTCTGCTTCAGGCAAGCACCTTCACTCCCTTTTCTGACCTTGCCTGGGCTTGTGGAGGAAGATCATTTGGCAGCAGCACAGCACTGTCAGAAGATGACTTGTTAGTGTCCTCTGTGCCTTTCCTGCGAACAGCAGGAGCTGGGAGAGGAACAGATTTCCCCTGCACTGGCACAGCGTGTCCAACCTGGCAGCTTGCTTTTCCCTGACCTACTTCAACAACAATGGGCACTTGTGCTCACTAAGCCTGGGTGCTGCAATTCTCTGCTAGCCTAGCAGAAAAGTTGGCTTACCAGTGCATGGAGATGTTAAGGTGAGAAATAATGTGAGCATCAGTCAACAGCTTTCCTGGTTATGTCCTTCGGGACCCTCCTGGGTGACACGAGACACGCACAGCCATCACTCGCACTGACACCCACCATTTGGTGGAGGATGCCAGGAGCCGTGCCAGCCCTGCTGAGGCTGCAGCATGCCTTCTCTCAACATGAGTTGGGGCAAAGGCTTTCCATCTCTCCAGCATCACCTGCAGCTTGCCTCCTGACCACCAAAAACCCTCCTGCACAGCCCTTGTGCTCCCTGCTGAAATCCCTCCTCTGGCAAGTACTAATACTGTATGTCAGTGGAGGTTCTCACTTCTTCTCTGCTTTATTTTCTAGAGAGTTGTTTTTTGGTTTTTTTTAATGCTACTGGTACTTTCATATTTATAGTGTTTTTATGGCCTTTGTGATGTATAATTTCACTGTGACCTCACAGCAAGCCTGTGTGTGCTTTTCCCCCACATGATTAACTATTTTAATAGAGGCAAGAGAAAGAAAATGGGGAATTTGTGGACAGTGGTTTTCCTTGCTTGGTGTAGGGAAGCAGTTCATTGTGGGTCATTAAGATTCGCTGTAGCATAACTCAGTAATAATGTGGAAAAAGAAGTCATGTGCCTGTGGGTTGTGTGAACTGAAATTACAAGCCATGTTCAAACCTCTGAGTCACCTCTGCTGCTTCTCAACACAGCTGAGTCCAGGCAGAAAGCACTGAATGAGCAAATACAGTGCTTAAAACCATCTATCCCAGACCTCTCACTGGGTGCTCCTTTAAAAACTATCCATAAGCAATTTTAAAAGGGTAAATTTAATGAGTGGGCTGAGAAAGGCACTTATTACCCTCTCCAACTGGCACTTCTTGACCCTGGATGCCTGCTTCATATAGTATGGCTAGGGAGTAAATAGTAATAGTAAGAGTAAATAATGAAATCAGTGTAGAAACTGATCTGGTCATTAGCTGTAAAATATAATGCCACAGAATCCACACACCAGGGATCCCATCATTCATCTTCACAGTACTTCCTAAAAGAAACTGAAATCTTATAGAACAAAAAAATGGCATTGCTCTGGCAAGGAAATGAAGACTTACTTTAAAATAAATCTAAAAACCCCAAGGAAAACAGCCATCAGACTTGATGCACAATGTTGTTAGGGGATTTATTACTGTCACTTCTATTTCTGATCCACAAAGTGTGTATACTTGATATATGGCCAAACTACAGAGCTTTCCACCAGTCTGGACTCCAGCAACCACTTTTCTGGCCACTTTTCTGGCCACTTGCCTCCTGTTGGTAGCCAGTCTGGTGCCCTCCATGCCTAGACTAATGGTCACAAAACCATCCCGCTGTTACTCTCGTATGGAGCAGGTCTGACTATTTGGTGTTGTAAGCAAACCTATTCTTTCAGTTCTTCTAGTGGACACATGTGGGCACCTGACAAATGGCAGGGGGAGAGGGGGAGGAAGGAAATTTCTTTGCATGCTGCAACACACTGGAATAGTTTACAAACTTCAGGCTTGCAATTGGAAACAGCAGCAAGATTGCAAGTCAGCTGAGTAAGTACGTGGAAGAAGAATATTCTGGAGTAGTGACCTGCAAAGTCAGTACTTTTTATGCATTCAGAGACCTGGGAGGCATCAGGCACAGATCAGGATTAGGGGTAAAATGGCAGAGAGGGATGGATATGGGCATCTTAGTCTGTGATAGGAATTTCAACATGTTATCAGAAAACCTGGCTCAAGGGTGGTCACCAAATACCAAAGAGACACTGGCTCCTATTTTCAGCCCAGGTTTTATACAACACTGAAGTCCAGAGAAGATCTAATTTTAGATCAGTGGAGGCAAGGCTGAATGTACAAACAAAAACTCCTCCTACCAAACAATATCTCTGTTGAGTATTGTCATGCTGGGTATGAAATTTAGCTGCTCTATCCATACCAGATCTGTTAAATATCTAGAAATTATTCATCTGTGATAATTAACGAGGAAAATAAGATAATTAATTTCAGTGTTTCTTGCAACAGGGAAGCTGTCTGGCAAAATATGCCAGACAAAACATCCATACAAAAACGTGTCATTAACTTACATGTTTAGTTCATTCACATTCCTAACCATGAATAAAAAGGAGAAATTAAATGACAGTCTTTAATTGTCTGTATAATTCTTCTTAATGAGTACATTCTGGAGTACCATAACGATGGTATAGGTTTATGAAACAGAGATCTGTCTTCCCTTAACAAGAAAGAAAAAAGCGATACTGCAATACTGGTTAATTATTTGATGCCCTTTCACTGTGAATTAAAGGTCTATGCACATACAAGCTTGGAGAAGAAAAAAGATGTAACACTTAAAAGTACATATACTATCAGAAAACTGAGAGGGTTAGGGGAAAAGGCCAGGAACTGATGGGAAAATAAATAAGATGAAAAGTAATAGAGATAACTGTGGTAACAGTAGATCCATTTAAGAATTTATCATACAAGAGTCACAGAGGTAATGGGACTGCTCACCTGTTTAAAAATAAACATGCAGAAGTGTTTTGCTGGCTCAGAGCAGAGTGCTTCGACAGAGGCAAATCCATGGTCAGTGGAGATGGGAGAACCTAAGTCAGTGCCACCCCTCAACTCTGTGAGAATGAGTTGAATGAAGAGATGAGAATAAGTATGCTTGGAAGTTGGAAGCTAAAATGTTGTGAGATCTCAATGAGATTTCTGCCTCCAATTTGTACAGCCGTAGGCCACTGCCTTGCCAAAGCTTTTCAGCCGCTGCCTAATTTCAGGCATGAGAGAGTTGCATCCACTTCAGGTTTGATGGTCAGCATCCGCACATTCTCACCTGTGCACGTCTCCACAAAGAGCCCAGCCATGGATTTTCATGCTGCCTCTTGGCTGAGAAGGATTTCTCCCCATGTATCTGCAAACTTGCACTTACTGCTCCTTCACACTCTGCACTGCAGTGTTTCAGAGACAGGCTGGGCAACTGCTGAGGCCATTGCTCACTGGATCCATCTCTAGGGTTCGCTGCTAATGTGTCCTCACCTCTGTCTCTTATGGCACATTTGGACACAAGCTCTTTGGGATTAGAGTTCCTTGAGGCTCAGATGCAAGAAAAGCAATGGATTGAGTTCTTTGTTAATCTTGAGCCTGGGTGAGTCAGTATGAAGTGAATCAGTGAAGAATCATGATCAGTTTGCTCCCAGGTTTGTTTGAGGTAATGATTTACATTTAAGCATTCTTCTTACCTACACATATTGTGGACATATAACCTGGGGCTCTGGCTCAGTGGTGTGCCCACACCAGCATCCACTTAGCTCATAATGGCAAACCCAATGGATTAATCACAAAGGCGCTTCAGGAGAGCCATAACCCTCATGGGATCTAGGGCACCTCTGGGGTGGCATGTCTCCAGTGGGATCTGTGCTGCCCAGTTTACATGTCAGTGTCCTCAGAGCTCACTGAATTACAGCTGCACAGTAACACAGCCACATTCTCTTCATCATTGCTGACCTACTACTCCTTAGGGATAGTGAGGGTGAAGTGGACAGACTTGTGGGCCAGAGTGACCACGCAGACCATTACAGGGGATGGAGGATAAGGGGGAGGTATCCTTGGGAAGACCATCCTGAAGGTCAGTGCGCTATTTAAAGATGTCACTGCAGCTCTGTGATGACCATAAAACTCATGACTGGTTTCAAGCTGTGGCACTGAGCCTGGCTGAAGAGATTTTTTTTAACTCAGTCTCTACTTCCAAGCAGTGCAGCATCCCACTCTTGCTTGAGGCTTTTCTTGTCAAGCCACCCTTGAACAGATCAAAGTTACTGTTGATAGGTATAATTTGTATAATTCAAAAATCTGCAACATTTGTAAAAAAAAGTTTATGGATGCTACTTGGAAAAAAAAAAAAGGCTTTCTTTATTGTATTGAGCTTCTGGCTCAGAATTGCTTCCAGAAGGGCATGGTGTTCTTCTGCTCGCTTTGGTGAAGCAGCAGTATATTTTGTTGAGGTCTGAGCTGACTCCCTGCAGCTTTGGGCCATTACTGAATTAGAGCCAATAAAGAGCATGCCCTCTTTTCTTTGCCTGCAAGTCAAATCCTAGTAGGGCTCAGTAGGACATTCAAGTAATCCCTGATTAAATTAGATTTCTCTGAGCAGAATGTCCAGATGTGGTGGATGACACAAACCCACCCTCTGAGCTGTCAGATCCTACTTCCTAGCAAAATCATAGGCAGGAAAGAATGTATTGTCATGGAGACTTGAGGAGCAAAAGGCACTGTTATCAATTTTCATTTGCAAATGCTTCACCCACAATAATAACTAGAGGAATAGCTACCAGGAGGCAAGGAGTGCAACCTAACCAGCATGTGACAAAGGTACCCCAACAAGCTCTGCTTCCTCACCAGCCTCCTTGTGCGCCCTGTACCACAGCAGAATCCAGCTGGCTTGCTGAAGCTTGCTAATGCTCAAAGGAAGAAGTTGATATTCTTTATGTTCCACATTCTTCCATTGCTCAATATCCAAATATTTCACAATGTAGATCCAGTTACAAAAGTTCATTTAAGAGAGAATTCTTGCTCCAAGCCCAGTTTCCTGTTGCAGCCTGAATCCCAGAGCAGGTCATGTGCAGCAGTTGGCTCACAACTTTCTGGAGATGCTGCGCCACTGGTTTTATAAACAATGTAGAGTGGGAAATGGATGAATATGTTTCTTATTTGAGTAAATTAAATCTGGCAAATGTAATTCACTCCAACAAGAATGCCCGTGGCTCATGGTTTCCAGAGAATGCTGTGCAGCTTTCCCTGGGGAAACCCAGGGACAAATCTGTCTCTGCACAAACAAAACACTCTTGCATGTCTGTTGGAGCAATGCCAAACAGAGAGAAGTGTTTGATCCTGGAGTCTGATTCCCCACAGACCAGAGAGCGAACTCTGACCTGAATAATGGAAAGCAGCCTTGGCTCTTGGCAGCCAGGCTGCAAGCAAGGAGCCTCTGGTGTGGTAAAGAAATAAAACTCCAGCACTGACAGGAGCTGCTGCCTGGCTTGTCTGGTATGCAAGAGGGGAGCGAGTGCTGCCACACTCACAACAGTTCAGGGGAAGTTTGAGTCCTGGCTCCTTGTGGGAAAACCAAGTGAATTCCTGTCAGGGACACTCCCTGGCAGCAGCAGGAGGCACACAAGGAGCCCCAATCAGAGCGTGGGTTTAATTGTGTACATACATCCCTGAACACGCTTTGCAGGATCTGAGCTTTTGCTCAGTGCTGTGCTCAAATGTTGCTCCTATTAGCAGGGAGAGTCTCAAGGACTCGGTGGGGTAAATCCTTGTTGGCCCAAGTGACAAGTAAATCATGGTTCAAAGGGTTGTATTGAAACCCCTTTTTGGTATGTGAGCACACCAGTCCAAAAGAACTATACCTTTTCTCTAGGACCTGATGGTGGCTGTGGAGGTACCCAAGTGCAGAATGAGCCATTTGACTGTCACGTTGTGGAAGAGCATGGTCATTCTTGCCTTTTGCAAGACTCTTCTGTGTGCTTAAAGTGGAGCAGAATATTTTTTTTTTTATCAGTATCTGGTTAAAGTTAAAATGTATTTATTGTCCTGTACTGTAGGCTTCATGCTCCAGTTCTGCTCCTGCCCAGGCTCCCCTTTGCCCACTCTGCTTTGTTTCCCAGAGACAAGCAACTTGTTCCCTATCAATGTGCCTCATTACCTGCAGGTCTGAGCATTTCCTTAAAGATCACCTCATTCCACCCCCCTGCCATGGGAAGGGACACCTTTCACTAGATCAGGATGTTCAGAGCCCCATCCAACTTGGCCTTGAACACTTCCAGGAATGGGGCATCTACAGCTTCTCTGGGCAACCTGTGCCAGTGCCTCACCACACTCACATTGTAGAATTTTTTTCCCAATATCTAATCTAAACCTACTCTCAGTTTGAACCCATTCCCCCCTCTCCTGTCCCTACATGTTCCTGTAAAATGCCCCTCTCCAGCCTCATTGTAGACCTACTTCAGGTACTGGAAGGTCATAACTAGGTCACACCAAAGCCGCCTCTTTTCCGGGCTGAACAAACACAATTCTCTCAGCCTTTCCTCATAGGAGCGGCGTTCCATCCTTCTAACCAACCTGATGGCCCTCCTTTGGGTTCGCCACAACACATCTATGTCCTACCTGTGCTGGGGACCCCAGAGCTGGATGCAGAATGCCTAATGTAGACAATGGGAGATGTACACTCCTTACCAGATTTTTTATTATGGTCTTTGGAGATGTTCAGCATGGAAGGGAGCTTGTGATGTTTCCAAGTCTGAATTCTACAGAAATTTTGAAGAGTGGCTAGTATTAAAAAATGTTCATCTGAAACTTGGGCATGGGTGTGCTGTTGGTGCTTGGGCATGGGTTAACCCTGCCAGGGTTTTCTGGGAAGATTGCATGAATGTGTCACTCCAGTGACCTGTGGGAGTTTTTCCTGAAACAAATGGGTCTAAAAGAGGTCAAAATAAGGGTGACATCCTACAACAGCCTTGTGTTCATCAAAGTCCCTTCTGTCACCCATAGTGCCAGTCCTGCCTCTCTCGCCTGACTTTCCCAGGACTGCTAGTAAAATCATGACCTTTCCATTTTCTCTGTGACCTTGTGATCAGCCTTAGTGGGCAGAAACCTGGAGCCAGTACTGGGTAGAGTAGCAGGTCATCCCTTTTGATGGCACACTGCTCTGAAAGCAGCTGGGATTTTTCATGGGATGGCACAGCAGTCTCAGTAGCTCCTACAGCTTTCTTCCTAATTCTCTATTTTTAAACAACTGAAACAGCCTTTTGTGAGTGTGCCACCTCTGGGGAGCTGTGTGTGTGGAGGAGAGGATTCCTAGCCATGTGTTTTGTGCATACACATCCACACTCACACATACCCTGACCCTAATTATGCCTCAGGTCACATCTGTTCACCCCCGTGAGCCCAGATTATCTCTTACTCCCATGAACGTGAATCCAAAGCAACTCCACTCGTATACTATGACTTCAAATAAGCTGCAGAACACTGAACTGGACAAAACCAGACCAATTGGGTGTTTGTTCTTTGAAGATTGAAATAGAAGAAGTCTTTAATCTTTTAACAACCCAGCTTTTGGCCTTTGAACACTTGCAGCCTGTGCAAATGTGCCACCTCCACTGGGAAATCTAGCTTGCAACAATTTTGCACCATTTCGCAATATTATTTGTTCAGGCATTGAATGATAGAGACTTAAGGAATGAAAAAAAATAGAAGAATATCCCAGTTAGCGTGGCCTGTTACCTTTTCAGCCTAGAGAAAGCTTTTGCTTACAGAGAATGGTGGCTTGCAGCCAATGTTAACATGGGCTTTTAACTCCAAAGCCTATGGAAAGCTTCCTCTGTCTTTCCCAGGTGTCAGTATGAACTATCACTACACTGCTATACAGTCCACAGGCATACAAAGCCTGGCTTATGGATGGAATTGACTGCCAGGGACCTGGCATGTAAGTTTTCTTCAGCTTGCTTTCTGAACGGGGCCATGACCGAGAGTAGAGAGGTTCTAATATTTATGTTGCACCTTGGCTTACACGGATTTTGCAGTTCAGATGGGTTTATCATATCCACAAGTCTCTCCATGCTGGAGAAGATCTCTGATTATTTAAGAGAAAAGGAGAGGATTGCTCAGTATCTTAGCATACAAAATCCCCACAAACAATGATGCAAGTGCAATCTCACACTCCAGCTGCTTTTCTGGAATTTCCAGCTGTCCTTCCCATTCTTCCTACTAACTTGGTATTAGACTTCACCTCTCTGCTTCCCCAGTGCCTTCATTTCTCTTAAATCCTGGAGCACTACAAGCTGTTTCTCACCACATGCCAGTGAAGAGCAAAACAGGCCCATGACAGTGGCTGAGATCCCAAAAAGCCCAAGTGGTTGCTGTCAATAATGCCTTTGGGTCTGCATCTGCAACACTTATGTGGAGCAGCACTCAACAAAAGGCACCTTCCTCCAGGGAGAGATCCACATATCCTTTTCAGCGCTGAACAAGGGACCTACTATTCTGCACACAAAAGAACAAGGATTTGCCTCTTGACTTCGTTTTTCTTCCTGTAAGCCTATTGCAGGAAAGTTCTGTTTTATTTGAATGCAGCATTGTTTATTTATAATTTTGTCCTAGTTGTGTGACAGATTCAGCATGTGTCACCCAGCAGGGGAACAGTAGTAGGCTGGAGAGTTAACAAATGCACTGCAGTGAAGCCAGATGGCCTGTTTTCATAAGGAGCCTCTGAGAGATGCTCTGCTGCAAAGATTTCTTTTTTCTTTCCTTCCTTTGGTGCCCAAAAATCACTAGAGCAGTGTTATTGCATATTAACTCACCCACCAAAGCTTCACAGGTCTGACCTCCACCCTGTACCTAATCTAACACCCCTTGTGAACAGAAAAACACACGACCTGATGTACTGAATCAGCCCATCACCTCTTTCCAGAAGCAAAGTCAATAAATGAAAGGCTCCTGAGCACCCTCTCAGTTTCAGTGTACAAGGGGTACTGAGGTGTGGGTGAGGTGCCTGTGTTCACCACGTGGCCCATGGATGACTTCAGCCTGGCTGGGGCACAACCAGAACCCTCTCTCTGCAGTCAGTGGTTCCAGAGTGTAGCCCCAGCTGCCTGGAGGGTCCTGCCTGATTCCCCCTGGGAGCACCCACGCCTGTCAAAACATCCATGCACATCAAGGGGACTCACTTAGTGCTTAGCTCCTGGGAAGCAGCCAACTTGAAAGCAATCTCAGAGCATATACTAGTAAAGAAGATGTTTGCTGGAAGAGTTTGTAGTTGTGCTTACATTTTCCCCAAACGACCATGCCCCCACGGAGACAGAATTTTTCCTTTCTTTTTCAGGATATCATTAAAGAATGTTTTATCTTCTTCCTTATTTTCTCATTTGTTTCTCCCTCCAGTTCCCCATTGGGATGTTTTCCAGTTTCACAGAGCTTGCATACACTTTCCTTTGGAAGCCATTAATACCAATTTCAAGCTCTAGCCTTGACTTGAAAGAGATGAGAAAGAGTCTCACTTTTCAGGCTCATGAAAAATGGGGCAAGATATGAGCTGATTAGGTATTTGCAGCATCAGTACACCAGAAAGTCTGATAATAAAAAAAAGAAGATGGGCAAGCTAACTGCTGTTATACATGATTTCACAGCATTTGTTACAATCAGCAAGGAAAATCTTGACATTTCAAAAATCTTGATGTGAACAGGAATTACTTTAAAGATGGCATGTTTTTTCCTCTGTTCAGCTTTGAATTGCCTGCCTGAATACAAAGGGTTAAATAAAGGAGGATATAAGTTTATTTTTAAATAATTTAACTTTTAAAGAGCTAAGGACAAGTGATTTATTATATAGATAAGGCAGCATTAATCACATGGGTTTGTGGAGGATTTTGTTCTCTTTTTCCCATCTTTGCTCCAGGGGAGAAGCTATCCACCCACCCAGCTATCCTCAGTCAGCCTAGAAAGTGTTATTCCTACCAAGGCTGGAGGAAAAGAACTGAAATTACCACAGGAAAGGGGAGTTTTGAGGCAGGCCAAGAGGGGCTGCCCAGGATAGATGTGGGAGAGCCCGAAACACAGGACAGCAAGGGGCTGAGGAATGGCTTCAGCATGATGCAGAGATACCAGAGACACTTAAAACAGGCAGCCTAGTAATGGAAATAGCTCTCTGTATCAAAGATTGCCAGCGTGGTGTCAGCTCAGGGCCTTGTAGGGCATCTCACACTGCAGAGCACAGACCCTACAGGCTCTATGAGCCACTTCCACTTGTCAGAGGTGAGCTTAGAGAGGCCCAGAGCCCCACATGCATGAGCAAACTCTGCTATTGATTAAAGTTTCACTTTAAATTCTTTGAGGAAAACATGAGTAATGTGTTATTTTGAAGACACAGGCTCTGCATTTCCACAAGCAGGCTGTCACAGGTTCTTGAAGGAAAGGTCTTTGAAGACAAGGACTATGTAAATTAGTGATTAATTTTATCCTTTTTTGAGTTTGACAGTGAAACAAACAAACAAACCAGTACATATATATATAGATAGATATCTCTATATATATATATATATATAGCTATATATCTACATATATATCCCTAAGTCTGAAATACTGGGCTAAACCAATTTGAGGAGATGTATTTGAAAACTGAAACTACTTATTTGGAATTGGCTTTTATTTCCAGCTTTTCAAAATAATTAAAAAAAGAAAATTACAACATTCAAAAGAATTTGTTTGTCATGCACAAAACAAGTGAGAAGGTCACAGCAGCTGTCAATAGTGATGAAAGAAAAAAGGCCAGAACTGTCCTTATCATTAAAATCTTGTGGCACAGTTACACACTGCCACACTGTTCAGGGTCCATACTGTTTAGGGCCAGCTCTTTCCATAGCAGATTCCTCTTGGAGAGAGACCATTAGAGAACCAAAAGAAACCCAAGGAGCAAGAAAACAATTTAGGATTGTGGATGATCAGGGCTCAGGCCCTCTCTCTGGACTTATTTCATTTGGCATTATAGATTGTTACTTGCTTTCATTTGAAGCCTTATATTCGATATACTTACCTGGGCTATATTTATATTATTTTGTTTATTTTTTTATATATATATCCTAGTTATTCAGAAAATTCTTTTTATGGGGTGAACCATTCATTCACACATTCTCAGTCTATCCTGTTGATGCTGCTCCTTTTTGCATTGCAGACTTACATATTTATTTGATGGAAAAAGAAAAAAAAGAAAAAAAAAGGCAGGAGAAGAAACTACACTGTGAACCAACACAGGTGGAGATCTGTCAGTATGGTTACAAAATCACCAGGATGGAAGTTATCTGGTCCTTTCTTCACCTGAGGGTGATACCGTGCATCAGTACCTGTTTCCTGCCAGTTTATCCAGCTGATGGTTAAGTATTCTTTACTGACATTAGCAATGCTGATTTAGCAAGCTGTTCCTGTTCTTCAGTCTTCTCTTTCTGGACTTAACAATCTGATTTACGTCAGCAGGCTTTGCTTGTGGATCTTCTTTTCATTCAGCCTTATACTTTCCCAGTGTTTTTTCCCCTCGACAGCCTCCTTTTGGACCCTCACCTTCACAGTGTGTGGCACCCAGCACTGGGCACTGCACACCTTGACAAGGGATAATGAGGGTGGAAGAAATTCTGGCAGTATCCTGGAGACTGCATTCCTGTTTCCCCGTCTTTGTGTGGTATTTTCCTTCTGTGTGTGACACTGGGGCCTGTGTTCAAAGCCTTCCATCAACTTTTAAAGATAGCACCTATCTCACAACATCAAACAGCAAATGCTTAAGCTTTGAAAAACTACTGTGTTTAGGTGGGCTTTGAAGCAGATGCCTCCCTCAAAGTGCACATGTTTATGCTGATCTGAATCATGTAATTGTCAAAAGTTTTGGAAATGTCGTGAGGACATTTGCCAAACTAGGGCCCATTTAGGAGGAAATATAAAGAGGTAGTCCCTACATTTTTCAACAATCTTACCTGTATTTCTGTCTCTGCCTGGGAGGCAGAGATGTGAGAAAATGTGTGGAAATGACAGAAATAAACCCAAAGAGCATTTGGGGTTTTATCACAGGTATGTGAGTTTGGGTACACACTCAAAGACATGAATTTCCCATGGTGTCAGAGCTAGATGATTAATTTCTAGTTTGTCTTAAAATAGCCGGTGCTAAATTACAATGAAAAGAGAAAACAAAAGACTATTAATTCTTCTTACATTCCTTTATATAAATATTTATGTGTCTGTACAAGCACACACATGCACACATGTTAATGGAAGGGACCTGGGATATTCTGCCATGTGCATTAGTACATGTAACAGGTATTTGGTTTAGTGCACAGATTTACAGAAACTTTTTCATCTTCACTGTAGGCAATCACTCAAAAAGTAAATGCATGGCAGGTGTGCTGATACGTAGATCACAAGGGTGTTGCAAGAGTTGCTGTAGTGTATCAGGATGGTGTTTCAGGCATGAAATAATCTTATTCTAATTAATCCATGTGCTTCCAAGCATAACTGAGTAAAGGAGCTCTGGAAAACTGTTTCTAAGGTCCAAGGATCTTCCTGGGAAATAGCAAATAGATGTTGTTTAGATTGATGACCAGATTTATAGTTATATGATTTCTATGGGTCATGCCACAACATCACAGACATAAAATTATCTGCAGAAAGGTAGGAAGACAGGAGGTTTTGGACAGTTAATATTTATTTATTTATTTTATCTATTGTTACCTACTCCTGGAGAAAAAGTAAGTGTTACGATCACTTTTGTTCTGTATTAACTATGTTATTCTGTTGGCTCCCTGGAGCACCAGGACATGGGAGTTAAACAGTGGCAGTCTTACCTACTGTTTGGTTCCTCCTTGTTTTTCGTGTTTTTTAACTCCTGCAAAAGAATTGTGAAACAAATAGTCAAATGGTTTTCTTCCTTCTCATGCCTAATTGTTCAAAGGAGAGAGTCTGCTCAGGATTTGACTGTGTCTAGTACTAGATTGCAGTGCAAATAAAGTTAGAGAAGAAACAGAAGTTTCACTGCTAAATTAAGAAGTGCTTTTGTTATCAAAGCATGCATGTTGGGCTGTTCCAGGTGCTTAAACATAGCTTTAGCTGATGCTAGTATGTCCATCAGAGAACATACCTTTTGCTCTGTTGTTAGGGTGGCCCAGCCCATTTCTGGGCTGTGGCAATCAAACGCCAATCAAACCAAGGCCATCCAGTGGGTGGATTTCCCTGCCCAGCGAATCTGAGGGCGGGTCAATGGGCGGTATTGAGGTATAAGCTGCATCCCCCTGGGTGGCACCCTGACTCCAACCACCTCCCCCTGTTCCAGAAAGTTCTTTGTTGTTCGGTTGTTTATTGGCTCCTTGTTATAACTCCCGCCTCCCTGTTTCCCCTATTGGTTACTGTTAAGTTGTATCCTCCCCCTTGCTTGTATCCCATTGGTCTCTTTCCTTTCCTCCGCCCTAATTTACCCCTCTATAAAATCCTGTGCACAGCGCTTTTTGGGGCTCTTCTGGTCCCTGGACCCTGTGACAATAAGTGCTGTTGGAACCCACACCGGAGGCCCCTCTCTGCTTCTTTGCCTCTGGGTGACGCGAGCCCTCGGCATTGGCACTTGACATGCTTCCTCTGAAGAGGAGCCAGCGTGCACATCCATCCTGTGCAATTCCCCACTGAAGACGCTTCCGGAGGAGGTCTGTGGGAAGTGACACTGCGTCCCCTCCAACCAAGGGCACGCCAAGGCTCAGACAAACAAGCAAAGCATTACTCTGTCTTGAAAAACCCCTGGGAAATGAAAGATTGAGACAGACCAGGACAACCCATCTCCCTGGTGTGATTGGAGTCGCCAATTTTGCTTCTTCCAAAGACTGCCTTGTATCTGTGATTAAGCTTGGTTGCGCTATTTTTGCATGATCTTATTAGACTACTTCTTTTTTTTTTTTTTTTTTGAAGATTAGTTTTTCTAAATAATTAGTGAAGAAGCACTTGGGGAGGAGATGACTGCTTCCCTCTTTTGTCCTGTATAATCACTCCTGGATCAAGTCTAAGGGGAATTTTTAATCGCTATTGGACCTTACTGGTCTTTGTTTAAGTTTCACGTGACTCAGGAGCACACAGCTGCCCTTTACACCTCTGCAGGCCCTCAGAGATTTGTATATACTAGCCAACAAATTGTCTTGATTATGACTGGTCAAAGATGAACACCAAATTGCTGCTCACTGCAGGTGGGAGCATCACCAATGTGGGAATTTCTAGTATGGAAATTCTTTAGTTTTGATATGCCTATCTTTGCTTTATTAATCTCCTCCTGCCCCTTGGGCTGTGGAAGTGTATTATATGTAGCAAAACTTGGATTCCAAGCCTAAATGGCACTGGATACCACAGGGATATTTCGTACCAGCATAGAGCTGTTCCGTTTCATTTACTGCCTGCAGGTAGCACAGAATTACCACGTAGAACCAGCCTGCATCTCAAACAGGACCCGGGACAGGATTCGATGTCTGTACATGTTTCAACAGATGGTGCAAGAAATCTTCAGAGCAGATAACTGGAGAATAATGGACCAGACTGTTTGGTCTCAACCTTCTGTAGCTGGTTTGTGTGCTTACACAAAGATTTCAGCTGGTGAAGATGTAGCTCAATCTGAAAGCAATGGTGTTGTTTAAAGAAGAAACTCAGACATAAAGGGACAGCTTCCTGGTGTCTCATCTTTTTTCTGTTCTTATATTTAAGCCAATCTCTGTACACCTTCCATAAAATCCAGATTAAATATTACATTGAGCTAGTACATTACTCTGTCTACTAGAATTTGGTAACTGTCCTTGTTTTCAAAAACTCATCATTTTTGAGAAATGTCTTTTTTAGTAACACCATGTGCCTAAATTGATATTTTTTCTAAACACAGAACTTTGCATGTTTGAAATTGAGTAGGAATAGGCAGAATTCTTCAGTAAAACAGTTCCTCTTTAGAAACAGCCATTCATTTCTGATGTTCGTTTCATCATCTCCACCTGGAGCAGTTCCACTTTCTGCAAACAAAGAAATAATATTTTGTGGGTTAGAATGCAGCTGTCTTCAGAATCTGAAAGTTGGGGCACACGTGTGGGTTGAGGAAAATGTCCCTATGGCAGTGGATATTTAGTTGGTTATGTAAAGTGAAATAAGTCCAAAACGCATCAGGAGTCCCTCTGCAGGCCAGGAAAAACCAAAACAGGGAAGTATTAATGAGGCACAAAATCTGGTTTTTACATTCTTTGCAATATGGCTGTTCTGTAATGGCTTTTGAAGCTCGCAGATGCTTACAGTAACAGTGTCTTTCTGCACTTGGAACCTCAAAAGATTTTATTTTAGGTACAGTGGTTGCTTTAGAAGTGTGAGTTATGCACATGCAAAAAGGATGTACTTCACAGTACATCCTTTTTTAGATGTGCTCTATTTCCATCTCCTTATAGTGTGAGCTGAAATAAAAGGTAAACATGACCAATTAAACAGTTTGAAATAATGCAACTTGCTTCAGACCTCTCTATTCTATCGCAGTCTTCATATTTATTGTTATCTCCATTTGGATGCAATCATTACTTAGTACCCTAAAATCATCAGCCTGCTCCTGAGATTGCAAGACTGCAGCTTCTGCCAGAAGATTGCAAGACTTCGCTGCCCAATGCTGTCTTGAGAGTTGGACCACAAAGTTAGAGGTGAATCCTTTTGCCTTGCAAGACTGACTATAGGTGCAACTTCAATGGTACTCAGTGGCAGAGGTTTTACTCTTGATGGAAAGAAATGGCACATTATGTTTCCTAGGAAAACTGTTCCCTCTCAGGCTTCCTACCTACAAAAAGGCCTTCTGCTCAAAATGACATATTTGGGGGTTTTTATGGAGCACCATGGCAGTCTGGAGTCACAGTATCTTTGTCTGTCAGGTTCAGTTTAGGCACATGGTGTTACTACAAAGTGTTTCAAACTGTAGTGCAGCATGGGGCTGGATTCCTTTCCACTTTTACCTGGTTATCCATAGCAGAGGCTATATGGCAACCTCTCCTGCATGTCTGAGATACCAGTCCTGTCTTGTAGTAAGCTCAAAAGAACAAAACACTTGATCTTCAGTCACCACCCAAAAAGCTTTTCATCCATAAAGCTTGGCCAGTAATACAGTCCTGGCTGCTGTATAACCAAGACACCTAAGAGACAGACCCCATAATGCTGAGTGTCTAGAAAAGCAATTTCTTGCATTATTGAGGAGGGACAGGTTTCCTCAGAGGGCAGTTCAGAAGAGACTGGCATTCCAAACCATCATCCAAAGAACTGCAATCCAGCCTTCTAAGCTTTGTAGTTAGGTAGTTAAAGTTAGGCAGAGTGGAAATATTTTCTTCACTGGAAATTAGGCATCACTCCCTGTAAGTAACTGAAATTCTTCCATAACATACAAATATATAAACACTGCACAGGCAGACTTAGCTCATGCTTGAAAAGTGTCTTCAAGTTAGTGGGATGTCCAGCCCTCTGAAAATGCCTATTTCTCTACATGAGATGGAGAAAACAGGTGACTACACAGCTCAGATCCACAGCTTTTCCATTGCTAAACTGAAATTAGCTGATTCTCCCTAAAAGACAGCTCTGTGACACACTGCAAATTAGGTTAGCAGCCAGCTGAATATTCAGGGTAAGATCATGCATGATTCAAATCATCAAAGTTGGGTTTTCCGTATGGGAATTTCTATCTCCTTACAAATCACTACTGAAGCTTGTGTATCCGTGTATGTTTATCAAGGATATTGTCATGCCTTGGACTTGAAATGATGCAGCCATTAATAGGAGAGGAACACCTTGTCAGAAGAGAAATTACACAATTTTAAGTCCAATGCTCTATTATTTTTATCAATGATCTGGACACTGGAGTCGAATGTACATGAAGTTTCCTGAGGAGTAACTCTGGACTTCCTCGATGATAGCGAGATCTGGAAAGACTGGAGAGAACTGGAAAATCAGCAACTGTATGAAATTTAACAAGAGCAAGTGCTGGATTCTGCACCTGGCATGGAGTCATCAAGGTTATATATACAAATTAGGAGCAAGAGGCTGGAGATCAGCCCTGCAGAAAGAGATCTGTGGGTTTGGGCTGATGGGGTATGTTTAGGTGTTAGGACAGGGAGGGAAAACAAAAAGGGGGTAGAGCAAAGTCACAGGCTGCTTGCGTTTTCTTGCAAAGGTGGAATTCATCATACTTCCATGAACAAGATGCAAGCTGTATCTCCAAAGGACTGTCCCCTGGAGAGCAGAGACTTCAGAAAAGAAGCAGGGTTATAGAGGGGAAACAACATGAATCTCCAAAGCTAAGGGTACACAAAATGAATGCAATCCTTCAATCCTTCTGGACTGGCTAGTAAGCACATGGAATATAATTTTACCTCTGTATAGAAGCCTTCAGCTATGACTTCATATTTATCCCTACGCTCCTTCTAACCCCAAAGTTTTCCACATCAAAATGCTTAAACAAGCCTTACATTCAAGAGCTGTGATAGGGCATGTGAGCTCCCCTCATCCGTGTTATGAAGAACTGCTTGGCAAGTAATCTCTAAGTATCACTAAATTCCTGATAAGCTGCCATACTTAGCCCAAGGACAAGAAACTGTCCAGAGATTTGCATATCAAATTTCTACTGATGGTTTTCACAATAGGAGTTGGAGCTGGGCAGTTGCAGCATACATTTATAAAGCTTACAGCTGCGTTCAGTGATAAGATAAGAGGTTCTTTTGTAGAGACCAGAGCAAAAGCTTTGTCAGTGACTGAAATGACACTTCTATCTCATCGTGAAAGATGCCTCTTCCAGTGGAGGTGTAGCTGGCATGAGGCTATCATTTGAATTGTTTTTTGGGTTTTTTCCATGAAAATGAGAGGGAAGAATCTTGTGATTTATGAAGTAGTCTGTCCTTTTTATTATTATTTGTAACATTAAAAGAAAATTAACTTCAGCAGAAGGATTTTATAACCATCTATAAACTTGGTTATCAGCACACCAACATTATTCAAAAAATATATAAAACAAATCACTCCAAGGCTGGAAATGGAATATTTAACATTATGCTGTAACAGGGGAGATGCTCTGGTTATGGCTGAGTGGAAACTCAGCCAATTTTTTATTATTATTTTGGTGCCTGCAGTTTCCTGAATCAGAATTTTCCCATGCTTTCTCTGAACCTGGAGGATTTTAATTTGGGTGTTAATTTGTTACAAGTCTGCAACCTGTTTCTCATTTGCTTAATACAAAAGAAAGGGACTGAGAAGTCACTCATATTTGTAAATTCATCTATTAGGGAATTATTTTGTGGGTTTTGTATACCATATAAATTTGTTTTCCCCCAGCTTTGGTTAGGCATCTAGTTTAAGTCCATCATGTAACTCTATCACTAGTAACTGATAGAAATCCTAAAAGAACAAATCCTTTCACCCATGCTGATGCCTACTATTCTTTCACTTTTGAAATCTCAGGGTCAAGATTAGATGAGATGATAACTTAATATGTAGTTTGAATTAAATTATTTCCACTCAGAATTTGAAGAATGGCTTTGGTTTCAATTTATAGGGGAAAGGTCCAGGACTTCTGTCTACATAGCCTACTGAGGATAAGGCAAACAGCGATACAATCACAGTTATATGGGTTCTTAGGGGATGTAGCCTTTGATTATGTTTGCTTCAGTCTGCGAGGCAAGCATCTAATGGCTGCAGAGTGGAGCTGAAGTTCAGGTTTTAATTGTGTGTAATTAAGGAATGGAATGACATATCAAGGGTGGTGATCGGTTCTTTACTGCTGGCATTTTAAATTGACTCCTAGTTGGTTGGGGGTTGGTTTGTTTTTGTTTTTTTAACCATAACAAGAACTCCAGGAAGCCCTTTGGTCTGTTTTTATACTCTTTGTATCAACCCACCATACCCCCCACCTTTGAATTAATAGTCACATTTATCTCACTCAGCTTCAGCAATTCGAGTCAGGCAATCTATGGTCAATGGAGTGAAATAGGTACTTCCATATGTTGCTTTCCAAGACCATGTTCCCTTCATGTTATTTTAAAATTCCCCATATGATCAAAGAGACAAAACTTGTCTGTGATACTGCAAGACAAACCATGACAAACTCAATCAAATGCTATTAGTGAAATTTAGATGAAATTTCTGCTGAAATCCACATGAGACATGACTGAGGATGCTCAATGTGCAAAATGTAGTAGATTCCTGATACACAAATCATAGATTTGGATTTTTCTTATCCATGTTAATGCATATTCTCTGCAGTAAAAAGAATACCTGAAGCCTTTTGTCAGGTATAAAGACAGAGGTGATAAGAACTGTGTAAATCTTATTTTCTTTTAAATGAGTTGAAGGTATTATTCATCTACCGATTATTAAATGTACTTTACCTGACTAAAAAATTAATATTGCAGGGTATGGAGGAAACTATTGTATAATATGAATGACAAGTAACAGCGTGCCTCATTATTGCACTCCTACATTCAGTGACAAGATGATTTACCCGTTGTGCTCTTCTGCTGTGGTCCTCACACTGTAATTAATCTATGCATTAGAGTATAGAGGAGACCTCTCGCCCTTTAATTTTGAAATCTCAGACTTCTGTTCGGGTAAGTAATACCTCACTGGGCCAGCTACTGAATTTTCACTCACAGGTATACAGGAAGAAAAAAAATCCATCTTTGCAGCCCATGCAGCTGCATGGGTCTGCAGGGCAAAGATTTGACCTTCTTTCCTCTGACAGTAGGGAGAACTTTTCCCAAAGAGATGAGGTGAATATTACTGAGCCCCAGAGTTCACACTTCAGCTAATGGCTGTTTTTCAGACAGCCATCTGCAGGAAATTTCAAGACTTCTCCCATTACCTGTGTGAGTGCTGCCCTATGTATGCAGTCCAATGCAGCCTATCAGTTTGATTTCATGTTTTATCTTTATCTGTTCTCACATGGTCTAAGTCCCATGGCCTTTGCTTCAGCAAAACTCCCAAAAATGGGTGTATAAATTTTGTTAGGGTGAGGACAATGATGTTGGCAAGCAATGGCACTGCACAGCAGACACAGATAGTTCTGGAACAAAATTTGGATTTCCTTTTCCATCACTTCTGACACTTGACCCTTTTAAATCAGGTCAAAAAGCTGAAAGAGCAGAACAACCTCTGAAAACAGATCTGAGAACTCTCCAAAGGATTGGTTTTTTTGATAGATGGAAACAAAAGGTTCTACTGTTTCCAAATTGAAAGGTTTTATTTAAAATTAAGGTTACATTGAAGTGCATCTACCCAAGGAGCCACGGCACATATTACAATTGCAATTGCAATGCCTGAGATGCTCATTCTGCCCTTGGATGAGGCTACTTGGCAGATGATGAGAGCTCTGTGTACTCAGATGAGACACAGAGCTCAGTCAAAAAGAAGATTTACACTGTGTTTTAACCTTAAACTGCTCACATCAAAACATTTCAGGGGATGACAGTGCTTTATTTTCAAGTATAATCAATTTTTACTAAATCAAATATATCTGGGATGTATTTTTCAGAATAAAAATAGAAAGGCAGAGGGACGTTGAAAGGAAAGTCAGACTTCCTCAGGAAATTACCTATTTTGCAGGAACAGCATTATCTCTAGAAAAAGTGGAAAATTCACAGTATTCAGAATGGCATAGAATTTTTTCATGCTCCCTTTCCACAAAGAACTGAGATATTAATTAATTCCTAAGAGAACTGGAGGGATTTGTTGCTTGTTTTCTTTTTAAAGGAGGATGCATATTCTGTCCCATTGGAATTGAAAGAATATCTTCAGACCTGAATAAAGATGCATTCCAAAAGATGTTGAAAGTTTTTGCAGAGCCAGCTTCTTCAGGAGCTTGTTACAGCCAGTGATCTCAACCAAGAGCTTTAATAAGAGCTGAATTTATATACAAACATTTAGAAAGCAAATAAATAAATAAGTGGGGGAAAGAGAACTTCACAGCATTCAGTATACAATTTTGGTATAATACTATGAGCACAGCATTAGAGAAAACCATGCATCTGTTTTATGGTTGGTTTATATTCTTCTCTTGTGTGTGCATTTTATGCACATAAAAATTAACAACCTTTGACTATCCATTTGTATTTATAACATCTGCAGTACCAATGGGTGCAGTTCTAGTTTTTCTGTCCCAGGCTTGCTAAGCATCCTAATTTGGAAAGAAAATGCCAGATAACTCTCCAGGGGAACATTCACTATGTCAATGTCTCTTGATTCCTAGACATCCTAATCCTAATGTCACCAGTGGGAAGTCTGTAATGAAGGAAATCCCAGTGGCACTGAAGCAGGGTAAAGACAAAAATGCCAGTCTTTGCTTTTTCTGTTTGAACCAGTTGAGGTATAACTAAATGCAGTCTGAGACTGGAGTGGCCTTTCTGCTTTGGAGTCAAGAGCATACTTGGACTGTGTAAATGAAAAAGGCCATTGTATAAGATGAGTTCAGAAAATTATGTTCATGTTACAACTGCCCCTCCAATAGTCACAGTCAGAGCTGGCTGGATTCCCCCTGTTCTTTGTGAGTACCTGGACAACAAGGACTCTCTACCACAGTTTATTCTTTGAGGACACTGGAGTTCACCACTGCCTTACAGAAAAAAAACAAAAACCAAACCAAATCATAACCAAACAAACATACAAAAAACCCCCAACCAAACCAAACCAAAACAAAAACCCCCAGCCAAACCAAGAACCATAAAACACATCAAAACCCCAGGGCCTACAGAGAGCCACTGGCACAAACCCCTGAATTCAGCTAGTGGGACTATTATTGTGATAATTGTAAGAGAGATTTAAAAAAAATATATAATTTTCTCCTCTGGTACAAATTGCTGCAGTGAAAATGTTCCAGCTGGTGTGCAGCTGGTTCGATTCAAATATTTCCATTTGCAGATAAATTCTCTAGCTCTGAGGAAGTTGCCAGTTGTTGTGCTGATAAATTCAAGATTTCTTTTGAGTTGCTGTGCTGTGGAGGAGTAGGGGAATATCTCCAGAGGGAAAATGAAGTTCCTGATGAGCTGCATGCAGTAATACACTGAAACTGCAGCTGCCTGGTACTGCCACGAGGCACTTTGAAAGTTAGCCCTTCCTCTAAGAGGACAGATAGAAGTGAGATAGTGGATTATGATGAAAAGCAGTTTTCAGGGAATTATTGGTGAGGAAGAGGCCGTGTCACAAACATCAGGTGAACCTTGAGTCAGTTAAAGTGGGAAATTCTCTTCCCAGTCTGTGGGTGTATGTGAAGGCTGTCAGCTGGCTCGATGACCTTGCAGAATCGTCCTCTGACCACAAACCAATCATCGTGTACCCTTGAGACGTGAGGAGGAACTAGAAAGCAGAAGCAAGCCAAGAGAAGCAGGGAGGTCGACTTGGAGAATTGCTGTGGACAGGACACGAACGATAAGATAGGATGTTAGAACTGACAACTGTGCAAGATGCTGAAACTGATTAATGAGTTATTGCCATGCCATTTTTTTGAAATAATGCTATGTTATTTTTCGAACAGTGTATATATTGAAGCAGTATAAATGTAGCTGATGTTGCAATAAAGCCAAAGACGACGATGACTCGTTGTTGTGGCATTCTTTGTTTGCCTCGATAGTAGCTAGCACGCCACAGGTATATCTCAAAAATGTGTTGTACAAGAGAGACTATTTGATAAGGGTGTCTTTGAGACTGCTGTCAAGACTGGCTGTGCCCAAAGCCTGTGTCTGTACCCAGGCACTGGGGAGCACACTGGCACTGTCTGTGGAGCACAGAAGGTCTCAGAGCACTCCATAGGAAAAGCCAACCCAGAGGCAGATCTTATGAATGAGGAGGAAATAGCCAAGGCTTCCATGTAACAGAGAAATATGGATTTGGGCAGAATTTCCTCTGGTTTAATCCTTCTTGTCAGCCATGAAAACCTTGCATGTCTGCTTAGTTGCTACTGAAATTTTCCTGCACAACACCGATGGCTCCTTTGCAGAGCTCACATTAGAGAAACAAGAGCTATATTTTGGCCTGAAAATACATTCTGCCAAGCAGGGGTTTCTGGTTGTTTATTTGTTTCAGCAAGATGAATAGCACCAAGCTTAAAAAAAGCCATAAGCTTCCTGTATTTGTTTTGTTCATGTTCACTGCACTGTGGGATGAGTTTACCTTGGCTAACACATACTCACAGGAAATGAAATAAAAACTGCATGGAAAGGAATATCTCCAAAGTGGGCAGAGCAACAGAGGTTGTTCTTAGCAATCAATGCTGGTTGTGTGAACAGTGGGAAGGAACTAAGGCTTGGTGCTACCATCTTACTTCTCGTCTTGGTCTGACTTAGTAAGTTACAGAAAGAAAAATGCTAAAGTAAAAAAGCAAATTAGGGTCTTTTCTCTCAGGAGAAATGGAAACGGCCTTTTCTGCAGAGGTTAAATCTCCGCTATTATTAAAAAGCAAAGAGGAATGGCTGCCAGATGGAGCTGACAGGTTATGTAAATGGGCAGTAGCTGAAGTCAGAGCCCATAGAGGCTTTCCAAGCATGCTGTGACTAAAAGCTGCAGTCTCCAAGCCATTTGTTCTCCTGCACAGTTTCTCATACCAAATTAATCTCATTTTTTATGTTTCCATATTGCCATGCTAATTTTAAGATAAAGCAGTCCTCCTACCACTAGGACCCAGGCTGTTGCAGGAGTGGAGGATAGCTGTAGGGCTGGGAAAGAGCAGCAAGGGGCTGGGGAGAGCAAAATGCTGCTTTTTTGGGGCTGGAACCATCTACACTAGCTTAAAGTGTTTGTCAAGCACAGTTTTACTTTCCAAAGTCTTGCAGGCTTGGACTCGGACTCTCAGTGGCATGTGTTGTCTTCAGAACTCTCTGACAGTACAGAGTGTCAGAAAGTTACAAAGGACAGTTTATGCTATTACAGAGACATATATTCTTTCTCTCCAATATTGGAGATTTCAGGTTTTTAATCATACCAGTGTTATCCAGATAGCACTAGTGCAGAAATTTGTGTGTACAGGAGCACTAGTTTCTTACTAATACAAAAGTGTTACTTTACAATAATCTTCAGGAAGCAGGGAACTGCAGCTAAGACAAACACAACATAAAAATACATTGCTTCATATTTTATGATGATCTCAGAAGCTAGTGAAATGTATACATTTAAAAAATTATTAATCCATTATCAGAAAGGGCAGTCATCAGAAAGGATCTTCTCTGTGTTACAAAATGCATCTGTGGAGGGTACTGTTCAAGTCACCTGAAAAAAATTCCATATTCATTTTTCTGTTGAAGTAACTGAGGTCAGACTGTACTTGGTATGTACCCAGAAGAGTTTGATATCAACTTTAGCTTCCTGACAGCAAATTTGAAAAGACTAAAAGAAGTTGCTCTCTATCTGACATTTTACAATCATCTGTCCTTGGCATGCTAAGCCAGGTTTTGGGGGCTGTAGTCAGCAAAATACGAAAGTACCTGCAGGGCAATACAGCGCCACTAAAAATTCTCTCTTGACTTTGACGTGTTCTGGAAATTACTTGCCACTTTTATAGAACAGAATATGAAAACCTGATAGCTCTGTTTTGCTCTTTCAGATCCCAATATTTGGACTTCTTTTGATTTAAGAAATGCTTCAGTAGTCTGGGATGGATACTAAAAGCAATGAATAAAACTTCCTGAAAGCAGAATCCAGCATATTATTGAAAACAATTCCCATTAAACAATCATAAGAAATTCATTTTTGCAAAATAAGAACTTCTCCTAGGCTTTTCTGTATAAACATTAACACTTTTGAAAATTCATGTTGTCAGATTTTCTCACTCCACTGCAAAAAACTTTCCCAGGCTGCAGTTGGCAACTCCAGCAGTTTTCTCCATCCAGTGAAGCCAGGAAGTGTGAAAGCTGGGGAATTGTTTTTCCTTAAAGTATGTTTCTGATCATTCACGTACGTGGTGTTCAAGATGTGGGCAGAAGTCTGCTTTGCTTAGCTGAGTATCAGAACTGGGCCTCCTGCCACTATCACATCCTCACAAACAGGTTTGGCTCAAGTTTTAGCACAGCTAAAATGGAGGAAAACAAACCTACTTTTTTGTGTCTTGTGAATCAATACCTGACCCCATGTCTTGCCTGTACTACCCTAGACTGCAACTTGTTTGAAGCATAAAGAAAAAGCAATTTTAAAACTTTAGCTCCTAGATGGTAACTCTAATGTGGCATATTCTTCTTCATTTGGCTGCAGGCAGGAAGTCCAGTGAATGTCTTGAAAAGCAAGTTTTTGCCAGTTTTACCACATGCTTCTCACATTTTTGATGACTGTACCATTCATGTGTCAGAAATAACCACAAGGAATGCGAGTACTTCAGGCAGTACAAGTTTTCAAATGGCTCTACAGTAGTTTTTTGGAACAGAACCATGCTCCTAGCTACTTCTAGATATATGCCAGCTAGCAAAAATCAGTCCACCCCTCTCCCAAAAACGGGTTTTAATTAAATTGCACTGCAGCAGATTCAGCTGAAGTCTTTGAGAAGAGGAAACTCTCGTGCTTTAAGTAACAGATGGTAAACTCAGGGGGTGAAGCCTCGGTGGAACTTATGCCTGGTGTAGTCCGAGATCCTGATTCCATACAATTTATAAGAAGCTTTTGCCATGATGTTTCAAAGCTCTCCTCTGTTCTGGCAGCATGTCAGAGAAGGGAGTCACTTAAAATGCGTGTGCAGCTCTGCAATGTTCGTGCATATTCTGCAATGGGGGGCTTACTGTAAAGCTGGACTTTGGAATACAAAAAAAGGGATATAAAACATTAGAAGCATATTAAATCTAATTCCTTTCAATACTGAAGTCTAGGGAAGGCCCTTCCACGGAAACTGTGTTTTTCTAGAGGAATGAAAAGTAAAGAAACAAACCCCATTTTAAGCTGAAAAAAGGTGCTAAAACAGGAGCTAACATGACAGGGTGGGATGTGGGTACCTCAGCGCTTAGGGTTGCTCTTACACTTGCGAGCAGATCCAAAGCTGTCCCCTTGCTTCGTCCACAGCAGGCCCAAGTAAATTGATTTTTCCTTAACATGATCCAGGGTTTGCCCCTTTATTGCTTGAGTGAAACTTGTCCTTGCTGCAATCGATCCATTCTATTTATTTTCTCTCTTTGAATCCATTTGTCAAGATTCTTGGAAGGTTAACCTTCCAAAAACTTTGCAGCCCTTCTCAGCTCATCTATGAAATGTCACAGTCCTGTTTTATAGTCCATTGTACAGGTCGCCAGTGAAACCTTTGAGAAGATCCTGAGATGGTTCATGGCAGAGCCCTGGGATCATTCTTCCTGACACTGAAGCATTAAAAATACTGTCCACAGCTCATCATACATTTTTGCTCCCCATGTGTAGGAGGATTTTCTAGGCCGTAATCATTAGCTTCTCTTTTAGGGCTGGGAGCAGGAAGCTCTGATATTCCAGTCCCATTTTATTTTTTCTGATCTTGTGGCCATGATAAAGCCCTTATCTATACCTTTCTAACCCATTGTCAGAGAAGTGTGGGTAATGCTATGTTCTCCTGCACCTTACAGTTCTGCTGCAGGGCTTCATCATCTGAAGGTGAGATGTTCTGAAAAGAACTTCTGCGGTAAGTGCTCCAAACTGATATGACTCCTAGTGGAGAGCATTCATCTATACATGGGGAAAGAACAGGATTCAACTTTCATTTCATATGAAAGCTGAACTATTTAATTTTATTACTTCAGGCAAAATACCAGTAAGAAAACAAACAGTAAAGAAATTCTTCAATCAAGGCAATATTAATCCCTCCCATCCAGCCACAACTCAGTTCAGTTGCTGGGTTTGCAAGAACTCTAAATGCTTTCCTTTTCCTCAAAACACCACTTCTTTATCCTTTTTATCTCTCAAAATTTTAAGATACTCCCCCTCAGTGAACTTGCTAACACCTTGCACTGGACTCCTCTGCTACCCCTCTGACTCTGATGTAGAGCATAATTTCATTAATGACAAGAGATGACCTCTCTCTTGCTTCCTGTGTGGGCTGCTCTCAGCTGGCTTGTTCAGCACAGTTCTGGTCTTTATTGCACAGTGCTTTATCTTTATAGCTCTTATCAGACATTTTTACCAGTTTCCTCATGTGTGTTATTGGCAGAGGGTCCATTGTTCAATGTATCAAATACATACTGGAAAATTGCCCTTGATTGGCAATGATTCTGGATATTTTTTCGGTTCAGCAATCAGGCTGCAGCACATGTGATTTGTACTTGTTGCTTTGCATGGGCTTGGGACTCAAAATACAGAAAGACATCCCTACTTTTCAAGCAAGAATCTGGAATTAATCCTTAGCATTGCAGCCTTAGACTGATATGACTCAGAATGGGATTGGATATCTGATACCCCACCAAAATGTCTGCTGTGTAGATTTCAGTTTTCATACACATAAGGAAACAGTCTTTACGTCCTCAGTGTCTTGTAAATCAAGAATAAAAATCCTGAAATTCTACTTGTTCCTTTAGCACAGCTATCACCTGCATGAAAAAAAGTTGCTTTTGCCTGTTCCTTCCTGCTTCCTTCGCCTTTTGAGGATGAAGAGGACAGGCTGTACATAACATCACCCTGAATACCACACTTTAGTAGAGACTGGACTGTTTCCTCTCGAACACAACTTTTCTCTGTGGCACTAAAACTTACCAGAGCCTTAGACTATGAGATTGGAGGGAACCTTGTAGATTATGTAGCTAAAATTTCTGCATAAGGCACGGAGTATGCCTTGCTTCCCCTCCCATGGGAAGTCCACCACACAGTCTTACTGAGGCTTTAGACCAAAACACTCCTGATTAAGTCAAAGGCAGATGTGCCCTATTAGGTTGGCAGTTGTTCATCTTTGCTGCTGAAAATGCATGTTTTACGCCTAACTTTCATTTGATTGGCATTAACAGCCTTATGTTGTTTTTTATCATGGTTTTATCTGACATGTTAAGAAAAATATTAAAAGCATGAATATTTTCTTGTCCTATTAGAATGTAGGTTGCCTCTTGGTTTTGCATTGAATGAGCAAAAGGATTTCCTTGCATCTCCCATTATAAGGCATTTCTCTATTCCTCAAAAGTTGTTGTCTCTATTCTCTGCATAATTTCCAGGTTTTCACAACTTCTTTAATGCATGAGTTACTTATACAGTTATTTGTTTTTAAGAAGTGTTGTTTGCAACTCAAGCAACATTTCATATTCACTGTCATCAGCAGCAGCATCCTCGTGGATGTTGATTGAAGACAATACTGACTATTAAGGACTAGATCATAAATTAAAGTATCTTGGAAACTTCAGGGATCTATACTTTATAGATTACCCAAAGCATTAGGAGGGTCAAGGTTGTCCTCCTGCAGGTCCCCATCTTTTTTTTGTTCAAACAGGTCAGGTGCATAGGCAGAAATGAGCCACCGATGCATTTCTCACTACTCTCTGCCCTGTCTTCATGAGGGAAAGAGCTTTGGATCCCTGCTCCACCTGGGAAGGAGATTATCTGCCATGCCTAAAGGGTAGAGAGTCATAAAGCCCCATCAGAAAGACCTGTAACCACCTAGATCAAGTGATCCCTTAGTTTCTTGAAAATAACACGTGTTTGTCAGGTGCTGTGCTCTACAGAAGGCGCATTGTATCAGCACAGTTTGGCTTCACACATTACATCACAAAAAGTGAACAAAAGCAATACAGCTAAAACATTCTACTGAGTGGTGTCTCAAGCTGCTCACTATTGCTTTTTTCCTGTTTTTCCCCTTCTTCTTCCATTACTTTGCCTACTCTAAAATTCTGGTTACCAAGTCTTTGGGAGAGGTGCTTTTTATGTCTTTGTAGAGTAGCTGGCACAACAGATCTGTCTGATCTAAACAAGGCCTTTTAGTGATAGGCAAGGCTCATGAATAGTGATTATTGCTTCCAACCACTAGAGAACTCAGCAGTTTTTCGGAGAAGTTGACCTACTTAAACTGTATATACAGGTAGTGCTTGCAGCCTTTTATTAAATTGCTCCAGCAAACAGTCAGAGAGAGAAATGTGGAGGATACACAGCTATCCTGCAGGTCAAGATGTGTACTAAGAAATGAGAGGCTGCAATTACAGCACAGGTTTTGTAGTGAGGTACTTTACTGAGAGCTTGAGATTGTCCTTATGGGAGTTGAGGGATCAAATGCGAAGTACTAACACTGTATCTTGTACCCAAGACAATTACTGGTTCGATGGAATAAAAGAGCTGGGAAATTAACTATTCAGAGCAGGTCTACCTTGCCAAACATTGTTAGTGTAATCCAGATTTAGCATAGACCCACACAGTGTGACAAGGATTTGGCTTTAGTTCAGTTTTCCTCTGACCCTCTGTCACTCATTCCATGGATTTCAGGCTCTCAGTTCATCTTCAAGGCCCTGAACGGAGCTTCTGAGCTTTTTGGGAAAATTATACAATGGTCCAGATCTGGGGTTTGAAAATGCTGATAGACAGCAAATCTACTTACAGGCTTTCAATCTGCTTTCCCCTCCTGAATTATAACAGAAGACATGGGGGAAAAAGTATAAATAACAACCAATAAAAAGTGAGACACTAAAGAACTCCCTTTCATAAATGAGTAAATTTTCAGAAAGGTAGAGGTAAAAAACAAGCAAGAAAAGGAATAATCAAACACTGTGTGCATACGTTACATAAACTCAATGGAAGAAAGAAAAGAGACAGATGTCACACTGAAAAATAAACCACTAGGGTGCTTATTAAAAGTGACAATACTCCTACAGAAAAATATTGCTGCCTTGCAACAGACATTAGACAGTTTTCCATAAGCAAAAATAATTGTCTTGGTATTTAATGTCAACGATTTACCACCTCCTACAGAGATGCCAGCAAATACATACCCAATCAAAAACATTTTACATATGAAAACAAGAAGCCAAGTTAGGAAAATAAGTACTTGGCTGGCTGAAATGTAATGGATGAAACACTGTTAGGAAAGAGCTGCTGAACTAAACTGGGTCAGGGTCTGGTGATTACTGGGGCTACTGGTAAGAATTACTTGGTGCTACATGCTTAGCTGCAGACCTGAGAGTGTGCTGCTTACAAAAAAGCAGGCCTACAGGGAATCAGGCCAGGTATACACATTAATATTTTTGGTTCCCTCACTTCTTTAGTGTCAAATGTTTGATTTTACAGGAGGGGAAATTTTACCAAGTTTTTGCTCATTAGCAAAAACCTGAGAGATGAAACATGGAAAAATTGGTGCATGTTTCTGAAAATCATACTTCAAAGCTGTAAGTGAGATGCCTCTCTTGTGTATAACAGGGCTCCTGTGTTTCTGTAATGTGATAAAATGTCAGACCTATCTTTCTATTTACAATAATTTGGCTGTATTGAATATGTGGAGATATGTCCGAGCATTTTTTGTCTCATTTTTGTTACAGGAAAAAATGGAAAACCATGATCAACAGCAAGAGATGGAAAATACTAATATCAGCAAGAGTACAAGCTCAGCAGAAGGGGAATTTTCTACCTTGTAAATATGCAGCTAATATATTAATCACAAGGCTACGTAGCCCTTGGCCAGGATCCAAGGATGAAAGATGCATTACTTTTGCCAACAGGAGACTCTCCACCTCCCCTAGCCATGTATGCTACAAAAAGATGCTGAGAATGGTTTTAAGAGTAGTGAAGGCAACGTAGATATGATAGATTTAGTATATAAATACGAACATCCATAGAACACACCAAGTCTTAACAATATATATTGTGGTTTACTTTCAAAAAGTGATTAAAGTATTTAATTATGTGCAGAGCATTCTTTAAAAACCCCAAGATTATTAAGTGTTGGGAACACAGTGATCTGTTTTGCACACAGGCAAAAAAAAGATGTGAAAAATTTCCCATAACACCATGGCTTGCAGGGGAGTTTGAATTTGCTTTGACTGCACACAGTTTAAACACTGATGCTGGAAGGTCAGGCAGTGCTTTTCTAAAGAAATCTATCAGAATAAATGGAATTGCTTTGGATTTGCCCTGGATTCAGTTAAAGCAGAATCTGGTCCATGAAGTTCATCATGGTCAGTTGCACAAGCTAAAATGAATCTCCAGGAAGTTTTTTGTGTTTTCTTCTATTTTATTATGAAATTATGTAAGATTGAAAAAAGATACCTCTAGGTTTCATTAGGGACTACAGATTTTAAGAGAAAGGTTGTTTATTTGTATGTTTTAGAATCTCATGCTCAACTCTAATCAATTGTAAGTTATTTTTAATTGCTTTTTAAGTTTCATTAAGCAGTGAACTAAAAACAGCTCTGGTCTAAAAGCTCCCCAGAACTCTCCTGCTCAGGTCAATATCTGTTTTCCTCCAGAGGCAGTGAGGACAGGGGAAGAAAGTGAAACTTGTGCCTCTGCAGCCCTAGAATTGCAAGGAAGGAGGGAAGGAGGGAGGGAAGGAGGGAGGGTAGGAAGGAAGGAGGGAAGGAGGGAGGGAGGGAAGGAGGAGGCAAGGAGGGAGGGTAGGAAGGAAGGAGGGAGGGAGGGAGGGAGGGAGGAAGGAAGGAAGGAAGGAAGGAAGGAAGGAAGGAAGGAAGGAAGGAAGGAAGGAAGGAAGGAAGGAAGGAAGGAAGGAAGGAAGGAAGGAAGGAAGGAAGGAAGGAAGGAAGGAAGGAAGGAAGGAAGGTCCTACAGAGCCCTTGGCCAGTTGTTTCAGCTGAGAATAATTATTATGCATGTCCTGTTAAGTGTGCCATCTATCCTAGGATCTGTCTACTGGAGCATTATAGTAATTTAGAGTAAAACATTTTAAATACATTGATCAGAGTTGGCACTAAAACTCTTTTGAAATGGATCTGGATGGCAGTGTGACATGACACCATCTGGGTTTCTCTCCTGTTTGGACATAGAGTGGGTGTATGCTTTGGCACTGACAAAATAAGAATGTTATCAGTGCAGTCCACATTGACACTTCCCCAGTGAAGCTGGTGCCAAATCTCTCTGAATGAAAACCTGGCCTCCTTGACCTCAACAGGAACTTTGCCATGAACTTCAGGATGGCACACATTTCCCTTCTATCTTGACATAGAATAAGCTCAAGTGCCATATCTGGAGTAATCTCAGGGGACAGAAGCATTGAGGAATGGACCGGGATACAGGTTTTCACATGGTTCTCTGGCACAGATAAGACAGCAAGGAGCAGTATTCTCCTAAAAATATACAAGTGTAAAGCACTTATTGGAAAGAAGCTTATTGTACAGTCTTTCTGCCAAGCAGTTCATTGTGTGCCCAAGCTTGAAAACGATTGAAAATAGCCATAACTAGATGAAATGTAAATGTTTGCATTAAAATCCTTTATGACAGCAGGACTGGTAAGCCTACAAAACAAAAGAAGAAAAGAACAAAATGCCCTCACACAGCATGACTGCTGACAGAGTAATCTCCAAAAAAGACAAAAACAACAAATAAATACTACAGTGTGTTCTACTTCTCCAGTTACATTTTCTATTTACTTTGGCAATAGTCACTTAGCACCAATGCATTTTGACAGAGAAACAGTAGTGACTAATGGAGGCAGGTGGTATACATTTGAACTTTGCAGACATCAAGCAACAATTGCTGACATAGAGCTGTGGAAATGATGATAAAAATAGAAAATCCAAAAGGTCCGAAGGCCTTATATTAGAAGAAAAATGACAAAACCCACCAAAAAAAAGAAGATTCATGTGGCTTTCATTCTGGTAATAAAGCTGCAGATGTGGACTCTGAATATGTTGACAGCTAATTAGCTAAACCATGGCAGTGCAAATCGTGTGCTGCCAAGCAGTGGATGAGAAATCTCTTGCTGTAGCATGGGAGTTGTTAGGAGTAAGTATAGCTTGAGAAGGGAACACCAGATTTGTGTTCCTTAGTGACTCCTGTCATCATCAGCAATGCACTTTTAGCTTACACACAAAAGCAAGGAGAAAAAGGACTTTACAGTGTCTATAGAGGAGCATGTTCTTGCAACATCAAACCTTAATCAGAGTATTTAATTGCAATCTTTGCATGCCACACTTCGTTGTACGTATCACTTTTCATGCTGGCAGACACACTGTGCTTTCTGCTTAAGGGTTGCAGCTGTTCAACACCAGCCCAACAAAACTCCTTGAATATGTACAATTCTAATTCCAATAAAACCAGCAAACAGCAGCATAAATTAGAGTGTGACACCCAAGGTGGTGTTAAAAGGACAAACACCTTCTAACAGCAAAGAGTAAGCATTAACAGAGATTAATTAAAGTGTAAGTGAAAGCACAAGCCTGTGTAGAGTCCATGCATCTAGCAGTTAGGAAGGAGCAACTAATTAAAAGGAGGAGATTGAAGTCAGTCAGAATGATAATTGCCTCAATTTCAACCAAGTGAGTGGTTCCCTGTCTCTCCTGCCTGATAGCCATGATCAGGTACTCCAGAAGAATGAGATGACAAAAGAACAGGAGCTGGAATAAACCCCGAATTGGTGTCTCAGCACTAGATAAAAGAGGTATAATACAATGAGTAACATGGTGCCAGACTTTCTATTCCTCCTGCCTCATGATGTAAAGACAAGGCAGTCAAGGAAAATAGTGAGAAACTCAAATGTGCTCCTTTGCCCAGGGAATTTGCTGAAGCCAAGAGTCCTGAGAGTATCCAGTGTTCTCGGAGAGCAGAAACAGCCAGAGCAGTCCAAATTAACAGCACCTCACCATTTGTAAGGTGTATTGAGAGTCATCCTTCAGAACTGAAGCTGATGGCGATCCTTGAGAGACCACTGCAGTGAGACACATGGAGCCAGCCAGTGCCTGTTTGCCTGCTTCAAGCATCTGATGCCACCTGCTGAAGGCGCCAAATTGTTTCCATGTCAAAGCCAAGGTTGTAGCCTGACCAAGGGAGGGCAATGGTCAGATCCTCTGGGATGCCACAAATACTCATCACAGCCACAGGATGCCCTAGGGCATCATCTGCGCCCCACATCGCTCAGGTGACGGGGAGTTCAGGAAAGGATGGCAGGTCATCTTTTTTCTTGGATGAGCACATGCCACGGTCTCAAAGACCCCCACAGAGGGAAATGGACCTCAGCATACCAAACCAAATCACATGCAGGGCTGTTCCAATTTTAGCTGTGTTTCAAGAAATCCAAGCACATAGAAAGCTAGCCCTAGGGCCATAAGTGAGGTATACATGGATCCCAAGTCCAAGTAGCCTGGTATGCTCATGTCCATGCAGGTACACTCTCTTTGCTTCACTAAGCTGTGAACTAAGCCCTCCCTATGACAATATCCGTATGAACAAGTCAATCACAGGGCTGTGCCTGGGCAAAGACTGGGAGAGTGTGGGTTGTCATAAATGAAAACCCTGCCAAGGAGCCCGCAAGCTCATGGATACAGGCAAGCACATGTCAGCACTGGGGGACACTGGCCTAGGTTTTTTCATGTGTACAAATGGAGACTGTGACCAGGTACAGAGTTAATCTGATAAACACCATCAAGCTCTTTCAGAAACATGCACTCCCAAGGAGTATAGATCAGGAATCATTCATTTCAGCCTAAGGTAAGGAGATAAATTAGGATCAAGCCCTTAAAAAGCCTACTTCTCTTCACTCAAATCAAAGATTATCGAAGATGTAAGCATCTATCATTCAGACACTCACTATTAAGTGACATGATTCCTACTATGAGGCATCTGACTCTAACTGTATGACTCAAAAGCCTGTAATTTGCAGAAGTAGCTGTAGTGCTGAGGACTTTGCACGGATAGCTCAGTTTACCTATGAGCAGTTGCAGTTAGAAATTATTGTATCCTTCTGCAGCATTCAGCTATATTAAAGATTAGGTTGTGAATGTGACCAACAGTAGTTTTGCAGAGAAAAGAGGTTATTAATCAAGTTGGATACTCTAACCAGTTCTCTCTATTGTGTTTTAGCTATAAGAAAGCACGTCAAGCAACAAAAGGCAGAGGAGCTGCAGACACGCCATCAGAAGCTCCCAGTAATATTTACTCTGCATGCCATGGCAACCAAGTTTTTGTGGCTGTGTCTACCCCTGGTGTGTGCCCTTGTTTCACAGGCTTGCTTTGCCACCAATTTTGGATTGCCATGTTTCAGGGTCCTGTCTGTAAGTAAAGGCATCCACCCTTTCCAACCTGACCTCCTGCATCTGAGTACTTGTGGGCTTTTCCTAATGAACCCATCCATCTTTGCTAGTTAACAATTCAAACAAACATGTCAGTTCTTTGAATGGGAGGAAATATCTTTAAAACATTTAGGAGTTTCAAAGCACTAGGATAGCTTTGCTGAGCTAATAAATACCCAGCTGATTTAACAAAAAAAGAAAAATCCCAAACCCCCAAAAACCCAAAATAAACCACAAAAAACCCCCACAAAAAAAAAAATAAAAAGAGGAAAAGAAAATGTACATATGTAGTCAGTAATGCCCCCATTTTTGACATCTTTGGGTAAAAATGGTGTTTTATATTCTTATTTTAGTTCCAGTTAAGAATTATTCTAAAATATTTTTGTGAAGTGGAAAAATTAATACTCTAAAGAAATTTATGGAATATTTCCGTTAGGGGGGAGGCAGGAAACCATCCTTCTGTGCCTCTTGCCACATATCACCCATAAGCATGAAAAAGGTGATAACAGTTGGGAGAAGAGGCAGAGGCATTACATTTTTCAAGTCCTCTGAAAGGTCCAGTTGCTTAGATTTGGGAGGGAGTTCACTCATGACTATTCACAGAATGCTGCCACTTGTGCTGTGAGGATTTGCCTGTCGTTTCAACAAAGTGCATCAGTCAGAAAGTAAAGGAGAAACAGGCCTGGTGTGAACTGAATAATTTTTTTTTAAAAGCTTCACTGGGCAAAGGCAGAAGAAAGATAGATGACTGCTTTCAGGTGATACAGGAAGAATACTTTGCACATAAAGTCATTTGTAAAAGTTTTTTAGCAGCACTGGCTAAAGTAGTTGGATAAACAAGATTCAGGGTTTTATTTTGAGGGAGGTGTCCTAACTATAGTCACTACAATATGGATATGCACTTCCATAGGTTTCTTATATTGGCAGTGAAACTTCTGTGCCAAGAATTTCCTTCTAAGGGACCTCTAATACACTGCATTATTAAAAAGAGGCATTTTCCTCTGCAGGATGATGTGTTTCAACAAACTGAAAAACATAAATCTAAATAGCTCTTTTTCATACAAGAGTAATCGGATGGCTCAGAAGAAAATGTGGTTTTTCCATGTCTTAAAATGCTCTGTGAACCTTACTAATATATTTGAAACCATAAAGAATAAAGACAAATCTATATTAAATAATTTGCAGGCTAAAAATACCTCTTTATTATCCAGTACTTGTAGAGAGGAGGAACCTTAATGGATAATTTTTTATCTATTCATTATTATTGCTGCTGTTCTTTTTATTGCTGTTACTGCTGTATTGTTATTTCAGAGTCTATTTTAAACCACAGTCAAGGCTGAGGTTTCACTGTAATTTGTATAAGTGATCCATAAAATCTACATAATACATTATTGTCACTGCAATACATTAGAGCTTGCATGGAAGGAAAGGCTCTTCGTATTGAATGCTTTCTTACAGGACTATGGAGGATGTTTAGGAATAAAGTGTGAGCAAGCCTCCTGCTCCCATGGCACATCTCTGTAGTGGCACAGGGGCCAGCTGGGACAGCCTGACAGGTAACATTTTCTTCTAAGGTTTTTCAGTCCTTAAAAAGCTGTGTTTATTGTACACTTGTGCTAAGGCGGAGAAATAGGGATCTTCTCTGCCCATCTGAACACACCCCAAGATATTTACAAGGACATGGAGTGATAGGGCACAGGGGAATGTCTTTAAACTGAAAGAGGGTAGCTTTACATTAGATATTAGGAAGAAATTTTTCACTCTGGAAGTAATGAGACACTGGCACAGGTTGCCCAGAGAAGTCATTGGTTCCCCATCCCTGGAAGTGTTCCAAGGCCAAGCTAAAATGGGGTTTTGAGCAACCTTGTCTGGTGGAAGATGTCCCTTCCATGGCAAGGGAGTTGGAACTGGATGATGTTTAAGGTCCCTTCCAATCCAAACCATTCTATGATTCTATATCAGAGCCTGGGATTTCAGTCAGAGCAGGGTCTTCTCAAGGGCTTAACGTCTTTTTTTATTGGCTGTGGAATTCCTTTTCATCAGTGTATGTCTTTCAGTGGGCTGCTGCCACATCAAGTCAGTGTGTGCCATGACTCTGGTTTGAAGGGACTGTGGTAGCAAAAATGCACTGGAGCAGGGGAAAGGGAGAAATGTGCCTGTCCTTGCTGGGTACACTGGTGTCAAGAAACAGCTTGGACAGCTTTGTGGAAGGGAAGAAGCTCCCAGACACTGTGGCATAGGCAGCCACTTCAGTGCTAATTATTCACCCAAAAGTGTTAAGGTAGAGAACTTCTTCCATGAATCTTTCTGTGGGAGACAGGTCAGACCAAAGCAGAACTAAACCAGCCAAACCACTTGGCTCCTTCCTTGCTGCCAAATCTTTGATGCAAATGCACTGAGAGTTTTGCATTCTCCAGTGGGAGGTTACAGAAAACCAAATTCCCCTTGTTCAGGGATAGGTCAGGGCCATGGCAGTGTTACAACCCTTCAGTCTCCATGGCAAGAAAAACAAGGGGGGAAAAAGAGAAACTTGGTTCGAAAACATCATATTTCAAATGGGAGCATATAGCAAGGCCAGTTTTATTTCACGCTCAGCCTTAGGTCACATAAAACCCTTGCCTCTAGGTCTATGAGCTGAGTTCAGCTGGTCAGACCCTGGTGCTAACAACACTAGGGTTGGGGGTCCAATCCCTCTATGGGCCATTTATTTAAGAGTTGGGCTTGATGATCTTTGTGGGTGCCTTCCAACTCAGAATATTTTGTGAATCTGTTATATAAAATCCCCAAATCCCTGTTAATCCTCATGAACACCTCTCTGACACAGGCAAATAGCATTTCCTGTTCCTGGGTGGAAAAGCTATAGTATGGAGATTAATCCCTAACCATGAAGACAGAGTGAAGTAAGATTAAAACTGCAGGCACTTTGCCAGCCTACCCATCTCTGAAGTCTAGAATCTCTGGGTTTACCTACTGCCACAATCCAAATATTTGCAGCTTTGGTTTAACTCCTAAGGGTGTCAAATCAATCTGCTGCCTGTATAATGTTTTTGAATGAGAATTTGTGTTTATTTCCAAGCTGATACAAAGGCCTCCTTTCTACTCGTACCTGCTGCATCCAGATCTCCCTCCTTTTGGTATACATCAAAGGCCACCAGGAAACCTTGAGACAGATTGAGAGACCCTTGGTGACTTGGTAAGGCTGGAGATCAACCTGCCCTGGAGGTGAATCCCACCTGCAGCTGCAGAGCCCCCATGGAGACAGGACATGCCCTGCCACAGCCACACAAACCTCTCTCACCATACTCCAAAGCACGGTGGAGAGCCCCTGGTCCTCTTCCAGCACAAACATATGCACGGCCACTAAAGGAGTTGTTGCTGCTTTCTTGGGTAACCAGGAACAGAAAAGAAAAAAACTAGAGAAGTGACAAGAATTGTCCATCTGAGTTTTTCAAAAAGTTGCTCCTAACACAGTTTCAGCAAATTCAAGTTGGACACACACGTGTATTCCCCAACAAAAGCAGAGAAAGTATTTAGAGCATAGTTCAGTGTTCAGCTGGTATACTGGAAAAGTTTGACAGACAACAGTATCACATCCTTCTGATTTCACAGTGAGACTTTGGCAATGCTGCAGTTGTTGGATATGTTGCCTGTGTCCTAATAAAAAAGCCATAAGGAATGACAGTCCCCACTCCAGCCATTGTTAAAGATGTTTATTTTTCGGTCCCTTGGACACTATCCACAGATCAGACACCAAAAGCTCAGTGTTCACAGTTACATCCCCAGGCTCTTTTCAGGTCCTCAGCTCACATCTGTATTTCCTTCTCATCATTGGGCCTCTTGCATTGTTTTTCTGCCCTGGATGTCCAGGCAGTTTCTGACAGAGAAGAAACACCATGATGTCCAGTGTGATGATGAAATTCTGCTGACCTGGGAGTGTTCACATTAACTAGCAATTCAGAAAATATTCAGGAAAATGACCATGAATCCATTTCTAACAATCTGGGTAACACCACAGGCATGGTGCTCACTCTTCACTAAGATGGTATGTTAGCTATGATCCTTACAAGACCCAGAGGCAAAGAAACATGGTCAACAATGATGAAGCAAGGATAATTAAACATATCAGCTAAGGGTTGATCAGAAAGACTTATCTCCACTTGGGAGCCAGCCACCTGGAGCCAGAACTCCGTGGCCCTGTCTCTTACTCCCTCTTTTTTCCCCCATGTTCACATGGGACAAACAAGTCTATAATGTTCAGCAATAAAGTTTTGCTCTGTTTGAAACCTGGGTATAGCAGACATGGGATATAGCTGTTAGTGACACCTGAATTGCAGTAAATTCTGACCAAAAACCTGATACAAGAAAGAGTTGACAGCGAATGAAGGGAATGGCAAAGAATCCTAATCCTTGTATTTGCTGGCAGCTGAAAAGGCAGCAGACGTCTTCATAAAACAGCTTTGCCCCTCCTGGGCTGACATGGTGCTGTCAGATTGAAAGGGCATGAACACCAACTGTGCTGCCCAACATGCTTCAGCAGGGGGAAATGCTGCAGCCCGTGTTTGGCAGCGTGATTTGCTGTCAGAGAATTTCATAGCCTTGGGGTGCAATTACCAAAAGCTCTGGCACCTGCCGTGTTCAATCTGTGCTTTGGTACAATCGATGGGTGGGTACCCCAGAGCACCCAGCAAGGACAGGAGGATGACAGCGTGTGGCAACCATCCCCCCCCATGCAGAGCCAGCACTGGGGTGTGGGCATGGTGCAGGGAACATGGAGCAGGCAGTGGGAGCAGTGGGCCAGGTTTGGCCCAGGTGGCTGCTAAGCCTCACCAGCTGCGTGCACAACTGGGATAGAGGGAATGAATAATGAATGTATGCAATAAAGCCAGCTTGAAGGTAAAAGAGGAACGGGAGGGCAGAATGTAATCTGGCAGTCTTCCAAGGGAAGGGGTTTTAATCTTGGGTTTTGTTTTATTTGAAGGCCTCTGATCCTCAGGTGAGAAACAGATAAGGGATTTGCAAGGTTTCACACGGGTACTGGGCACGTGAAGCAAGTTGTCATCCCAACCATCCATACTGGTTTTGGCATGAATAGAGTAAATTCTGTTCTTAGTAGCTGGTACAGTGCTGAGCTTTGGGTTTAGTATGAGAATAAAGTTGATAACACGCTGATGTTTTGGTTGTTGCTGAGCAGTGCTCACCCTAAGCCAAGGACATCTCATTGTCTCATGCTCTGCCATGGGCAGGTGCACGAGAGGCTGGGAGGGAGAATGGCCAGGACAGGTGACCCAAACTCACCAAAGGGATATTCCTTACCACCCAAACTCTCCAAAGGGATATTCCATACCATAGAATGTCATGCCCAGTATATGAACTGGGGAGCTGTCTGGAAAGGACTGATTGCTGCTCAGGGTCTGACTGGGCGTTTATAAGCGGGTGGTAAGCAATTTTACTGTACATTATTTGTCTTTTGGGGTTTATTCCTTTCTCTTTCTCTCCTTTTCATCATCATTGTCATCATCATCAACAACATCATTATTATTAGACTTTATTTCAATTACTGAACTGTTCTTATCTAAAGATAAGAACTTGGGTTTTACCTTTTTCCAATTCTCCTCCCAATCCCACCAGGGTGGGGGCAGTTGAGTGAGCGAGCAGCTGGTGGCTTGGTTAAACCACAGCACCATCCCAGCTGCTGGGCTCACAGATTTGGTTCCTGCTGCCCACCGGTGAGTGAACAAGCTTTGAAGTGAGAGCTGTGCTTGCCCTAAACTGGGATATCACTGAGTTGTAGCTACAACATGAGGCTTGTCTGCTTTAAGCTGGTCCACTGAGGTCCTATCAGCTAACCTGGCCTTTTATATGTGCAAGGATTCCCAGGAAGACATGAAGACAATGCTGTAAATGAGACTTGGCTTTCTTCTACACCCTGCAAGGAGGACTCAGGATAAAGATAATTCCACTCTGTCATGTGTTCAGGTTCTCAGTTCCTCTGTGCACAATTCTAGGCTCGCTTAAAAGCACTCAGCAAATAACATATTGGAATACATGTCAGATATTTTTTAATCTAAGAGCGTGGGAAATGTATGCAAAATAAAAATTAAAAAACCCCAAACATATAGTTCAGTTTTCTTGCTTATGAAATCTCAGTGGAATATTTTTCTCTGTGGTGTATGAAGAGAAAAAACACGGGAACAACTGATGATCTTTTTTTTTAGACTTCCTTTACTGAAAAAATGCTGAACCAATGAGTGATGTTACTAAATATAAATGCTGATCTCTACAGTGGCCACATTAACAGATTGCTAAGTTTTATGAGGCAAATGTGTCTGCACAGAGCTGCAAAGAGCAGAAGATAATGAAAACTTTGGAATCAGATAGAGGTGACCAGCAGGACCATGAGTCAGTAGTCACAGTACACAGAGTGAAAGCCAGCACAATCTGGAGGAACCAAAACAAACTCTGCAGTATTTTTGGAAGGGGAAGGCTGGAAAGCATAGCTTTACCTGGGCAACATGAAATGCAGCAGATGGAAGGATCCTGAGGGGGAGAGAAACTCAAAGGTGGGAAATTAAGCCTCATAGTCCTTGGCAGTCAACCAGGAAGTTGAGAAAACCCAACTGAAACTGTACAACAATGGCAGCAGCTTCCCTCCTGCCCCAAACACACGCTCTGAAAGCGTGCCCCGAGCCAATGAAGCAATGTGCAAGGGACCAGATTCAGTGGACCAGTAGCTGCATGTTTTTCACAGAACTTGCTGGGGGCTATGGCGCACAGCCAGCCTTCTCTGCTTTGGCACTGGAAAGCTTCCTCCCATGAGGAGTTCTGCTCAGACTCAGACTATTCACAAAAGTTGCCAGCAGATAGGCAGAATGATCGTTGCACAGCTGACTGGTTGCTTGCAGGACAAAGCTGTTGGTTTAGAGGAGCCAGTTTTGTCTTACAGCTTCTGGAAGGCATAGGTGTGGGTGAACGGCTATTTCTACACTTGGTCATTCTCTCAGCTGGCTTCCTTAGTCAGGATAGGCTGGGATCTAAGCTAAAAGCTAACCTTTGTTGAGAATGGGGAGGGAAGAGTTACAGAACCAAAGGAGCCATGAGGGTTCAGGGATGAGCAACACGAAAATGCCTGTAGAATGCACCTAAGTCAGATACTGAAAACCGGGGTTCTGGGAAGGGAAGATGGGTAGAACGGTATCCATCCCTGGCAGGCATCCAAAGCATCCAGGACAGTCAGCTTGCTCATCGTGGCTTTGACCAGTGAAGTGACAATGGTGGTGAAAACAAACAGTCACCAGAGTCACCTGCTCCCCTGCATCGCCTTGCTTCAGTTTCTTCCCCATACATTGAGCTGAGGGCAAGGAACTCAATCAAAATTACTGAGGAGAGCAAATCAAGAAAAGGGTAGAACAAACTGACTGAGGGGAGGAAAGTTATTAACATGCAAATCAATGTAGATAAGTCAGGGGGCAAGGGAAATCTGAGTTTAATTCATTTAACAGTGTGGAGATGTGCGGACCAGAGCTGACAAGAATTTAAACAAAGATAATGCCCATGTGTTATGTGTGTTTGTGTGCTTCACATGGCAACAAGGGACAGTGAAAGAATATATATCCCTGGGAGCTGTAACATTTGCTAAAATAACTTTTCCTAACACCTTTGAGTGACCACTCCTGCAAACACAGGCATTCTGCCAGTCCATCCAAAACTCTAGAATCAGAAAAATGCCCTGCAGATTTCTTAGAAGGAAGGTTTATGCTAACTACTTCCAGTTAAGAGCACTTAAGCTGCATTTATTTTCTAAGTAATGTTGACTTCCTGATTTTTATGTGAAAGAGTTTTTGCTTCAAAGGCAAACCATAAAAGTATATTCTCCAGCCTCTCTTCTCAGCAACCTAAGCAATACAGTACTCCAAATCCATCATTGGCTGAGGTGGGGATATTTTTTATGAAACCTGCTGTTATAATATTGGCAGCACAAGTCTGCTTTAACATCACTGATTCCAAACAAAAGGAGACACAGATATGAGAAGATTAAAAGACTAAAAACAGGAGCATATTTTGATTTCCCAGAGAATACAAGATATGCAAGAGTTGTGTTTGCAGAGGACTGGCAAGATGAGGATTTGCCAAACCAGGAGCAGCTGTCATAGCAACCCCATCCAGAAAGAGAAGTGGTGTCAAGTCAGACATCACCTGGAAGGAAATTTCTCTGCTCAGAGGAACATTGTAATAGAAGGAAAACTTTGGAAGCTGTTGGTCAAGGCACATACATAAAACCTGGAAGATGCAGGTGAAGACCCCACCAGAAAGCAGTGATGCTTCATGGAAAAGGAAATTGTTTTATAGAGCCTGATTCATAGGTCTGGCTCTGCCTTTGCTTGCACAGGGGGCTCTTGGCAATATTACATGTGTCTGCCTCATTTTCCCCGTCTCTCAAATGGGGAGAGGCACTAGGCATCTTCTCAAAGTCCATTGAGACCCACCAATGGAAAAATTCTGCATATGTTGACATGAGTGCCAAGAAAGATGCTTAATCTTCATTAAAGACATTTATTCAGTGGGCTCCTTTGCCTCCCTTGTGTCCTTTTTGCATGGTCCCATGGTGGAATGATGCTAAGAGCTGCTCAGAAAAGTAGGTTGCCTTGCTGCTTGTCCTCTGTTCTCTGTGTGAAGGCATAGGGCTTTTCTAGAGCCCTGCAGAGTTGCTTTCAGCATGGACTGCCTGGGCTAGGTGAGACAAAAAGAAAGCCACAGTAAACCAAACCCACCAGAGTCGCATGTCCTGGAAGAGAGCAGAGCAGGAGGCAGGAGCTGGGTGGCTCTGGTGACACATGCTGCCATGAAGAGGGTCACATCATGCTCACCAGATGGGAGACAGCATCCAGTAGGCACACCTGGCTACCTTGGGACCAAAACCATCCCCAGATCAGCCTGCCTCTCTAGCTCCAGCCATGCGAGGTCTCACATTTGTGCACATTTCCCTGACTATGCTTATAAGTGCTGTGTAGATCCTGATACCCCAGGCGTTGTATCAGCCTGTGCTCACTTTCAGTTTGTCATGCTCTGGTCCTCTTGGAATACCAAGGCTAGTTTATCTCAATTCTCACAGTGTGCATGCCCAAGGCCATGAGCCACTGCTCAGAGAAGTCTCAATATTGTTCATTTAGTGGTTTTAATTTAGCATAGCTGAGTATATAAGATACACTGATATGAGAAATCTGTTGCTCTCCTCTAAATTCAGCCCTTTTGTACTGAACTGTAGGATGCTAAGAATAAGTGGGTACTTTGTCAGCAGCAGTAACATTTCAGAAGGCAGTCCAATTTTCTTCTTGCCTCCCTCAGGTTGCTCCTCCATTGCTAAAGCTCCCCTGCATGTCCGTTCATCATTCAGCTATTTTTAGATGCCCCTTCTCCACAGGCAGTTGATCCACAAATCAAAAAAAGCTGTGGAATCTCCCAGTGTTATGGAGATTTTTGGAGGTTTAATCCTGAACTGAGATCAGGCGACAGTGGAGAATTCCTTGACTTTTTTCATTAGACAAAGCTCACAAGACAGAGCCCATGCTGTGACTATAATCCAAAGTCTCCTTAAGAAACCTCAAGTTCTGTCAGGTCCCAGAAAAGAAACATCCTCAGGCCTTAGGAATAATAATGCAATGGGGCCTATCATCCAAAAGCCAGCTCTCATATTCTGTGCAAAAAGCATAGGTTTCTACCAGATTCTAATTTTTATATTGGTAAAGTCAACAGCTACATCCTCGAAGTATTGCAGGAGCATACTTAACATGTTTGTGGCCATTTGATGTTTAACTTGTACTAATTTTTGATACAGGAGTGTACTAAGAAGCCAAGAGAGAAAAGGGGACAGACATAGCTGACAATGTGGGGAGGTCATTACTATATCCTTCAGCTACTTGAGGTGACATTGTTTCCCTACAAAACAAATTGCTTATCACAGATTCTCTTACTCAGGAGACAGTAAACAGTTGCCACAATGCATGCCTCTTAGGCACTAAAAGGGTCTTCAGGACATTTTTCAGCCTCACTTGCTTTTTGGAGGGGTGGATCTTTTATACAATTAAGCCTGAGCAACACAGGAGTGTTTCTTTTTCCTTTTTTACCCGTTAAGAAAACAAAGATTGCTGTAGATACTGGTGGTGATTCATTGAATTAGTAAGGAGATTGGTGAGAGGTGAACAGATGCAAAGCTAGAGGTAAGTAGGCAGGAAAAAAAAACAGTGCTAATATGGAGAATGTTTCCTCCTTATTGGGAGGATGACATCTTTTCGTGGTGTCCTGAAGCTCAGCTGGTAGTCAGGGCAGTTAGGTTGGCAGTCAGAGTCCAAGGCTGTCACCTTTCCAGTTTAGCTGCTGTCAGAAATGCCATCCAAGGTGTGCAGAAAAGTTATCAATCACTTTTCTTATTTGCTCATCTTATACGTTCAGTGGTCTACAGTCATCAGGTGTCAGATACCCTGGCCTCTCCTTGAGCCCGTGATCTAAAGGAGAAAAAGAAGATCTCCAGTTTACCACTGCTCCTGAGATCTCTCCCCATCCACAGTGTCATAGCTGGTTAAAGTATCACCATGAGGGAGCAATACCTGTGCTACTTAAAACACTGGACAGCTTAAAACCACCTGCCCCAGAAGCTGGGTCGTGAATTGCTGTATAGCTTGAGCAATATATTTAGGGTCTGTCAACACCTTCACTCTGCATTGCCATGAAAGGAAATAAATGTTCAGATTGACTGAAATGGCTCCAAGCAGCTCAGAACATTTTGTAATTGTGCTGAGGCAGCTCTGAATGGTCCTGCTGTCTGAGAGGCAATGAAAAAGGAACAGCAGGCTTTGCTTGTAAGTACATTTACTTCTTGACTGTTGAAATCATCTGTCTGAACAAGGTTCCGGTAGCAATGCTTCCTAATTATGTAGGCCAGTGAAGCACCCAGTATTGAGTGCTGCATTCACAGGAGTTTTGCTGTGGCTCCCAAAGGAAGCTGCATATGAAATAGGCTGCTGAATCTTTTGTAAAAAGCATTTGACTTTGTTCAAAAAAACAGTCCTGAAATGTCCAGGTACGGAGTGACAGTATACTGGTGAATACAATGGCTTCCACCAGGAGGATCAATGTCTTGTAGGAGTAAAAAATGGAAAGGAAGGAAGAATGGAGAAGTGCAAGGCTTAATAAACATTTAATTAGACCTCAGTCTTCCTAATATTGGATAAGCTGGAAACAAAACCACATCTATTACCTGGAACAGAAGTTACTGAAAAACTGAGTATTAACAATCTGCTGATATACATTTGGAATTTCTATACCAGTTATTTTCATACAAGTGCCTAAGTTTTCATATCAACATTGCTTAAAAACAAGATTTCAGCTTGTATTACTTGCTGACAGCTATCATTTTTCAGCAGTTTCTATCTAGTCATTTGTTAGGTCTGATTGCTGGTTTGATAGCTGCAAGTTGAGCATAGCTACACTGCAAGTCACAGGTCACACAAAATCAGCTCCTGGAAAGGTATGCTTCGGTGATCTGGCTCTATTAGCTAAAATATCTTTCAGAGCCTCCTTGAGAGTAAGGCTAGCCCAGAAAGCTGCCCTATAATTCACATTCCTTGATATTGACAGTATGAGCAGGCATAACAACCTACAGACAGAGGAGCTGTGAAACTGCTCACCAGTACATGACAAAATCAGAGTAACTCTTCTGAGAGAGGTGAATACCACTGCTACACATTGACAGCAAATGCAGATTGATTAATATTTCATTGCAGAGCTAAACATTTAATGTGATTCCTCTTTGAAATGTCACTGCACATCTAGGCATGGCTGCCTTTACTTTCTACATGCTACTTCTAAAAAGTTAACGTCTTCCCTCTTACCACACATGGGTCTGTTGCCCATGGTGTGACTTCTCCTGGTACTGTTGCCCCAGGACTTTAAAAAAAATAGAATAGGTATTAGTGATGACAGCTACTACTAGCTCAGTGTTGTTCAATGGTCTTCAAGAGAGTGGGGTGTAAAAACTGCTCTGGAAATGAAACGCTTAATCTTTTAGTAATGGATTATCCCAAAACAAGGTACTCTGATCATTTAGTGAGAAACAGCTTGAAACCTTCCAGAAGTGACAGCCATGCCCGGCAGCAGCAAGCTGTAGCAGAGGTCTGGAGAGTGTGATGTGGGGAACAGAAGCAAGTACCCTGCTCACAAGCTTGCCTTTGAGTAGAGGCACTTCCTGCGGTGGCTGTAAGGCACACGGACCTGCTGAAGCCAACATGCAGGAGCAGGGCAAAGCAGTTTCTGCAAGCTCTGATTTTAGCCAGAGAGAGAGGGAGGTGTAGTAAAGCATTCTAATGTCTTTTTAATTTCTCTGTGCACCATAATTAGGTATTAATCCCAGAAGTGTAGAAAACAAATGATACATTGACAGCTACTTGAAAACAAATATTTCGCATCACAATTCTTAATATAGCCACACAGCTCCAGGCAAGAAGCACTTCATCATTTCAAATGTACTATCCTAATTATAGTTTGTATTTTAACTGAGATTTACTGTCTCCATTTCCCTACCAAAAGATACCACCACTGAGTGAAAGAAAGTCCTTTACTCTTGCTGTAAACTGGAGTTACTTTACTTTAGGGTAGGACTTGGGTCCTACTGATAAATTGGGAAATTGCTGGTCAAATAGAAAGCTCACTGATACTGTTGTTGGTATAATATGGAAGACAGTAATACAAATGCTTCATATGGAGAGTTACTGAGCTACAGTGTGTCACACATGTGGAGCATCTACTACCACCCTGTAGTGGGGTCATCAGTAAACCCCCCAGTACAAAGCTATGTTTCTACTTTCTATTCTTTATCATTGCAATTTGGCAGTAGAAAGAGTCCCTGTGGACCCACCCAGCCTGGTAATATCAGCAAAGAATTGCAGCCTGACATCAATAGCAGATTTTGGTTTATATCTTTTGAAAAGTTCATTATGTTTGTTAATCCACTTTTCACTTTCTTTCTCTGGAACAGGCAAGATAAGGATGCTCATGTAGCTTGCTTTGCAAAGAAAGGTGTTTATTATCCAAATCCAGCAGTTCATTTATCTGAAAAATAAATACAAAACATTTTTTTGTTAAGAGCTTCTGACCTTTGAAGATATTACTCCTAAATAAATACTAATTGCCAATATTACGTGCCACATAGACTTTGCTTTTGTAGAATCTTGTTTTAGTTAATTCTCAGATCACAAGAAACATTTAGTACAAAACCAAGAAAAATAATAAAGAATAGCTACTGAATTTTTCCCATTGAATCCATGCCTGAGTTAAGTCACTGGACTATTTGTCATAGGGTCCTATAATTTTTGGACCAGGGTCATGAACTTTGATCCAAGCCTGTTGGAATGACTGAAATCCTTAACAGGAAACAAAGTAGTCACATGAACAGCTTACTCCCTTTAGCAGCTACCATGCCTTCAAAAGCCCAAGGTTTTGAAAAGTGGTCCCATCTGGCAGAGGTTTAGGGAACAAGGTAAAATTCTTGGGCTTAGAGGCAGAGTAATTTGTAGAAAATCACCCTCTCCTCTGTAGAAATTGGCTGCCTGTTACTTGATGAAATACTCCGTTCTTTGGTGATGAGCTGGAGCAGAAGTGCTTTACAGCATGACTGTCTACAAGCCAAACAATTGTACTTTATTTCTCTATTAAGTGTACTTAATATAGATTTTGCTGGGTGGTATGAGGATAATCAAAGCTACCTGTAGCTCCTGGAGAATGAAAAGAGGATGAAGATATTAATGCATGCAGAGAAGGGCTGCATGCAGTTTTCAAATGCACATGGAGCACACAGAACACCTTGGCTTCTGTCCTGGAGCCAGGGCTGGTGCAGTGGTCTCATACAAGGCCTGCTGCAGGAGCAGTGCACAGGCATTGCCCCCTGCCCCAGGTGGGACTGCCTCTGAGGGGGACAAGCTAGATGGGAGCACTCTTTTTCCTTAATGTGTTCCCTTGGCACTGGCTTCCATGTGTGTCCCATAAGAAAAATGTCTGTAAAATTACCTGAGTGGCCACAGACTCACAGACTCACTTCTTGGGCTGCCAAGTCTTGCTGCAGACAGGAGCATTCCATGGGGACAGCAAACTTTCCTCCCATCCCCAAGGCATGAGCAGCTTTTAGCCTGATGACATAGACCTGCATTTGGTTCAGGCTTCATTTAAGATGGGGCTTTTCTGTGCTCTAGTGCTGCCTTGCCATTGCCATACCAAGCTGAACTGATTTATTACCACTGGGGAGACGATCAGCCTTGATGTGCATTTAGAGATGATCGTGCATCTGATGACGGTCAGTATGGGCCACAGCACCTGCTGAGGAGCTATTTGAGGGTCATGAGGTGTCCCTGTGAGATGGTGTCATAGGTTAGCAAGCATAGTCCCGGAAGGGATGTCCTTGCTAAGGGGTGCTTACAGTTTCCTCTGGGACCTGATAGAACCTATCAGTGGCCAGTTTGAATATGGACAATTCTCTAAGCCACTTAAAATTGTGATCACCTCTGTGATCCACATTTAAGAATAGGCAAACTCCCCCCCAAGCTCTCTCTCGTTTCCGGCGCTGGCACAGGTGGCTGCGGGGCCCGAGTGGGGGCCAGCGGGCCCAGCCCAGGCCCTGCTTGGGCCAGGCCAGGCTGGGCCACGGCCATCCTGGAGCCATGGACCTGTTCCAGCCATGGAACCCCCCCACTGCCTTGCCGTGGGCAGCCGGAGCGGCTCGGCTCTCCCCCCTCTCCACTGCAATAAGAAAAATTCAACATTCCAGCTGCAAAGCTGCAAGGCTGAGGTGAGATTAACCCTTTTATTGCTGTGAAGAGCTGAAAACCTGAGGGAAGAGAGAGAGGAGATGCTTAAAGCTGAAATTCTGTTGTGAAGCTATGATATATCAGAGTACCCGTTGTAATTTCATGAAGATATGGGGGGTGGAGTGTTCAACTCATAAGGAAAAGCACCTGCGCTGAGATAGGCAGATGCTGACGCAGCTGTAATTTCATGAGAAGTTTGGACAGGGAGAGATGGACCAGATGAGGACTTTGGCTCCAAATGGGAAAGGAGAAAACCTCAGTTCCTAGAGATGCTCCCAGACATAGTCCTAACGATGAAGATGATGAAGACCCTTTGCTCCCAGGGAAGGAGAAGGGCCTCTGTTTTTGTTTCTGAATGGCTCAACCTTAAAATTGTACCCCAAAAAACCTTCAAGAGTGGACCCTCGAAAGCAGTTGCGGGAAAAGCTGCAAGTTGGGGGAAGGGATTCACATGCGAGCAGAGACTCCTCTTCCTAAATGGACTGAACAATATTTAGAAGTGGGCGGCTGTCTCGTTGTGATACTGTTTTCATAGCATGAGCAAGAAGAGACTTCTCTTTCTACATGGACTGAACAAGGTTATTATGGAAGTGGTAAACAGACTGAACATCTTAAGGGTTGTCTTTTTACATTGTCAGTGGGAGAAGGGAGGAAGGTGGGCAGAGGAGGAGAGTTCTAAAGGTATGGTATAATTTATTTTTTTTTCCCCTCTTTTAGGTCTGTTCATAAACTTCTTTATATTCTTTCAAGTTTGGTGCCTGCTTTGCATTTCTCCTAATTCTTATCTCTCAGCAGATAAACAGTAATGAGTATTTTAGACCAAACCACTACAGATGGAAGGTGCTTAAAGCAGAGTAACTTATAGTTCATTTGCTCTTAGGCAGCCAGGAAATCACGCAGCAATGTGCTGGACCCTAGTAACGTAGATATATATAATGAAGCTGTGCCATATGTTCCTTTCAGAATTCCTATCTTGTTCCATTTACCTAATTTAATATGCTTGGCATAACATAGAATATATACCTAACATACTGACATTCACAGCAGATACTTCTAGCAGACTAAAAGGTCTCAAAATTGTCCACAGCAGGAGTCAGAGCATGTCTTTACTCAGCTAAAATATCCGTATATGTTCAATGAACATTTTGTTTCTTGGCGAGGAACATGAAAAAAGGCCACCTAGCTATATTTTAGCCTAATAACCATCCTTCCTGTCACTAGGACAAGTGAGCTTAAAACTGTCTCAAAATTTTCCTTATTTTCTCTGATCCATCATTATTTAAAGAAATATAATAAAAACACTTAATACTCAAAAGCATATATTTAAAATCCTGTCTGCTTAAGGGATTACTCTTAAATGTCACTTCTAAAAAAAGACTTATCTAATTTCACCATTGTCTCTCTGAAAGGTTAAGCATGTAGAACAAAATTAATGCTTATGTTGATGTACAGATTATCTGTCTTGTCATTCAGTTTGATATTTTTCACAGACTATTTCAATGAATGACAGATAAATTGCAGTTACAACTGATTTCTGGATTTTCCCTCAAGAAAAAGGAAATAGAGGGGTTAAACCACCTCAGGAGCTGTAATTTCAAAACATTTTTAAAGGCTGGGGATTTTTGTAATAGACAGATATTTGTGTTTTGGGGAGAGAGCAAACTCTACAGTACATGGTGAAAATTTGTTTGTTAATATGCAAGTCTTAAAAAGCAATGACTTTTGTGATAGAAATAGCTTAATGCTCTCTCAAACTCCAGACAGGCCTTCACATGCCTCATATTTATGCAGATGTGACAGACTTAATGCTTGAATGACACAATTTGCATTTTCCCTCTCAGGAGACACTGTGTTAGTGCTTGGGACTGGAGTCTTGGCAGTGTACACTAAGCTTCATAGGGAAAGTCCCCAGCTCTCTGGGATTTGGGTGGGGGAATGTGTTCTCCTGCAGTCATTCCCAAAGACTAAACTTATGTAAATAAAGTTGCATCAAGTTCTTCCGCTTCCACTTGCCCCACTCAAGCTTATTTATGAAGTACGTTTCCAGTCAGATTATATTTATTCAGAACAAGCTGTTCCTGACCCACCATGGTGTAATGACTGGATTTGTGACTGAGGGAAGAGCAGTGGCTGTTTGCATGGATTTTAGCAAGGCTTTTGACACAGGCTCCCAGGTTTTTTGCACCAAGTTTGGGCTAATATGGTCTGGATGGGGAGGTAAAAGCCTGATTAGATGACGAGGCTCAGAGGGTCATGTTTCCTGATTGGACCTGGATGCCTGTAGTGCAGTGCGTCTGTTCTGGAACCTGTCCTGTCCAATGGCTTCACCAGTGGAGCAGTGTGCTCTCACCAAGTTTTCAGATGACACCAAGCTGGGGGGATCAGGCAGTATACTGAGGTGTAGGGCTGCCAGCCATAAGGACTGGGACAGTCTGGAGGAATGGCACAGCAGGAAACTTACGAAATTCAACCAGGACAAATGCCAAGTCTTGCACGAGTGAAGGAAGGAGGCCCTGCAGTGATGTAGGCCAGGACTTACTGAGCCTGGTGAAAAGATGTGGGGGGGGACACAACAACCAAAGAGTAGCCACCCAGCACCCATGGGGAGGTGGCAGGAGATGGAGATGAGCTCTTCTCAGTTATTCTTCACGAGAGGATGAGAGACAGTCATCATTAATTGAAAACAGAGACCAATTATAAGGAAAACTCATTCCCTATTGGGACAGTCAGGCAGTGGCACAGGCTTCCCAGAGATGTTGTGCATCTCCATCCTTGGAGGTTTTCAACATTGGATGATGAGGTAAACTCCTAAGCAAGCTGTTGTAGCCTTATGACTGACCCTGCCTTGGAAAGGGGGTTGGACCACAGATCTTCTGAGGTTGTTTTCCACCTGAATTATCCTGTGGTCCTAAAACAGCTTCTGATAATGAACAGTAGTCTGTGATTACAGGATTTGTTTCTACATATATATAGCTCCTGTATTAGTTGGGAGTGGCAGATCAAACTTGAAGCTCCCAGACTGTTTTTTGGAAGTGGACTAAGACCTCTGATGTGTGCATTGACAGTGGGCTCCAGAACACTGGCTGGTCTGGAATAGAGGGAGTGTATAATCACCCAAAGAATGAGATGTTGCAATAAATTTCCAAAATGTATTTGTTGGGGGAAACTGCTTAAATAGTTCTAAAATACAGCTTGATAAATTTATGGACGGGATTATGGGATACGATTGCCAGCAATGGCACGGAAGGAATTCAGTGACCTAGGAGTGTGTGCAAGCTTACCTCTTCTGTTTAGACAAATTCAAGGCCAGCTCCTCATCTTCAAAGATAAATAAATGGAAAATTAAACATGGTAAATATTGTAAATATTTCATTGGCACTTCATACTGTGAAATCGAAAACAATCTTTTGCCAGTTCGAAGTTATTAGAGTTTGTAGCTGTGAGGCTTGATAACCATGATAATAAATGGTATTTATATTCCAGTGTAAAATGGAGATCAGAACCAAAATGCACAAATATGGACAAACCTAATTAAGCTGTGATTGGTTTATTCATATCACAGCAGCTGAAGGCTATATGATAAACAGCTTCAAAGCAGGTGCAGCATAAGTCATTGGCTTCATTATTAAAGATTGACATTTTATTCAAGCCCAAATTAAAAAAAGGAGATTGTATACAAATTGGTATTTCATCACAACAAAACCCTAATTTTCTTCATGAAGTAATTGCATAGTTCCAGTTTGTCATGATAAATCAAGCCTGAACCCAAGCACAGGAAGATCTAAAAAAACTCAAAGTGCTCTTCATGATGCATGGTCCAGGATATAACCTTGTGAGAGTCAAATGTGGAATAGTAACACATGTATTTATAGCCAGGTCACAGAAACCTATTATAGCCAACCACGGTTTCAGTGGAAGGAAAGGCATGTCTCCACAGTAATGCACTGTACAAAGGCAGCATTTTTCTATTCAGATATACCTGGTAAAGATCCGACTGCAGTCAGAGGAGCCACAGTCAAAGTTGTGTTTGTATGTCCTTCAGTTTTAATAAAGCAGCAATCCACAATCCTAACAGGGACATTTCATACTTACTGTGAGGATATATGGGGTGCTGCTGACCTCCTGCAGCAGGTTTGGGTATGGTCCTGAGTGCTCATGAAGGGATGAGCCTTAAACCTGCAATCTGGAGGGAAGAGCTGCATGTCCCACTGCTGCTGGTGCCACTGGAAGAGCGTGCAGGGAGGAAAATCCCCACAGCATGGCTGGTGTGCTCCTCACAAGTGCAGTCAGATGAGATGGGCTATTATGGGCTAATCTGGGAGCGGTAAGGAACAATTTTGTTTTCACTGCACAGCACCATAAAGCAAATAAATAGTGCTTAGCCTATAATGAAACTCGATAAAACTCTGTTGAGTGATATCAGGATTGATCACTGTAAGCTGACATTGTTATTTCCACATTCCTCCGAAAATCTGCCCAGTGCAATGTACAAAGCACTGGCATGATGCCAGAGTTTTTCAGCTCTTAAGTGTTACTAACCACCAGAACTGCAACTGGAACATAGATGGTAACTTATATATATTTGACAGAAATATGATATTGGGAAAACAGGACCAGAAAAACAAATTTGAAAGGGGATAACATTAGTTAATGTCATGACTGAAAACCTCTTACAAGTTCCCATGAATTAAGTTCACATTGGTTTACATAAAGAAAATAAAAGATTGATTTTTTTAAGGTTTATTTTATGTACTGTGCCAGTGTCCTGTGCATAGAATGCTGCCTGGTAGGTACTTGATCAGAGTTACTGGTCTTAAGGAAGTAAAGGCTTATTTCAGTTGGCTAAACTGGGATATACAGTTCTGTGTGAAATTCTGAGTTCACAGCAGCCAGGACAAAATGGGGAAAGTGTTGCTGAAATCCTTCAGGACACCTGACAACAACAGGCAAAATGTCTATCCTTGGGCAGTATAACTGAACTCTAAACATGTATGTGTTTTACAGGGTAAAAGTGATATAGCATGGTTATAGAAGTCATGAGTGTTTCTGAGAATTTTTCCATAGGGATTTGGGAAGGAACTGTTTCATCTACTGGCACAATCATGCATTGCAAGTATTGATCAAGGAAAAATTTATTTACAGAGATTTTTCAAATACAAACATAAAATAGCACATATTATATATATATATTTTACAAAAATGAATATTGAAATAATAAACATGGTACAGCACAATACAACATCAATGAGCTAAACATAACAGCAACAGAAATCTATGTCTGGAAGAAGTTTGCTGTTAGTCGTACATAACCAACAGAGCTCTACAGTACCGTGAGTGGGATTTCCAGTGGACGGGAAAACGTCCATTTACTGCATTTCATAAAAGGACTACAGGAAGGGTACATATGCCAAGTAATTATGTTGCATTTTGTAATAATGCTGAAAACACAGAGGCTTAATAAAAGTTATATAGGGCTGAATAAGCAGTGGATAAATGTTTGGGGAAGAAAAATGTGTAGAGATTATACAAAATACTGATAAAGTGGCTTATTGGTCCTTTTTATTAAGTTTAATGTATAGATTAAAAAGTGTTGCAACACCGAGTCTTAAACCACCAGAGAGAAGTAAAAAAAAAAAGGAGAGGAAAAAAAAAAGGGAAAAAAAGAAGAATCGCACCAAAAAAAGTTTCCTCTCTACTTATTTTGTGCCATGGTCAACATCTGTGCGTGCATGTGTGCTTTCGGGAGCGCCGCACTGAGGGGCTGCCAGGCGCTACCCCAGCACGCAGGCACTGCCGCCCCTCACCAGCCTGTCCAGTAATTGGTGCATGCAGAATTTCACCATTTGCCAAAGCAGAGTTTTCCTTGCTTATATTTTTGTGGAGCAGATCCTGAGCAGGCTTGGGTGAGAGAGCCTGTCCCTGCCCAGCCTAGCTGGGTGGCTTTGCACCACCCTTCACCTCCCTGCCACCCTGGGCCGCCCGCCGTCCCACTCCTGAGAGAAAGCACTTGAAAATTCCTTGTCCGTTGTTGTTGTCCAGCAGACCTGGGCAAGCCAGGCAGGGCCCGTGCCCGGGCCGGCTCAGTAGGGGTATTGCTTCTGCTTCTTGCCCGAGAAGCAGGCGAGCCAGGTGCACACCAGCATGGCAGCCACCGCGCCGCCGCCCGTGCAGTAGTAGGCCCAGCCGATGTGGCAGGTCCCTGCAAGGCAAGCAGCAGGACAAAGGTCAGCATTAGATGGCAGGGAAGGGCCGCCGCCACCACCCTCCCTTCTGCCCTCCCAGGAAAACACTTCTGAGATTTCAGCCCACTTGTATGCCAACCTCAGACAGGGAACGCGGGGCTCAGGCTCAGGCTCTGCCACTGCAACGGTGGGGCTTGAACCTGGATGCGGCTGAGAACTGCTGGGTGACCATAACCCAGGGCGTGGGGGACCTGCTCACATCTCCCACACACAGGCATCGAACCTGACCATCCACGAAGGAGTGTGGTGTCAGGGGATCACCTGCATGGGGGCTGCCGTGGGAATGGAAGCATAGAGCCCAGAAATACAAAAATAGACAAATTTCCCTATCCCCACCCAAGGTCACAACCCATTAGTGCAAACTTCAGTGATCTTCTGTCTAATGAGTGTCACAATATGGCTTTGAATCCAATTAAAGACGTCAGCATCTTTATACAGTCAGACTGATCACCAGTAAATGGTGCTGGGGAATCCCACAGTGGACCATAAAGTGATTACTTCCCTTTCAGGCACTGTGCCTGCAGTAGGGGATGAGACCAGTAAAACAGCAGCTGCAGCAGGGAGGAAGCCTCTTTAGAGATCTCCAAAATCAAGGAAATGGCTTCTGCTACTCCACAGGATTTTAACCCATCTCAAGGCGATTTTCACTTGGGCTGCATCATCTTTGTCTTTTTTGAGTGCTTGGGACTTGTTACCACTGAGGTTCTTCCTGTGTTGTTGACATCTTGGGTGATATCACCCTCCTTTGAGCAGTGAGTGCTCTCAGTAAAGCACAAGCAGCAATGCAACGCTTCCTTCCCAACCTTCCCAAAACCAGCAGAAACCATTCTTTCCTTCAGAGACCAGAAGGTATCAACAGAGTTTCCATCTAGAAATAGGTGGTATGTTGATATTCTGTCCCAATGCCATGCCCGAGGGCTAGCTTCAGGTTCAGGCAATTATCAACTCAGCTAATCCTGCCTTAGGCACAAGAAACACAAAATGTCTGCTCAGCTTAATACGTCCAAGGCATTCGCATGCCTCCAGGCAGACAGCATTGCCACTGACTCTGCAGGACATTGTCTGGCAGGCTTTGTAAGGAGACATTAGTGGGAGGCAACACTTATGCTCCTGGTCACTTTGAAGATCTCAGGCTGACACCACAGCAGGAAACATAACACTTGTGTCATTTTTGTCTTCATAACCCTCCCAAATTTTTATTTTAAAAATACCCAGTGAAACAAAGATCCTGATGTGACCAAGAGGACTTGAGGAGCTGTGTGGCCTTGGCTTGAGCTTACTAGCCTCTCTCCTTAATGTGCTCAAGCAGACAAGAGAGATTTACTTGGTTTTGTCATCTAGTTGTGTTCTGAAGATAACGCCATTCTTCGCTTCCTTACAGAAGACAACACAGAGAGTCTGACTTCCTGAAGAGAAGGACATCAGAAACCCTGGAGAGCTGTCAAATGCCTGGCAATGTCCCTGATGCTGACACTTGCCCAATCACACAGCAGTCCGTGGAGAGGCCTGTCTCTGGGCCACCTATTGCTTTGCCTGTATACACACCCTGTCCTTAGCTTCGGCTGCTGTTTTCAAAAACAAGCCTACACCAGTTCAAACCCACTGGATTGCTTTGAAAATGATCACATTTATACCAGCATAGGGTGTGCTACAGCATTTCTTGTGATAAGATGGACTCAATCCGATAGGTCTCTGTAAATTGTGAAATATTGCAAAACTACTAGGGAATTGTAGTTGCAGCTTGAAAAAGTAAATTTTTCTCATCATGATGTTTCCAGGTAGAGAAAATAAATGTCAAAATACTACCTTAAAAAGGGTTTAAAGATTCACCTGGTAGCCTGCCCAAAGCTGTAACCTAAGCAGGATAGAATGAAGTAAATTTGACCTTTTACATGGTGTGATTTCAACTTTTGTACCTTGGCAGTGGGAGAGAGCATGTGTGATACATATTAAGAAGAAAGAACTGTTAAATCAGTGTCAGAGATGTGTTCAACAGATACAACACACACGTTCACTCTTGGCTGAAGAGAATAACATTTATTTCTCCATACCATGCTCCATTTACCCAAAGGACCACTGCCCTACTTAATGCTCTGAGGCACGGCAGGCAGGCAGCCTCTTGATCTAACAAATGCAATGTAGTTCACAAGTGTGAGTTGAGTCAAGATGAACAAATGAAAGAATGGGAGAGCAGGGGAATGGATGAAAGAGCTGGGAGCTTGACCTTAGAGCAATAATAACACAGCAATAAACCTGGCCATTATTTCCAGCCCATGTCAAGAGCAATGGGAGGCCTTGGATAGAATAGCTTGATCTGTACTTGGATGATGCTGAGCAGAACAGAATTTCAAGCTGTTATGCTGAAGAAGAGCCTGCAGCAGGGCAGGTGTCTGAGGGTATAGGACTTAGCTATACTTTTCATTCCAAGTATAGTAAAGTATAGATACAAGGCCAGAGATAATCCATCTCAAAGGTACCCATTGCAATGAGTGCCTACACTGCATAGCCACGTGTCAAAATGAAACAATGCCACCCCTTTTATAACCCTATATTACACAAGGAGGAAAACATTTTGGAGTTATTTTTTCTGCTTTGGTGTTCTCATTTTACCACATGTATGGCCTATTTTAGTCTACTGCATCCTAAAGAAAGATTGTTGGTTATCAATAATTGGGTAGTTTAATTGCAGTTTAAATTGTAAAATGACTTCTGCTTCGTATTGATATAAAACACTCATTTTTAAAGGAACAGGAAGCTTTATAAAAAGCAGAGTTGAGATGGTATTACTGCACTGACATCAGCAAGACTTGTCATGTATTCAGTGGTAAGCAAATGGTGAAGAGATTTGCAGAACTGGGGCTTAAATTCAACCATCAAGTAGAGCAGTTTGCATTCATGAAGCATGTCATGTAAAAGATTAGAAATCCAGTATTGCAGTTTCCCCCTTTTTTTTAATGTCAAACTTCTAAAATTAAAAGCAACACTGCCTAAATACTTGATAGAATTAAAGCAGTTATTGAAACCATGTCAATTTTCACACACACATAAAAATGCACAGCAGCTTTGTTGTTTTCCTTAAGGATGCATTGGAATACACACACACACATATACATATATATATATATATATATAGGCAGAAGAGCGCCCATCCATTGAAGGTGTGGAGATGCAAGCAAGAATGTGTACATGTTCTTGCTCCTAAGATGGGCTAGATCTGGTTTTGTGCCAAAGTAAATTCCCAGCAGCTGAACTGGTCTTCTAGCTGATAGAGATGACGTGCATCACAGCAGCTTGCTTTTGTGCACAGAACCGGTGTTGCTTTTAACAAACCAGTCTTCACCTGACAGGTCAGTATGGAGGGAGAAACTGTGCCTTCAGCACTTCAGCACTTTGTTAATTCTAGATTATTTTTTCTTTTTTTAAAAGAGAGCACTAATAATTGGAGCTCTTGGTTGTTCAGTGAAGCAGGACTGTCAAAGTTGTCTCAGGTAAATTTGTAGCCAGCCATTAAGAACTTTGTTTTCACCCTTGTTTTTACTGGGATTGGCAGCAAGAGTGTGTCAGGATGAACACTGAAACAACAGACCATGGATCTTGAAGCTATAGGGATGGATGGCCATTTTCCAAGCAAGTAAAAGAATGAAAGACTGGAAACATTGCACTCTTTTTTATGAGGATTGAGAAAAATCATGGTCCCTGAGGATAGAGGACAAAAATTACGGTGAGCGAGGACACTATCAAAAGAAGACTTACAGAAAAGAGTCCCATGGAACATAATATTTACTAAATCAAAAGAAATCAGTAAATGTGGAAGGGTAGTTCTGCAGTGATAAATGTGCTTACTAAAATGCACTTCCATGCCTTTTCCTGATTTCTGATGTGATCCTCAAGGGCATGATATGCAACCCCTTGCTCCCCTTCTCCTCTTGAATATATAGGCAAATAAAGATTAAGACAAATTTGGGAGTGAGTAAAATTTGGCAGCAGAAAACATGCAGATACTTGTTCTACCATGGAGCTGTGCCAGGATCCAGTTGCCAAAACATAATTTTACTAAGATTTCTATTAATCATGTCTTATAAATAATTATCACATATAGTTATCGAGGTCTTGGAAATAACATACGGTTTAATCTAAAATAACCAATAATTGCCACTTATGAAAAAATATCATGAATATAAAAGTGTCTTGGATGCAAACCTGTTAATTGCAAGACTTAGCATCTTAAATATTTGTACCTTTTTTGCTGTTAATTTTAAGACTATCCTGGACTTGCAGTCTGGAGTATTTGGCAACCTCTAATCAATTAACCTTAAGTATAGCCTATTTTCCAAGATGAAGGAGAAAAGGTTTCAGAATTAGCCAGACTGTAGAGTACAAATTACATACCTTCAAAAATAAAACCTACAATTCCTACTTCCAAGAAGGTGTGCAGGAATTCTAATTAACAGGTTCACATGAGAGTACAGTACTATAGAGAATGTGAATTCATATAATCAATCAGGGTGTTGGAAAAGAAATCAGAAAAAAAAATAAGGAGTGTGATTCTAAGGGGATATACTGGGATTTGGAAATATGAAAGATCTAAATGAACGTAAAAGATAATCAGCTAATTAATAAGAAGGCAAAATTATTTTGAAACAAAGCCAAGATAAATTAAATAGCTGAAGATCTTTTTCTTGACACAGCAACAATGAAAAACTGTCATGTGAAATCAGCTGCAAAAGCAGGAAGAGAAGTTGAAACTTGGAATGAGTCCAGAAAGAATTAAAGTAGTTATGTAAAACAAAGAAAGAACACTATATAAGGTAAAACTGCAGCCCAGCAAACAGCCTGATACATAATAATTAATTCAATGGAACTGGTTACTTTTTCTGTTGCACAGATATGACTTCCTCAATGGTTTAATCTTTTTAAAAAATATAAATTTTTTAATGCATATATTATTTTTTCAAGCTATTTGGGTAACTTAGAATTAGTCTGTAACTAAATGCATAAAATTTCATAAAGTTCTGAAGTGTAAAAAAGTGGAGAAAAAATGCCAACTTGAAATTCTTTAGTCCTGCTGTATGCAGACACTCACTCATGATCAAATCATCCTTTCTTTGGAGGATCAAATAATTTTGTTTAATCAAACCTCAAATTTGCTGTAGGTGTGCATTTATCATGAAGCAGTGAGGGAGAAACCAATACCCAGTGTCAATTACAATGCCCAAATTCCCAAGAGCAAATAGCTTACGTGCTGCTAATGAGGAGCTCTCTCAACCTCCGGCAAGAAGCCAGCAGAAAGCTCACCTACTGCAGAAGTGAAATCAATTTCACCTCTCTGAACATCCACAATGCCGAGATTCACAATGGAATAGAACTCCAGACTCCCTTCAGAGATGATGAGGAGGAAAAATCACTTACAAAAGTGTGTTGTATTTTCTCTTTAAGTAAATATATATGGTACAGCAGGTGAGCCCTGCTCTAGTAGCACCTATTTTTCTCCATTTTAACTAGGAAGGGATTCAAAGCAACCAGTTCAGCTGCTCTTTTTGAATAATAAAGAGCACCAAATCCTTGCTCCATGTGGTTTGAGTCCCTTTCTGGATGCTCCTGATTATGTCTACTGACTGCAGAAGGTTCTTGCATGACCATGTCTAATTCTGGTTACAATGGTATATGCCTTATCATAGAATGATAGAATGGACTGGGTGGGAAGGGACCTTAAAGATCATCTGGTTCAACCCACCCTGCCATGGGCAGGAACCTTCCACTAGACCAGGTTGCTCAGATCCTCCAATCTGGCCTTGACCACTTCCAGGGATGGGGCATCCACAGCTTCTCTGGACAACCTGTTCCTGTGGCTCATCACCCTCATAGGAATTAATTTCTTCCTAATATCTAAACTTACTCTTTCAGTCTGAAGCGATTCCCCCTTGTCCTGCTCTTGTAAATAGTCTCTCCTTACGTTAGACAGAATATATGTGGACCTTGATATAGACACTAAAAGCTTACAAAGATTTAAGAATGGAAGCCGTTTGGGTAGCACTAAAGAGGAAATGTTTCTTGATGGAATACTTCCTTTACTAGCACGTAGTTTACTCAGCCATTTTTCTAAGAACTCAGCAGCTGCAGCTCAAGTATGCTTGTAAAGGTTGTGCTCAGCCCCAGTCAAAAAAATGAATGTGTGAAATCTCCACGCTCTTTGCAGAGGATCTGCAAACAAGAAAAATGCTTTTTTCAGCTAGATTGCTCATAAAAAAACACCTTTGAATATTTTCCCTGTAATAGGTCTCCAACAAATTGTCCTCCCTTCTAAATCCTTTTCTTGATTCTTTGGCACTCTATGTCAACTCTCAGCCAGATGCTGAAATGATGCCACCTAAGACAAATTAAATAGTTGACAAAGCCTTTTTTACATCCACAGTGCTTTCTGTGGGGCTTTTATGCTGTTTTAGTAACTGCACTGTTTGCTTTGAAAGTGCTTTGGAGATCATTTACTCTAACATTTCTACAGCAAAAGTAATTATCAAGTCAAGAGTTTTCTTTAAGATATTTCAAGCCCTCTAAAACTGGCAAAGGGGAACCTTAATAATAATGATATTTGGAAACAGAGATCCACCAAGAGAGAAGTTTCTGAGAGCTTTTGAGGCTAATCCAGCTGCTTGTTTAGTTCAGGATGGGAGCCAGGCTTTTAAGTCACTCTCTAGACAGTGACTTTGGCCAGGTGAGCCCTTTCACGGCAGTCCACAGATAGATGGGCTGCCACAGACAGCAAGCAAAGGTGTGTACTTGGAGCTATCTGCTTTGGTTGCTGCTGCAGCTGGGCCCCCAGGTTAAGGATATCTCTGACCATGAAGGCATAGATAGAGCTACCATATTTCCTCAAGGAAAGAAAAGGTTTTTCCAAGTAGTTCAAAAAAAGTTCCACTAAAAATGAGTTTATCTTAAATTTTGTGTCTTCATTCTTTCAGGTTAATAAGTTAAGCATCTAACACCACTTCACACATCTGGTGTTTGGGAAGTGGCAGCTGGTGGCTTGTGATGACACGAATCATCTGTGTTTCAATAAGTGACTTTTACTCCAGATAAACATTTTGCTGCTTGGGCTCCTAGATATTGGGCTCGTAGTGCTGTTTCACCAGATGCCAACTGAGGCTCAATTTTGCGAGTTAAATTGAGCATGACCTGACCTCTCTGGGACCTTCTGTGGAACTTGGCTGCCTGTGCACCCATCAAAACAGAAATCAGCATGTAAAACTGAGCAGTTTCCACATGCACATCCAGGGAAATCAATGGCCTAAAATAAGGGTCACATTGCTTTTAGACATTCAAAACCAATACAAATGTACTTACATGTGTACACTCACATTTCCCCTTTAAAACAGGCATGCAAGTTCAGAAGATTTCTTCACGCAGGTGGAATATGCAGAATATGGAAGCTTTTGCAAATGTCTTGTGCAGTCTTCATTTTAGTGCATATTCTCACCTTAATGCAGACTCCCTCACTATAATGAATTTCCTGATAAAACACTAATTTTTCAATTGTTTTTCTAGTGTGTTACATTTAGAAATGAAAACAAAATGGTATTAGTGCCTCTAGCTCAGCAAAACTGAATGTGTGCTATATGATATGCCAGAATGACAGTTAATTTTGGGAAACTGCCTGCTAATTCCTTTTGCAGACCCAGGGATTTTGTAGATCTGACTCACTTTCACACCCTTCAGTCAGCAGCTCTGTCCTGCTGTGCCACATCACTGCTGCACTAAATGGGCCCACAGGCAACTCTGATGTGCCAATAATGCAACATAACAGTAACAGTCTGCATGGTGACAAGAGATTAGGATTATCTTGATCCATCCTCAGTGAAAGGCAGTCCCTTTGAGCACTGCTCATTTCCTACTCCAGTCTCCACCTCAGGCACTATTAGCCTGTTGCCAAATTAGAGTATGGACTTTGACTTGGTCAATGAGCAAGCAACTGTGCTGGTTTAAAACACAAACACCTCTTTTTTTTCTTGCCCCTATTTATTTATATTGCCCTATTTCTAGGAGTTAACACCCTAAAAACAGTGGTAGATGTCTCCTGTTCATAATCTAGTGTTTCAGTGGGAACTCTGCTCCATCCGTGATGGGATGCTGCATTATTGAGCAGGCCTCCAAGACCTTCATACGGGTCATGCTGACTGCTCGGAAGCTGGGAACTACAAGCAGAGCAACACAGCACAGACCTATCATGGCCTTAACCTCTCAACAAGATTTGCAAGAGGTCATTTGTCAAAGGCCTAATCTATCAGTGTGCTTCTTTTCATGATGGCAAAACCATATTTCTAGAGAAGAGCAGGGAGCAAGCCCCTTTACAGGTGCACCAGTCTCTGTCTTTATGGAGGTTATTCCCCATCCCCATTAGCAAAACAGCTCATCTATTGAATGTAATTTAATCAACAAATGGAGTTGTCCTTGGCACAGTATCTTCCTTTGAAGAATAACTCCTCTTTGTCAGAGATGGAGCTGTACAACCACTTTTATTTGATTGAAAAAAATTAGCCCAATTAAATACATAAATGTTTAAGTAAATCCTTTGGACATAGTTCACTTAATAAAAACCAAATAAATATCCATTTTTAAAGAGAGCCGTAAACTGCTGGGCATTTCACAGTGCCAGCTCAGGTTTTCTAGAAAAGAATACTCAAATCCACTTAAATTAAAGGCATAGTTATTTTTCCTGCAGCCTTTTTATATATTGCTTTGGAATGTACGCAGAAATGTGTGTGTGTTTGGCAAGGGTGGAGGGAGGGGTCCCCTCTTCACAATATGGGCCATCTCAGCACTATTTGGAGTGCCTATTAGTCTAATGCCTTTTCAGAGTGCCTGAAGACATGGAGAAGCATTTCTTATCTAGCACACCCACTGAAGATTAGGCTTTTTTTCTGGGTTCTTAGCATTGCTATTTATTTATTCTCTCTAGTTATGAGCACGTTATGGGGGCAGGGGTTTGTCATGTTTTCATTAAGCAAAAATCTTTATTTAATTACTAATTCTAGTATATTTCTGGTTGACATTACATATCACAGTGCACAATTCAGCTGCTTCTCAAGAGAGTTCTTGCAGCTCCTCTTCCGTACCCGCCTCTTGTTCTTCTTCATCCTCCTATAATGTAGATTGCAGCTCCTGGCTTTTATTTTCTACCTTCAACCTCAACCATTTTTCCCCTCACTTTTTGTAAGTCCAAAACAAATACCAGTGCTGAATTCCCACTTTTGCTGGCTTTGTGGTCAAACCTGGTGAGCTTTGACCCTCCTTTCCCAACTGTACACACACTTTCCCTGTGGTCCAGGCTGCAGCACTTGCTCTGCCATCCTGGAAGAGGAGGCTGAATGCTGTCTGCTGATCAGCATTCCTGTGAACACCCTCTCCTTTTAGAGTAACCATGTGCTGAATTACCCTCCTTGTGTCATCCTCACTGGCACCCACAGCAGCAGGGGGTGCAGGACCAGCACTCCCATCATCAGCTTTTCTCCTATTAGCAAACCAGTGCAGGGTTCACAGTAGCTCAGATTTTCTGAGAGCAGATTTTAAATGCAGCATGGTTCTTCAGACAACTCATTTCACAGGCTCAGGAATAGAAAGTATATCATTGCAGCTTAATCAAATTAAATATTCAAATGAAAGCAATAATTACTTAAATTTGTCTTGAGACTTAGTAAGATTAAGTCTTTGAAACATCATTTTTGGCCTGTAGGCTCTAATGAGTATGCCAGTCTCTAATGATTCAGAAAAGACCTAGAGGGTTGGGGTTATCACCAACCAAGAGGTATTTATGAAAGACGAGCAGCGTGGTTATTAAATGGCCCTCGGACAGTACCTCTTCTTTACAGATGGTTTTGATAACATACCATCAAACAGACACTGACATTAAGTAAAAAAAAATCATAGGCAAGCATTTAAGTTCACTGCCAATGTACATGGAAAGGAGATGTTTAATGGCAGAGAAATCACTGCAGCAAATTTCAGCCCTCATTATGATCTGTTAATTAATGTGTTGACATACGATTGCAGCAGATCAGTGAAACCAGCACTGCTGTCAAGTCTAGGCATGTGCAACACATGGGCCGTGTGCTCCAGCTCCAGAAAACAGTCAGAGCACTGTGTCTTCACAGTTAATGCAAGACTTCTCATGGGTCTCATGCATACCTGGAAGGAAAGCTGCCAGCTGACATTTTTCACATGGGATTCTTCACTGACTTTTAAGGCAGAGTGACTCAATTTATGCAAATATCTAACTCATGAGTCAACACTGAGACAGTGAAGGTGGTCTCAGAGACTCTAGTCTGTGTGGACATGACAGTGTTTAAGGTAACAGTTTGTACTGCCCAAATGTTGTCTTCAAAGGGCTCACACTGCCACAACACCCACCTTCTGTGACTCTGCAGAGAACTAACCTGGAAGGTAACACCCTTCTGCACGTGGCAACAAACATGGGACACAAGCTGGAATCCCAGAAGCACAGCTGCTCACAGGCTTGTCATGGAAGAGCAGGAACCAGTGTGCACCAGTGAGGTGCTAGCTGGCCTTTCAAAGGGTGCACTGCTCCATGGGCTGGCCAGGAGCTACTTCAGGCTTCCACACAGGATTGGCCATGGGCAGCAATGAACCTGAATCTTCCCTGCAACAGTTACCACAGAGTTTTGCCTAGTCTTTCTACTACATCCTTTGACACACCCTTCCATGGAGCTGGGAATCTTAGTTCTGGAACATTTTTTTTTCTGCTAGTTAACGATACACTTCTGTTCTTATTGTTCTCTCTCCTTTGTGTTTAAATCTTTCTATTATTAGGTGAATAAAAAATTTGCAGGAACTTTTTATACTTCCCTGAAGAGCAAATTTAGTATCAAAAGAACAGAAGGATAGTAGAGTTCAGAATAACAAGGTAAAGCTTTCAGAGCACATTCCACATCCCCTGAGCAACACCATGGGCGGTTGCTGATAAGACATCAGTGGCACTGTAGTGATGGGTGCTGATATTGGTTATAAGAATTTCTGGTCCCCTGCCAGATCAAATGCACTCAAAACACCACAAAAATTCTGTAGGGGCAACTGGCCTGGAACATCTCTCCCAAAGCAGTATTTCTTTATCTTTCAACCTCAATTCATTTGCATATCTTGACAAGAAACACCTCTGAGATGGAAACAAATCTCCTTACTCCTGAAAAACATCAGTGTAAAATCAAGAGATAATGCAGCAGGTTTATCTTTAACCCTAGGAGACCATTTTTGTCTACTATTCCTTGCACTGGGATTACTGTCAGGCCGTGCACAAGTCCTGCACACACAGCCATGGAAAGAAGTTCTAAGCTTAACTAAGGTTTAGCTTGCAGGGGCTGGAAATGGGGAGTTCTGTATGTTTAAGAGCAGAAGCCCTCGAGTCTGTGGGGGGTCAAGGTGTTCAGTCTCTTCAGGATTGCAGATCCCCCTCTTCCTCAAGTGACACAGGGTCAGAGAGCACTTACAGAGAAGGGTATCAGCAATTGCATTGATCTTTCCTGCTAAATAAGGATCTGGATGTGCATTCAAACATCAGATCCTGACCATCCACACTGTTTGATCCTTAGGTTGCTGCTGTTTTCCTTGTTTTCTAGAACCCCTCCAGAGAAAGCACAGGTGTGAGCCTGGTTTGGCTGCATCCCTGGCTCTCATTCCAGGCGCGGTGCCGTCATCAGCAGTAAGACAAGTAACTTGTTTGGGAGAAAGCAAACATAGGGTGAAAGTGTTATTTGCCAGCTTCCCAAGTATGTGAGTAACATACAAATACACTCTAGGCTTGTGTTAGAAGGCCATAAACGTCCCAGAATTCAAAGACAGACAATTGCACTCACGGAGAATTACCCTGACCTGCGCTGTGATGGGATGCCTCTATCTACCCTGTCAAGATCTCCAGGAGTGTTAGCTCCCATACTGCAAGACTATTAAATCTGATTTATTTCCTAAAATATGCATCCATCCATACATTTTCTCTTATAATGTTCTGTAAAATATTTCCAGAGATCTATCTGAAATCCCCTGCCTTGGCACCATACCAGAATTATGCAATATGAATAGCCTACCACACACAGGTTGCTTCCCCAAGCCTGTGCTTATGTCCTAGTTTGCTTTTATGGCCAACACATAGAAGAGCCTAATGTGGCTGAAATGCCCTGGTGATGACTCACCCAATTCAAACTGGTTGGAAAGGTTACCACAGGTTTGTCTGACTTCTTCACTGTCCCAGCCAAGAGGATAGAGGGCACAACCAGAGCCAATCAACAAACCTATGGAGAGAAAAGGAAATAAAAGTTTATACAAGCAATTGCCGTTAGCTTATACACAGGCTGCCACTTGGGAATCAAAGTGTCAAACTGCAATTTGGGAATCCCACAGAAAAGGTCTCTTCTTCCCTTAAAAACAGATGAAAACCATTTGGACTGCTGCCTTCTGCTGCAGTTTTAAAGCTGGTCTGTGGGCTGGAGCCAGTCTGAGCAGTTCAGCATCAGAAGCCACGCTCAGCTTCTGAAGCTTTTATCTGAGAGCTTTTAGACTCCTCTTCAACTCTCCAGAACAGCTAAATATGCAGTTTGGAATACACAACGTGTGGTTAAATAGAAGTGTGTTAATGATAGCATTTACAAGTTGATTGCTTCTGATTAATTAAAACAACAATCAACCAGGGTCCATCAAGGTTACATCAAGAAAACTGACAGTTGTGCTAATTTGTTGCCATTTTGCTTTGTTTTTCACTCTTTCAAAAGCAAGGGAATAATGGTTTCATACCACTTGATCAATTCATACCACAGGTACACACTCCACAAAGTTTTCTTAATTCATTCAGCTGAAACAACTGAGGTCTTGAGTCATTTACCTGTTGTCTTACTTGGTTTAACATTCACAAGATGCTTTGCTTTCTCCAGCCCTCATGCTGCCCCAGACAGATGTGTTTTGGCAAATCCTGTCCCTTCACAAGACCTTGTTGGGAATCAGCAATGCACCCATGCACCATGTCTATTTTGCAGAAGTGGCATTTTTATCATATTGCATTCTCAGCTGTCACTGCAGCAGCTGCCAAAAGGCCGATGTAGCTGGCAAAGCATTTTACACAGACAGCCTAGAGAGAACATTTCAATGTATGTTACAACATTTTAATGTTGCCTCCTTTGTGTCAGATCTTATTTATGAGACTGGAAACAAAGCACTATGTAGATAATGGGCGAGGGGCATCTGACACTTCACAGGCTGTAAAGCCAAGCAAGCGCTCCCAAGGTTTGCAGGGGTGCCTTTTACCTGGTGGGCAGAGCACAGGGCTTCAAGCCTGTCACTTGCTGACCTTGGGCATTATCTCTTGACCTCACATCACCTTGCTCCTCCTCTCTTGACAATAAAGAGCATGTGCTCCCTGGCAAAGCACTTCTGCTGCCCTGCTCCCAGAGCAGAAAAGCCCTGGGTGTTGTGACAGAGACACTGTGGACATCACACCAGTCTAACAGGAGTCCTGAGAGGGATTTACTCAGGGCTTGGAGCTTGCTGTACCTTACTACTGTCTCCATTCTCCAGATACCTAAGCTTCTCATATTGCTGATGTTCCTGTAAAATACAGAAATCATCTTACTATGTTCTTGATTTGCTCAAAAACACACCTGAACAAGACACTAAAGTCCAGAAGTGGTATCTCATCTTTCTTCAAAAGATGTTTAATGCTCTTAGCATCTTGGCTGCTAACAAAGTAGCTCAGCAGCTTCTCTGCTGCTCCTCCAAGCACACCTGCCCCTGGTTTAAGCCCAGTATTAACTCCTTGGATCTCCCTCCACTAGGTTCAAATTTCTTCTCGCTGCTCAAGCCTACTTCTTCCTTCCCTTGTTGAGCAGTCATTGCCTGCTCCTGCCTCCATATCTGCATCACATAATGAAAAAGAAATCCCTGAGGCAGCCCTCTCTCAGATGGTGCATTCACCCAACAGCTGTGACAGGAGAAAAGCAATTAAGGACATGTGAATGCTAGGTATTTTCAGAACTAATCTGGGTATGGTTGCTTCTAATGTCCTCACTAATAACTTTCACAGTATCATTTGATTTTTTTTTCCCCTAGGGCCATAGAGCTCAGGGCAGCTGGTAGAATCCATGTAAATGAGAACCACTTCTAATTAAATTCTCAGAAAGGATGTTTCTCAGACAAGAGAATTTAGGCCAAAACTGGGTCTACATTTGTTAAAGATAGCCTAAGACTCTCATAAAGCCCCTGTTGATTCTCCCTTGAACTGTTAAAGCAAGAAAGGTGTTGTGAAGCACAGAGAGCATGAGTGGTGTGCTAGGAAGGGGCAGGACCCCATGGGGCAAGGAGGAACATCATCACCGATGATGAATGTCTGGGGAAAGGAGGAAGAACACATAGATGCCAAAGATAGCCTCACAGACCAGTGGACTGTGGCAGCCCCAGCCAGTCCTGCAGTGGTTCTGACCCCTTCCCACACTGCTCATGGCACCCACAACACAGCCAGTGCCAGCCCAGGCAGCCACAGCTCAGAAGCCTCTCTGGCCTAAAGTGAGCTGCCCTGGCCGGGCTGTTTGCAATCAGCTTGTGTACTTGAACAGACTGTCTGGGAGACCTTGCAAATGCTCAAAGGGCTCTGTTGTGAGGGGCAGGGAGATGTGTGCAGGGGGTAGGAGGGAAGGCAGGCTTGCACCCGCCTGCCTTGGACCAGATTAAACGGCAGCCAGCCCTTCCTCACAAATAGGTCCTGGGAAAGCCTTCTGCCCAGTTCTTCCAGGAGAGCACAACAGCAGCACTGCAGGCAAGTGAAAGGACTATTAGCATAACAATGCTGCTCCTCCAAACCCAGAACAAGCTCTTACTCAGCCCTTGCCAATTACTCTCCTCAGGTGGCAAGAGTGCCTAGTGCCCACTGCATTCACAGACTGTTTGTTTTCAGCTCTCTTTAGGTTTTATTGCAGCAACAGGTTGTTGTTTGGGTTTTTTCCCATGAATGTTGCTCACAGCACTTGCCACTGCCACTCTCCAAACACAGCTCATCCTTTTCCAAACATGGGTACCTGTTCACTCTTTCTGCCTCTGATGCTACACTGGATCAGTGATCACAAACTTTGGCAATTTATTTCCTTCCGTATTCAGACTCCTTCAGCCCCCTGTCACACCTCCTTTCCCATTTCTGTACACCCATGTCTGTAAGTTCAAAGCCCAGTTTCAGTGAAAATAAATTCTGGGGTTCGGTCAAAAATTCCTTAGCAATGCAATATACTGTAATGTTGAATTGCTCCAAAGGAGCTCACATATGGATGATTGCCCTTAAAGCCATTCCAACACTGCCTAACAACCAGCCCACAGCATCCACCACTGAGCCTCACCATTACCTGTGCCTCCTAGAAAGAGATAAACCAAATAAGGGAAAACTATGTCAGAAAGCCTCCCTACCCCAGTGACAGATGGCTCTCCAGCTGGGTACTGGCTTTATCAGTGCTGAGTTTCACTTACGGAGTACCAGTCACTGAGCAGTGCAGCTTCTTTTCCGACTGCAGGCTGCACTGACTGGGATGATCAGATCAAGTGGGAAACTCCTGCCTATTGCTGGTGCTGCCACATGACCCCAAAGCATGAGTGGCAGCATGCTTATGTGCAAACAACAAGGTACAAAGCCATGAGCAAACTCACACGCTTCTTTTAGTGAACACAACTTTCAGAGCCCACGGGTTTGTGTTCCCATCTGGCAAAAAGGCTTATGCCTATTAATATTTGTTTTGTCACAGGTACCAACTGGCCACAGGACTTAAAGCTGTTGCTCTGACATGTCCTTTAACATCACTGGTTTTCAGCTGGTTTCGACTGACCTTCAGACAGTTCCCTTTTGTGGTGCATATGCACCTGTTGCGGATTTATGTCTATTGACAAAACACTTTTGTCCTCCAGTACTTCTTGCAGGCAAGGTTCAGGCCAGGCTCAGGGGTTTGCCTGTTGTAACCACTGGACTCTGCCTAGCAGGCTGCTGCTCCCTGAGAGCTCAGCGAGGGTTTCCTAGGGCCATGGGATCAGTCGCATCCCAGAGTCCATTTCGATCTGGCTCCGGCAGCCAGCAGCGTTACAACACAGTGGATGGTAAAGAAGGTAGAGAAGGGTCTCTCATGAGGGTTTGAGATGGCTTTAATCACATCTTGTCCCCCCAATGTTCAGAGATAGAGAGACAGCATGGTCTGGGTGCGGGGTGGTTTTGTCAGGGGCCCAGGGGGGATCCCTGGGCGGGGTTGGGGTACAGGAGCAAATAGGGAGAAACTGAGGGAGTGGCCAGGGCTAGGGCAGGGAACAGGGGGAACAGCACAGAATCAGGGGGTTAACAGACTACCACATTTGCCTTCAGCATAAGACTTCCACAAAGATTTAGAGCCTGTTAGCCAGCTAGAAAAAGTTTCACAAGTTTTACTTTATGCCTGGAGGTATATTTATATGTATGAGCATATGTGTGTCACATCCCATTGCTTTCAGCAGGATTCTACATGACTTCAACAGGACTGATGCTGCCTCGGTCTGCATGGGCACTGAAGCTGGGAATTGGCATTTCAGCTCCCTTATTTTATGCACTGAAAGTGTGGGGTGTGCCTCAAAGCCCATGGTGTTAATAGGACTTGGACAAAAGCCCCTCAGTCCCTTCCCTCCCTTCTAATCAATCCATGCCTGTTTGTAAGCAGCTGTGTGGATCAGATCCTGCAAAAGCAAAAAGGCTGCGTACTTTTACCTTACTAATAATTCATACATGGTCACAGCCAATTTATTTAACCACAGAGAATGTAGATCCCGCTGAACAGCTGCATCCTCCATTGAAAGATCCAAGCTGAATCCAAGGGCTGCAAACCCAGTGGAAATCATTAAGCTAATTTTGCAGCTTCAACTCAGAGCAGTTACTAGTTTAAGTCAAGAGTCACATTCTGGCCTGCTCTATTGCATTTAGCCAGCTATGCTACCCAGGACACCACACCCATCTTTACAGCTGCTTAAAATGCTTAGGATGCCTATAACATTTTTTAAAAAAGGAAGAAAACCAAAACCAACAATGTCCTGTAATTACCATCCCCTGTCATCTTCCATTATCCACTACAGTCATTAAAAGAAATTGAAAGGGGAAGAAAATATGCAGATCCATAAACGGCACCTTCACAAAAGGGGCTGCAGCCTCCAGGTGTGAGGGACCCAGTCAGTGGGACAGGGTGAGTCAGCAAGTGGAGGTGCTGGTGGCACACAGCAGCTGTTTTAGATGACGTACCATGCACCAGTGGAGGTGTCGGCACTGTCACAGACCAGCTTTTCTGGAGAGGTTCCATATTTGGGAATGAAACAGGCTCCCTGCCCTGGTCTGTGAAACACTGCTATTGTGAATGCTGCATCTGGCTCAATGTGCTAGCAAGGCATGGGGAGAGACATGCAGGGCTGACTGAGAGCAACCAGATTTGGCAATCCAAAGCTGGAATTAAGACCTTGGCTTCAGTATTTAACACGGTCCCAGACAGCCCCTAGGCTCTTTGTGTGGTCCATGCAGAATGATGGATCCCTTCAAAAAGTAGTCTAAAACCAACCTATGAGGCTAAGTGAGGAGCTGCCCAGATCTACAAATTCTAAAACTACAAACCAGGGGGTCAGACAGTGGATGCCTCAATATTAAACCATCCAGAGTAATCCTTGTCTCTCCCAGATTGCCTTCCCTGTCACTCTTGCTGTGAGTATAATGCATGATCGTATTTTGGTAACAGTTAGCACTTGAAAGATGATCTTGTCTGTCTGGAGTGGTGCTTGTGATTGAAAATAATTACATATAACAGGTTCTGCATATGGTGGATGCGGCAGGGAAGGGACAGTAATTACACTAGTGGCTTGGCACAGATCTAGGTCTCGTCTTTGAAGTGATAAAGAAATGATTTGTGGCATGCAGCAAACGGCTTACTCCAAGAGGTAAAATATTAACCACTATTAATATCTCCAAGAATAGCCTGGATATGAGCAAGTCTCGAACAATAAATACAGAAGGATTAACAAACCAAGAGATGTTAACCAGATTTTGCTGTGGGCAAAATGACTGCACTCATAAACACCAAGACCTATCAGTAAAAGCCAGTGCACAACAAAGGAAACTTGCAAATCCTTGTGGTGAGCTATCCTCAGATTGCTGCTGTGGTTTCAATGGGAGCCTCCACTCAGGACCTGATGTGCCTTAAATAACCCATGCAGGCATCACATCATAAATTAATTGCAACTGTCCTGACCGTTCATAGCTGAAAGTCCTGTTTTACAGACTCGGCTCTTCCTCTCACTTGTTGAGGGCACAGCATTCCCTGATTGCTAAATGGCTCATCCTTGGGTTTTTTGTCAGTCCATTTGATCATTGCATCAAAAGCCTGTTAAATAAAGCCAAACCTTCCAGAGTCTCCTTCCTTCTCCCTCGCATAGGGCAAATCTAAGCACATGATTCAGCTAAGTCTGATGATGAAAGCTATCAGTTTGATGAATAAAGAGAGATGGTGATGGCAGTGAATGAGGCACTTAGCTTTGGACTCAGCCTCAGAGTCTTGCTGCTACAAAATGCATTTTAAAATGGAAACTAAACCCGTGGTGGCTTTCCTTGATTATGGGCTTTTCAAGAGCTTTTTACATGCATTCATTTTTTGTACATCCTCAGCTCCAGACACTTACAGCCTATGAATGCAGTGAAATGGACTGCTGGGTACCATAAAGGCCTCCTCGCCCAGCAGTTAGAGGGGTCTGCACTGCTGTAACAGGGACCCTGGGAAGGCTCTGAAGAAGGAAGGAGCCCTTCACCGTGCCTTGTTATTGTAAAAACCCAATTTGTATTTTCACTTAGAAAAATAAAAGGAATGGGCCAGACTTGATATAAGTACAGCAAAGAGAAAATAAAACTGGAACTGAAGGTTGCTTTTTGTACAGTCACTTTTTAGTGAGAAATGCCTACTTCAAATTATCTTCCTCCTTGCTCTCCCCCATCATCTACTTTTTCTTCTTTTATTTTCAGACCTGACCAAAAAGAAAACTTGCCTTTTTTTTTGTTTGTTTTGTACAGAAATTCTAATGTATACTGTTCATCTGACAGATATTCAGGCCATATGGAGAAGCTGACAGACAATAATTTAGAAGTCATCACTTTCAAGACCATTTTAATGATGATTTTTCCTTTCACTTTTTTTTTCTCTATTAGCCAGCCTGAATCTTCAAGGATGATAGAAAGTTTTCACATTCCCATCTGTCACTTGAAGGTACAGTAATCTTGACAAGCAAAACAAAACCAATTTTTAGATGCAGCACGGACTTTCACTATCTGGTTCTTGTGATTTAACAACTCACCTCACTTTAATGATTTTAAAGCATTTACCTGTCATAAAAGTGACTCCAGAGTGTGAAAGTAAAGTGCAGCTGGCACCTGAAGTTGTCTGCTGCCTTCAGACATACCTTAGCCAACAAAAAACATGGTTAAAGAAGAATTGGTTAAAAACTGAGATGCGAAATACTTCAGTAGACACGGCTTCTGAAGTCCATTCAAAGAACTCCAGGAGCTGATACCAAGCAAGCAATGGAGTGATAGAAGTGGGTCAGAATAGATTAAGACAAACTCCAGAGCCTGGGCAGAGCAGCAGGACCCAAGAGAAGAAAGAGGGGAGCAGGGCTGTGCCAGCTGCAGGCAGCCTGGCTCCCATGCCCGTGGGAGTCCAGCCTCAATTCAGTTAGGGAGGGACAGTGTCTTTATACTGACAGCTCTTTGCCCAGAACATCCCTTCTTTGGGGTTACACTTCTACCTGCTCTCATCACCATCACTTTGTTCTTTGATTTCTCTGTTCTTCTGTTAGAGAAATGTTATCACACCAATCCATTACTGTTAGTATCTGTCCCTCAGGAAAACCAGACATGGAGCTGAAATGGGCTTTTACTAGGATTAAACACAAGATCAACACTTTGGGCAAAAGTTCTACCTTTAGTTAGTAGTCACTGAACATGGGGCATTTGACTGGTTCCTTACTGAGCCTGAGCTTAAAGTGCCTCATTTGAGAGAGGGAACAATCCTGTGAATTCTCAAATGTGAATGAATTCAGTAAGGGACTCCCTCATCCCAGTGTCTGGGCAGCAGGGGCACACAGAGAGAAATAATTCTATGCTGCACCAAATTTCTTCCCATTCCTCCTACAAGGGTCATGACACATGAGACAGCAAGTTAGTTCAGGGTTTCACTCAAGGTCAAGGTGTTTCTGCCACAGACTTCCTATAGTGGGACATTAGAGGGACTCTTACATGCAAAGCAAAATGAAGCATAAGAACAAGAAAAACCAGAGAGAATACAATGCTACAACCTTCAGCTTGCAGATCCTACCTCCAATAACACTGCTTAATATGGAAAGTGATGGAAATAGGGTTTTCAGCCAAGGGCAAAACCCCAACACCCTTTCTCTTCCTGTTCTGAGCTCCAGGTTTTAATTCACAGCATTTGACTTTACTTAACCCCCCTTCTTCTGACCGTCAAGCCCCATACCTTTAATGAGACTTTCTGTGTTACTTTGGGTTACTCCACACCGTGATCATGCCCTGCCTGGCACCTGCTTGGCTCCCAACCTCAGCAAACAGGCACGGTGAAGAAATGCCACCTGCCTACTAGAGCTCTTGGAAAGTGGGGCCAGTGGCAGAGGAAAACTAAAACAAGGTATTACAAATACATACCAGCATCCAGCTGGCAAAGTGCTGTGTCATGGGACAGTCACACCCCTCATTTTCACTGTGACAGAGCATGGGGCAATGGAGGGTGCAGATGGGAGTTTTCTGACAGAAGAAACATCACTTATATTTCTTTTTCATTTGATCAAAGGTGGTGTGCTCATTACTACAGAGGTGCTTCAGGCTCAGAGAGGGAAATTTCCCCACCCAGAGATGCTTCCTTTCTAGGTGCCTCAGGTGACACAAGGCATACCAAACCTGAGCAGATGCCTCTGCAGTGGCAATTGAGATCTTTGTCAGTGCAATTAGGGGAGTCTAGAAGACATTTTTCTCATCCTAAAGAATACATAAACATAGGTCTGTGACTAGGACACATCTAAGCTCACATAAGACAGCAAAGACATTCACATGGGACTGGCAGACGTGACATGGAGGCAGCAGGGAAAGCCATATGCATCTGGATTTGCAGCTGGAGATGGAATAGCCAAAGGCATCTCAAATGGCACTAGGCACTTGTAGGTCAGTGACTGAATTGTGCTCCACTGGAAGTACAAAGCCAGAGTGGGATTTAGCCACCCAAATGTGTCACCTTCTGCCAGTTTAATTGCTGTTCAGTATCTTCCTCCTTTAGTTGCCTCTCCAGAACAGTGCAAGATTCCCCTAAGTCCTCTGTCATACCTGCCAGCCCACACAGAGATTTTGCAGACCCTAGGGTATCTCTAACAGTGCAAAGCATCTAGACTTAGCCTGATGAGGTCCGCCGTAGATATCTATTGATCTTAATGTGAGCTTAGAAACCTACCTCAAAGGAAAATAGCTGTATTGTAAACACCTTTATAAAGTGTATCAATCTGGCCCAAACTTACACTTTTCTTTATTCCTTATCTTCTATCCTTCTGCCTTCATTCTGCCCTTAAGATGCAAATGTTTCAATTCCTGTCATCAATTTTCTTCCTTTATGGGAAATTACCTGAATGTTACAGAAGAAGGAAAAGATTGAAGGAAAACCTGTGTTTCTCCTAAGCGTAAACCTGTATGTTTGCCTTAAAAGAAAACCAGTTGTATGGAAAAAATTTGCTGCTTCAAAATGATCTTGGTCTGCCTCAGTTGTTACCACTCAGAACTAGCTTGGCAAGTCTCTGCGCCGTTTCTCCCGGAGTTTGTCGCACAATAAAATGATTGACACCAATTGCTCTGAAAAGATGTGACATGGTCCAGTTAAAAGCAGAGTGAGTCTGCAGAGTGGAACTGAAATGCTTGAAGAACTCCAGAAAACACTCTGGAGTTTAACTGTCAGCTCATTTTTGTTTGGCAAGCCCTGATCAATGCTTGTACATTATAAGCTTTATGAGGGGAAAAAAAAAAAAAGCCTGAGTGTTATCACATGCCATCAGACTTCTTTATGTGACAACCCATCTGTGTGCTCACCCCGTCGTTTTGTGACTCAGAATCAAATGCTTGACAGTTCAAAGAGTCTAGAGCAGCATATGGCATATGGCATAATGTATTTAAATAGAAATCATTCCATTAGAAACACAAGGGTGCCTGCTGTAATTAATAAAAGGTAGTTTAATAACTAACTTCCCAAAATGCAAAACTCTCCATGTAGTCATAGTAGATAAGGCATACTCCTTTTCATTAACATGAATTTCAATAGCAAGTGGAGACTGGCCAAAACTAGGCAGAACTGTTCAGAAGCTCCATGCTCGAAGGATTTCCCAGTACGTGAACTGATCTCATGAAAGACGGTAACGAGGGAATGAAGGAACTATATCGTGCATCAGTGAAGATGCCTAACCAGAAAAATGGATAAATAGACAAGCATCCCCATATCTTTTCAACACAAACTGTTCAGACTAAGGTTGTTACAAGCACTATGTCTGCACCATCCTGGCTCTTGAGCACTACTCCAATGGGGTTTAATCCGTGTGTACCCAAATAATTGCTTTTCCATGTCTATTAGTTCACTGCTTTATTAAAAAGCAATAGTTTTTAGATAATGAATAAAGCAACAAAATATGTCCAGCCAATTCCTTCACTTTGGTGGCATATCCCCAAAGTCACAGGGAAACTGGAACTGATGCAAAGCCTATATCCAGTGGGGGAGTACTGCATACCAGGCTTTTGCCTTTTTTTTTTTCAGTTGGTTTTACTTCACTTGAGCTGTCTATAGATTAATACAAGATCAACCACTGCACATCTCAGTTAAACTTCAGCTATACTCAAGACTTTAAAGTAACACTTTCAGTACATGCTCTGCAGACCCTCTGGCAAGCCACAGAGAATTTTCCAAGGAAGTTCATACATGGTATTAGGAAATCTATACCTGCAATAAAGATTGAATGGCTCCACATTTCTACTGAAGAGTCTCTAAGACCCCTCAAATCAAACGAGTTTGGAAATCACTTCTCTAGATAGGAAATACAGTAAGATAAATAATGCTGTAAAAATCAGTGGCAGTCATCAAGCACAGCTGAGAATCACTTTTCACTTTATGCTTTTCTCACTGATGCTTTACGGGTTTAAGTCTCCTTCTACTCTGCAAAAATGTTCACACCATCAGCACAGTTGATACAGAGGCCTGCAGCCATCAACTGCATCTCTATCCATACAGTGTATCCATTGCTGATGGCTAATGCTCAGACAGTGAAGTGCTGTAAAATACATGGGAACTGCTGAAGAAAAGGTCAGTTTAATTCACTGTTTGCTGCTGTAGCTGCAGCATTTTTTAGCAGCTTTTTAAATACCCTTTGCATTCACAAGGCTACTTGCAGAGCAAGCAGCTAAGCACATGAATTAATCTACACATGAACAAAGGTGTATTCAGTGCTGTTTGCCTTTGTGCTGAACTACAGTGGGAAATCAAAAGAAATGGAGTTAAATGTAAGCAATAATAGACTCCATGTGAAATTGATCATTTGTATGGCTTCCTCAATTAAACTAAAACCAACTATTGCCCCATTCTCAGCCACTTAGTTTTCAGTAAGAGGGACGGTAAGGTTCCACACAGCTCCAATTAGAACTGTGTAACACTCAAAATACTGTTTCATACTGTTAGACTGTGTCTGTTTTGTTCTGCATGATTTTCACATGCTGAAAAGCTTGCATCATGAGACATACCCCAAGAAAATATATATTTTTATTTTTAAAAACAAATAAAAATACAGATTATTCTGTGCTTCCTATCCAAAGGAATTCAAACTCAATAACTGACACAATTTGCAGAGGAAAGACGTACTCTATCAAGTCAATTTCCCTCAAATAGATCCCATTTTTCAGTTTCCCACAAAATGTGATAAATATAATTTTGGATGGGAGCTGCAGGTTGTTACAAATACATTGCACATCTGCAGCTCAGAAAAATTTGGCACTGTCACTTATCCTCTTCAGAGAGAATCCATATGGACAACGTTACCAACATCTCAAACATTCTTGACTCTTTCTGTTAATGAAAACCAGTGTGTGAAAGGGAAGAACTGAGTAGAAGGGTGTGCTTCTCCCATGATGAACTCATGAGCCCACCTTTGAAATCATTCTGAAATGATTTCAGTAAAGTTTAGTAATAAAACTAGGGCTGGAAGGGACATGAAGAGGTCATTTAAATCATCTGGCAGCCTCAAAGTCAGGATAAGCTCTACTTGTACCTTCCAAAAGAACTGTTTGTTGAACCTGTTTTTAAGAAGCCCCTCACAACAGAGACCCCACCACCTTCTAAGACATTCTATTCTTGTGGCTCTGTGTCTGCAACAGAACTTTTCACTAACCAGTATCTTCCTGTGATAATTTCAGTTCACCCCTTAAACCATGGACTCTGCTAAATTCCTGCTGGGGCTCTGAGAGACCATTTCATTTTTTTCCCCTCTTTGCAGCACCTTTCTCTATAATGGATTCAGCAGTCACGATTTATTCCTTTTTTTTTTCCAGCTAGAACTGGCCATTCCATACAGTCTCCTCCTCTTTCCCAGAGGATTTCTGTGGCTGCTGGCTTCCACAATCTACTGGAATTTTCCCTTCAAAAAACAAAAAGCCATGCCAGAATACTATCAGAGCAGTTGAATAATGAATCAAACTTGTTGCTTTCAATAGAGAGAACCCAAATGGAGAACTAAGAGAAATGAAGACATTGAAGGTGATGATAATACCAACTAGCAAAACCCTAAAATGAACTGTGTGGCTCTTGGAGCTCATCCCCGTCCTCTCTTCCTAAAAACTTTTTAGAAATAATGCTTTATGAGCAGTGGAAGACTCTTCTAGCAACTCTTTGCTATAAAGGCTGTCCTTGGTAAAAGCCTATCACTGCTTTGATACCATCCCCAGCACACAATATTTCTGCTCCAATTTACAAGATCATTGGCTTAATGGATTAATACTTAGTGAATGGAGCATGCAATTCCTAGATACAAGACATGCATTTTTATTTGGACCTAGGAGTAGGGAATGCTAAGGAGCAATATTAGCATTGGCTGGACCTCCTACAAGGATTGATAGAGAATTTAAGAAAAAAATTGAAACAGAAAATGAACAACCTATGAGGTGAATGTTAGATGGCTGCAGGAGCCAGTAACGATGGCACTTGGACCATTTATAAAGTCTTCAAGGAGGAAAAGCCCCTTATTTTCAACCATCCTCAAAGACTAACTATTGTTTGCGTTCTTCTTTCAGAACCAGCTGGCTCCTGTGACTCGTCCAGCTCCTCGCTGGCCACTTGTGCTACTGATTCCTGCTTGAGTCTCCACAATTTATAGTTCAGATATGAAATGAGCATCCTATATTTTCTCTGATGCAAATAAAACCACCTGCAAGTGATCCCAAGCCAAAGCTGTTTGACAGAGTTATGTATCCAGCAAACAGCCCCTGGTTGAAGCTGGAGTGCAGTTTCTGGTGTGCAGGCTGAGCCGAGCTACTTACAGAGGCTGCAGTCCTTCTGCTGCTCCCTGTCCCAGCAGCTGCCTCCTGCTTTCCACAGTTCTCACACAACACTGTCCATGCAGAACACTCATTTGCTAAAGTATTCCAGAACATGACTCCCTTTATGCTTGGACAGGGACTGGTGCAACCAGGGTCTCATAAGGGTTATAGGATATATTTTTAGACTTGTGAAAGTATTACACTTAAAACACAAAAGCACAACTAATTTTCACTGCTGGAAATTGCTGAAAACCGAGTATATTTTATCATGAGAGAAACCCTGTCATCCTTTGACTTCCTATTTAAAACTAGAATAATACCCAGCAACTGCTTTAAGGGAAGGGATATTCCCTCCCTCCTGCATCTGACAAGACTTTTCCTTGTCTAACTTACGTACTCCAGAGGCACCTCCATTGAAACAAAAATTGTATCCAGAAGCATTAGAAGAGCCCTACAACTAAGTCAGAAACATTGAGATCCCTTTAGTCCCAGCTTTTCTAAAATGTAAATATTCATTTTAAAATGATACCATCACAGCTTCCAGGACCAGCTATTAATTTTTCTTTTCTTTTTTTTTCCTGTCTCTTTTACTGACACAGAATCCTTGTTTTGAATTATCAGAACAATAATTAGATTCCAGGAAGGAGGGGGTGGGGGGAAGGGGAGAGCATTCTTGTCCCCCTGAGAGGAAGAGATAAAAGTTTCATTTCTGAAAGCCGATGTGCCAATGGTGGATAATGGGGAATTGGGATTCCTGCTTAACTGCATGGGAGAGTTCAGTAAAGTTTATTAATAAAACAATTTAGATAAACTCCATTTATGCATTATTTGTACTAGTATCTTGGCAACTGCTTATTTAGCATCTTGAACACATCAGGAATTTTAAAGAGAAATACTGAAATCTTCCCTCAGACTGTAAAATCTTTGACGGAAGTGGGTCTGGGAAGCAACAAAGAGTTTTCTTTTTCTGCTTCTCCTAATTTTTTTCCTCCAACTAAAAACAATTCTCTAATATCCTTGGCATAACTACTATAACGAAGCATAATTTATTTGATCCTTACACAGCCCCCTTAGGATTACTTCTTGCAGATAGCCAATTATAAACTCTTACATACTTTATAGCCCTCATTATGTGTGACAGAGGCACACTAATAAATAATGCAAAACCCCTTTTGTACCCAGTCTACCTTGTGAGAATACCGGGGTCTGCTATGGAGGGAAAAAGCGCATTGTAATGCATTCTTATTTCCAAATGGACTGAAAAACTTTCTAGCTTCTGCTTGCTTCCTTGGGACACTTTTTTTCCCAGACTGGACTCCTGTGGCTTGATTCATTACTAGATAAAAATCAAGTTCGAATAGAAGTGGACCATGACATACGGAGTGTCACTGCCGTGTCACTTCCTCGTGACATCCTGTCAGCTGCAGACAAGAAAGGAGGTCTGAAGGCAGAACAGCCAGGTTGAATACAAATGAATGAATATTCGGTGGTAGGCTTTTCACAGTAATGAAGCAGAAAGGGTCAAGGCTCAAGGAACACATTTCACCCTGCCTGTGCTGCCTTTCTGGTGCAACTTCCAGACACTGCTAGTGCTCAGGTCAAGGCTCTGGAGGAGAGCAAAACAGCTCTGACCATCCCTCAGCTGTTAGGATTTAAAGAGCAGAGTGAGCAACTCAGCAGAGACATGGGGTTGAATATGCACTGATAAGGTCCTGGTGCGCCGTTTTATTTTTGCCTTTAATTGACATGACTACTTTTTAAAGGCAAAAGCTGCAACTATAATGACTGAGAAATGTTACCAAGATCGCTACAGAGACCTAGGGGGTCCCAAAGGTTACAGCCAACTTCTGTCCCCACCAGGGACTTCTGTGTAACCACTGTGTTACTCACATTGCCTCTTGAAGCCTTCTTTTCCCTACATAAAGAAGACGGGATATCAGTTCAAAAAGGCAAAGGGATTACTTGCCTCTGTGTGGTGCTTTGAGACCTTGAGAGAAGGTGTTAACGCAAGATTTAAAAATCGAAACAGCAAGTAAATAAACAAAACCAACTTTTCCAAAGGCATAGCCCACCACAGCCCTTGCTCCCAGAGGAGTGGGCACAGCTACTTGCACAGCCTGTGATATGGGCTGCAGAAGCCTGAAGGTACAACTCCTGGCACCAAAACTAAGCAATGTAAATGACACATCTCCTCAGCTAGTGTCTTGATGGCCACAGCGAATTACACAGTCTGAGATTCCAGCAGACATCTGGGTCTACAGAATCTTCAATATCCCCACGTGGCTCAACACAAATGTGGAATGAGTGCATAGAATAATAGTCTGTGTAGTACAAATACCTTAGCCACAGTTAAGTCAAAGCCCTGCCACTGAGCCCTGTTAGATTATGCAATTAATTCAGCAGCCCTTCATAGCTGGCTGTGGGGATGGCAACAAATGAGAGAAACAAACATTTGCCTTTGCATGCAGCTACAAAGAAATTATCTGCCATTTTAACTACAGGGTTTGACTAATGCACACTGAAGCACTCACCTTCAATTAGCCATTTAACCCAGCAGATCCAGGTGTGATCTGAAGAGGCTGAGATACCGCTAAGTGTTTCTCTCACAGGAGCCATAGGGAATGGCCAGAGGATGTGATAAACCGGTATAATCCAACTGGCTGACAAATCCTGTGCTTCCAGGAATGAGCAAAATCCACAGTATCTTTTCCATTTTGTACACCCCTCCACTTATGACAATCTCAGCACTTACATACCTCATTTGGGAACAACATGCCCCTGGGAAACAATGCAAAATTGTTACTTGATGGTATGATACTCTAACTCATGGTTTATGAATGCATCTTTTATTTGTTTTTAAAAAATGAAATAAGCATAAATTAAATATGAGAAACTTTTTGCAGTTTGTAGGAAGAAACAACAACTAACTTTAAAGTGTAAATACCTGCTATTTTTGGTTAAAATGATTGTGGAAACAGCTTTTACATAAAACCTGATCAAGACAAGGTTGGGGTGTCTACAGTCTGGATATTCCCACCTGAAAAACCTGTTGGCAGTGTCAGGGTAACTTCAACAGGATCAACAACAGGAACCAGAATAAGGCCATCATCCCACCTGGCTGTCACTGAGGGATGGGTTGAAAGGCTTCCTCCTCCCTGTCTGCACCCGTCTGCTTCCAACTCTCCCATCATCACTTCTTCCTCGCCTGCCCCAACAGGATATTGCCACAAGCATTTACGTGGCTGCTTGGGAACTGACATTGTAGAAAATAAGGATTTTTTTCTTCCTGAAGACAAGGAACAACATAGAGTCAGAAATGAGAGTTTGGCAAGTGATAAATACTTAATCCAACTTAGGATAACAAAAAATAAAGATTGTGCCACTGTACTCTGCAGCAGATCACTGTGTTCCAGGTCTCCGAGTCTAACATGCAGCAGATCTGCAGAAACTGGAGATGGAAATGTACAATTTGCATCCAGTCCCCTGCTCCCAAAGGGTGGTTCATTCCCTGAGGTATTCTGCTGTGCTTTGCTCCCTGAAGCACATTGCTTTAATCTGTGCTGAACACCATGGTGTGTCCAGTCCAATTTCAAAGGTCTCCAAGCAATAAAGGTTTATGGCTTTCCTGGGGCAACTGTTCCACAGCCAAATGGATTGCTCTGGTGTGATTTCAGGGGAGCAGTTAAATGGAGGTTTGTATCTGCCTCACCAGGAAAATACATCCACACTTAAGAGCTCTCCTAGAAGAATTTTTTGTGTATATATACACATGAAGGCAAGGTCACTTCCCAATGCTGCATGACAGTCTTCTGTCCCATCACACTGACCTTTCATTTCCATTGAGGAGACAAAGACTCAGCTTGTCTCTCATTCCCCAACACACAAACACCACACTGTGAGAACAAGCACCACAACAAACACCAATGGCACCCCCAGGCACAGCAGCCTCCTCTGGAGCATAACAGCTCACCACTGCCTTCAGAGAGTGTTCAGTGCCACTTGCTGTGGCCACATGGACAGCTGAGCAGTGGGGCTTCTCTCTCCCTTGGGTTGACTTCCAGGTGCTCTGGCTTACCACATGCAGTGTGTCATTGCCTGCACCAACAGGCACAGGTGGCAACGCGAGGGGCATCCAACAGGACTGCTCCTCCCCACAGCAGCCTGTTCTTATGCTGGTTATTGGGCCACAAAATATGACTTTGGGATAAATTTCATGTCACAAAGGAGCAGATCTTACATTGTGCCATTTCTGAAAAGAATAGTTAGGCACTCTTACACATTCCCAGCTATGCCTTCTTGTCCCCTTCCTCCTCCTCCTCTCATGCAATTTCAAGCTAACATCAACCAGTTCAGGGAACTACACTTGCCAAAAAAAAAAAAAAATCACAACTTTTTATAGGGTTATTATTCTGCTGGTATTAACTCTCCAAGCTGGCATACTGATGGATAACGTAAGTGCCATGCCAAGGGCAAAGGATCACCCCTTCCCAAGTACCAGTAATCATTTTGAGCAAACCATCAAACCCTAGTCTGGGTCAGTTTGTTTGGAACCCTCCACCCAACCACAAAAACAGGTTGGCAGTCTGATATGGACACATCAAGGGAACAAGGGGCATGTAAACAGTGCTCTGGCACCTGACCAAGTCCTGGAGACGTGGGCAGAGCCAAGGGGACCTGCAGTGCTGCCCACAGCTGAGAGTGGCTGTGGAGCAACATGGTAAATGGGATTAAGAAAAAAGACTTGGAGACAACTGTGCAGAAATGAGACAGAAGAGGGAAATGAGTGCTGCAAATATGACATTGAGGGATATTCAGAGATATACAAAATAGGAGCAGGATGAAAGCCGAAAGCTGAAGGAACACAAACTTTCAAGAAGATGGGAATAGCTTCTATATTCAAGGCAGTTAAAAGGCCAAGGAGGAAAAGATTGTGACAGGAGCCATAAACTTAGATTACTTGCATCAATAAGGACGAATAAACTGTTGTGTTATACGAAGGGGCCCTGCAGTCAAAAGGTAATTGGTGTTGGAAAGGGGTTTCTTAAGAGATAATCCTGTCTCAGTTCTCTGATGTACAGCCCCGCTCCCGTACCTCTCACGTTTGTTCGTTCCAATGATCTGCCTAACTGCCTAATAAGCATCATTCCGTCTGTCATCGCAAAAGGAGTTCATGGCTGCAATAAAAAGCTTGGATGCAATTCAGCAATCCAAAACGCCACAGCTCTAATTTATTCATTCATTTAGTTTTCAGTGGTGCAATGACACTGGCCACAATAGTATTACATGAGGCTGCTTTAAGTATCCAGGAGAGCTCAGAGAGCGGAAAATTCAATTCCCATTGCCATGGTGAGCGATGTATGCCACTGAAGTGAGCTTAACTCCCAGGGTAAGAAGGGTGGTCTCCTTGCAATATTCCTTTTGAGCATAGCCACTGTACTCACAAAGAGCATTATCAAAACTCAGAACTCATTACTCTGACTGGGGGGTGACAATTCCTCCAAATCTCATTTTTGTGGAAACTCCTTCCAGCAAGCAGTAGTACTGAAAATATGCTGCTGACAATCATCAAATAGATTTACTGTATCGGGCACTAAAAATGTCTGCAAATTTGGGAAGGGCAATAGTTTCTAATTCCTTATGAACTGTCCCAAGACAGATCTTCTGAGGACTCTCTATCATTACCTGCCACTCAATTGACATTAATTCAGCTGAGTTTGGATAGTTTCCAAAGGCAGAATGGTGCAAGAACATAAACAATTTACTTATTGACCCTTCATGTCATAAAAAGGAGTTGGGTGGACAGTTTGCAACACAAAGTCCTTGCAGTAGGTACAGCTTCTTTTTGCTCTGCAGAGACATGGCAAAAGGTGCCTTTGACACCCCACTTGTAGTGCTTGCTCTGATGTAGTACCTCGAATCAGAGGAGCACAAAACACCACCAGTGACACACTGCATGCCCAGAGCCTGTGGTGCAGTGAATCAGGGGCAGCTGCTTTGTACCCAGCTTTACATAACTCCTGACAGGCCTATGAGCACAAGTCAAGGCACTGTTATTCATACGGTTGTAAAAAATAACAGTGGTTTGAAAATGTTTACATGTTCAATTGTATATAAGCCTTCCCCAGTGAGTACATCTGTCTCTTTTTGCTTTTCTCTGTCAGTCAAAATGCCTCATGAATGCAGAAGCTGAATGCTGCAAATGAACACCAATGGAATTCTCCTTCCAGCAGGGCCCATGAAAAGTGAGGACAGAGAAATTTGTATTTGTAATCTCTTCTGAAGGGTTCTCTGGGCTGGAATTGCCTCAGTTTGCAGCTTACTAGTTTTAAGAAGCCATTTTGCTTTGGTGAATGCTATGCAATTATTTTTTCCTCCAGCATTTGAAATCAGGGGCACCCCTTTATCTGTTATCACTGCCTAGGACAGAGCCCGCAGCCACACCTCTTTCCTCAGACAGATTGTGCTTTTACAGGTAGAGCCATAATAGTGATGATTTTTGATGGGAGCGGAAGGAGAGAAAGGTGGCATGATATTTTACTAAAAGACCACTTTAAATCAGAAGGTAGGAGCGAGCTGCCTGCAGGAACAATCTGCAATGGGAGAAAGGACAAGAGAAGGTTAGGGCAAGTCAAAATGTCTTGGATTTGTGACAGGTAAAATGCCTGCCATGGGGTTACCACAGCTCAGTTTTCATGGGACAAATAAAGCCCTTATATTTAACAGTCAACATTATTCCTGCATTTCATGCATATTTCCATGTCTAGGGACATTGGAGGGGGGCTGACTGTGTGCAGATCCTGTGGAAGACAAGAGGGATTTCTATGTCCCCTAGTACTCGCTCAGCTTTTGCTCATCTTCCCCAGCTGTTACAGGGGACATGAGAAAGCGGATGGCTATGACATTCCAAGGTGGAGGTGTCCAGAGGCAGGCTGACTCAGCCCTTGAATGGGGAGGTGGTATCAGTCACAGGTTCTGCTTCTCATCAGCAAGAAATGAAATGCTTAAGACATTCCCTTAGCAGAGTAATGAAAACTCTCTTTCGCCCTCAGTAAAAGAAAATTATCACAAGGTTTCTTGCCTTACCCTTCTTTTTTATTTTAATAAAACTATTTTTCCTCAGTTTCTGTGCAGGAAGATCTTAGCTGACCCACTACAGGTCAGTCAGTGCAACTGATTTAATACAGGTGGAAGAAGCTAGAGACAAAGAGTAGAAAAATATGACATCATTATACAGTAAAATTTATTTCAGCTCCTGGGGAGAATATTGCATTCATCAGGGAGCAAATGAAATGCTTGTGTCAGGAGAAAAAGATTCAGAAAGTTAATTTGTGGGTCTCCTTCCTCACCTCAACAGAAGAAGGAGAGTTAATGCTGCTCCTTGGCATCAACTTTATAGTCAAGGAGACTATCACAATCCACTTACGGATGTGGAGCAAAGCAGCACCTTTCCTAAAAGGCAGCAGTCTGCAGCTGTGCCAGGATGGGATATGCTTGGTGGGCAGCCCTGCTCTCTGCCTTGTGAAACCAAGGGTAGCCATTTGACAGTCAGAGAAAAATTAGGTCAAATCACTGCATTTAAGCCAGGCCAGAAAAAACAGTGTAGATGAGGAACAATAGTCGTGTGACCAATTATAGCAAATGTTGTGATGTGTGCAGGAGCTGGGTTAGATTTTCAGCTAAACTCTTGGGAGAAATGCATTATTTATTGGCATTACTTTGCCAATTATTTTAATGCAATATTTATTACTGCATTAAACAATAAGCCTTAGATCTTTTTAATGGAAGAGGAAGACGCTTGCTTGGTCTCAAAGCAAAACACCAAAGCACAGCCAGGTCCCGCTTGCTCTCCCCCAGAAGTTTATTAATGAATGAACTGCTCCTAACAACTTGCTCTCTTTTTCTTCCCTGCCCTCCCCCTTTCCTGTCTTGACCTTCCAGCAGAGAATCGAGTCTTTGTTATCACTCAGGCTGTTGGTGAACTTTAACCCCTTCCAGCAGCCTCATGCTGCCCCATGGACCATGTTCCAGTCCAGAGATGGGTGAAAACATCCCCTGTCCATCCTGCCAGCAGGATGAGGACCCAGGGCTGTCCTGTGCCTGTGTCTGGACATGTTTCAGGGTTCTTCAGCACAGAAATGGACTGGGCATTTGCAGCCATTGAAATTCTATCAGAGGATTTAACAGATTACAGGGGGAAGAATGGGTTTAATGGACGTTCCTTCGTTTCTAGGCTCTCTCTCCATCATATGCAGCCCACGCTAAGTAATACACTGGCAACAGTGATGTGGGAAGCAGAAGGAGCCTTGGTAACACCGAAGTGTTTCATTAGTGGATCTTGTTTCTTCCTTTGAACTTCTTCAGGACATTAAAAAATTGCATCATACCATAATTTCCTTTTCTAGACATGAAACATGCTGTGAGGGCTTCGTGCTATGCAACTCGATTATACTGCTCATGCATCTCTGAAGCCTAATTTACAGGCACATTTTCAGGTACAAGGCAGAAGGATCAAAATGCAGTTTATTAGAGCTGTAAGGGGAAATACTGTGGGGCCAGTATTTACACTGCAGTGGCTCCAAGTGTTCAGTGGGAATGAGCTGAACTACAAGGACATTTTAATGTGCTTTGGATCATGCCTGCACTAAGAAGAGATCACAGTGGTTCTTATCAGTGGTTGTGGAAACCAGATGCCAGTGTCTAGTTATTGAGGTTTTATTTCCAGGAAGCATGTAAATCCTCTATTTTATCAACCCATCTCCTTTCTATAATATGAATGACAGATGGAGTAAGAGGAAATTGCATAATAAAATGAGTAAAAGCTGATACCAGTTTGAATTTGTTCAAACACTGATGATTATCTCATGCTTTGAATAACAGACATCTGCATGCCTCTCATTAAAGCAGGAGTCTTCGAGCTACCATGTCATAGCTGCAAGTCTTCCTAAGTTTTTCAAATAAAATAACTGGTTTAACTACCAAAACCACCATGTTGTGGTATCTTAAAAAAATTAAACAGCCTTGACTTTTCAGGACTCACTGGCTCCTTTGCATAAACATCAAAGTTCCACAAAAGCAAAACCCCCTGTGGGATTTATAGCATGTAAACAGTCAAATTAATCCAGAGCTTGGTGAGAGATTGACAAAAAAGAGCAGAAAGGTGCAAAGCACAGCTTAATTAGATCATTATATTCCACAATGACCAGCACATGGATTATGGAAATCCAGCTTTAATAAAGTCCTGGATATGCTTATTTTGGTAGAGAGCTGATATTCCCATTTAATATCAAGTTCAGAGAGTAATAATAATTATTGTTATTACATGGACTGGATCCAGTATGACCACCTTATGCAGGGAAGCACCCATCTTTTACCTTTACAGCACTCAAAAGCACTGAGTAAAGTAATTTAGCTAAAGTAAGAGCTAGTGTTTTGAGACAGGGAAGAGGGAGAAACACACCTAAACACCACCAGAGCAATCCAGAGCAATCCAGTCCTAAATCAGGTCTGCTTGCACTGGCCCCAGGCCTAAGTTATCATTAGTTATCACAGCTGGGGTCGTGATCAGTGGCTGAGGGACAATGAGCTTCATTGTATTTTTTCCATTTCTTGAGGGTTACAGGGACTGGTCTGTCAGGCCAGCTCCCAGGCTAGGTGGGCTTGCTGGGCAATTTTAAGAAGAAAGCTGTTCTTCAGAATAGTCTTAACCAAACATATGAAAATCCACAAAAACAGATAGTTTGAGGAGGAGTGATAGGGACAAGAGCCAAAGGATGGCTGAAATAGGAATGCTTGTAAACAAGGAAATGCAGCTTTTGTGAGCTGAATAGTAACTCTGACAGAGTTCAAGAACCATTTGGACACTGCTCTCAGGCACATGGTGTGACTCTTGGGAATGGTGCTGTGCAAGGCCATGAGTTAGACTCAATGATCCTTATGGGTCCCTTCCAACTCAGCTTATTCCATGATTCTGTGATTCTGTGGGATGTGGGATAACTGGTGTGGGCTAGCAAAGACATGATATGATGGAGAGGAGAGTTTGTGTGGGAACTTCCAGTGGGCACATAGGAACAAGAGATGAGCACAAACAAAAGTGTCTATTCAGTAGATTAATGCAGAGTCAAGAAAAAAAAGCAAATGATGGAGACTTTTTTTGATGCTTTAAGAGGCCACCTAGACACAGAGAGTAGATGGGAGTAAGGCAATAAAAGTAGATATTTATTTGAAAGGCCTTCAAAGATACCCCCTGGGGAGCCAGAGGCTATTGCCAAGATGGACCCCAAGATGGACGACAGGTCACGAGTTCTTCACACTTTTATAGGTTTGGTTCATTTGCATATCAGGGTTAATTCTCCAATTAAAGCTTCAGTTAATGATGTAATTCCCCTCTGCTTGCCCCCCTCTCAGAGGCTCTTTGGTTTATACTTTTTGGGCCTAGGACGGTCTGGGTGTCCTTGGAGAGCAGGCCTGGAGAGGCTTTGTTATGTCTACCTAGCCTGAGAGAGCAGAAATAAACAGGCTACAAGAAACTTCAGAGCTACACACCAGGCAGTACAGGATTTGAAAAATATAAAAGTTAAAACCTAAGGCATCATTTTTCTCTGAAGGTTAATAAAAATACAGTTGTCCCATAGGTGTATTCACGGGATCAATTGTGCTGTTTAATAAACCCCACATCAGGATGCAGGGGTACTGCATTTTGGATGCCCACACCCTCCACCCTTCCGAGGCTTGAAAGCCTTTTTTACCTGGGCCATGTTGCTCCCTCTAGCACTAACATGGTCCTGGTGGAACCAGCTGTCCAGAAGCCTGCTCAACAACTCCTCACAACTCTGTTGATTCAGGAGTACTTTTAATTTATAATAGCAGACCCATTATGCCTAACTCACTGCTCTTTAACGCCATCAAAATGGAGGAAAATATTTATAATGCACATAAAAATTCAAGCCCTGAGCTTCTTCAAAGACCCCAAAAGCTCAGTTGCTATGAATTGCTCTGAGTCATTATGAAATCTATAGGGCTGCTTTTTATCCAGGAACAATCAAAACCTTCATCACAGGACTCCCTTTGTGCAAGATCTCCTGGTGTATTGAGCAGTTGCATATTGTCGCACACAAAAAAAATTCTGAGAATGCTTTTTTCTTGTAATAGAGTATTAACTACATTTGTACAATACAGAATTACATTATTTTCAGCATGGTTTTGTTTCCAGCCACACTACCAGGCAGAAAAAAATACTTATCATTCACAAATGTCAGCTGAGAAAAATAAATCTAAGGCACATTAAATCATACAACAAAAATGCTCTAAGAAAGCCCCTTACTGCTCCATTCATGCCCTGCAGCTTGCTGATCATTACATATAAAACATACGCTTATTCTCATAAAATGCATTAAGATTTTATGGCACAGTGTCTTGAAATCACTCAGAAACAACCTAGAAATGTCATTAGTGGGTGACTGTGCTATGTGAATTATAGCTGTTGCCCAGTATATTATTTCATACCCTGAGAAATTTGATCTACTCAAATCATAATTATTTTCGGTTTCATCTGAACATTAACCCTGCTCCATCTATGGGTGAGTAACTAGCCTGGCTCAAAGTCCATTCCCCTTGGAAAGCAAAGCGTGCACCATCACATTAGGAAAACAAAGAGCCAGTCTCTGTTTCATGTTAAGCTAAAAACATCTGGAAAAATAGGTCTTGTTTTATTTGGTGCACACTGCATGGCTACTCTGAGATAGCAAGGCAAGCACCACTATTTCAGATTAACAAAAGAGTAATAATGTGCTATTTTCTGACTTGGCAAAGAAGATGCTAAATAAATCATGTGAATTATTCAGTGTTGAGAGACAGGTTATATTTTCTATTTCTGCTCTTTGCTCAGTCTCACATGACTTTAGTACATGCAGAGGTGAGAAAAAAGGCCTTTCTTAATCTCTGAAGTATGGCTTCCTCAATACTGACTGTAAATTGGGTTTTTCTAGGTGAATGGTCAGAATCTGGGTCCACTGAAGTGACTGCCAGGAATGACAACACAAGGTTAGATTGACATCTCCATCCTCCTAAAACTTCTACAACTGGGCAGGTCTTCCCCATTTTCCTCCTTTTCCTTCCTGCATCTTTCCAAATGGTGTGCTGAAAGAAACACTCGTGTTGGCAAATCTCTGTATCCTCATATCACCCCACAAGTCCTGGGGGAGAGGACGCCCACCAGTGCTATGCACACGTGCTGCCAAATCCTGCTGAAGAGAGCCTCTTCGGCAGGAACAGCATTCTCCTGGATATTTATGCCTCCCTGCTCAGAGCTCAGGTCTGACAAAAGTTATGATACCTGAAAGTACTCCATCAGAGTAGCAATAAACATTCCCTAATGCAACAGAGTGCCTGACTTACATGAAGCCTTTCTTCACAAGCACTTTAAACAGAGGATTACAATCCCCTTGACACAGCATAAATCCTGGGTGACATGCTGGATGCCATGAATCAAATCAACACTCCAAGGGCTGCACCAGACAGTGGCTGGCTCCTGAAGGCAAGGGAAAAAAGAGCCAGAGGAACGCCCCTTCCCTGCTTTGTTGTGCTCATTCGGCACAAGAGCTACAAGGCCATTGAGCTAATCACCACCACAAAAACATTACTTCAATGCCTCTAACATGTGACATATTCTTTACTACTCTGCCCTGCTAATTTGTCTCAGCTGTCTTCTTTGGTTTTCCTCACTCTGAGAGATACTCCATCAGTACTGGGCATTTTGAGTAATTAAACCTGCCAGGATGCCTGCCTTTTGTCCTGGGACACATGTCCATCACCAGCTGAACACACCCAACAACTCCATTCACAGCTGTCTGCAGATCCACATTTTGATGAACATCACGGGACTGCGAGACCTTCCAGCTTTCACCTTCTCTGTGTAACTTCTGCTGTGTCCTGATGATATGCTGGGACAAGGATGGGTATGACCATTCACTGGCTTAAGCCAGGGACATGTGAGGGGAGGGTTTAGATCAGGACCCCACAGGGCATTGCAAACACTGCTGGTCAGTTCATCAGAAACGCTAATCCCAAGAACTGGAAGAGAGGAAGGGTAGATTTTTATTGTTTCACTGGCCTTTACTGTTCTCTCAAATTTTCCCAACCACCTTTACAAATGCATACAGGCCTGCATTTGGGGAAGGGCAAAGACTCAGCTCTTTTCTCAAAGGTAAGGATTTTGTCTTACATGCAGTATGCGCTTCAAAATAAATGTTGTCTTGAATCACAAAGTTAGACCAGATGTAAACCTGGACAAGGAATTACAAGTTCAGCTAAGAAATACATGCTTTTCAGGTGCTCTCACTACTTCTTATTTGTCTTGCTGGATACTAATTCTTTGGCAATGCTTGCAAAGTAGAGGTTTTATAATTCCATATTACACAAATATAAATCAGTGAAGTATAAGCAGATCAAATATAAACAGATGTAATAATGGCAATAGATTGTATTTTGACTGCCTGTCTTTGAAAAAGAGTGGTTACAATATCATCCCTATTAGTATTCCTTTCTTAAAAGAATTGAATAATGGCTCAAAGCACAGCTAAATATTATAGAATCAGAATTATAGAATCATAGAATGGTCTGGGTTGAAAGCAACGTTTAAAGGTCATCTGGTCCAACCCCCTGCAATAAGCAGAGACATCTTCAATTTGCTCAGGTTCCTCAGAGCCCTATCCCACTCGACCTTGAATGTACTATATACTTCTGGTGTGAAACCAGAAAACCTGTTTAGTTAATGTGGATATTTGTAATTCATTAACTGTCACATTTCATAGGTATATAGCCTTCCTTGTACGTGATGTTACAAAGACATAAAAAAAAGAGTGTCTTGTAATGTAAAAAAAAAAAAAAGGAAAGATTCTAAGGAATTATGTAAATGGGAAATGATACAAAGACATGGAATGAAATAAGTAATCTTAACAGCTGTAGTATCACAAACACAAAAAATAATTCCAGACCTAAGAGAATATGAGACCTAACAGACATAAGTGATAGCTGTACAGTTGTGTAGATATAATGATGTAGAGTTATGGAATTCATATTATAATATCCTTTCCACCTGGAAAGTTGCAGTCAACTTAGGTCATATTTATTTCTTTAGAATAATGAAAGTGAAACCCCCAAAAATGTGTCTCGAAGGAAAAGAAGTACTTAAGTATTATCATCTATGGTGAAAAGTAAATAAGGAAAAAGTTAAAGAAATGGTGGGGAAGGACAGAAAAGGTGCTGGAAGAGCAGACTGTTTAGTTCAACAATACCAGAAGATTCATATTGATCTGGAAATAAGAAATCCATCATCTAATCCTTCTGTGGTGATGGTACTCCTGCTGCTACAATAACCTTGGAGCAACTGAGATGTGGAATGCAATAATAGATGGTGGAATAAAACAGATTGAATGATTATACTGGAATCTGTCATTTGTCAAAGAATAAACTTTTTCCTCTTTCCTTCTAAAACATTCCTTAGACTGAAGATTGAACTACTGCCCTAAAATGAGGATGAAAGCTCCCCCTCTGGAAGGCCATGCCTCACAGTATATTTACAGGACATGAGAATTCCAGGATCTCATAACAAAAGTTTAAATTTTCTTTCCCAGGGATGTGTCCCCTCAGTCAAATTAGCAACTCTTACCTGACTGATTCCTCTCTTCTTAGCCTCAACTGATCTTTCTCATGCCCAACATAAAAGTGTCACAACCACCACCCAATGCTCACCTTTCATCTAACCCATGGTCCTTTTTTTTTTTTGCAAATACTGAGACAAAATCTTATCATTTAAATTAGGAGAATATTTTGAACTCTAAGAAATGGAAATAAGGACCCCATGTTGCAAAACAGGATGCTTCCTCCCCTAAAATCTTCCACAGTGGAATACGTAAGTCCCAACAGACTGAAGTAAATTTTAACACCTTTTGCATTTTTATCAGACATTTCTTTCTAGGTTTTCAAAAAAAGATATTGCTTAATGTGCCTGCTTTTTCCTTCTAGGCCGACACAGGGGCTAATGTGCTAAAAATCTTGTGGACTCCTCCCTATTAGGTAGAATTGGCTCATTTTTTCTTTTTACTGAATTAACTACATAAAAGAAAGCTCTTCTACACTCTACAATCTGCAGCCAAATGCAGTGAGACAGTTGAAGTTTTAGAGAGCATCCTTTACTAAATGAAATCCTAACAAATGAAAGCTCAGCGCTTAGAAATATGTGTCTTTTCAAACTGTCATGTAAAATCTTTTGCCTCTAACTTGTGTTATATCAAATTTTCCACTTATTTCTAGAGCTACAAACTAGATTGATTGCCAGTGTTAGAAATGGACGAGTCCTTTAAAAGCTTCTCCTTTAAAATAATTTTATGCAGTCTTCAAAGCTATAACATCAGAGATATTAACAGCCCCAGAGGCTTTATTTTAAAGACCACATAGAAAAAAGGAAATATTTTAATATTAAAAAGTCTTTTATATAACCCACTCAGACAGGGAGAGGGGGGAGAACCTCTGCTAAACCTTTTCAAAATATGTGAGCCAGTTTTTGCAGCAGATCCTGGAGGTTCTCAGCCTGGGTGTCAAATTGTATTAGCTACCCTTCTGTTGTTCCATCCATGAGAAGGAAAGCTGAGGGTGTTACTGCTTGTTGTCATATGGACTGTGACAGCATCAGTTTAGGAAGGTGTATCTTGGAAAGTACAGCAGTCAATATGCAAAATATAAATCGATTACACTTCTTTGTAGCTTTAATAGCTGTTGTCTGCCAGACTGAAGCTGTTCAGACTTGGTTACACATCCCTGATAGCACTTGGATGATATAGTAGGACTTGCTTTCAGTAGACATTACCTATCTTCTGTCAAATCTTTCTCCTGTCAAATCTTTTAACCTGTCTGTGAAGCTTCACTTCCAGTAACCACAAGATTGTGAAGGGGCACTACTTTGTTGCAGGCTAAATTCCATGGAGAAATAATTCTCTATGACCAAACAGTTATGTAGTAATCAATGCAATGTCAACAAATGAGTACGATGAAAGATTCCCAGAATGCTCCTTAGACCTCTCTGATGTCTGACACCTCACTGTTGGGTGAGGTTTGCATTTTCTTGAAGCTTGTGCATCGCAAAGATTCAAGGGCTTTACATCCTGAATCTGAACTAAGCTTTAATTCAGCCACATTTTCTTTGAGGAGTGTGAGCTGTGATATGTTGGGAGTTGCTTCAGCACTCAAGTATTTTCAGGAAAAAGATAGTGAACTAGTAAAAATCAAAGCAAACAGTAGTTTCCATCACTACAAATGGACTGAGAAAAATAAAAGGAAGGTTACAGTGTTTTCACAACCAGATCATACCAATTGCTACTTTTCAGTACATATACATCACTAAGACACTGTCAGCAAGCTTTCTGTCTAATACTCATAGATATTATCATGTACAAGCAAGAATGCAGAATGAGATACATTGCCCTTAACACTTTTTCCTCAAAAGCCAAGGTAGATTTCATGATGATGTTAAGAAAATACCCCTCTGAAGTAATAGATGTCAAGTCATACTGACTCATCTCAGTCTGTGTCCTTACTTGGCACAGATCGAGTCAATTGACCCGCAGAGTCACTGATCTGCAGTAGAACTGAGGACAGAGCCACGCAATGACCCCTTCAACATCCACATCGAAGGGCCTCATCACGGGCTGACTGAACAGGAACAGGAAGGCAGCAGTTCACTTTGCTGCAATGCTCCTGGAGTTCTATCCTGCTATTCATGACTGAAGACACCCATTATGAATGAAACACAGATTTATTTCTCCCGTCCTTATTTATTGTTAGTTCTCCTTGCTTGAAAAATGGCCACTTCTCTTCTTTGAAAGATGTCTGGTGTTTTCTAACATCAGCTAATGGACGTTCTTATCGATGGCTGTAATGTATTTGGCATCTCCATAATGCAGCACAACTTTCTGGACCACAAGAGGAAACTACAAGCCTGTAAATATCCCTGTCTTCTTGTCATTCTGCTCTCCAAGGATGACTTTGAGAGACAAGAAGCCTGACAGAGTCTGGACTGTGCTGGGAGGTGGGGCAAGGAGTGAGGAAAACCCACTGTGCTATCTCGGGGTTCTCCTCACATAAGCATACAAGCAACCCCTAATTCCAAATGCACATTCAAGAGAAAAATGTGAATGCTTAGTTGTGCTCCTTGAGCAAGCCATGTGTCACACGGGTTTTCTTTGAACTGGAAGAGAAAAATAGGGTACTGGACACCTGGGACTTTCCCATTCATGTAGCAGTGCATCACCGGGATCTCTCCCTGATCCGTTGTATTTTAATTCTGCTGCAAAATCCGAAAGAAAAGTTACAGGGAATTTCTGACAATCCAGCTGCATCAAAAGGGCTCACAATTCTATCACCTGACCACCAGGCACTTCAATTCTAAGAAGCTTTCCATTTCCCTCTGATATCCAAGGCTTGTGTCAGAAAATGTCACAAAAGACACACAAATCAGACATGGCAAATAAATTTGTAGAAATGCTCAACTAAAATATCTTCTCTAGCAGGTTAACAGGTCTCTGGTGAAGAAAGAAGGAAAACACTTCTACCCCACAGTGTTAAACAGATGTGCTGGGAGCAGATGCCTCAAAAGCAGTAGGAGCTGTGACCAGAGTGAGTAAAATACTTTGTCATGGATGTTCCCAAAAGAGAGGGAAAATACAGTTCACAATGATCTGTCAGGAAACCTGCAGACCTTCACAGACTCTTAAACTTTGTTCCAGATGCATTTGGTACTCTAAAAGTCATACTCTAAAAAGAAGGTCTTGAAATATAATAAGCTTCTATGAAGCTTTAAACTTAGGATCTACATTTATCACACTTTAAATACAACAGATGGATCCACATAATTAGCAGCTTATCTGCATATATTTGTAGATAAGAAAAGAAAATGCTTAATGAGCAAGTAAGAAGTCTGTTTTTTCTAAAACTTCCAAGCCTTTGGGCCACAGCTCTATCTTTGCCCTAAATATAAGAATTCTACTGGCATCACAAGGAGCAGTGCAGGTGGAGGATGCTTTAATCTTTTAAGAGTGAAGAAGACTTTCAGATGCCCTGCCTCCCCATCCCCACAATTCCTGCAATTCAAAATATGAAAGAACAAGAAAGAACAACTTTAGAAAAGAATTAACCTTACTTCAAACACTGTTAGACTATCTAGTTTTAACTTTTTAAAGTCTCCACTAATTACACAGAGCCTTACAGAGCTCCTGCTATGAACCTGACATACTTAGGTTTCTGTTGTAGCCAGTAGTTTTCAGAGGAGACAAACCATTTTTGCTGGTATGTCATGATTAATGTGCCAGGCACAAGAAATACCAATGACAGATTATTTTACTTCTTCGCTCAGAGACCAAAATTAATCTTATCCCAAAAAAAAAGGAAGAGAAGTCAAGAGATTATATGGACTTATAAAAAAATGTATGAAGGAGAACTTAACTTTGATTCTTGAACATTCAACTTTTTGTGCTTTAAACCAACCGCAATTTGGGCTCTGGTATCACCAATATTCATACACTGACTGAAACAAGCCTATAGTTTGTTGACTTTCCCTTATCATGCCTTGAACTATTTAAGCAACTGAACCAAAAGTCACACATCAATGAACAAGCCAGGCTAGAGGTAAGAAAATGGTTAGAAAGTTGTCTTACCCTTACTCAGATGGGAATAATATCCACCTGAATATCACTATTGCTATGGCCCCAGGAACACTGTGAAATAAGTAAGCATTTAGGAGACAGGAGAGGAGACAAAAGCTTGTGGGCTGTTTAACAAATTCCATGGGTGCAAGAACTGAAGGAAACACTCCTGACAGCCAGGGAAAGAGGTGGGACAAATGAGTGGAACCAAGTAAAAAATGGGGCCAATCACTCCTGTAAATCCTTCTAAGTTTGTTTTTCTTGTAATGGCTCTATATAGAGAAAAAAAAGTGAACACTTTTCATATTTTAACTTGGAAATTGGACCAGTTTTTTTAATCGACATTTTAGTAAAAAAAAATTATGCTTGAAATTCTGAATTTGATATTTTCTGACAAACTTTAGAAGAAAAGTCAGACATAAAGTTCAGATTTGAATAATGCAACTACTGAGCAGCAGGGACAAGCAGTTACAGACATAACGTGCTGAAGATGATTAAAGTCAAAAATATGTGTCTTCAGCTTCAGCATAGCAATTCTTCTGCCATTTTTTTTTACTTGAAGAAAATTAAAGTAGGCACTGTATGCCAGCAAGGGAAAATGGAATAGTTATGGCTAAAATACATTAAATCAATATTCGTTCTCTCTTTTCTTTTCTTTTTTCTTTTTCTTTTCTTTTCTTTTCTTTTCATTTCTTTTCTTTTCTTTTCTTTTCTTTCTTTTCTTTTCTTGTCTTTTTTTTCTTTTCTTTTTTCTTTTCTTTTCACTTTTTTCTTCTTTCTCCCTCTCTTCCTTCCCCACCTTCCTCCTTCCTCCTCTTTTGTTCTCTCCCCCTCTCAAAATCTTTTTGAGAAATCGTACAAAAAGAGCAACTGAACAAAAGAACTATCATGTCAAACTATATCAATAACAAGTTCAATAGTTTTTGTCATTGATTCAGAAGAATTTGAATCCATTAAAATCTGTGAGTTTCAATGTATTGACATTTTATAGGATTAAAAAATCTGAAATTTTGGATTGTTTTATGTCAGTATTTTTCATCCCTGATTTTGTTCCAAGAGATAAATGATAAATACTATCTTTTGCATATTAAATGGTTTGATTTTGCAGAAGGATTAAACATATTGACAATGATATACCCTTCCTAAGGAACAGATGAAACTTCAGCTAATCCACCACAAGAACCCACTACAGAGCTAACAGGGTATTAGCTAGCACATGATAGTGCAGAGAGCAATGCTTTTGCTGAAATAAAATGAAGACACTTCTTTTGAATGAGAACTTCTTGACAAAGCCACGCATGAGGAGTGCAGACTTATTTCAGGCCTGTGTTGTGCTGCATCTCTCCCTCGGTGCAGGGCAGACTCAGACGAGTGATGATAATGGGGGATCCCACAGGCGGCTCCCATTCTGTGCCAGTGATTACACACCTGTGTGGCCTTGCCTTTATCTCACTGTGCAGCAACAAGCTCTCATGTGAACATCCTCTCTGTCTGGTATTGGAAGTGATGAATGGAGTTGTTTTCTTGTAAGAAAACCCTGTAAGAGCTCAAATGACTAAAACGGGGCAAGCACTGCAGAGACAGGGTCTGCCTGGAGTGCTGCACCTGGACTGGAGCTCCACACTGCACACTCAGCTCAGCATCCCCAGCATCCCACAGCAGACAAGATTCTTTATGCTACTGCCTTTATAGTGTTGGATCCAACAAATGGCACCTGAAGTGATTCTTTGCAGAGCCTGAGTACCTTTTTAACCATGGTCATAACAAACCAGTACCTCCCAGGACAGCGCAGGTGCTTATGTCTATGCACCAAAGGCCATTCTCCAAGGCAACCCTCTCTCTTTAAAAAACTAGGTTTGAATGGAGCTACAGTGGGTCAGTGCCAAAGAATGGAAAGGACAAAATCATTCACTGTTCTTCCGTGCACAGGAATGCTGTTAATGTTACAAACCATATTTCAAAGTGACTTGCAGCTAGTGAAAATATCACATTTGCCACTTCACCCTCTGCTCTAAATTCCTATCAGCTTTTATCTTTTCACTAACAAAAGGAAACACACGTGATGAAAACTAATGTAAAGGAAATAAAGAGAAAACGTCCCTTTTCAGAAAAATATAGCAGAGATCAAACTGCTGGGAAAACAAAACAAAACAAAACCAAAAAAAAAAAAAAAAAAAAAAAAAACCAAAAAAAACATCTGCTGCTGAGTCTCACGTCTCCCCACAGGAAAAGTTACACTCATTCCGCCAGGACTCGGTGAGACGGAAGTAATGGTTAGAGGAAGGCGGAGAGTCACTGTGTTATTTCATTTGGCAGGAACAGTTGTGTGACCCTCCCCAGTGACAGTAAGACACCTGGATAGAGGGAGGCTTGCAGCAGCAGAACAGCCTCAGTTGAGCTGGCCTGCAGCTGTATGAATGGGTTTTAGGGTCACAGAAGGGGTGCATTTAGTGGTAATTCCTCAGGATTGGGTTACAGCCTCTGCAACTTCACTCACCCCAGGGGTTCTCAAATCCACAAATGCCATTTCGATGTCAGGCTTGCCAAAGTAGGCAAACACACATTACAAAACCTTGTAAGGTGGCTCATTCTGCTGGCAGATATTCAAGTAGGTCTCCAGAGCAGACCTGCCTCAAGCCCAGGCAGATGCCACCTCTAAGCTTTGGACCCCGTTTTTTCCCCCTGAAAAAATGAATGGCTTTTTGCCATTCTCTAAGGCACATACAAAATATCACTCCGAAGGTAAAATAACGTCGTGTGAACTTCTCAGCTGATGGCTGCTTGCTTACACTAGGTCTTGTTGTGATTCTCGGTAGCTCTTAGCTTCCTGATCTGCTGCCATGCTAAAGTGAGCTGATTATTTGGGGACAGTTTCAGAAGAGCTCAGTCCCAGCATTGCCAAATGCCACTGAGGATATTCTCATCCTCATGAAGGCTATTGACACCTTCAGACACTGCCGAGTCTGTTAAAGAAGTGACATAATTAACCAGGCTCAAAATAATTTCTAATTAGAGTTCATCCAAAACCATCCCTTTACTTTGCTGATAACTCTCTGCCTTAATAGTGACGAAGTGACACTAAAACATTCACACAAAATCTCCATAAACCATGAAAAATCTACTTGAGAAAAGTTTGCCATTAAAACAGGAAAGCAGTTAGAACCACCTGATACGTCAAGTACGACAGAGATGAACTGCACCTATGAAGGAGGACTCATATAAAACACAGTAAGCAGTTTCCAGAGCTTCAGTTCTTCTTTCTGTTTTCCAGCCTGTCTGAGTCAAGTTCAAGACGCACAAATGGCTTATCAAAAGGGATCAGACATGAAGGAAATCAGTAGTTCAGGACAGGCAGAGAAGCAGCGCATGGAGAAACAGAATGTTTTACTCTGGTCAGTAAAGAAGTGGCTAATGAAATACTGGTGTGGGATTCACAAAAAAAAAAAAAAGAAGAGGAGCTGAAAAATATAATGCATAGGAAAAAATTCTGAGGCTATAAAGAGTATTGTCCAGAATATTTAGCATGTATAAACCCTCAAAAGCCAGAGATGCTGACAATGATGTTTGAACGAGTACAGAGTGAGTTTTAACATTCCGTTGCTGACTGATGTATTTTCCTTTCAGCATTCAGTTTCAACACAGACTGGAGAGTCATTAAACGTCAGGAGAGATCCTGTTTTGGAAATGAAGATGTCTGTGTGGGTGTAAGATTAAATGTTCTCCCATCGTTCAAATGACTCAATGTCTGAAAGACCCAAATGCAATATTTTGGTTGAAATGCTGTTTAATCCAAGCCTAGCCATAATTTTGAGCATTCATAAAGATCTGCAAAAGGACAAAGCATGTTATCCATCATTCTACTGACTTAGGAGATTTTACATCCCTTCTGCTCGGTGCTTGGTTCCCTTGCCTGTGTCGTCAAGATTAAGCACAACAGCACAGACAGCAGGATTTTATAACATCCTTGACATGGCTGCTACCACCTCTTGTTACTGTTGGAAAGCTATTTGTCTGAAGCCTCAATCTGTTTAGCAAATGACAAAAACATGAAGCTGGGAAAAGGAGAGCAGAAGGAAATTTTCTACAAAGAGTGTGACTTGTGGTTACAGGGTGCTACTTGTGTATTCAGGATTTGAAGTACTATGTGGGTTTACATGTGGGCAGGGGTCCACAAGACTTTATCCAGTTATAAGGTGCCCTGTATCAGAGCAAAAATTGCAACAGGCACACAGTATAAACTAACAGGTCTTTTATTCAATTTATTCAAATTGGACTAAAATTTTGAAAGTGTTACTTTTTACTTGAAGACTTTGTTTCAAAGGACCTAAAGAAACTTCAGGCTGGACCACATGTCGTCTGTCACCCAACAGCCAGCACAAAGCTCAGTGTGCACCTTGGCAAATTCAGTAGGAATATGACCATTGCTTAGTGCCTGTCCTGGATCCCCCTGGTACAGCCAGGTGATTTTGCAGTGCAAAGATCCAGAATTAATGAACATGGAATAGTGGCCTGATTTCTGTTCTGATAACTAATTGGTGAGGAGCAGAGCTGCTCCCCCAGAGCCCATCTGGACATGCACGCTGCATCAGGCATCACTAATGAAATGAGGGGGGCTCAACATGCTTCAGCTGAGCCAAGGCCTGGCATTAAGTGCTCAGCCTCTGAAATTCAGCCTTTCCTGAGAAGATCCCTAGCAGCAGTGAGGCAACATAATCACTGCTTACTTTTTAAATTATTGGCCATGGGTTATGACCTCTGTATTTCAGAAAAAAACCACCTATGACTGTGATTTGTGGCGAGCATCCTTTACCAAAACCATTGCAGGCTGTGGAGATTAAAACAGCCAACCTCACAAACTCAGCAATTCACCCTCGAGGTATTTGATGGATAGAGTGTATTCTTGTGACTACAACGTGTTGTTAGGTTGAATCCACCAAACTCCAGCAGTTAGAATACTCAGAGTAGCAGAGAAGGGACTACAGATGTGAGGTCTGAGTGGAGGAAAGCCAATCCCAAACCCCCGATGTTCATCGCTCTCCATGAACCACTGCAGGCATTCAAGGCAATGCTGCTGCCCCAAAGACAGAGCCAGGGAGCTGCCACCACCCACTTGTAAAATCACAGCCCTTCCCTAGCCAGCAGCTCCAGGCTGACCTGCACTCCTCTTTCCCAGATGGAGACAGGGGGTTGTGCTGCTTCCTCAGGGCTGAATTCAGCCTGCTGTGAGAAGGCAGCGGAGAGTGGGAGCTCAGTCCCAAAGACTCAAAAGTAATCAGGCAAGCGCATTCTGGAAACAATTATGGTTTCCTTTCTCCAGGGAACAAGGCTCTCAAATATTATATTACCTTTCTTCCAGCAAACCTCATGATATTTATTTTCTGTTATACCTTGTATACATTATCAACATGAATCATTAGTGCTACACAGTGTTACAAAATGAAAAAGCAGATGATAGTGTTGTCCAACAGCATTAAGATATAAAATAAAAACTGTTTGTCAAGTAAGTAAAGCACCAGAATTGAAAATAAAACAGCTCTGCAATGAAAATTCAGAGAGAGAGAAACAATTACTGAGTAATTATTTCTAGCAGGGTTATGTCATAATTGGCCTCTGAATTAAAAATGAAAACAGCATTGACTTGTTAAAAAATTATAATAAATCAGGTGAAGTCAAAAATATGGTTTGTTAGGGTTTTTTAAAAGTATTTGTAAATAAAACAAAAACCCCCAAACGAATTTATTTCTGTGCCAAAAATGGCCGTGAAAATCTCATTTTTTGGCATATTCGCACAAAAGCAGGGCCAATAGCCCATCAGTTCACACATTTAACCAGGGCACCTCAGCAGCAGATTTTGTTCCCTCCTGGCCTCCCCTGCTCTGTGTTGAGGTCAGCCCATCTGAGTCCCAGGGCTTGGACTTGCATGGAAGAAATAACTATTCCATGAGAAAAAGAGTGAGAGAGACTGCTTGGGAGGGGGAACCCATATTCATCCATCTAGTGCAACAACTATTTAAGTACTTCATATTGAATAAAAGTTTCCCCAAGTTGGACAGAAACCAGCCCCCCAGGGAGTGGTTTAGCCTTCCCAGAGAACAGAGCCTTGCACCCCCCGGCACTGAGGGCAACACCTGGTTTGGGCTCTCACTATCCCCCTTGGTGACCCCCATCCTGAAAAAGTCTTCAGCAATTTCAGGGCAAGCTCCCAAATACTTTAAGGATGACTAAAAGTCATGCTTTTCAACACAGCGACTACTCGGCAGGGGGGAGCGGTAGGAGGGCCTCTGCTTGGTGCAGAGGCTTGCACAAACTGGACTGAGTGCTTTATAGGCCTAATTTTGTCATCATCTGGCTCACTGGCTGCTGGGCTTTCATTAATCAACAGGAAACACCATCCTTGGCTAATTTGGAAAAGTCAATCTGTTATGAGCTTTCACTTGCTTAGAAACAATCCCACATGAAGAGAACAGCATGGCTAGAGCGAGCATTAAAAACAGGCTTTCAGCAGTAACCCCTGTTGTCAGGTGTCAGACAGCAGGGGAGTCCCCTGCTAATGCCTTTTACAAGCAAATCCTCTCCCCTCACTGCAATATCTATCTGTATCACTGTTATTGCTTTCCTGACAATTCCTCTGTCTCTCCAAAAAGATAATTGAAATGTCCTGCTGTTTCTCTGAGTTTGTCCTTTGAAGCCCATTAAATCTTGTTTAGCTATGTATACCTTAGAGAAAATAAACTGCTATGCCATGATTAATCATCTCAGATCCTGGCTTATTTGTGAGGTGGAGGTATACTGAGAATGACTGAGGATGTTGAAGGGTATTAAAGCAAATTGAAATAGAAAGAGAAAAATGAAAGCCCCTGTGCACTAACTAGAAGAGGAGGAATAAACAACCAAAAACCAGGATAAGAAAAAAAATGAACCACAACCCAAACAGAACCTCTTCCTACTACCTGCACAATGATGTCACTGAATATCCCACTGCTCTTAGGGAGAAGGTGAAAAGGAAAACACATGGCAATGATTAGTGACATGGAGGAAGACACTTGGACATACAGCGATGAATACTGTGTCAGCAAGGAAAGGCAGTCCACAAGGGAAAGCAGAGCTTCTATGTAAAAAACGAGAGGAGAAAATTATATGATTAAATTCTGGTACTTAAAATGAAGAGGGAACAATAGCTGTAAGGATTAGATTCCTCTACTTTAAATAAAACCCCCAAAAAATCCAAAAAGGATATTGGTCTAATTGTGCCTTACTTTTAAATATCCTGGGTCCAAGCAACTATCATCGTAACTGACTTTGAAATCCTATTTTCAAGCAAAAGCCACTGCTGTAACAGCTGCTTCTGGAAAATTTATGTGCCTGAAATGGTATATACCTGCTATGCTGTTCCAGCGGTAGCAATCTAGCAGGAAAGCCACTGTGGAGTTAGACCAGATGGCAAGACAGAAATAGGAAATCTCTGCAATTTCTTTAAATAAAGAACAACTAGGGGGAAAGCAGAGAAAGCTAAGAAAAAGCAAAGTGCAGAGCAAAAAAAAGAAAAAAAAGAAAAAGAGACAGCAAAGTTTGGTGGATAATGAAAGGAAATGCAACTTGAAATCAGTGTGAGACAATCACTCCTTATCTGCACACAATTAACAGATAACATGGACATCAAAGGCAAACTCTGCTTTGTGCAGTTTGTATATGCTTGTTAACACAGATTTCTTCATTCAGTAACTTTTCCTCAGTTTGACTCTTCAGAGAACATTCTATGGCTTTTCTGCCAGCTATAGGAAATGCGAAAACACTAAACCCTATTTTTAACTTGTAAGGTTCCTCTCACCCTGGTTTTCTTGTTAGGCAGTTTTCACACAGAACTTTCACTCTCACAAGGAGTGTGGCTGCCCAGTGATTTAGAAGATTTCCTATACAACCAAGGTCTGAATGCATTATCCCACACACGCTAGTGGTGCTCTGTGGTCCCTTGGTCACAGAGTCACGTCAGAAAATAGGATCATATTAAAAGGCTCAGGACTAGTGCCAAAGGGATACTTGAACTATTCTGAATCCCTGCAATCAGCTTAAATATTATAAAACAGCAAGCTGCATCCTAATCTACATACCCTCTCCCACTTCATTTATTTTACATTAAGCAATAAATTCCTTAAGTTACTATGGAAATCCTTTCTCTGAGCACCATAACTAATTAATCCCTCTGAAAATGGATAGTGTTGGTCCAGAGAAACTGCAAATATCGTGCTTGTCAGTTCACTTGATAGTGTCTGATATATATGGCAAAACCTCAACTTCTTGGTCAAAGTTGCATCAACACTTACACAAATTAAAGTCCTCTTGGAGTTACAGGGGAAATATGTCCAAGGCCATAAGCAAGCATATAAAAATTATTTAAATTTTATTGATTCCCTGAGCTGGCTCTTAGTCCCATGCCTTTCAGAGATATGCTGCCACTGCATATTACAAACACACCTCTTGGATGGCTTCACCTTCCCCTCAACAGCAGCTGCCTTGGCAGTAAACAGAGGACGTAAAACATGAATCCTATCCTGCAATGAACACACATCAGAAAAAAGGCATTGTCCCCACCGGCCTTCATGTCACAGCTTTCAAGAAGTCCCAGGAACGACAGCATTTTGAGGCCAAGAATTGCTAAATGATTAAAACTCAACCAGATGCACTGTGTGGCAGAAGCAGCAGCCTCTGTGGAAAATTCACGAAGGTTATCCTTTGAAAATGCTAATCAAAAGAAAAATGATTCGCTTTGGTACCAGCCACTCTTTAAAATAACAAAGAGTGTGCTCATTTGGATTGCAAAACTATTTGTGCAAAGACAGGAAGAACATGGGTTTAGCATAATGATGAGGTCATGTTGTCAGAAGCCAGCCCAGACAAACGTGTCCCCAGGGGCCACTGGTTTAAGGCAACAGAAAGAATCACCATGCTGGACTGCAGGGATTATTTTTTGCTCTGCAAACAGCACACTCCACACTGCATCAGTGAAAACATTTTCACCATTCAGCAACACGTGGGCTTTGGCACTGCAAACTATGACTTTCTCGAAAGACCAATGAATAATAGGTATTGATAGGCATTACAAGAAGCATGTGTTCAGTGTTTCAACTAAATATGGTTGGCTTTGACATCCAGGACTCTAGCTGTGGGCACATCCCAAAAGAGAGAAGAGATTATCTTTGTTTTCTAGTAGCTCATAATGAAATTCCCAGCTTTGTCCATGCTTGTCATTGTTAAAGCTGCTACCAATGATTAGAAGTGAAAGAAAACCCTACTCACAGATCAGAACTTGACCAGTATTTGGAAACTACTTTTAATACAGAGCTGCCACAGAGAGCACGCATTGTTCATTTCTTAGGATGTGCACAGGCACAATACAGCCAAAGCCTGACATCACCAATGGTCCGAGGAGACAAAGCAGGTTAAAGTGCAAAACTATTAAAATACATTACTGTACAAAGCAGTATTGCTGGGAGAGTGCAGTCCTCAGAAATGCATCTCTGCAGAGATGAGGCAGTGTCAGCTCATGCTATTGGCTGCCCAGAGGTTGTGGGATCTCCATTCTTGAAAGTATTCAAAACTCACCTGGACACAGCCTAAACAACCTGCAGGAACTGTTTTGAGCAGGGGCTTGTGCTAGAGACTCCAGAGGTCCTTCCCTTCCCTTCCCTTCCCTTCCCTTCCCTTCCCTTCCCTTCCCTTCCCTTCCCTTCCCTTCCCTTCCCTTCCCTTCCCTTCCCTTCCCTTCCCTTCCCTTCCCGTCTGTGTCTCTCTTAAGACAGCTTAGAGCACAGGCAGAACTGAGCACCTGCACCACTGTAGGAATATCTCTTTAAAAGCAGAAGAAATAGAGAAGGTGGTGCCATTTCAAACAGGAAAACCACTTAAATGTTCTGATTCCATATGAGCAAAGTGTAAGTGTTAGCTGCATTTTACAATTCAAGGAAGTGTGTTGCAAAGGGCTGGAGCAATATGCCCAAACCCACACAGTAAAAACAATGTATAGTCCTGAATCTCAGGGCATTTCAGTTGATGACCTTGCCCTTAATCCTTTATTCCATGCTATATCAGAAGAATCAGGGATTATCAGAATATGACAGTTAAACAGGCAACGGTTCATATTTTGACCTCATTCAGAAGAGTTGTTTGAAGTGATTAACTTATTTGTGCATTGTAATTTCATTCACATACAGTGCAAAGCTGGAGCATTTTATAAAATGGAAGCAATTAGAGCCTGTGCTTTTTTCCAACTAAGTGACCTCCATCTCCTTCTAAGGGAATGTAAACCAGAATTAAGATGACTCTAGGCAGAAAAAAACCAAAACTATAATAGTAATTCATACTAGTTGGTTCTAGATGAGGTACTGAACACAGATGATGAAGTGAATTCCTCTATCAAAGGGTCTTAAACTGGTGTGTGGGAATACCCTCCTGTGATAAAAGCACATATTAGTCAAGAAATAACTTTCAAGGATGGCTGCTGCCAATGAGCATAAATCAAGGACTGCAACTGATTAACTAATTTAAATACTAAAGACAGCTTTGGTTGCTGTGGCAATAAAAGAAAGGTCAAAAACCTGATGACCTTGGAGGCTCATGATCCTCTGGAGATTTCAGAACCTAAAGTCTGGAAATATATTAAAAGATATAATGCTAGCCAGATTGCCTTGTAATAGCTTGGCTGTTTTGTCGGCTGGAAGACAGACTTTGCAGCATGTTTCACACCAGTCCTCAGTGTGCAGCTAGCTCCGACTATCTGATATCTTTTCAGCATCAAAAATCAGCTGGGACATCTGAGAGCCTCAAACATTTCCTTTGAGCTCCATTGTTGGCCTGTTACTACTCTCAAATTTCAGTTCTCTTTCTCATCAAGCACTTTATTATCAAGTTCTTATTGCTAAGTTAGCTTCCTGGGTAGCTGCTCCTAAATTCATTGTACTTTTCATACTACTTAGAGGTTTGATTCAGAGCCTTTTGATGCATAAAAAGCCACTGGAGAAAGTGGCAGAAAAGCAGCACCTGAACATCCCAGGAGAAACCAACACAGGCCACTGAGCTCAGTGATTTGCTCAATCTGCAGCACCTGAGGATGTGGCCAGTGTTACTCAAGAAACCTCCTGGCCAAATGTTACACCTGGCTGCTGTTGGACCTCCACTGTTTCCAGGAGAACGTCATGAGGATCCTCCTGATTTCACCCACCCAACCCACAGAGTAGCAAGGATCTTAGAAACTCTGCCTGCATTGTGTCTGAATTCAGCTGTCACTGAATAGCAGGCATCTGTGAGAAGCAAGCAAAAATAAGATGACTGTGTGACCACAACAGCCTTATTGTGTAAAGCATTTGCCAAATTTCAATAATCATGTAGACCAGCCTATTAGCCTTTTTTTGGAAAACATGCTCTTCATTCCAAGACATACTAAACAGTCATATGTCTTGTGTTTGAGTGCAAACACTAATTTCTTTTGTCAAGATGGTAGTCAGTTTTTCTGAAAACAGGACTACTCCTGTGCAGAAGGGCTTCACTGTTTCAAAATAAATGCTGTTTCTGTGAGGAATTAGTCAGAACATCAAGATTAGCTGTTATTCCCCACTGCTTTTGTAAAGACTCAGACTACATTCCAATCCTACTTTCTAGAAAATATCTAATAATGCTTTCCTCAGTTTTCAATTAAGATGTTTATCTATAATTGGCATTACATTACTATTGTATTGCATGTTAACCAAGGTAGCATCCACATTTGTTCTGCCTAAAACCACAGCCACCAAAATTGCCAGCTGCAAACTGGCCAAAACCTTGAGACAAATGCATTCTTGATCATTTGTCTTTAGACTAACCCCTTAAGCTTATTTATTTGCTATTGGTTTTCAAATATTTTAAAAGCTAATCAATTAATTGTAGGTGTGTCCTTCTTACCTACCATGGGGTTTTTACAGATTTCACAAAGAGTATAGAAAAAGTCATATTTGATGGGCGTCACAGAGCAAAGCAGGACAAGAGGGAATCAGTCAATTCATTGGCTGAAGAAAAGTGAAAAGGTTCACGGTCTGAGGATGACACTTGAAGTTGTGTGTTACAGTGACACTCTACACAGTGCCTGATTCACCTTCAGCATGCAGGCATAGGGCACCAGAGAGCATCAGTTCAGCTACAGCAGTCAGTTTGTTGAAGGGAAAGCATCCAGCTGGCTGGCTTTGTTCTTCCTAACAAGAAAACACTCTGGGTCAGCTCCCCAGGACATCAGGCTCATTTGAATATTAAATATTTTAACTGCCACATATCTTTATCCTCTCTTTTTTCTGCCCTGAATCCATGAAAGCTTTTGTGACAGCTGCATGCTATTTATTTATGTGAGAGCAGATCATGGCCCACTTGGGAATGCCAGTCTTGATGCACAGAGCTCACTCTGCATTGCTCCAGCAAGAGCAGAAGTACTGATCCTTCTACTATAAAACTGGAGGGTGCTGGGAAGAATTCACCCATAAAATTTACAGCTATCAACATATCTACAACCTTCAACCTTACTGCATAGTATTCATATGCTATAAACCTTCATCTCCATCCACAGGAGAGCTGCTGTCACTGAATGAATGAAGTTTTCCCTGATAACCACACAGATATTCACTTCTTTTTCCTTCTGCAGAGGAGGGTGTAGTGGTTTGACCTTTACTGGATTTCACGCACCCACCAAACCCACTCTATCACTCCCCTCCACAAGTGGACAGGGGAGAGAAACTATAACCAAGATTCACGGGTTGATGTAAGGTCCATGAGAGATCCCTCGTGAAATATTGTCACAGGTAAAACAGACTCAAATTGGGGATATTAATTGAATTTATTACTAACAAAATCAGAGTAGGATAATGAGAAGTAAATAAATCCCCTACCCCTCCTCCGTCCCAGCTCTACCTCCTACCGCAGCAGCACAAGGAGAAGGAGAATGGGGGTGTTCAGTTCATCACATGGTGTTCCTGCTGCTGCTCAGAGAGGCGAGTCCTTCCCCTGCTCCAGCGTGGGGTCCCTCCCACAGGAGATAGTCCTCCACAAACTTCTCCAGCATGATTCCATCCCATGGGCAAGAGTTCTCCAGAAACTGCTGCAGCGTGGGTCACTGCCACAGGGTGCAGTCCTTCAGGCACAGCCTGCTCCAATATGGGTCACCCCTGGGGTCACAAGCCCTATCAGGAAACCTGCTCCAGCATGGCCTCCTCTCTCCATGGGTCTGCAGGTCCCTTCCAGGACCCTGCTCCATGGGTTTACAGCCTCCTCTCAGACATCCACCTGCTCCAGTGTGGGTTTCCTCCACAGGCTGCAGATGGATCTCTGCATCCCCGTGGTCCTCCATGGGCTGAAGGGGCACAGCTGCCTCACCATAGTCTGCACCACAGGCAGGAATTCCAGCTCCAGAGCTTGGAGCACCTCCTGCCTCTCCTTCTCCACGGACCTTGGTCTCTGCAGAGTTGGTCCTCTCACATATTCTTACTCTGCTCTTCTTTGGCTGCAATTACATCTGCTCAATAACTTTGGTTTTTCCTTTTCAAATACATTATCAGAGAGGGTTTACCACCATTCCTCATGGCCTCAGCTATGGCCAGCAGCAGGTCCTTGAAGCCAGCTGACCTTGGCTCTGCCAGACATGGAGGAAGCTTCTGACAGCTTCTCACAGAAGCCACACCTGTAGCTCCCTGCTACCAAAACACAGCCATGCAAACCCAATACACAGGGTTTATAAAGTTTCTAAGGAGTAACACTGACCTTGGTCCATCTCCGCACTGCATATCTACCCAAACTCAGTTCACTGCCAAGCTATGGCCATAACCAGATTTTTCACCATAGAAGCTGAAATTTTCACAAGAAGTTCCAAATGGTAAACCCGTCAGGAGCTGGCTCCCTAAATTCCCCACCTTCTTTCAAGTTCACAGCCCTAGTTATTTCTCCCTATAACATTCACAATCTCCAGTTAAAACAAACAAACAAACAAAAACCACAACACGAAATTGTTTTTGAGTCTTTTTTGAAGCATTTTAAAATTTTGGCTTTTGTTTCCCTTTGAAAGAAATACACAGTAGAGACAGGAGAATCAGCATCAGGGGGAGGAAGCCCCTGCTGGCCCTGTGCATGTGCCTCCCCAAGCACCCTGTGGTGCCCCTTATGGGGCTGTTTCAAAAGCCTTTGGCCCTTCTCACTGGCCTTCCTCAGGCTGCAGCACCGGGGTGTGGTACAGCACATGATCCTTATGATCAGTATCTGGGGGTAATAGAAAATAGACAAGCTACCCGTGGACTGTATATCCCTAGCTTTCCCTCTTCTCTGCTTTCCCCCCGTGCCCGATTTCCTACTCTTGCCCTTGCTCTGTCCCCTACCAGCAGCAGCAGATGTCCCTGCCACCACGCACTGCTGTCCCATCACAGGAGTAACGCCTCGGCTTCCCCCTCCCCTCTTCCCACCCACCCCCAGCTACGTGGCACTTGCCGGGGCGTACGGTGGAGGAATGTTAACAGGAGCAGCCGGTTGAACCAGGCAGGCATTTAGCGGATTTTCCGCTCTGCGCTGCTGGCAGGCGGGACGCGGAGCTGTCGGAGCGTGGGCTGCTGACCGGGGCTCCTCGAGTGCCAGGCAGCCCAAACGCAGCGGCTTTATCGCCTCGCCCGAGCACACTGGGGCAGGGAGCAATCGCTGCTGCAGCTCGTGGGTGCTGTGTGTGTGTCACAGGACTTTGCCAGCAGCCCACGACTCTGCACTCTGCATATTGTGGCCATGAAAGTGCTGTAACCGGTTTAAACAGTGTGGTTTTATGAAGTAAAGGGTGAGTCTGTGTAACTTTTTATAGTCTGAGTGATTTTCTTCAGACTTTTTCTTAAATACATTTGGTCACTGTAACTGTTAACCTGCAGGTCACTGAGTTTCACAAAGAGCTTTTGGTTGTCATTAAATTAATTTATCTTAATTTCAGATTCCAGAGGCATTCCCTCAGCCAAGGTTTGCACCCAGTTCAATGAGCACATGACCAGAGGGCTGAAGCACACCTGCAATCCCACCTGGCCCAGCGTCCTGGCTGTGGTGGCCTCACTGGGGACAGGCATTCAATGCCATCACACCCAGGCAGGTGCTTAAAGAAATAAGGAAGGAAGTCCAGCCCACATCCCACACATCCTTCTCTGTCTCATCCCTATGAACCTAGGATGCATTGAGAGCCAGCCTACTGTCTCTTTACCCCTCTCCTAAGCTTGGGCCAAACAAGATGCTTTCCACAGAGCCCAAGAGGAAAGCTGTGAATCAGCTGGATGCTGCTTCTTATGGTGAACTGGGAGACAAGGGAAATGACAGGGCATAATGAGGCCAGCTTGCATTTTTAATTTTTTTTCTAAATTTTTTTTTTTGCAGTGCTCTTTGCCTCTGGTTCTTTTGTATCCTGTATGGAAAAGTTAAGAACACTATTTCTTACCATGAACCACAAGATCACTTTTATTTGACAAATATGGCCTTCCCAAGAAGTCAGACCCAAGGGATATTCAGTTGTTCGCAAGAAGTTAGAAGAACTTCTGGTTTGATAAAGGAAATACCAGTGCTACAAACCTGCTTTTGTCTAGAACATTGCCTCAGTCCCACTAGCAAAACTGGCTCATGCACTCCATAATTTCTTGGCATTATTCAGTAACCCTAAGCAAAGGCAATATGTTATAATCCTTTGCTAGACCTTACCCGATCAGTGCCAAATTGTTATAATTGATCACTCACCCCAGGCAGTCCAAGTTTATTCCAATTGATATGCAGACTGACATTCACAGTCCTGGGATGTTTGATGGTTTTAGCCAGAGTTTCCCATTTTCAGAATATATTTGAGCTATACATTCAGCTAGCAAATCATGGTAATAATATTAAGACAAAAGCCATTTTATGCAGTTTGGGCACAGGCCAGTTTATACAGCAGAATCTGATGTGTCTAAGCCTTGATTGATGCTCACCACATAAATTCCCCTAGTAATTAACCAGGACTAATAACTCCCAGCCATGCTTAGAAGACCACCCTCTTGCCCTCCCAGCTACAGACTCATCATTTAAAGTCAAATGCCTTAGTGGCTGCTCCTGGAAGGCTGGAGAGAAATGAAAGCATAAACATTTCTGAGAGTGACAGAGAAGGTGGTGAGGAGGGAAATCACACATCAGTCAGTGCCCAGTTGATATCTTATTTTTGTAAGAATGGTATGTTTTGTTCATTTTGCTGATGTGAAATAGAAAAGAGGATGTGGGATGTAGAGGATGAATTGATGACAATGAGAATGGAGGAATTCCAAGTGACAAAGACAAAGCAGCTCTGGAAATCTCCTTGACCAATTTGCCTGCAGCAGTCTACCAGGCTTGATTCTCCATTAAACTAGAAATTTCATCCTACTCTTACAAAGTAAGTGAGCTTTGGTAAACAGTAAGATGCTGCATTTTTATAATTATGAAAATCCGAGAAGAAAGAATAATCCCAAAGGTTTTTAAAACCAGGAGAAATCACCCTTTTGCTACCTATGTAGGATTCCCCTCTCTTCCTCCCTCTCTCCCTTTTGCTCTGCCTTCTTAAGGAGCAGACACAAGGAGCAAAGAGAATAAAGGCTGTCATGCTTATGGTCCTCAGGATAAGGAGTGTATCAAGGGTATAATTGGAGTGTGCTGCTCTCCTGTTACTTGTTTTCCAAAGCCTGTAGAAAGATAAGCATAAATTAGAGCAGCTCTGAAGTAGCTATCTTCATATCAGGGGCTGACAGTCCTTGCAATACTCTCTGGAAAACACTGGACCCAAGAATTTCCCGTGGCAGTTTATGCTATCTCTACCTTTCCATGGCTTCCCCTAGCACAAAACCAGACAATTAAACCCAGTGCACTTAGCTCACCAGTGTAAGGCTGTGGGTTTGTTGATTGGGAGAAAAAAAAAGACACAATAAAGAAAAAAAGGTGCTTTAAAACGCACTCCAAACATACTTTAAAAGCACTGGATTTTGTTCTTTTGTGCTCACCAGTCTCCCAGGCCACAGCCACAGCAGTGTGCAATCCATATAGTTAAACAAGCAAGCAGCAATGTGCATGTGGAAGAACAGGAAGATATTTGAAAAGGTTTCAAGATGATCCTCCTACAGATGGGTCTTTGAAACAGATGCAGCAGGATAGAGGCTCTTCCTGGACTTCAAAACCAAAATTAGGGGTTTATTGGGTCACGTCAAAGACCCCCCTAGCTTCCTATCTGGCCATCTGAAGAAGAACAGAGCAAGTCTGTTACAGACCCTTCTCCAGAGCATTCCTCCAGCTTTGCAGACTCTACAGCTCAAGGACTTTTCCAAGCCAGAGGCAATGCCCTTATACTCAACAGGCCTCGGGGAATTTTCCTGCCAAGAATTACTTTCATAAAAGAGACAGTTCAGCATTTTAAGCAATGCTATGCACGTTCCTCACTACCTGGGTTAAGAAACACCTCCTTTTGTTTGTTTTGAACTCACTGCCTGCTAATACCTTTTGATGCGCTTCAGTTTTTCTAATGAATAGGGGAGTCTTTTATTCACTTTTACTTCTTTCACTTTTTTTGTAAGTCTTTCACATAACCTTTTCAGTAATGTCTTTCCCAGGCTGAAAAGTCCTACCTACTTAGCCCTTATGTAGAAGCTATTCAGTAAATTTTAGCACATATTACAACTTTTTGTAAACTTCACTATTTTTTCTCCTTCTAGTCCATCTTTTTAGGGAAGGAGGGAAAAGAGAACCAATATAAAACACAATATCCACAACCTGTGGAAACCACCGTCTAAGTAAGGGCCTGTAGTCTTGCTCCCACACAAAATCTGGACTGAGTTATCCCAGCCCCTGCATTGTAACTATGCTTCTAGGACCTCAACAGTCAACTATTTTTAATGAAAAAACAATATACCCCGCTCTTACAGAGGTTTAATCCATCTCCCTCTTAGCTCCAAAGAGCTTTCTGGTAACCTTCCCCTACAGGCCTTTGGTTCTTCCAGTGGATGTGGTATACTCAGTAAAGCTCTGAAGAGACCTCCAGGAAGCCTTAATACTTCTTCAGGCTCAGCACCTTCTGGGTTACCTCTGTGGTACAGCTGATTTGTCTCTCCTCCAGACACCTAACCACCCAGACCATGCCCTCTGCACACTTGTCTACCACCCATCCAGTATTATACTACATTATACCTATATTACATTTCAACATGCTTCATAACCAAGCAACATGACATCTTCCATGAAATCTTTTCTTTCTCTTCCCAAAAAATTTACTCAGCTACAAAGAGATTCCCATTGCTACCCACACATTGCCCCCCTCTCCTCTTCATCCATGCAGGTGGAATCACTGAAGCAATCTTCCTTATGAATGTGTGAGCGTCTGCTGAAGGTGTTCCAAAGTATTATGGAGAGATGGCAATTAACAAAAACAGAAAGTGCAATAAAATAGTATAGACAATATATGAAAAATACTGATTATGCAGCTGACATTGAAATATTTAAAAACTATGTTTTTTCTATGCTTAGAATTGCTCATCACTTGACGGTGGACAAAGCTTTTGTTGAATAACTTAGTTCAGCTTTCTTTTTGCTGTTTGTGATCAGTTATGTATGATTGTGTTTGCCTTAGTGCTGTCTTTCAACAACAGGGATGAAAGTCTGTCAGAGCATTTAGTATTATCAATTATCACTGTGGCTATATAAAGAGATACCGGGTCTGTCAGGATTTTTACATGTAATTGTGTTCACCTTGAGAAGGAGAGTTACACAACTACTCCACTTCCATACAGATAGGATTTCTTGTGAGCAGGAACTAGCGCTTTGGGGGGTTCATTTGCATAAAGCCTTATTAATAAAAGCAAAATCATTTGATCAGAATACTGACATTCTAATGAAAGCAAATTTGGATGTTGTAAGGAATGTGGATTCCACCTTGACAAATCACCTACGTTCTTTCTCATTGATTTAGCACTGTAATAAAAGACAATGGTCTGGGGATTTTTTTTCCTTTGGGTTGTAATAATTTACAACTGGTTTTTTATTTCCTTTCACACGGCGTCCTGGAGCTGCCTCCAACCTTCTCCCCATAAGCAGTAAGAATTTGTATCCTTTGTTACACAGAAATAAGTGTAATATTCATCGTCCAGTGGTGTGATAATTGGTGGGAGGCCATTCAGACTCAAGGCAGCCTCTACATTCCCTCCTCGCTTTGAAGATGGGTTTCCTCTCCTGTGATACCAGCAGCTTGCTCTGTACTCTGTGAGACTGGGAATAAAAGCATCACTGCCTCAAAGGGACTACCCTCTCCTCTGTCAAAGAGAAACCAGGAGGTGCTGGGAAGGGTGGAACCCATAGCAGATGGGTACAAGCACCTAGAAGACACAAGTTCTCTTCTTTGCAGCAGCTGAGAGAAAGGCAACTTGCTCCCCAAGGGCCTCTTTGGAGATACAAGGCTAAAAATGACCTCTGGCTGCCATGGATTCACAGTAGCATGGCTGGTAAGGGCACGTGGATCAAAGCCACCAATGTCTTTGGAACATGGCTTCTGCAGGAGCTCCAGCTGGAAGTCAGGTGGCAAGTTCTGACCCCAATGCCTGAAGATTGTAGTGAAGCTCTCCTCACTCCTTTCCATGTGCACCTGCCCATACCTCACTTTTAAGAAGTCTCCATGGAATCTTCTTAGGCACTGAACAAAGCAAAGCCTGCATCATGACTCCATACCAGACAAGGCAGAATAATTGATCACTTTCATTTGCATCACTCCTTTGTCCCATCTCTCCATCCTGTCATTGCAGGTAACAAACCAATCACCACTAAAAGCCAAAGGGTAGACAATATCACGCATTTCAATCCATATTTGACATCCAAATGAAGAGACTTCACTTCGCAGTAGGGGCAAGGATCAGAGGAGATTAAAAAGACTCCACACCTCCAAATACCAGATGCCTTTGATTTAGAGTTTATGGCAATGTCAGATTTTGGATTGAAGGTGCCTGAGTCCATAAACTCTGCAGAGGAAATATTCTCACTGGCAAACAAAATAGAGCCAATGGAAGGGAGCAAAATGAGCATGTATCTACTTCCATAGTGAAAAAACCCTGTCTTCCCCTATATTTAGGCTTGATACACCATTTTCATAGTAAATAACAACTGTAAAATCTCGAAAGTGTACTACTCAGGACAGGAACTTGCGTTCTATTTGACGGAAAACCATATTCAGATCTTGAACAACTGAGTATGGAATTGTTCCATAACACTGAATTTGCAATGTTGGAAACAAGTTAATCCCACAAGCAAAAGACAAGGCTACAGGAAAGCAACTCATCCCTGTGCTGATACTAATGATAAATGTATGTGCTCTCAGCCTTGGCAATACAATGCACTCTCCCCAGATGAGTAATATGCTCAACCAACCAGACTTGGAGACAGGAAATGGACAATTTATTTCATCTTTATTTAATGGTCAGCAAACAACACATTACAATTAAAGCAGGTCCCATCTTTCATGCCATGCACAAGGATTTTAATCTCATGGGCCTACACTGTAAAGCAAGAGGGAAATTTCTGAGGAAGTTCATTAGTAGAAATGACCTTTTACAAATGAATTAAAATATATATGCACTGGCTGAGACTACAGCTTGGAACACAAGCTCTTGCAAGGGATTAAGAAACTCCTCTGCACCTCATTTTCCTCCTGCAGGTTATGAAGACAGAATAAAATATGTCCCCTCCCTTTACAGATCTGGTAGACAGTCAAGAATGGGAACAGGTGAAGAAGCCTTCAAACCTACTGGCCAGTAACACGAGATTCTTTACTGCTCATTCAGGGCAGAAGCAAATTGCTTCCCAGGTGCCTAAATATAATAATTACTCTTTCTGGGGGATGCTGCTGAAAGCCATGGAGGCATGCTGACAAGACTACAGATTATATCCATACAAAGGGTAGAAAAGAGAAGAGAGGCACCAGGCCATGAGACCTCCTCAGCGACTACTCACTAACTGCTCTCTTTGCATAATTTCCAGATTCATCATTTTTAAACTGTTTCTTATAGGAAAAACTTCAGGAAGGTCCAAGGAACTCTTCACAGTTCAGATTGGGAGTCTCAGATTGGGGTGTTTTTTTGGACATCAGCTCCTCTTTCATGGGAAAAGTTAGGAAATAAGGATCCCCTTGAGCTTCCACCATGAAAGTATATGGAGAAATACTAAACATATGCATTTGTTTGTTATGGATAAAAAATATCCAGGTTTTGTGAAAGTAGAAAAAACTCAAAACCAATATTAAAAAATCCCACAACAGTTCATTTTTTTTTTCTGCCAAGGAAAACTAGATACTTTCTGAGATCGATTGGTTTTGTACTGATATATATTAAGACAAACTGAAGCATTTCCAGCACTGGTGCGGAACAACTGGGCCTTCAAAATCACACAGAAACTAAAAAGGTACCTCGAGTTTATGTCCTTTGATTCCCTGTTTACTAGAAGTTTTCAGTTTTAGTCAGATACCAAGGCTGCATAACAATGAAGACTACCTGCACAAAATAGAGTTAGTGATATTTACAGCAGGAAAGAACACAGAAAATTCAAATCTCCTCTGAGGAGTTCAGTTCTTTGTTAGGACTTCAGTGCTGGGCCATGACTAGTTACAGAGAAAGCAGACCTCATCGCTCTAATGACTGTTTTCATTTAGTTCTTTTACACAACACTCAACAACACCAAAAAAAAAAAAAAAAAAAAAAAAAAAAAAGTGTTTGATAGCACTCAGACATTCCTCAGTCCAACAGAGTACATGCTTAAATTTCTGATGTCTCCAAGCCAGTCAGATACAATCTGGAAGCTATGTAGTCCTATTAGTCTGGCACAGTGCTTGAACTAATTATGTAGAGACACAGCAGTTTTGTGCTTTCCAAATACAGATGGAGACTCTTCAGTTGGCTCAAGGCTGCATGTACCGACCCTTCTGCACATTGGTAAGATACTTAGAAAAAGTGGAAAGTGTTGCAACATATACAAATAGCAGACAAGAATATGAGTTTGAATGGCTCCACATTGTGCAGAAACATAAAAGCAAATATCTCACCTGGCAAGGGGTTTGCATTTTTTAGTGAAATGCTCATAGGAACAACAGACTGGACCTGTTTTCCAGGAGTCTAAAGAACAGTCCAGCAGTTACATTTAGTCTCGGTGCTATTAAACCAGCAAAGTCTCCTTTATGTTCTTCCCCTAGCCACACACTGATTTTCTCATTTCCTGAAATCCAGCTGAATGCAAGTTTTTGTTACATATGCTGTGCTGCAATGATCTGATTTTTATGGAAGACTTTTCACACACACACACAGAAAGGTAGACTACACATGCACGTATGCTGCGGTTCCTGTACACTGAGAGGACTCGGTTTCATCTGGATATGGCTCACCTGTCTTCCTTTGCAGACAAATGACAGAAACTTTTTGGTGCACAAACTGGAGTTTCTGCACCAAAGCAAGATGATTACAATCAGCCAGATGAATCAGAGCCCAGAAGTACCTTCTTCTTCTTCTAGAGTGTATGTAGACATCTATTTCAGATACAATCATAATGCTGCAAGCATTCAAAGCTAGGATAATGAGTCCCCAGCCTAATATTTTAGCCTATTTTTGTAACTTACCTAGTTACTTGTTTCTAGGGCCACTGGTTATCAGTTTGACTCCATCTCATAAGTACACGATACATTCCACCTCCCTCTGATATGAAGCTTACAAAGTATAAGAAGGTAATTTATGAGTATGTTTATGTCATTAGACAGCAACACATGGGTCAGATTCTAATAAACCTCTGGTATGGCAAGAAGGCAAGAAAAGTTGGGATTGAGACCTCTGCAGATAGATAAGGAAAGGATACCTCTTCTTGGATCCCTTCTTCACTGTGACTCACCACATCGGCAGCCTCTCTAAGGCGGTTCTGTTTCAGGAAGTACCTGGTGATCAGCAAGTCACAAAGGTGGTAGAAGGTAAGGCTCTAGGTCCTCCTGCTCTTTCCTAGCTGCTGAATCAGGGACACAGTTCATCCCTAAAGGCTCCATGAAAGCTAGGTTATGTACCAGGTGGGTTAGCTACCTTCTGGCCTTCCTTATTCAAGAAGGATGTACAATATTGGGGCATCTTAAGATGTAGAGGAATTTATGTGGCTTTTTGGTGCCATCTAAAAACACCATTTCATACAACTCAGAAAGGGTTTCCAAAGCAATCCTTTCAAAGCTGTCAAAGCTTGGGAAATTTTCCTTTTGAAATTGTTTGAAACAATTGCAGAAACTGTCACCCACAGGCTTTAATTTCTCAATCACATGTTACGTCTGTTTGCAACAGCATCTACCATAGTGCTTTCTTAAGAGCGACCAATAAATAATGGATGGCTCACTCATTGCCTTAATTCCTTTTAAATAAGTAAAGAGGCTCTGAGCACACCAAATTACAACATCATTTCTGATGTCCTAGTGGAGTCCCCACTTAAATCAGTTTGAGACAGGAAATCAGGAAAGTGAAGTGATCAGCTGAGTTTTCCAAGCATTACATTAACATCAAAAAAACCAAGCCCAGGAATGAAATGATTTTACCATATTAGGAGGGCTTTTCCTGAGCCCTCTGAGGCTATTCTAGTCAATCCTTCACAACAGCTGCATTCTGGGTCTCAAGTGGCACTGACAAGTAGCAGCTTATAGTAAAACTCATCTTGACAAACTTTAGTCATTTGAAAGTTAGCCACTCAATCTAAGGTACTCATCAATCCTCCCCCTTCAATCAGTGAAGTGAAAGAGGTCCCTGGAGTGAACAAAATTTCTTCAGACTATTATAAAAGCTGCTTAACTAGATGCTGACTGCAGCAGCAGAAATTGTTTGTAGGATTTCCATTTCCTACCACCCTCAAGTCAATTTTTCACACTTTTGTGGTCCAGTTTGCCACTTCTCAATCCTTCCACTGCAGCTATTTATGGGACCATGCTTTTAATCCTGATTTAAACAACTGATCTGACAAGTGTAAAAAGAGCCTTTAGGTGGGGCAGTGGCTAATCAAGGAATAATTGTACTGTTGATGTTGGAAGGCACCTCTTGAAATTATTTAATGCCCTGCTGAATAAGGGCCAGCTAGACCAAGTTGTCCAGGACAGTGTCCAGTCAGGTTTGGAATATCTGGGTACAGTCTTGGGCAACTTTAAAGCATGACATAACCTTAACTCCCATCTAGTGACTATGAAGGGTCTGGATCCATGAGTCATTTTGTATCCATGAAAACACACACTACCTACCAAGTCATCTGGCCCAACCTCCTCCACATTCTCTTCTGTGACCACCAGTGCCACCATTCTGATAGGTGCAACAACAACAAAATCAAGGTCATAATGTATCTAAAGAAATTATTATGCTTGGTAGTGCCCGTATTCCATTTGATAGTTTCCTTGGCAAGTTCATCATGCAAGTATAGGAGCTGTGTGCTGACACAGAGGGGATGGAAACACACAGCTGGACATGTAAGGGAGGACCAGACCATTCTGTCAGAGAGGCAGAGAGAAGATGACCCAGACCTTCACCTTTCAGGGTCAATCAGCCATTAAATCAGTTCAGCAGCCTTGCAAAACCATATCCTTAATTTTCACAACAGTCTCTTGTGATGTTAAAAATGAAAAAAACCCACTCCATTTGCCTTTTCTAGAATGGTCCCAGCATTAGCTGTACCAGTACATCCAAAGGGATGGGAATGGCAAATTCAGGAGCAGAAACTATATAAACCAGGTCTGTCATTGTAGTCAGCACCTTGGCAAATGAAACCTCTAAACAAACCTTTAATTAACTGCCCTTTAGAGATCCTTCTTTCTCTCTACAGTGACTAAAGACATAGCCTAGATAACTAACTCAGCTTGGGCAACTGGCATGTAGACAGTTAAAGGCAGCTGAGATAAATCCCCCACCCGTGGTTGGGTGTAGCAGTGCAGGCAGCTACAACTACTCTTTCTCCTGAGGAGAACTCAGACAACCTGCTGTGCTGGTTAGAAATCCAAGTTTAGCATGTAACTTTCAGCCATGGTGAGAACCCATGAGTCCCTTATTCTGTCTTTTACATGTTTTCCCCTGATTGGTGAATATTTTGTCTCTCTGTTTTATGTATGCAGTTATGTATATTCATTTTCCTTCTTTAATATGTATTAGTTCTAGAAAGTTCCTTGTTCCTCGACGCCCCATTGGATCCTTCCCTGAGTCCCTCCTATGTGGTGTTCCCATTGGTTCCCTTCCTGTCAATCCCACCTGCTTGTCTCTATCCCATTGGCTGAGATCCCTTTCCCCACCTGTTCTGTACCCAGTATAAGATCCCTGGACGCTCCCAACAATTGGCCTCTTTGTCCCTGTGATTTCACTGGAATAAACGTGCATGGAACACATACAAAGAGTCCCCTCTCTTTACTTCTTTGCCTTCGCCTGCGTTCCTGCTTAACAGTGACAGAAGGATACAGCCCCTTTTGGGTGAGGAGCTGTACCCCTTTTTCATTGTGTGTTGGGCACCGAGTGCTGCCTTCCAGAGGGGTTTCAGCGTTGACCTCTGGGCTTCTTTGTGTCGGCACACGAGGGGTTAAACCCCCTTCTGCCAGCTCCCAGTGGCTGAAAACCCCTCCAGTTAGGGGACTAAGAAATCTTGGCCTGCAAATACTCTTGCATTTCGCACATTTCACAATGAGAGCTGAAATACCCTGTCCCTTAGCAACCACCAGAGGCCATTTATTTAAACTTGCAAAAGCTTTTGACCAAGTCCCTCTCCAGAGACTTACAAAAAATGAATAGTCATGGAATGAGAGGTAACATTTCGTCATGCATTGGGAAGTGGCTAAGAGACTGAGATCAAAGATAGTCAGCTTGCTTTTAGTGTAGCAAAAGATTCACAGCAGGATGCCCACAAATTCCACACTAGAGACGTTGGTTATTGAATTTATTAGTGATACAGAGGCAAGAGCAACAACTAGCACTGAAGAAATTATTTATGCTAACCTTTCAGCAATATCCAAGGTATGGGAAGAAAAAGCATAAGATATTTTGTATGACACACATGTTCCCAACTGATAAAGTTTTGAAAGGGATCTTCCCTTTAGCACCAATATGAAGCATTCAGAAGTATTTTCAGGTGGACTGACCATTATGGTGAGAGGATATTAGATGAAATTCACTTACATGTGAATGTGAATTACACCTGTGTAATGTTGAAGTGGACCACTAGATAAAAGACGTAAGACTTCAGCATGGGGAGGACACCAAGAAACATCCCACAGGGTCTCATTCTATTATTTACTGCTTAATGGAATACCACTAAATTAAACAACATTGTCAAGTCTCCTGTGAAAGCCAAAGTGCTTCACCTTCTGCCGCTTTGACATCTAATCTAGGTGATTGTCATCCAAGTCTCCCACTAAAGTCACCAACTTACTTTCTTTTTAGTGTCTCATAAGGTTTATCTGCATGAATTAAGTGTGGTATATGGTGGTGTTCATTGGCTGGGCTACTCTGTAGGCTCATAATATACCTAGGACCCCAGTACCACAATTTTGACAGAAAAAATAGCCCATCAAAAGGAGAAACTTACATCCAATTCCTGAAGCTGCAGAACCATCACAGCCTAGCAAAGGCCAGTCTGTTGCTGAAGAATGGCAAAGTAATAACATAGAGAATGTTTCCCCCCTGCTTCCTGTGGCTGGACACCTCTAAAACGTTATTTTTAGACACAAAGACAAAAGCTGCAGAGTTACCCATAGGGTATAATTAATCCTACATCATATTAAACCATAGGAAGTAGCAAAGTTGTCCCAGAACCCAGAACAAAAAATTGCCAGGCTTTTTAAAATACAGTCTGCAGGTGGCTACATGAAACTTTTGCACTAAAATGATGGGGCTTTGCCATCTGAAATGCATAAGCCTATACAAAATCTAACTACCTGCTGTAAATTGAAGCACCATAAAAATAAAACTGAACAATTACCTTTTGAGGGCAGTGTAGATTGAGCTATATATCAGATTTAACATGACTCCAAAGCAGTAAAATTCCACCAAACACAGCTGAAAGAGCTCCAGTCAACACCCAATTTAAACTTTGAACTGAGGGTACAGGTGGGGTTCAGAAGACAAAATTATTAGAGGGATCATGGCAGTGGCAGGGGGCAGGGAAAGCCATTGTGTCATTACATCTATTCAAGAGCTTAAAAGAACTGAAGGAGTTCAAAGTGAGGAATAAAAAAAAAAACAAACCACAACAGAGAAGCAACAAATGATGAGGTGCAATTCCGCTGCCAGATACATACATAAGGTTCCTACAGATTTCAGTGTTCTGGATAAAGGGAAATGAAAGTGTTCATGCTTATAATAGCTCCTCTTTCTTTCACTCCTTCCTTTGATATCTCTCCTTAAGCAAAACTGGGACTGGGCAAAATCATTCTTCTCAGGAACAATGGGAGGACTTTAGAGAGAGTTCTCTATTGTTAGACAGCTCTCCACTAATTCAGAAGGTTCCTCCGTTTGTTCTTTATCTTGTTTTTTATATTGTACTGACAATCCTGCTTATGCAGAGACAGTTGTGTCTGGGAGTTTAGGGGGGTTGGATTTCTAGTTTTGGACTCTTGTGAGGATTCTCTCTGTGATCTCACCTGGTTGAGTAAGAGTATTTTGTTACTGCAGGGGTACAAATCCTCCAAGGCAATGATGTTAGATGCAATCTTATCCCATCTTGCAACAGAGAGAGATGTTTAATGCATATCTACCAGACTGGTATGCATATCCCTGAGCTCTGCTACTTGTAGCATGAGCGGAGCAGACTACAATCTGCTCTGATCTGGAAGCCCTTACAACCACATTATTGAAGCAATGCCCTTAAGCTCAGTCCTACTGCAGGCCTTTGAGTTAGTACGCTATGAAAGAAGGCATGTTAAACTCAAACACAACCTGGCACTAGAGCAGTTTTACAGGTCGTGAAGCCATGATGTATTCTGAGTCTGGCCAAACCAGAGAAAAAGCACCAGACCTCACCTCAGCCTGCTCTCACCTGCATGAAAATGTTCTTCCTTGAAATTCAATGGAACAATTAGTCCAAGGAAGGCTTACTCATGGGAGTAAAGCTTGGCAGAAACAGGCCTTGTGAAGCTGAGTTGGAAGCATCTGTATCACATGCCACTGTGGAATAATTCTCATCTTGGCCCTGACAGTCTACCTCCAGCTGGGAAAGCCCCTGATCCCCAAAAGATTTTGTCTAAGAGAACCACCACAAAACAAACACAAACTACCACCCAAAGTCAGCTGCAGGCAACTTCAGCTTCACACGTATACAAATACTTCCATGCCAAAGTATGCAGTAGGGCTTTTTGTTATATCTCCTGGCCAAAGATAATCCAAGAAGGGGAAAATAAAATCACTGTATGTGTATTAACACTTATTATCACTTACATCCCTCACAGCACTTTAAATTCCTATCCCTCCCCAAGCTTTTGGCTGCTCAGAATTATGATCTGAAAACATGTTTGCCCATCCTCAAAAATTTCTGGGATTTCAAAATTGTTTCCTGTCCTCCTTTAGAATTATCTCTATATTTATAGAATAATACATAATATTATTAGTGTTGATTCCTGAAAAATTATGAAATGCCAAGACCAAACCCCTAAGCACTCCATCTCTACAGTAGGCAGCAGACAGGTTGGTTAGAGCTTCTCTCTTGGCTAGAAGGTTGCAACTGATGTCCCAAAATCAAGTGATTCAGATCAAAGACCTGAGCCAAAGCTTCTCACATCTGATTCTGATAAAATGAATTTGTGTTTCTTCAGAAAGCCCCCAGCCACCATTGCTTGCTGTGCCTCTCATATTGGAGGCAGGCAAATGTTTTTTCATCTGTTTTATGAACAAATCAGCTAAAATGCAAGATAAAAGGTTGAACTTCTCTAGGGTCATCTTGAAGATAATGGTAAGGTGTCTTCTCAGCTAGAAAGATGCTAAACGTGACTTTGTGACCCTTTTAGAGACAATTGCTGCTGGTGAGCACTGTGACAGTGACCTCCAGCTGACCTGCCATCATGCACAGTTTGACCAGGTCTCCATGACTGCAGAAGCTCTGCTGCAGGCCATTTTAGCAAGCCCAGATCCGGGAATTTATGTTCTAAGATGACCAATGAAACTCTTCCATCATTGAAGGGCTGTACCCTGAGGCTGGCATTAGACACCTTGTAGCAATTGTCATTTAAGCCAAAGGGCAGTTCCTCTCCTCTACCCCCAGTGATTTGTGTGCCACACAGAGGGCAAATGCAGGGAATCCCATGACTTTTATTTTTTTCCTCCTTCCCTGTTTTGTTTTTGTTTTTTTCGGCCAGGCCAGTTCCCTGGCTCAGTTTGCTATGTAGTGTCACAAACACCAGCACCAGTGCAAGGCTGGGGCCACAAGAGCTGTGGATGGGGACTCCTTGAATCCAGAGAAAAAGACTTGTGTGAAACAGTTTTGGATGAAGAGCACTTAGCCCAAGAAGGGGATGTTCAAGCCTGATAAGAAAAACTTTCTCTGGCCTGTATTTTCAAATGTATTTGAGGCACTTAGAGATTCAAGGTTGGTTATTTCTGAATAGCAGGGTAGAGTCAACAATACAGTAGGCTCTCACATTGTGTTTGGCTTTGGGAGTTAGCTTGGAAGTTTTTGCTAGTATAGTTTCCCAAAAGCCATTTAATCTAGTAAATGGTGGCACAGTCCTGCCCCTCAAAGAATGGGGTACTTAATAAAGATTGTCTGAGGTGCTATCTTGCTTGTTATGTGTTTAGGTGGCAATTCAGAGACCTAGAAGAAATACATTCCAGTGATTGCACCCTATCACAGTTCCCTTTCAAGATACTTTTTAAAGAATTAGTAGGTTTCAATACTATCATGGCTACTTAAGATTGTGTTTAAATGCCTCAAGGTCAGGTCTGACCTTTTTCTCCCATGTAGGAATGTAAGACCTCAATCACACCCCAGTGAGAGAATGCACATTTTTTCCCCTACTTAAAAATCCATAATGCCATTAAAAATGAATACGTTGTTGTTAAATAAATGTATGATGCTAAGATTAAATCTGTTTGTATTTCCTGCCCTCTGTCAATTATTAATATTGCCCATAACAGAGAGATTAATACCTACACAGTGGGGTATAAACATCCAGAAAACAATATAAGCTTTTCCTTTTGAAGAAGAATTATTTGCTCAGGTTTCACATCCAACAGGAAGCAATTCTGAAGTAAGGAGCCTGGTTTTGCACTTGTCAGCACACGACTGAGCAGAATAAGCTGCTGCTCAAATCTGGTCGCAGGGACCTGGCAAGGGCACGGTCCATCAGTGGATAAAACCCATATGTTTGCATCCACAGAGTCAATATGGGAGGAGTAATGTATTTCTGAGGACAAGAACTGGAGTCAGAAGCTAAACAATTAACATTGTTTTCATGCCCCTCTGTAATTAACATAGATCAAAGAGGACCTGAAACCATCGATTTCACCAGAAACAGGAGACAGCAGAGTAAGCACCAGCACTAACAACTCCACGGCAGACACAAAAGCACCTATTGCACCCACAGGCACAGGGCTGCAACACCAAAACAAAGCAGCCAGAAAAAAAACTTTGAAATGAAAGAACAGAATTTTTACACTCCAAGGACTGTCAACATAGGGACAGTGTATGAGAAAAGCTGTTGTTTTAAAAAGCTAGCAAATAGGCTTTACACTAATACAGCTTGTACTTCTTATTGAACGATGTGATGAGGGAGAAAAACAACAAGGAACACTAATTCTGTGGGTAAAGACATTAAATACAAAAGGTATACATTAACAGAGAGAAGAAGGGATAAAAGGAAAATGTGCCATAGATTTTTAATTCTGTGTTTACAAGCTGATTTTCTTTGCATGCATCAGCATTTTGTTTCTGTAAAGAGCATTACATTTAAATCCAGCAGTGATGAGTTCTGTGCTTGGCACCACCAGGTGAATGTGTTTTGACTTTCCATCTGTTTGTCCATGAGAAACCAACAAGTACAGGCTTTGCAATTAAGAAGCACAAAACTCAGATATTACCTGGAAAAAAAAGCAGAAGACATTGCTTGGAACACAAGTAAAAAGCAAGAAAGAGTAACTCAAAACCATGAAGGCGACATGCAACAGCCATAGCTCTTCAAAGATGAGAATAAGCCCTTGTCCACTGCATTATTCCATTTCCACAATTGTGTTTGTTTGCAAAGTGATGCCTGCGTGAGCTACACTCAAGGGTGATGTTAAGGGTAATAAAAGTGTCACGACTACAAATCAGCAAATCAGTATAGCATATGTGAAATACAGAAGAGGAGGGAACTACAAAGCAGAAAAAATTTCCAGCCAGCGATGAAGGACAATAAAACAGAAAATGCTTTTGCCTGTATCTTGTGTTCTTCTGTTGGTAGCACTGCCTGGTGTCACTTTATCTTTCTGCCCTTTTGATCTGCCAGGTGAAATGCTTATCTGCTCCTTTATATTTTTACAGTGACTCCACAGAATCATAACATATTGGGTTGGAAGGCATCAAAGATACAATCCAGACCTTGTTCTGAGGCAGGAGCAAACATATTTTATAATTTGCGCTAATTCCAGGAAATTTTGGATTGACAAGTAACTTCTAGACTGAACTTTGATTTCATCCTTTTAAGCATGGTGGGTCCAATATGTGCTTTTACTTAAGTACAAATAATCACAACAGATGTCAGTCCTTACTGGGATCATTCCATTTCAAGGATTGTTAGGATGGTCTATTATTACGAAGCTGCATTAGCTGCTGTATACTTCGTGCTGATGAAGCAGTGGTCTTTGTTGGTTTATACTGTTTCCTGAAGATCAGCCCTTTGGCTGTGCACACCAGGAGACTAATAATGGAGTTTATATTTACTGAATAATATGTTGTTTGGCACATCCATGAACTTCCACGTACAATAAATTAACATCATAGCAGTAAGTGATAAATTGGTGAGATTAATCCTGTGCTTTGCTTGAGCATCTTGCTACAGATAATATTAATAAACAAGATAAGGAATAAAAAGATGTTTAAAGCCTTTAAAATAATTCCCATTCATGTGGCTTTACAAAGGACTGTGATCAGTTGCAAACTGAATCTTTTATATTTAGATGCCAATAGCAGTTTATTTTTGATCAGTCTTCCTACAGATGAATTCAGACCCACTGAGAGGCTTTAGTGGTAAAGCTTCTGAAATTTCCATTGAATGCTGCTACTGAAAGTTTGGATGTATCTGATCAAAAATTACCATGAAATATTTCTCATAAGTGTTTATTAAAAGCTGGAGCATGGTAAATTGCTAAGTGTACTAGCTTAAAGTAGTTTAAGCTGAATATGGCTTCTTGTTACAGTGATATATTTTCCAGCTATTCCAGATGAAAAGATCTTTATAATCAGAGAACTTCAGAGAACAACCACTTGTGTAACATAACCTCTGCACTCCTATCTGCTGCCTGGGCCAAAGACAAATGTGCAGCATCCAGCGAGCGCCTGCCCACACCAATAGTTATCACTTTAACTATCAAGTGCTCAGCCTTTATTTTTCCCATTAAACTGTGCTTCTCTTTTACTCAGAACAATGCTGCCTACTTTTATGAAAAGCTTGAAAAAGGTTTCATCAAATAAAGCATAGTGAAGTGCAGCTGGTTCATTCTTGTCTCTTGTGAAGGCAAGCAAAAGAAGCAATTTTAAGACTGCAGCAAAGAGTCACTTTAACCTGGCATAAATCCAGACTCCTCAGAAAAGATACTATGGAACTCTCCTGGCTCTTCTTTCCAGCTGTGTCAAGGTTCTGGCTCTAGAATTCATATTGCTGCATGGTGGGGCTCATCTCATCAAGTCAGATAATATTATTTTTTTTCTTTGGGTTTTTTTTGTTCTGTCCAACTTAGCTTCCAGCTGCATGGCATACCTAGGATTCCTAGCAATGCAAGCCTATGAAAGCTTATGCTGCCCACCAGAGGTGCCAAGAATGAGCCAGCTGATGCAAAGAAGAAGGTGGGCCCACCACTCTTGGAGGTAGCAGTGATGTCTCTGGATGAGACATCCTTTATAACCACAGCTTCATGTTCAAAAGGCAAAATCTTGTCATGAATGCAACATTCTCAGTGATGTAATTTCCTGATTTAAGAAGGCAATCTGCTATCTCAAAACAAAATATCTACCTTTTAGATAAAGTTGTGTATGATGTGATGACCCATAGTAAGAGAAGACTAAACTCAGTGACACAGGAGTTTCATTTCAGTTTTACAATTATATTATTTCCACTTAACTATACACTGTTACTAACTTCAGGATCAGTGTTTAATCCTAGTAATGACTGTACAGCCTCCTAAAGACCAAATATAACTGCAATCCATTAACAAGAGAGGGGTAGGGACAGAGCTGAAGCTCTGAGCCGCTGGTTGTCCCCACTGCTCTGTTTCTCACAGCTCCAAAAATAAGCTTTCTCGAAAAATAAACCTACTCTAGAGCTCCCAAGTATCACCAGTGCAACCACACAACACCATTTAGCCTGGGGTCCAGGGATTTAGCAGGCACAGGAATTTAGAGACAAAAAATCCCTGCCTGAAAAAACTATAGTCTTGGGTACCCGTTAGCCAAAGTCATGCCAATGGATGCATGGAGCCCCTCCGAAGCCCTGGGAGCCCTATGGGGGTTCCATAAAGTTTGGTTAGGACCAAACTGGAAATTAGGAATCCAGGGAAGGCCAAGGAAATGAATGGCCTATAAATCTTTGGGGATCAACCAGCTTGATTCCAAGGAAGATATAAAGGAAAAAGGAATTAAGAAGTATGGGAAAGAACATAAATGGAAAAACTGCCAAGAAGTAATAAATGAGGAGTCAGGAAGAAAGGGTGTGGGATACAAGAATGAAAAAAAGGAAAGGCTTAGGGGTAATAAAAAGAAGGATTTGGGCCAAAATGTTTGTCAAGCACTCTAAGGAGAAGCAAGACTTGAAAGTAGTTTGTAAGAGCATAATGCAGCAATGTGACAGGGTGGATCTAAGAACAGCAATAAGATCCCAAAGACGGTGAGCATCTGTCAGAGTCAGTCTCTGTCCAGTCCAATTTCATGCTCCAGAGAGAGTGTGAAGCTCAGGCCACCTCATTTTCCATGCAACCACATCAGGCTGACACCCTGAGGCACGAAACTTTCCATGTTGTAGGTATTTATTCCTTGAGCTTGTCACTCCATAATGAACAAGGACCACAGCTAGTCATCTGCTTATTTGAGAGAGTGCTGGGATCCTGACAGCCTGCTAAGCAAGCAGCAAAGCTAGGGAAGAGTGGAAGAGGTGTGGAAAGAAATGTGAGAGATCTCACAGTTAATGTGGAGTGGAGGCAGTGATGTAGTTATAGCCCTACTTCTATTTTCACTTGATGGCACAAAAAGGAAGGTGAGGAGAATCTTTTAAATGAAATATGACATTCCCTTATTAAAGTCTGATTTAGACTTCAGCAGTCTTTCTGCTTTGTACGAGTTTCAGTGCTCCCACACCATGGGCAGCCAAACAGAAGAGATTTAATAAAATAAATTTCAATGGTAATTTCCTGAATAATGAGGGCTTGTTTTCTAAGCAAACAGTCCTTTTGGTGTTGTTATCAAAGATGACAGGGCTAGCCATGTTGTAAATATGAGGAGGGGAGACATGGTCTCATTTATTGACTTGAAAGTCCTGCTAGGCATCTTTGTTTCCTGAGCAAACAAGTCTCTTGTGCGGACTGCATGGAAAAAAACTCATTATCCAGTTTTGTGGGGGCTGCTGTCGCTGGAAACAACTGCCTTGCTGCTGGTTTGTCAAAAGCATCATTGTCCAGCAGTGGGCTGCTGTGGCCCCACCAAGGTCCCAGCATCTATTGTTGCAGTTTGATGCAAGCGGCTTCCACTCACGTCAAAAGTGGAGCGGCTTCCACTCACGTCAAAAGTGGAGCAGAGTCAGCATTCCCTGCCACATGTTGGGGTGACCTTAGGTAACAAATCTGCTGCGTTCCTGGCCTGTGAACCTTGGAGTCACAGGCTTTGTTTGGGTCCACAGATAAAAGTAAGTAACCCCTTCCAATCATTTACAGTAATCTCTTATACACTATGAAAGACATCCCAAGCAGAGTATTTATATTAAATACAGAGAGCAGGGGGCCTTACATTTGAGGAAAAACTAGAAAATAACTAAACAATCCTCAGAAACATTACTAATAATGCTCCCAGACAAGGAAGTGTGGGTTTCTCTATCTCATCAGTCTGCCTTTGCAGCCACTGTTTGCCATAATAGGATTCAAAGCTCCTCCTGAGATTGTATCTGCCCTCAAGGGTAAATAAAGTCAGAGCTGGAACTTTCTGACACAACTTTGTCACTGCCTTATTAATATTGTCAGGCAGTGACCGGAGAATGGGCGACACCAGCAGCATAGCAATTTTAAGGAAACATTTCCTATAATGAAAGTAGCAGCAGTGGTGGCCAACAATTATACAGTTTGGAGGCTTTTCCTCACTTACTTTTCTGTGGAGCCCACTTTTCTGCACAGAAAACCCAGTGGGAGACTGCTTTGTTATTGCTGAGTTCAATGGAAAATGCACAGTTGTCACATAATTCAATATTATATGCATTTAGGGCCTGACCCAAAGCCAGCTGACATCAATGGCACAGCTGCTATTAAAACTAGGAAGGACTGTGGTTTGGGCTCTCACAGACAAGTGTTCCCAAGCATAAAACTTTACAGGAAATTATCAACTAATGAACAACAGCACTGGAGGGGATGCTGTTTGGAAGGTAACATTAAGTTTTCAGAATTACTCACTTTAAAAACTGTGGTTTGGTTCAGGTTTGCAAGTCAGTGTCTACCTAAGGAGAGCTATGAGCATTCATTAATCCTTATAATCCCTTCCAATTCACATGTGTTTATAAGGATGCTATTCTGGTCTTGCCTTGGAGAGATTTTTGGGCCAACTCCCAAAACTGCCATGTAGTAAGCTTAAAAAAAACCTCTCAGAGGTCATGAGTTTATGCTTAGGTATTTTTAAATGCTTTGAAATCCAGTGCTGCAGTAAAAAGGGCCTGATGCTTGCCAGACTGAGAACACAGCTTGGGGTTTCTAATGGTTACCTGGGGTGTGGATTAAATAACGAGGTACCGTAGGTCCCGAGCCACCTCTCGCACTCCAGCCAGCTCTGCACGTGCTCTTCCCTCCATGGCAATGCCCTGGGGTGCACCAGAATATCATAGTCCTCAGGGAACAAAACAAGGTACCCGAATGCCATGAGCAGGTACAGAAATAAACACATGCTGTGCCTGGGACCAGCTTTTCTTTCTGGCTGATGGGCCATGGAGATGAGAAGGCAGGACAGTACTGTTGTGAAAGTGACTCTGCCAGTGTCCCTGGCTCCTACTCAGAAGAGCTTTATCTTTCAAACTGGTGGCTCTTTCAGATACGCAATTCTCTTCACAACTGCGTGACAAGGTGTATGCTGCGAAAGGCAAAAGCTAATTCATCCCAGCACCATCCAAAAGCTCATAAAAGCTCTTTCACTACTAAGCCCCCTTGCGTCTTAGTCGAGGAAGAAGCAAGTCCCTTCATCCTGTGGGATTAGACCACAATGCCTTCCACCAACTCTGCTGACACAATCAAGCCCTTCTCAGAGCAAATGCTTTGAGAATCAGGAAAGTAAAGAATTCAGTATGTTGAGATATGGTAGCTTTTGTACTGGCACCCTGATAAGAAAACAATTTAATACAGATACGCACTTGTATCCTTTGAATTCCCATACACTCTTCAGGCAATTCATGTCACACAGAAGGCCAGCTCGAAGCCTAAATGCAATAAAGACATTGAATGGTTCTTACCTGATATCCAGCTGGGTCTTGGCCATGTGTTTGGAATTTTAGGTATGTTTGTGGGACTTTGAAGATACACTGGTTTTGTGCTGGCTTGAATGCTGAATTACTTGCAGTGAGGAACCCTTTCTGAATGTCCAAAATATCAACATTTAGCATGGTTGCCATTGAAAGAAACCAAAGATCTCTCTGAAGATTTCTTTACTAAAGCATACATCATCAGTGCATAAAAGGGTCATGAAAATGGTTTCCTTTTGTGACCTTTGTCATAGAACCCTCTGGCCAAAGCAGTTTGCAAAGGGTTGTGCAGGGGACTTCGACTGAGCCAGTCATGTAGCAGCGGTTTTCCTTAAAAAGTACAACTGCAATAAGCTTCTCTACAAGCTCATTCTGCCACTGTACCCACAAGATTTGGGGGCCACAATGACAGAGGCCTTTCCCAGAAAACTTTGCAGAGATGTTTGCAAAGACACTGATGACAGAGCTGCAGACACAAGATCTGCTGCAACCTCTCCTGCAGGTTCAGGTGCCCAGCAGCCCCACAAGCTGCGTCCCCCTGAACTGCTGAATATTCTTTTAAAGAGATCAGGCTGTTTTGCTTTCCTGGAGATACAGGGGAAGGATCTATATGCTCTGCACTGAATGATCTAATGTAATTTGGGGACAAAGCAGCTATTAATCACTCCTATTGATATACAGTAGCTTTATTAATAGAAAAACTGCCAGCAGTGTCAATTACTCATACACGTATGTATGCATATTCTATACAAAGAATGGAAAACAGACTTCCACCTTCTATCGGAATTGTAATTGGTAGAATAACTTCTGAAATGTGGGATCAGGTTTTAATAATGTTAAAATATTGTTTTGTATCACTCCCATGCCCTAATTTATCTCTGCCAAGCAGCAAGGCAGGCTCAGAGCCATCTGAATGCTGTGATTAACTAGGTTGCTGACTATCTGTGTATTAACATCAGATCTGTGATAGTTTCCCAGTGCCATGCTACATACAGAAGAGGATAAAAAATTAGTTGATCATCGGTTATTAAGGGCAGATGGCATAGCTGATGGCAAGAGCAAGCTCTTTCCCCACATCTCCCTTGCACATAAATTGGAGCATTTAGTCTGATTCAGCAGTTTAAACTCTTTTCCTCCTCCGGCTGTGAGTGGTTGCCATGTTCCAGGGCTCTGCCTCAGACTCCTGCTCTACCTGTCAGGGTAGGTGGGCTGGAGAGGGCAGCAGGGATGCCTCTGGGTCCCAGTGAGCAGCTGTCCTGCCCCAGAAAGCTCTCTGCATGGAAGGTGCTTTCCCCTCCTGTGCCATGCTGAGGAACCAGTGCTGCTCAGGAACTCTGGAGGAATGGTAAGAGAACAAGTTCCACTGGTGCCAGTGCCATCACACCATATGGCTGCTTGTGATATTGGAGGGCTGGATTTGGTGATCCAGGTCCCCCCTTGTACTTCATATAAGAGAGAAATGGTATTTAGGTATGGAAGATGTTTAAGAGCAAAGCTGTCTTCTTCATGAATGCTGAATGCTGTCACTGCCTGAGAAGCCCATCTCACCTGGTAAACGCTTGATTTCAAAACACATAAATAAACCTAAGAAGTTCCACAATGCAGAAGTTTCTGATGAACCAATTACAAGCTTTTCTTTGTTCACCATAGCTATTTTTCCATTAAAGTCAAACCAAGTTTTCCCTGTGTTAACTTACATGCCCCAAAAGCCCAAATTCTGTGGAGGCTTACTTAACAGTTTCACACTGCCAACCCCCTTTGGTGCATCTCCTTGTAAGTCAAACTTAACATATGTTATCAGCAAACTTAAGGCCCTGCAGCAACAATTACAACAAAAACTAGGCCCCTGCACAGCTATCCTGCACATCTAGGAGCCTCCAGGAAAGGAATACAAAACATTTTCAGCCAGCTTTCATACCATCCAAATGATGTAATTTATTTACAAGCCAGCTTGCATTCCTTTGCTCCTGCCACAGATACAACACTGCAGACACAGAGGTATCAGTCCAGCAACAACATGCTTGCTGCAAGGACTCCTCACCAGCAAGAGGTCACGCATCCCTTGGCTATACATCTGCCATGTTATGAGCCATGTGACTCATAAATATTTCTCACCTTTGAATAAAACAAAAGAGAAAGCTGCAGCATGTTGAGACAGAGTTTTTCTACAGGCAACCCTGCCTTCTCAGCACAGAGAGGCAGCTCAGCTGCTCTTTCACAGCCTGAAGCATCCATAACACCTCTACACCCACCAGGACCAGAGAGCTCATCAAAGCTGACACATTAGGGCCCTGTGTGCTCTTGGCAAAGTCATCTTACCTCCTTAAAACTTAGTAAACCAAGCCACAAAATGAGCTGAAAGAAGGTCCTTTATAAAAAATAGATATGATTCCTAAATTAATCCAAACAAGCTTTCTTGTGTAACTTAAATTTCTTTCCACACAAGACACAGAAGAACATAGCTGTGTGGAAAAATCCCTAGACTAAACAGAGGACACCTTTTTGAGCTGTCCACCCCTTCAGAAGAGAACTGAAAAATCAGTTTGGTGCCAGATCACACTTCATTTTTGTTATCAGGTTGAAGAGGAGAAAAATTTGATGGTTATCATAGAATCACAGAAAGTTAAGAGGTTGGAATGGCCCTTAAAGATCATCTGGTCCCAAGCCCCACTGCCGTGGGCAGGGACACCTCCCACTAGATCAGGTTGCACAGATAATCAATTTAAAAGTTCTTGTAGAGCAGGTGAAGGTGGATCCTGATCAGGTGGAGCACTATCCAGCTAGAGTCTTATCCCACATGACCATACTGACATCCTAATATGATTTTTGACTAACACTGTTAACATGAATACCTGTCTTAAGTTTTATACAGCATCCATTTGTGGGATATGAAAGCAGAATGGCTTAAGGGAAGGGAGTAATTCTGAAGTCTCAACATGCAGTAAGAAGTAAGATTCTTCTCCTTTTGAGAAAGTTAATTCAGAAATCCTACAGTGAGGTTAACAGGATTAGTTTTCCAGTTGCCACTGACTTTGCAAGCATAATACCAGATGGAGACTGCAGAGAGGGAAGGAGGGGGGAAACTGACTCTTCAAAATGCTGGTTAATTGCAAAGACCCTGTATTGCTTAAGATGGGACTTGCTGACAGGGAGAAAAATATATCAAAGCACAGAGGAAAGACATCAAAATATCAGAATTTAGCTGAATAAATCTCAAGGGATGACAGAAGATCCGTTGCTTAGAACTCATATAGAGGGATTTCTTGTCCTGCTTGCATCTTGCATGAAGCAGTCTTTTCTTTTTTTCCTTTTTTTTTTTTTTTTTTTTTGGTACAGTTGAGTTCTATTCCAGAAAAGGGTGAAGAGGTATTTTCAAGACCAGTCAGAAATTACTCCACACAGATCAGGAGTTGGGATTTAAAGCTAACTGTTGGTGCAGATATAATATCCATGAAAATCTGGTTGAATGGGAGGTGTCTGCTTGCCTACCCTTGGAGGTGCACTGCATTATCCATGTAAATACTACTCTGAAGGCAGATGAACTTCCAACAGATCAGAAGCAGCTGCTTTAAAAATGTGAATATGTCATGTCGTTTCTACATATTCTGATGTGAGGGCTGATCCCCTCCTTTGAATTCCCTGCCCTAGGCTAGGGTGAGGTACCAGTCTCACGAAAACCTGCTTCAGAGACCAAGGCAAAGAGAGGGTGAGATGTTTTCCCTAGGGAATTGCCTGTATCAAAGAAGCTCACAGCTAACTGCTAGCTAGGAAATTTCCAGCCTGAGTAACACTTCCAATTGCCTGAATCAGCTCAATTTCTCCATGCAAAGTTACAGTTCCACCTACTAATTAGCAATCAACAGAAATCAATACTCTGCATTGGCAACTGACATCCTCCATCTAAAGGATGAACTGTCATCGCTGTGGTGGCTCAGCAGCATCTGAGGCAAGTGCAACAAAGAAGCTGAAGGCTGAAGAACTTGTTCACCTACAATTGATGCCAAAAAGCCTCTTTTAAAATAAAGACAAGGGACTTCTGAGCTCAGGCTTACTGCAGAAGGGCATTTGCTGTCTGTCCCCCACCCACTTACCCCTGTGCCTGGGTAAGAATCTATCTGAAAGCCATCTTGCCCTCAGAAGGAAGCAATACAGAAAAAGCCAGCAGCAATTTCTGGCACAGTGGTTTATCAGAGGAGCTGGTTTTCACCCCAGCAGCCTCACTCTGTTCCTGAGGGGCAGTAAACCCTGTGTCCCCTCAAGCCTCCATTTGTACATCATTCTGGCAGCTTCTGCATATTCTGTATCCGTGTGGTGGTCCTTCTTCTCCTTCTAAACCTCTCTACCAGTGAGCACATGGGGAGGGTAGCTTGTCACCATCACTTTAGGCTTCCAGTAATCAGAACCCAAGTGACAATTCGGAGGAAGAGCAGAGCATTTAGATCTACTCTCAGAGACACAAAATGAGCCACCTGGTGCAATTAATAAAAAATGATGGAACAAGCCTAGGCCATTTGGTTCATCAGAGTTCACTTAGCTTTTCTATTTAACGCTCTATTTCCTCCAAGAAGGCAGCTCATGATTTACCGAGTAACACCGGTGTGCTTCTATGGCTTTAGCTTGGAATGCCAGCTGAAAATATGTTTTACTCTGTTTGTATGTGCATAGAGACCTAGTTTTGTGGTGAAGACACCCACTACACACCACCTCTTCTTCCATTCCCTACCTGCTGGGGGCCATTTTAGGTCATACACATTCTTACTTTTACCACCCTCGCCACCCTCTAGCCCAACACTACATCCCACCCCAGAAGTCCTCTGGCACTGATCTAAAGAAGAGGAATGTGCAGGTGTGTTCCCAACTCATCTGCCCCATTACTACTGAAACTTGGCATTCAGTGTCCCACCCACTTGGAAGAAATGTCCTGGAGTTACTCCTGAACTTAAATGCCATGATCTGGAAATAAGAAGGAGAAAAAATAAGTTTTCGCAGTTTTCCATTTAAAATTAATTTCCCCAGTTTCCCATCCAACATTCCTCAGTCAAATCCCAAAGAACTTCTTGACCTGCAGCTGCCTATTCGTATCAGGGAGTGCATGAAGCATCCCCAAACCTCCCACTGTGTACCAGGGAAATCCGCCTGCTCCAGATCTGCCCTATTTCCTCCTCCCAGTCCCCTGGAGCAGCTGACAGCTTCTAACAAGGAGCTCTTTGTTCGATAAAATGTTACACTGGATATTACCAGAACTTTTAAAACGGATGTTTTAAAATTCCCCACTGCCTTTGTAATGGGATTTCTCCCAAGGCCTCACAGGGTCCTTTCCCCTTGCCTTAATGGACATAAGCTTCTGCAGCTCTAACCAGAAAAAGGACTAAATTCAGTTTTCTTCACCTTCAGAAGACTGGCTAGAACAGCTGAAAATGAGGAAATCCAAGGAAATCCAAGCAGGTGCCATATCCTGCTTACCTGCTCCCTGACCATAGTCCATATGATGAAAACAATGCTCCTGCACTGAAGAGTCCATTGCTGTAGCCAGATATCTTAGCAGCGTCTCATGTTTTGATTTATTTCCTAGAAACTGATGTCTCAAATGTTCAGTTCTTTTGGTAAACCAGGCAACTGCTGCTCCAAAGGCTTTGTTTTGTGAGCTGTTCTCATTAGCTTCATGTATTTCATGTTTTTACCCACCATTTTCTTTATAATTTCACATAAAATTCCATTTGCTGTGCAGTGACCCAGTTTCACAGCACATCTGACATCCCTTTGATTTTTTTTTGCTGCCTGCTCTTCACTTACAGGTAAGAGCAAACGTAAGAAGTCTGCAGCTGGCTTCTTTGTGTGGGTCATTTAGACAGATTAGAAACACTGAGGGAAGCACTAACTCCTCTTCTGGCTTCAATCAATACTTCCTCTGAGTTTGACACAAGTCCTCTCTATTTCTTAGCAATCCTTTGCTATGTGATACACTGACTGCCTGATCTCTTCAGGTTGAATAGCAACCTGGCAAGTGGCACTTCAGTAGGTTGCTGCAGAACCCAAATAGCATGTCATGCCAAGTCCCATCGTTACCCAGCCTTCTTTTTTATGTATGTGTATACATGCTTGTTATGGCAGAGACACTAGAAGGAAGAATAAAGCTAACAGAAGGGAGAGGACATGTCAGCCTTAACCGTGTTTTCCCTGATGGTAACAACTGAACAGCTTCCAGCAAAAATATTTAGTTAGGCTCATTGTGTGCAGGCTTCAGTATCTTACTGTCTGAATGCATTTGCTAAGTTGCCCCAGTAAGTGAATGCATGTGCATATGTATTCATTTCAGCTAAAATGTTCAGGTGTCTCACGCATTACTGATGACTCTGGAGACGCAAAAGCCACCTCCTTCATTTCCTTTCACTGCCTGGGGAGAGGTAGGAGTCTTGGAGGCAGCAGTGGTGGCATATGACCCAGGGATTCCCCTCAAATCAGCCCTGTAGCAGAGGCACGTCATCCATTCGCTCAGCCAACTCAGGGCAAAGCTGCAGCTGGTTCAAAGTGGTTGACACTGGAAACAGAAGGTGCCTTGGTCATGATGGGTAAGGTGACCTCCCCTGTCTGCTTCCTTTGGCATGTAAGACCCAGTCTGGAGGTCTCTGCACTCGCCCCCAATGTGGCTGCAGTTCCATCACTCCTGGGGCTGCCCCAGTCAGAGGGTCTGTGCACCATGGCTGCCCCACATGGCTTTGCACCACAGCCAGCCCGAGCCCCCTCCACCTCCAGCTCCGCATGCTGGCATCAGCAGCACGCACAGAGATGACCCAGGGGACAGCTGTCTTGGGGGTCTCTCCTCTTCCTTCTCTAGGAGCAAAGCCATGTTCATAAGGGTGCCTTCCATCTCCCCCAACTCCATGTGTTTCCAAGCCCCACATAAGTTGTCCATCTCTTCAGGTCCCTTTTGATCCACTGGGTTTCTGGAGCAACTCCTCCTGTGCTTTGTAAACAGCATTTGCAGGGATGTGGATGGGGAACCTACAGCTGGGATAACACCACAATGTAGCAAAAGACATCTCTGCCTTTCCGAGCCTTTCCTCCAGAGCATTCCTCTCCCTGCTTTCAAGATCTCTCATCTCCTAAAAACCCTCAGGCTTTTTTCTTTCATAACTCTATACTCTTTTAATGTAAGCATGAATCAAATTCTGTTCTTTGTCACTCCCATCTCTAGACCCGGAGTCACAGAGGAGATTTACGAAGTTACGCTGGATTTACACCAGGATAATGAGAGAAAAAACTGGCCCTTTGTCTTTATATTTTAACTGCTTCCCATCATATTTTTTATTTGTGGCAGTGTTATTGTTAGATTTACTTTGATGTTCCTGTTTGAAATTCATTAATCTACAGCTTTAGGAAAGCTCTTTATATTTGCTCTCTACTTGGAATATGAAATTACTTAGCTTTACAAAGTATGTTATAATATTCTAAATTTATGACATTACTATTATCTGAGGAATCTCCAGCTATTCATGCATATTCCCCCTTTGTTTCAGGCCCTTCAAAGTTAGTACAGCTAATTCTACATTTTCTTCTCTTGGCATCAGTTGCACGCTGTACTGAATGCTATTAAATTACAGATCCCCACTCCTTTTCCTGGAAACTTGCTGGCTGGCAGGGTAAGATTAGATCTGGATATTATATGCAAGGTTTTTTTAACAGCATAGCTTTAGGATGCAGATACTATGTGAAGCTTCAGTGTGATGCCGTCCTTAAAAGCATTAAAAAAATTACATTAAGTAAAATGATGTCACTTCTAATCAGAATTTTTATCCCTTTCTTTCCTGATTAGTGCAGCCTTTAGCAGATTTACTAAATATCTCTGCTAGCTGCAACGGCTTCACCTCATGGCATCTTGAGTCAGCATTTCTGGCAGAAGGCACAGCCATCGAGTGAAATTCATAATGTAAATTAGCATTCAGCACTGGAACCAAGGAGGTCATTAGCAAATGTTTCCAAATGACCTGTGGCAAACCCACTTCCTCACCAGGCCTGCTTCAGGAAAAATCTTAATTATTCCCAGAGGGGAGGGGGGAAAGCCTCCTGATGTTCAGCTGGACAACTTGGCAGGGGTAATGGCAGCAGCTCTGCTGGGTTGTGCCAGGTGGTGTCCATGCCAGCATGTCCCACAGAGGGATCTCCATGCCTCTCTCCATGCCCAGTGGTCCCTGTGACAGTAAATAACACAGTCCTGGTGGCAGGGAGCCACTCCCCTTGTATCCTTCAGAGGAGCACACTCTAACACCTCCCATCCATTCCCCATCAGGAAAAACCCAGATAAGCCCATGTGTCTGTTGATCTTTTTGAAATTAGGTCGCTCAACACATACCCATGTGACCTAGTGCATTTGTCAATTACTGGATTTTTGAGAATTTTCTCACTAATTTTACACACGGATGATTGCATTTACTCATGTCAAAGCTCTTATTTGTAACCTAACTGATAAAACCAATAAAAACCCATCTACAAATTTGTAGCCTATGAATTCATTCCCTCACAGGTCCCTATATGAAGTCCCTGCAGTTGCTTTCATAGCTTTATTTCCTCTGGAAGCAAACAGAACTATAATTTTTTTATATATATAATTATAAACAAATATAATTGTTTTTTAAAAATACCTTCTGAAATATTTAATGTCAGCAATGAGCTCATTAGCTATTATTTGCTTTGCTGGGAAATGCCAGGTGCAGAGCAGATTGCTATCCCCAGCCAAGCCAGGATGGGAAGATCATCCATCCCAGGACCCCGTGAGATGGGCCAAAGGAGAATGCTGGCAGGCTAGTATGACTCCAGATAAAACATACTGAGATATTTGTGCAGAAAACATAGCCTTATCCTGTAACAAGAGTTTGTAGCTCAGGGATTTCCCAAGTCAGAGTGAGTGTCCAAATAAAGGTTTAGTCACTTTCTGCAGCACTGCCTTTCCCCCACCCTTTGCCCAGGTGCTGTGGCCTCGGGGCACTCCCACGCTGGTGGTGGCTGCCAAGATAAACAGGTGCCAGGTAAGGTCAGACCCTGTGTGTCAGAGCAGGCTAGAGAGAAGATAAATGGGATTTCTCCTGAGACAGACTAAGGCAGATCAGGCCTCCCTGTGCCATGTCTGTGTCCCATTGAGCTGCTGACAACCTGGCCCTGCAGTGGTGTCCAGTGCTGAAGGAGATTCTCCTGAAATGATGTAAAATAAAAATACTCTCTGTTTGCTGCTGGCCGTTTCTCCATGGTGCCTTCACTGAAAGGCTGGGCTAGAAGCAGTGAGTTCCCAAAGGTAGTGGTGATGACAGCAAGGGTGGGTGGATGGATGGATGGATGGATGGACGGACTGCTTGCTCATATACCCCTCCACTGCCATCAGCATGGGAGCTGCTCTCACCAGGGCTTCCCATTTACTGGCGATGTAGATTTAACTTTGGAGGCTTCACCCATAGCCCTTGTTTGAAGCCCATGCCAGCCATGGGGGTGGAAGCCATGTAGAGGACAGGCAGTAATTAAAGCTGAATTTTGAAGCATAGGGATTTCTCCTCCTCCTTCTCTTACCCCTTCCTCGAGCCTAAGCCCTGGGACAATCTCTCAGAGCAGAGATGAAAGGCCAGGTTCCTGTCCCTGAGTTTATTAAAAAAAGTGCAAAGGTGGCAGGACAGGACTAATGGTGTTGCTGAGCTGCCAGGTGACATGGGATGGCTTCAGGACTCCAGCACGTGCTGTCCCTCTGTACCCTCTGTGAGCAAGACCCCATGCTGTGCACAGCACAGACCCAGAGCCTCCCTCCCACCCAAGAGACATAGAAAGACTTGGCACCCAGCTACCCACAGGGCACATGAGGGGCTGCACACCCTCTTGCATTACCTTCTACCTTAGAGTCAGGACACGGGATCCAAAAGATTATAAGAGCCCTAATTAAATGCATAAATTGTACGGAACAACACAAAATGCGTCTGCAGCTTTGGAGGACTATGACAATTTCAGGCAGATGGCAAGAGAGGAATTAGCACTTCTTGCAGCACCCAGGCAGAACAGATGCAATACATAATGAGGGTCAGGCAGCAGCACACAGCACAATTCCCTTTGCTCTCCCAGCACACACAGAAACGCTAAGTCACTGTGTCACTACAGATTTTGTTGCTGGAAACACGATGAGTGTCAATTGTCAAGG